>NC_091700.1:75065000-76287500 GCF_041296265.1 Equus caballus
TAACATATACCAGGCCAAATTTTTTTGATCTAAGCCACAGAAGCATTTTATTGTTACTATTCTCTGGGTGAGATTTTCTGCCATAGTGAATTAACTTGGTCCAGGGATAATATGAGAATCTGCCAGAAGCAGAGAACTCTATTTATTGCTACTGTTCCCATGTGCATTGCACTTAAAAGTGTAACGGAAAGTAGAAAAGGAAAAATTATCAGAGATCATGTGTAAGTTTCATAATTTAAGGGCCTTAAATAAATTCTTGAAAGTCTAGATATTAGCATCCTTCTTGAAAATTGTATAAGTTGAGACATTTAAGTAAATGAGATGATATTATAGAGGACTTCTCTATTTTATATCTTCAGCATAAAAATATGAATCATACAGGTAAGTCCCTCACTATTTCTCAGGCTATTTATGATAATTGCGTAAACAAGAACAATAGATATTGGATATGTAACTACTGAGCCATTTTTATCCTATAACACAATTCCTGACTTACTCTCAACTTTACTGATCAAGACATAATAAAATACACTCTCCAGGTAATAAAAAATATAATGCCAGTTACTACTGCTATTTTTTAAAAATTATGTTTATTTCAGGGAATACCACCAGGAGAAAATGCAGCATATAAAATGCATATGTTCAGAGAAACTTTTAGCCAGTGTTTGTTTATGAGGGCCTATAAACAGTTGTGAAAAGTATTTTTTATTTGTTTTAATTTAAATTGAATTAAATGTGTTATAAACCATATTTTGATTGCAATGAGTAACGCATTTACAGTCTAATTCTCTGCCATATCATATAAACAGTATTCTAAGATGTTTCTAATTTACATATACAGTTGTTAAATTTTTTCAGAAACTAAAAACATGACTTTCATACAAATAAAAAGCGAACATCAAAGATTTTAGGAAACTTAATGAGGATGCAAATAATATACTAAAACTGGTTTAAATAAGAAATTGACTTAGAGATATGTATATTTTCTATAGAAAAAATTTATTTGCATTGCTATGAGCAGCAATTCTTGCATTGCAATGGTCAGAAACTATTTGTATACCTTTCATTTTCTATAACTTCATTTTTCCCTTTATAGAGTTGTAAAATAGCTTAGTCAATAACAAAGACAATCGATGGTACACATCTAAACAAAGTTAGATAATCGCAGAGAGTCTGCTAAACAAGACCCAGAACTCCAGTAAAAGGATGTACAGTAATCTTTTTTTTTTCCTTTTCCAAATCTTGGACAATTTTTCTGTACAATATTCATCTTTTGGACAGTATAAATTCACAGTTTAAATTTGTTTCCTATGAAATCTTAAGAAGTGCACAGAGACATAAAGTGTTACATACATATACACCAAAACTTGTATATATATGTAACTGACACCATAAATTTTACTAGTGCTACTGAATGATGAAAAGCGATGGAATCCTTTCTAACTATAAAAAAATTATTTTCAAACTAGTACTTTTAATCAATCTAACTTTCAATTGCGTTTTAAAACAGGAAGATAGCATCCAAATATATAAGAGATGAGGCTATTTCTTGACAACTTATTCAAGTAAAACAAGATATTAATTAAACAAAAAGGAATACATGCGGTCTTAGAAAAAATTAAGAATTGTTACCATGTTGTACACTTATTTGTCACAAACTTTTGTAAGAAAGAATTGTCAGCCCATCACAGTTTGGCTTGGCAGTGAAATTTACAAACTCATAATTATTTGAATCCTCTTTATTGTTTTACAAATTTTAAAAATTCCGCATGAAAACTGCATGGAAGAGTTGTCTGTGGTTTAAAAAAAACAAATAACTTTAGCAAGTCCCAGTTTGATCTGTGGTTGCAATTGGAGAATAGAAAGGTTAAAATATGAAGGAAAGGGTAGGACCGCTTCTTAAAAGTGGAAATAATTCTGCTACATTGAGTAGAGTTTAATATAATAATGTCTAAAGTAATGTAAATTCTCATAAGAGAAATTCACTTTAAAATTATACTGAAATATCATCTTTCAGTTTGGTAAAAATCTAATGGTTTAATAATACATTCTGTTTTTAAGCTGTGGGGAAACAGAAAATTCAGTTATTACTGATGACGACACAACCTTCATGGAAGGCAATACGGCAGAATCTATAAATTCCACAGACATTTACCTTTTCATCTAGCAATCCCAATTTTAAGTATCTGTCCCAAAAACTCATTGAAAAGTATGTAAAATTAAAAGCATAAGGACTTTAATTGAAGTATTATTTGTACTAGCAACAATGAAACATAATAATAAATAACTGGACACATCTGAAATGCCAATCAATGGGATACTGGTTAAATAAACTATGATAAATCAACAAAATGGACAACATCCAGTTCTCAACAAAATGGAGAAATATACAACCGTAAAAAGGAAAGAAAACTTTGTATATTACTAATGAGCAATCCCTAGGAAATGTGCATCGTATTTTTAGTTCAACTTAAGAAAATGGAGATATACAGATACATATGTATGTATTTATGTTCATGTTTGTAGTGTTTAAGCAGTTATCTCTGTATGGGAGAAGAAAGTGAAAAAGTCATGGATATAATCTAGTCTTCTTTAAATATGTCTTGTTTTGATTTTAAATCCATATAAATAACTTATGCAAGTTGAAAATAAAATCAAATTTAAAAGAGATCCTTAATAATATAAAATAAATAATAGGAATAAACTTAACTATGAACCTCTCCTAAATGACTTTAACACATAGTAATTTGACTATCCATCTCCAGTGAGACATAAACTATAGGCAAAACCACGTAATTATAAGCATTCACATATATGGTATAAATGGCTCAGTAATCATGTTGTTAGTGGGAGTCTGGACAGTACAACAGCCCCCCCTTATCCATGGTTTCACTTGCTGTGGTTTCAGTTATCTGTGGTCAATTGGGGTCAGAAAATATTAAATGAAAAATTCCAGAAATAAACAATTCAGAAGTTTTAAATTGCATGCTGTTCTGACTAGTGTGATGAAATCTTGTGCCATCCCACTCCATTCCACCCTGGCCGTGAATCATCCCTTTGTTCAGCATATCCACACTGATGGGTGTACGCTACCCACGTGTTAGTCACTTAGTAGCCGTCTGGATTATCGGGTCAACTGGGTATTGCAGTGCTTGTGTTTAAGTAACCCTTATTTTACTGAATAATGGCCCCAAAGCACAAGAGTAGTGATGCTGACAATTCAGATATGCCTAAGAGAAACCATAAAATGCTTCCTTTAATTGAATAGGTGAAGATTCTTGACTTAATAAGTAAAGAAAAAGAATCGTTTGCTGAGGTTGCTAAGATCTACAGTAAAAACAAATCTTTTATTCATGAAATTGTGAAGAAGGAAAAAGGAACTTGTGCTACTTTTGCTGTTTCACCGCAAACTGCAAAAGTTACAGCCACAGTTCATGATAAGTGCTTAGTTAGGATGGAAAAGGAATTAAATTTGTGGGTGGAAGACATGAACAGAAGACCTGTTCTGACTGATGGCAATGTGTTGCACCAGGAAGCACTCAGCCTGTATGAAGACTTCAGCAAGGGAGCCTCTGAAACGAGTGACAGCAAGCCATTCACTGCCAGCAAGAGATGGTCACACAGATTCAGGAACAGGTTTGGATAGAACGAGATGGTTTCCATGGTTTCAGGCATCCCCTGGGGCTCTTAGAAAATAGCCCCCACAGAGAAGGGGTGACTACTGTATTTACATTGTTTTATTTGCTTTTCTGTTTTAATTGTGAATCCATGGTGGTGAAAAATACAATGACAATTCATTGAGCGCTTTGAGCTGCCACTTTGGTTTGTGTCAAGGTGCAAGAATTTTACTTACCGTAAAAGTTTTTGCACTATTTGTATAAAATAAAAACCCAAGATGAAAGAGCAAATGATGTTCTAGTGTTATATAGATAACACTTTTGATTTTTCTGTCAAGAACTGTAACAAGTATGAGATTTTATTCAAACTTAAAAACTAAGACATTGCCTGCTAAACTAAAAATTTAATATGTTTGCAGAAAACACGGGAACCCAGGGTCAGAGAAAAAGGAGAGTTTATTCCCATGGCAATAGCAGTAGCTGGAATATTGTCACTTTTGCTCTGGTTCCCTGAGACCCAATCACACAGGGTGATGCACAGAGGGTTAACTAAACGATTGTACATCAATGACAATTTCATTTCTCTCCCAAAAGAGTTGTAAAATAGACTAGGGAATAACAAAGGCAGTCTATTGCACACCGCTATACAAAATCAGGTCGTTGCAGAGGATCCTGGACAACACCCAGCACCGCACACCCAGTAGGTTGTATTAAAGGAGAAAGATCCTGAATTTAGGGAGCCAGAAACTTTATAATAGAAAGTAAACCAGCCTGACTTTTGCCCCAGAGGAGATATTATCTTTGTTAAACTGCAAAGTAAGCAAAGCTCTCTCCCATAGCAGGGCCTAACTCAAAACAAAAGGGAAGAGATTAAGCGATGCAGTCTATGGCCTCAATTTTTTAGGGTACAGAGCAGAAAGGAGCAGAGAATAGTTGGGGGTTGGTACAGAGCAGTCAGCATATTTGAGCTTTTCAGTTTATTATTTTTCCTTTTCATTGATTGAAATCCTATGTGTTTCATTTTCTCTGTGGGCTCTGGATCCTCAGACAAATTCATCAGCAGGTGATAGAGCCATGGGACAGAGATAATGCCTAGGCATTAGAAACATAGATCATGCTTCTGCAGATGTTTTTAGGGAAGTACGGGGGACAGAGCTCATGGAGGAGATCAAGTGTCATACCCTGACAGTGATCTTTTGAAGAACTGTCTGCCTTAGTTTTGATCAGCTAGTTCTCAGGCGGGCGAAACACTGAGAGGCTGTCTCTCTGTGACCATCATCAACTGTAAATGCCTTACCCAACTCTCTACCAAAACTAATTTTGGCTATATTCTCATGCAAACCAATCTTCCCAAAGCTGCTTAGATTTGCTGTTTTCATGACTGGAAGTATAAAACAGTAAGCTATGGTGTAAATCACAATTTTCAGTAATAGAAAGTGGCAGACATAAAAATCCTCCTAATGTTTTTACCACCCTGCCTCTCGAGAACTCTCTTCTTTTACTCCCCCCATACAGTGGTTTCCCACAATCCTTTCTTGTTCTGGCAAGACTTAACGTATACTCTACGGTTAGATGGCAACATTTTCCCTTTTAGAGAGCCTGTGCAAAATAATGTGTTGGAAGAGAAATCACAAATAAAGCTCAGACTGTGTATCTTCTCTTTTGGGCTTCTTCTACTGTGCTTGGTTCTAGAACCCTGAGAATCTTTTGCTACATTTTTCAAAAAACAAATGATCCGTATTCCATCTAGCAGAGGACAAAGGGCAATGCCTGCTTTCAATGGTCTACCTGTTTCTAGCTATGTGCATCATTCTAAATTCATCTAAATTCTGAGTATCTCAAGGGCTATATGAAGTAATTATTTCTATTCTGAATATCCTGTTCTGCATAAAAAGTCGACTCTCCTTCAATTTCTGCATTTAACATGTTTTTTTAAAAGATTTTCTGTGATGATGTTTTCCTCCATTTTCTTTTGTCTTTGTTTTTTTTTTTTTTTTTTTAAAGATTTTATTTTTTCCTTTTTCTCCCCAAAGCCCCCCGGTACATAGTTGTGTATTCTTCGTTGTGGGTTCTTCTAGTTGTGGCATGTGGGACGCCGCCTCAGCGTGGCCTGATGAGCAGTGCCATGTCCGCGCCCAGGATTCGAACCAACGAAACACTGGGCCGCCTGCAGCGGAGCGCGCGAACTTAACCACTCGGCCACGGGGCCAGCCCGTCTTTTGTCTTTGTTTTAATTATTTTACTTCATTTCATTTAGGGTGGGAAAGAAATTAACATAGGTAATCCACATGCCTAAACATAAATACCCCCACCCAAGCCTTAATGCTTTGTCACCAAAAGCCAGATCTTGAGATTCTAAAGCACAGTCAGTACCACTGAACCCCAATTTTTAAAGTCTTTTCTGTTAATACAGTAACAGAGTTCATATTCTGTATTCTATAATATTACCCTTTTAACCTAAAAGTAATAAGACTAATTCTTCTACTCAGAACAACCAGTATCCCTAATTCACTCATTTAAGGAAAACCGTGTTCTGGAAAATTTCCTTGTGATGCACTGCACAGAGCAAGGAAAATTAAGATAATATTTTTAATTTAAATAGTTTGGATTCTAATTTTATGTGTATTCTTAATCATATTTCAAGGATATGTATATACATACAATAAAATTATACACACACATAAAAATATAAGAAAGTTTTACTCTAATAACGCATTGAGTAAATATTTTGTGTTAGATTTTTTTCCCTATCACTCTATTGCCATGAAAAGAATAGAACAAAAGAGGCTCTTAGAAAATGATAAAGCTCTTCAATGTCAAACCAAAGGTCAAGAGAATTTTTCATAAGAACGTCAGATAAGATTTCCAAATTCTTTACTCGGTAATTTAGAGTTTCTTAGAAAAGATTTGACTTTTGAAGTTCAGTTTTAATCATAGTTTTAGAAATAAGAGTATTATGTCATAAAAGATATTCAGTACAGATAACGGGAAACTCTTTTCATTCTTCTTTAAAATGTCAATGTGAATTTAATATATTTTTTATACTTTCAACATCAGAATAGTATCTCAATATAACTTCTCAGTTCTTAGGATTCCTTCAATAACTATGAATATATTATCTCAGAAATTCCTTGTCTTCAAGAAATGTTCTTTAATTAGTTCTCTTTTCCAAAGGGCCCATGACTGCCATGAATATTATTAAATGATACGCTGGTGGTCACAAAGAATCAATGTGATGCTTCATTGACGTAATTAAGAGAGTACACTATATTATTTATAAGGGGTAAAATTATATAAAATGTGGTTATCACAATGTAGTTAAAAGATCGAATTATAAGCATATACAAGTAAATTATACTATAACATATACTCATATATCTTCCTATTTAGGGTTTTGAAGTTGGTGTAATTTTAGTTAGGAAAGTGCTAAAGGCTCTTCAAAAAATCTTCAGCAACACAATGACTTAGAAGTCTCAGTAAGATCATGGCAGACTATTTTGGTTTTTTAAATGGAAAGACCATCATAGGATTCATTGTCATTTGTAGTGTACCCATTTAATTAGGAGGACTTATTTAAGTGAGTAATCAGGAAAGAACTAGGTTTCAACTATAGATACTCTAAAGCATATCTGGAATAAATGAATTCATTTTAAATTAAAATTTAATTCTCCATATTTGACAATGAATGCTAATAATATACTTAGCCATAGTAACAAACTCATTTTAGAAAATATTTACTTAAATCCTGATTGAAAAATTAGGATATCTACACATTAATTCCGAGACATTTAGGGAACATTGTCTTTATTGTTATATTTTCAGGAATCCTTGAAAAGGCAACAGAAAAGCAACTCAGCAAACATTGTTTAATATTTATAACTAGAGTCCAGTAAGTAACACAGACACATTAGGTATGAAAAAAGAGAATATGTGGTATAAATACAGGTTTCACAGGAGTTGGAAAGAGCAAAAAGGGAAACACGAGGGACCATGAAATTACTGCAAGAAGCAGCTACCAACCCTGTGGCTGTGGAACAAACAAAAAGGGAGAAATGGGGAGTGAAAGGATCAAGAAGATCAGAAGAAGGACAACACGGAGCTAGGACTTGGGCTGTGCTATAGACAGAATGTGTCCGCTCAAAAGTCATATGTTGAAACCTAACCCCCAGCATGATGGTATTTGGAGGTGGTGCCTTTGAGAGGTGATTGGGTCATAAGAGTGGAGTCCTCATAAGTGGGATATGTGCTATTATAAAAGAGACCCTAGAGAGCTCCCTTGCCCCTTGCACCATGTGAAAGCACAGCAAGAAAACCCTTTCGATGAACCAGGAAGTGGGCCTTCACCAGACGCTGAATCTGCACCTTGATCTCAGACTTCTTATCACCTAGAACTATGAGAAATAAATTTCTGTAGTTTGTGACTCATGCAGTCCATGGTGTTGTTATAGCAGCCCTAACGGACTTAGACAGACTTTAAGAAGCAGATGTGGCCCATCTGCTTTTGGTATCTCAAAGTAAGTGATGGAAGGTTGGTTTTGGGAATAAGGGAAGTAATTGGAGGCTGGAACCACTGCTAGTGTGAAGTGCTGATGTTGAGGAGAAGCCCGCAGCAACGACAAGCAAACCGAAAGGGAGTATTCCCTTCTTCTCACATCCAATATTCCTCTAGTGCCTGCTATGGATACAAACTAAAAAGAAGCAAGCTGGCAAAAAGAGTCTGTAAGATGTATTTTTTAGAGTTCTAGTCCTAGTTTCAGAAATATGATTATAGATGGGCAGGTCAACAACTGAGAGAGAGAGAGAGTAGTTGAAAACCGGTACAATCACCGTTTGAATGTTTCTGGATCTGGGCACCAGTGTTTAGATATTGACAATTTCCCAAAATTTCACAAGTCTCCATTTTTGCTAAGGGTCATTAACATGTTTTCTCTTTCTTTTCCTCTTCTGAAGGGCTTTACTTACTCTGACATTTGGTGAAGGCAGTCCTTGAACCCTGAGGGACAGGACTTTATTTTTCTTCAACAATATTTAGAAAATTTGGGGGACCCAACTTTTCTGTATTCATACATATACTTACTGCAGAAATTCAGTCAAATCATTTGTAGTTTAGGTAGGTGTATTAGTAGCTTGAACACAACCTGAGTGATTTCATCCATAATATGTCCAAGGTTTTTCAAGACTCATGTATACTTGTCAGACAAGGGTTGCCTTACATATACAAATGTTTGCAAACACCCAAAGATGAATAGCACTTTGGCAGATATTTCTGTATTATAAAGGCAGCATTAGCCTCCAATAAAAACACGGTTTGGGTCCAAAATTTTGCCTAGAATGCTACTATCATGTGGGTATTTAATGTTATAATCCTGGAGAGGTTCATGGCAACTATGCCATTGGTGGTAGACATTCCTTTTTGTCTTTGTTTTTGCAGTCATTGCCCCTCATGCTAAAGTGATGGAGCACGGCACACAAGATGCTACGTGACAGAAATACCATATCTCCCCTCAATAATTATTTTGCTCTTTGGCAAGTAATTTAATGAATTTTTAAATTTAAACTAGTATGGCAATATAACTTAGTAAAGAGGACAAATCTCCCTAAAATATTAAAAACAGTAAATATGAACTCAAATAAATTTCTAGTGTAATAAGAGAACTTGCACTGATATCCTCAGTCATCTGAGCATTTTATTTACTCTTCTAAGCTTTTAAAGAACTGACATTTTTGAACGTTAATGATTTATATTGTGATATAAATAACTCCTTCAAATTTTGAGAGCTTGGGGCCAGCCCGGTGGTGCAGCAGTTAAGTGCGCACATTCTGCTTTGGCAGCCTGGGGTTAGCCAGTTTAGATCCCGGGTGTGGACATGGCATTGCTTGGCAAGCCATGCTGTGGTAGGCGTCTCACATATAAAGTAGAAGAAGATGGGCATGGATATTAGCTCAGGGCCAGTCTTCCACAGGAAAAAGAGGAGGATTGGCAGCAGTTAGCTCAGGGCTAATCTTCCTCAAAAAAAAGAAAAAATTTGAGAGCTACATATGTGGTTGGATAATTTCAGATAAATGTATTTACATCTTAAGAATAATATTAATATTTAACATTTAAATGTGTGTAATTAAATTGATTTTAACATTTTGATAAAATGAGATTTTATTTTCCTGAGTTGCGATATTCTGCCCCACAATGCCGCTAGCTCTCCACTCACCAAATTACCAGAAGACTTTTAGGATCACATGAAACTATTTTAACACATTATTCTTTCTTTGAAATGGTCTTTCTCCATGCTGTTGATGTCACTATTTGGTACAGGTATTCCTTTGGTCTCTCTGGCCTCTGTCTTATTCATTCTCTACATCGCATCTCACTCTATTCCTTCCACAAGCAGGGAATAACAGTGGTCAAGAACAGCACATTTAAGGCTGTGGGCTTAAATGTCTAAGTTGGAATCCATGCACCCTATCTTAGCCTCTCTTAATTCTGTTCCTTACTTATTAAATGGGAATAATACTGACATCATGTGACAACTGTAAGATTAAACAAGATAGCATGTACGTTAAGTACTTGGAACACTGATTGAAACACAGTAAATGTTAGTGTGTCGCAAGAGTCCTCCGAAGACTTGTTTTCCTTTCTGTTTCTCTGTACTCCTGCAAAACAATCTTATGCTCCCACGGTTTCAATTGCTTTCTGTACACTAAAAAGTTCTTAAACCCATATTTTCAGTTCTAACTAGCCTCATGTGTTCCAGTCCAAAATATTTAGTATCTTACTCAAAATCTCTATCTAAAATCCAAGCATGTAAACCACAGACTCATAATTTTTCCTTTAAACATATTCCTTCTCTTCTGCCCTTCTATATGGTACCGTGGTTGATCAAGTTAGTTAAGCCA
This sequence comes from Equus caballus, assembly GCF_041296265.1. Taxonomy (NCBI): domain Eukaryota; kingdom Metazoa; phylum Chordata; class Mammalia; order Perissodactyla; family Equidae; genus Equus; species Equus caballus. The sequence continues at coordinate 75,075,509 of NC_091700.1, forward strand.
GATATCTGCTTGTCATTTTGACTCCTTTTTTTCCCTGACCCCTCACAGCCAATTAATCACACATCTGTCCATTTTAAAAGCTAAAGTATGTTTTATCCATTTTTTTCCCCAGTGCTCTGATTTCATCTTAACCTCTACAAGTTTTTCAAATAAACAGCTACAAAACTCTGCATATTTAAACTTGCTCCCTTTTTACAAAGTAATCATACAAAAAGACCTTTGTAACATGCCAATCAGATGAAGTTATTATCCTACATAAAATCAATCAATATCTTGCCATCATCCTTACAATAAAATCAATGTTTCCACATATCTCATAAAGCACTTCATTCCCTTCCTCTTGCACACCATGCTTCAGTAATTCTAAACTTATTAAATTACTCAAGTGGACTATGAAAGATTGCATATTCTGAGATGACTGTTATTTATAAGGCTGGATTCCTCCCATTAAGACATACTGTTTGTGTTACCTCCATTTGCATCTGAGTGTCTGAGTGGGAGCCTGCAACTCCTCTAAGCAGTGGAATATAGCAGAAATGATCCTAGGTGTCTTCTAAAGCTTAGCCATGAAAACAATATAACTTCCACTTCTTCCCCCTGCCTCTCCATCTCTCTCTGTGTGTGAGCCTCTCTCTGTCTCTGTCTTTATCTCTCTCAGGATGAATCTAGAACCTAGCTACCATGCTGTGAGGAAGCCCAAAAGAGTCTATGTAGAGAGACCACATGAAATGTCCCACATAGTGAGGAACTGGAGCTCAAAGTCAACAGCTAACATCAACTCCCATGTATACAAGTCAAATTTTCCTGACCCACAAAATCTGTGTGTGTAATAAATGGTTATTTGCGGCACTGAATTTTGCTGTAATTTTTAATACAGCCATAGTAACAGGAATATGTGCCACGTTATATCTTTTTTCTAGGGATTGGCTTCCTTTTCCTGGAACATTTTCCGATTTCCTAATGTCTCAAATCAGATATCACCAACACCTCATCTCATCAACACCTCTTCATCTTTTAATTTCATTGGAATATTACTTGTTCTGATCTTTTTTCATCCTTTAGACTATAATGTTTCTTACTATTGCTTACTCCAATATACTCTATTCTTCCTTTATGAAAGCACTCTTCAAATTTAGTGTGAATAATTGTCAAGCTTCCTTGGAATTTAAGCTCGGTGTGGGTAGAATATCCATCTGTCTTGTTTATCATTATCCTCTCATGTGCATAGCAAATTATGCAAACTTGTGGTATGTGCTGAATCAGTATTTACTGCATGAATACATCGATAACATAAGGCCAAAAAAGTAATTATTAAATTAAAATAGTTTAACCAAATTGATAATCTCTCCCAATTCAAGGGATTTATAAATTTGATGTGGAAAAGAAACTCTGAAATTAATAATATTTATAATTCTTCCAGCCCAATCCTTCAAGTGAAGATGGTTTCTTAGATTTTGTTAAATTGGAATAATAGGAATAATTTAAAATTGTGGAAATAGAAAATAAGTTCAGTCATTTAACATAAGAAATGAGACGTATGTGACTGCAATTAGATTTATGGCTTTGTGGAAAGTAAACAAGCAAATGCTAGAGAAAGTAGAGATACTGGCAACCTATTCTAGGTATAAATGGGGATGTTTTGAGATTGTTGTTAGAATTTGTTTTGTATAATATGCAATACAGTCCATACTTCCATTTTCCTGCAAATAAAGTTGCCAGTGTGTTTGGCCATTTGAGCAGAATTTCTTTTTGTGGTATATTTTTTTTATTTGCTTATGTGATGATACGTGAAAAGAGCTACATGATATGTATAGACTGAGGTCAGAATCACCCACAGGAAGCTTTGTTAACCTTAGTTTAATTTCTCTAAAATATGTCATGATATCTTGTTGGTAGGTTTACAAAATTATTATAAAAATTGATAGATTTAAATCTGATAACCAAGGAAAAATATACTTGTCACTATTTATGATGTTTTCTAGATAAGACTGTACGTTAAATATAGTTGGCTATAAATCTACAAAAAGAACAGACAATTTTAAAGTCAAATTCAAAGATTGGAGAAAAAAATGTTTAGTCTAGAAATCAGTAGAACCTGGATAACTTTTACTTCTACTTCTAAATGGGTTTACGAAGATAGATTTGTCAAAGAAATTGTCTGATCCTTAGGTTTTATCAAGGAAAATGCACTAAAAGATGTACTAGGCTACTACAGCTTCAAATTGTCATTGAGATAGTTTCTCTTCACAAAATTTTTCTGGAGGACTGATCTTAGGCAAATCTCTGATTTTAGTTTATGCTGGTCCTCTACCCATGTTAAATTGCTTAGTTACTCTGTTTTCAGTCATTTTCATTCATCTAGGGCCACTTAATTTGAACCTTATATGTAATTATGGAATTCAAAGCATCAGCGAAACATTGGGGATCTATTTGACATAAGGAGGAAAAGTAATTATCTCTCACATCACAGGAATTACATATGTCCTATTTACAAAAAATGTCTGGGTAATTAAAAACTGAACGAAAACTACAGTTCCAAACAACTGAACAAACGAAAATAGACAGAGATGTAGATTTGGATGTGGATGTAGATAGAGAAATAACCTGGAGCATATATACATATGTACTTTTCCCCTATAGTTTACTAAAAGTAATTATTATAAGAACCTCAAATTTAACATTTCTCAAGATAAATTTATTTTTTTTCTTTTCTATAAATCTGTTTCAACGCAAATCCATTCAACTTAAATCCACTTTTCCATCAATGGCATCACAGTGCCGTGAAAAGCCTGTTGTTCAAGTGCAAAACATGGAATTAATCTTGATTGTACCTCTCTTTCTTTTCCTTTATTATCCATCAGTCAGAAAACATAGATGTTATAGGTCAGAATCATGTCTCAATTCTGGCTGCTACACGCTGTCCCAAAAGACATTATGTTAGCTCTGGCACCACGTAATTTTGGTTTCCTTACTATTATAAAAATGCCCTGACTGGACCTTGCATAGAGTCACATCCCCCAGTCTACAGGCTTCTCTTGTTCTCTCCAGAGACTGATTACCTTTAGAGATAACCCCTTGGGCCCTGAGAAATCAATGGTATCACAGTGCGCATATTAAAGTCCTCACAACCAAAATCTAGCCGTTTTAGGTAGAAAGCTGTCACTCACACTTCATGATCACAAAGACTACCAAATTTTTAGAAAACCTGCAGTTTCTTCAAAGATCAATCTGAAGACAGTGCTTTGGACAGGATCTCAAGGAAAATGTATGTTTTTGTACTTACTGATTCAGTGAATCTCTTCAGGTTAAATAAATAAACAAACAATCTTGTCAAATTGCTAGCGAGAAGAGGGGACACTTCAACATTCCTTATTGTTCTGAGCTCTCAGTTTTCCTTTGTTCGATCAGCCATCATCTGCATGGTGCCCCTATTGGCATATCTTGTATGCAACAGTCTTAAAATTTTTACCTATTTTCTCTAGAAATTGGAACACAAATCAGATTTGAGGCTTGAAATCGTAAGATTATGAAAATAGCATAGTAAGCACATTTCTGTAAGTAACACTCAATATTAGTTTAGTCAAATATCTTTCATTTGAAATCAACAAATATTGTTAAACTTTATCTAATATGTTTTGATAATGACAAATTCCCTAAAGGATTGATATTCAAATGCGTGTTCTTTATTTATCAATATCTCCATAATGCCTCATATATTATGTTAGTAAGTATTAAGAGTATATTTGTTTTTTTCCCTTTGATACATATTCTAAAAGAAAGTTAGTAACTAATTTCAAAGCCAAACTTGATTTATTGTCTACTCTTTAAATTGCCTATAAAAATTATTTGAATTATTTTGATGTCAATATGTTTGAATAGATGTCCAGAGACACAGGCTAAACATGTAGAATACAAGCACACACACACAAATCTATCAGTCCATAAAATTTTAACAGCATAAAACAGGTCTTTCCATCTCTGTGGGGTGACAGGAGATAAAAATGAAATCCTCGTAATGTCAGGCTGAATGATAGATTTATGTATAAACTAGCATATGAGATTTAATTTAAAAAAGTAAATTAGTATTTTTTTTTTAAAGATTGGCACCTGAGCTAACATCTGTTGCCAATCCTCTTTTGTTGTCTTTCTTCTTCTCCACAAGCTCCCCCAGTGATGTAGTTGTATATTCTAGTTGTAGTTCCTTCTGGTTGTGCTGTACGGGATGCTGCCTCAGTACGGCTTGACGAGTGGTGCCATGATCGTGCCCAGAATCCGAACTGACAAACCCTCGGCCACAGCAGCTGAGCACATGAACTTAACCACTCAGCAATGGGGCCAGTCCCTAAATTGGCATTTTAAACATATTAATATCACTAAAATACATGATGCAAAACTGACAAAATATTGAGGTGAAATAGTCAAATCCTTAAGTATACCGAGGTATTTTTAAAGCACTTTTTCAGCAATTGAAAGAAAAAGCAGACTAAAAGTTAGTAAAAATATTGAAACTTGGACAACATCATTAACAAGTAACGGCGAAGAGGTGTATATAGAACTCTGCTCCTAACTACTGAATGATACTTTCTTTTCAAGCATACGACAAAAGTTTATAAAATACTCGGCCATAAAGCAAATATAAAAACAACAAAAAAGGATGGAAATTGTGAAGGTGTGATCTTTTGACATAATATAATTAAGCTAGACATTATAAAACAAATAAACATGAAATTCTCCTTGTGTTTGGGAATTAAGAAGCATGCTTCAAAATAAACTATACATCAAAGGAAAAACAGAAACAATGTGGATAAAGAAAAGAAGAAAAAAAGAAAAGTCCAAGAACAAAACGAAAATATAAAATGAGGAAAGAAAAGAAATGAAAAGAATAAGCCATAGCAGAAGAGAATTTAACAAAAAATCTGTGCTCTCTGACTATTAACAGAATTCCTTGAGACTTATGTATTATAGAAATAAGGGCTATGGATTGGGACTGGAAAAAATGAAAAAATAAATTCTTAACTGTAATATGACTGTCTATGACAAAATATTCTTATTTGGAGAAAAAGTATGTTGTCCTTCAAATTCCATTCTAGATATTGGGTCACAAATACAGAAAACAAAATGTGTGTAGAGGAGGAGGAAAGGCCAATATGGGGGCTGGGAGAATTGAAACGGCCCAGACTATTTAGCAAACTACGAATCTGTTGAAAGTTTTAAAGTACGTAAGCAGATGTTTGGAGCAGAACCTGCTTAGGGTGAGGGGGAAAAATCAATGGCACTTTAGGAGTTAGATAAGTGCTGATTATAAGGTCTAAATTTAACAAGCAGTTGTAGCAAACATATTTGGAATATTAATGTGTGATGAGTTGATTACTTGAGAAATCAAGCTATTTCTACACACTCCCCTATTGCTATCATTTCAGACTACCCCGTCTACATGACAGATTTTGGGGCCTCCATTTTTCCTGGGGACAAGTTGGTAGGAATTTCATTTTTAGATTCTAAACTAAGATACTCTGTAATGCCCAGTGTGAGATAGCATAGCGTTTTAAACAATGGTGCTAACAGATAAGAGATTTGAAATAAAGTGTTAAGGCCAATTGTCTAGCTGCTCCCCTCCACCTACTCATGGAAAGTTAAATAGCCCTTTCAACATGGAAGTGAGGCGTGTAAGTGAGAATTTAGAGATAAAGGACTGCAAGTGAGAAGTGGTGTCAAGTGCTAGACCACTGCCCCTAGTTCAAGTCTCAAAGGAGGAAACCTGAGAAACTACAGGATATATGCGATGGTCCTACATGAAGTGTGGGAATGTCTCAGAAACAGAGAAACCGCCTCACCATTTTCCAGTTTCAGTTTCATTGAGGCAATCCCCTAAATATGTCTTATACCATCAGACTTGAGGTGCATTGGTAAATTTAGCCATGAATTTCAAAATTCATATTCTCCTAAAACCTAAGTTGTGCAAAGATCAAGGAGTGACACAGAAGTAAACTCATCCTGGGATAATGAGCACATAAATAAAACGAATATGAGGAGTATAAATTAAGGAGATGGTAGTAGGTGGAAATAAGCTGTTTCTCCATAGTTTATATCTCTAGGTGAAAATAAACTGCTTGGAAAATGAAGACACACGATAGACTCAGTACCAGACACCATTTTTGCATGAAGCGTATGTCCTAGAAAGAATGAAAAGCCACCCTAGCACTGAAATGGGTACATACTCAGTAACAAAATTTTCTCCAGCAGGCAACAGTACCTGACGTTTCAAAGTATTGACTCATGAGAGTAAGTAATGGAAGAAAGTCTAAAAGAATTTTGAGTCTGTAACTCTTTTAATAAATCTAAATCAATGAATGCATTAATTGAAATGGAAAGAGAGGAGATAAGAAAGAAACTAGATTAAGTTTCCTGCACTAGATAAAGGGCTCATAGAAGTTAAATTCAGCTGTAGAATTAAAGTGTCATAGCTTTTAGCTCAAACAACTGAGCCTTATCCATTTCTATAATACAAATAAGTATGTTTTAATTACTCCTCCCCAAAGGAGAAACTACCTTCCAGAGATGATGGATCAACCCGTGGGTTGTAGAACCCGCTAAAATGAGTAAATGAAGTATTTCTCCATATACGTCTGAGAGCTCACTGGAACGGCCAGCACAGAGCGATGAGAAATGGTTAGTTTTTGAAAGCAAGTGGGAGGTGGGGAGTGGGGAGAAGAGGAAGAATAGGAGGAAAAAAATTCCAGCTGCAAAAATAAGACAAACACTCAGGTAAAGGCCAACAAGAATACAGAGTTCAGCAAGCATAGTGATTTAAAGAGAGGACTAAAGAGTTGTGGGACCTTCACCGAAGGAGCGAAATGAGGACAGGAGATTGGAAGTGTGAAGCAGAAATAGGGCCTCACACTAGGGAAACTGGACTGTTTAAACAGGCAAAGTATTTGTAACCTACTGCGTGGAGTACAAGGAACATTCTCTCCTCACAAGACACACTAGCACTTAGGATTGGAGATGGGGAAGTGGAGGTAATGTCTCCACTCTTTGACCCCGAAGGGCTATACCCACGAGCTGCTGCACAGTTACTGTCTCTGAATCCCAGGGGGCTTCCAAGTTGATGGTGAAAGAAAGATAATTAATCCCCAAATCCCCAGTGATTCCTAGAAAGAAGTTTTTTGCTGCTGTGGGGACCTGGAATTGGCCACCCCAAGATATGTCTCTTTGGCATCAGGATTATTTGAGGTTGATTGCTTTTGATAAACTGGGACAGGGAAGGAGGCTCTAAACAATGGAACTCGCCCTTTGTTAGGACACATTTACATTTGTAAGGTAAATCTCTATCTGTAAAAGGTGCCTCCCTCTCTGTACCAGGAAGAAGAAAGGAGATGACCTTCTCTCTAGAAACTCTTAATCAATACCAAAGGCAAGGACTTAAATCTGCATTTTATTGTGCTAGTCTGGTAACCTCCTGTAACTGACTTCCCTTCCCCTCCCAACTTTGGCATTTCTTTAAGGATTAAGCATCTTTCTTTAGGCTAGGAACTGATTGCTGAGCTCACCTGTGACCGCCTAGCTCCAGACAATCGACTTGCCTCCGGCTACGCCCTCTGAGACAGCAGACCACTACCTGCTGTGTCCATCAAGCACTGTGCTGACAGGGCAATCTTGTGACTATTGTGGGAGGGACGTTTCAATCACATGTGAAACACCCTGTTTGGGGGTATATAACCACTATGTGTACCCCACTTCTTCGGTGCCCTTTGTTCCTTCGGGAAGAAAGGCCCCGGGCCATGGTTCCTCATAAAGCTTTGTTTAATTTTCTCTTGCTATTCTGTCTCATGTGAATTTAATTCGTTCTCCAGCCAGACGAACCCCCATTTGGGGAGAGGAAATGTCTTCCTCCCCTACACTGCCTTATAATTTCTTCAGTGAATCCAGAAGAACAGCATAATTTACAAATAATGGAGGGTCAAGTTTTAAAAGTTACAATTATGCTCAGGTGGGGTTTAGGGTGAATTCCAATGAAAAGTATCTTCCATCTAAATTCACAAGTATAGCAACATAATTATATATCTATTATGTTCATTATCTCTGCTTAGTATGGATTAACTGTGAACAGATGGTGATTTACTAAAGTTTAACATATCGTAATATTTTTCAGAATATGCATGTCGTGCAGTGAAATACAGACCTTGTGAAGTCCTTAAATTAGTCACCTAGGAAATACTTTAGTCTCATTCCTAAATATGTATGTAATATGATATGTAATTCTAATAAAAGTAGAAGTTTGAGGTTTTGCAATATTTTGAAAAAGAGTAACAACTCATATACATTGGGTTATATTGCCGGATTAACAATCACTCCTGGCTATATAAGCTGTACTGAGATGAAATATGAGCTTGGTGCTATGGGGAAGAAAACTTAGTACGATGCCTGGCACATCCATCCAAACAACACTTATTGAGAGAGAACCAGATAGTTGTGCTAGATATTACAAACAAAATGGTGAATATTACAGAGCCTCAATTAACATCAGTCTAGCTTTAGTTAGATCACAACCTTTACTTGTTTGATGAGTGAATGTATTCAAAATATCTAAGTTTGATTCATGCCTACATCACTGCAGTGTTATGTTAATTTCACCAGACTCATAATTTATCAAATTCTACTATAAAATAGATTAATAGTATTTACCTTCCAGGGTGGATTTGAGAATTATAGTTAACGAGACTGTATACAAAGTGAAAAAGAGTGTTTTATAAATGTAATTAAATACGTAAGAAAGTGATTGTTTTCCTCATTGTTGTTTCTTGGAGCTTTGGAAAAGTTGTGGCTGACTAATGGTCTTTTTGGAATCCATCCAACAGTAACCTCACTTGATGAAGTTTCATTCCATTTTTAATTTATTGCCAAGCTGTCTATTTGATTGTTTTCTTTATTAAAGAATAAAAAATTGCCTGTTGCCTGAATATGTAGAGTTAAGATCATGAGAAAAGATAAAATGGGAATTTGAAATATTTTATGTACGTAGAATATAATTTATATCACTTCATCACATGCATAACTTTATTTGCCAATAAAGATGACAAGTACAATATAATGACAGCATCTTTATTTAGTTATTTATTTCCAAATTCTGCCACAAAAGATTCACTGCAGAATGTCTAACATCATACTTAAAAGCCTTTAGAACAGCAGCGCCAGATCAAAAAATGTGAAACAAATTCAGGATTATTTTCACACTCTAGATATTTTCCAGTTTCTACAGTATGCTTCTTCACACAGCTGTAGTTTATTGAGTCCAATCTGTAGGTTCAATTCCATCTTTGTCTCCAGAACACGTTCTTGCATTGGCTACAGGGAAATTTAAAGAAATTTGACATCTCTCTACATTACTTATCACTATGCAATTTTGTTACTACCCTGCTTTGGATTTTGCATACTAGTTTGAATAACTGATTTTCTGCTTATCTCCATGAGGCTGAGAGTGTGTCACCGGAATTTCCCTCCTCTATTAATATGACTGAGAGAATGGCTCTGTTTGCTATTGTTAACCCCCTTTCTAGCAAGCTTATTACCTGCTCTCCAAATGTTAAGGTGCAAATAGCCTGATTGTGAGCATTTCCTCACCTGCTGTCTCATTTGAATCACTTCAGTATCTGTTATTCCATTCAAAATACACTGCAGCACTTGCTCTGTTACATCAACACTGTTTTCTGCAAACTGAACTTCTCTGTGGCATGTGAAGCTGGACCTGTTTTTATTTACCATCATCTCAGATTCTGTAAAACAACTATACATGCCACATGCAAGAACTTCCCAGCTGATTTTCAATGCTCCCAACAAACTACTTCTTGGTATTTTTTCTCATTTAAAATTAATTTTCTAGTTTGACGCATAGCTGTTACTCTGACTCTGAAATCGTTCTTGTATATGATTCTATTAACTTGGAATTTTTCTATGATCTTTCCAGAAATTAAATGTTATTGCCTTTAATTTCCCTGCCTCTTTTGGCTAACTCAAGCAAAAAAATCACAAATTCTTTCAGGATTCTCAAAGCACAACCTCCTAAACGTAGCAAGTTGACTAGCTTCCTGACCCAGTTAACACGGGGGTCATTTAGCTTTGAAAGATCAGACATTTATCAGAATATCACTTTGCTCATCTTTATCTTCCCCATTTTGCTTACGTTAATTAGTCCACAGTTGGTCTAATTGGTTCAATTCATTTTAGTTACCAAACTTGCAGACACAGAATAATTTACAGCATTCCTTTATTATCCATTTAATGTCCATGAGATCATCACTAATGACCCTTCTTTCATTTTTTTTTTTTTTTTTTTAAAGATTTTATTTTTTCCTTTTTCTCCCCAAAGCCCCCCAGTACATAGTTGTGTATTCTTCGTTGTGGGTTCTTCTAGTTGTGGCATGTGGGACGCTGCCTCAGCGTGGTCTGATGAGCAGTGCCATGTCCGCGCCCAGGATTCGAACCGACGAAACACTGGGCCGCCTGCAGCGGAGCGCGCGAACTTAACCACTCGGCCACGGGGCCAGCCCCTTTCTTTCATTTTTTTATATTGGTAATTTGCTTCTTCCCTATTTTTCTTGATTAATGTATATAGGGTTGTGTCAGTTTTGTTAATCTGTTCAAACAAGCTTTCGAGTTCATTGATTTTCTCTGTTGTCTTTTTCCAATTTCTTTGATTTTTGCTGTAATTTATGATTTCTTTTCTTGTGCTTGCTTTAGATTAAATTGTTCTTTCTCTGGTTTCTAAGATAAAAGCTCAAGTTATTTATTTTAGAAATTTCTTCTTTTATAATAAATTCACTTACTGCTATAATTTCTTTTTTTTCCTGAGGAAGATTAGCTCTGAGCTTACATCTGTGCCAATCATCCTCTTTTTTTTGTTTATGGGTCACCACCCCAGGATGGCTTGACAAGTGGTGCAATTCTGCACCAGGGATCCGAATCTGGAACCAGGGCCGCCAAAGCAGAGCATGTGGAAATTTAATCAGTCAGCTACAGGGTCGGCCCTGTAATGCTATACATTTTAGTCTCAGCAATGCTGGCTGTCATAGGACCCAACACATTTGACTAAGTTTATATTAATTTTTATTTAGCTCAAAATATTTTTAATTCCTCTTGGCCTTTTTCATAAGTTATATTTGTCCTGAACAATCAATGTGCTATTTAGAAGTTTGTTGCTTAATTTTTAGATATTTGGAAATTTTCCATCTTTCTGGTATTGATTTCTAGTTTAACTCCATTATGTCATCTATGCACATAATCTCTATTCCTTTTAAGTTGTATTTTATTTCTCAGAATATGGTTCAACTTAGTAAATTGTCCATTTGACCTCAAGCAGAATCTATATTCTGTTAGTTGGTGATTGTATTCCTTACACGTCAAGTAGATCAAGTTCATTGACAATGCTGTTCAGGTCAACTATATACTGATTTTCTGCCTGCTTTGTCTGTTACTAAAAGAGGAGCATTGAAGTAAGTAACCATAATAGTAGACCTGTTCATCTCTCCTTCCAGTTCTATCAGTCTTTGACTCAATCTTTCTGATGGTCTCTTGTTAGGTGCATTCATGTTTAGGATTTCTTTTTTTTTTTTTTTGAGAACTGACGTATTTATCTTTATGTAGGCTCTCTCTTTGCCCCTGATAACTTCCTTGTTCTGAAGTCGGCTTTGTCAGAAGTTAATATAACCACTCTAGCTTCCTTTTGGTTGGTGTTAGCATGGTGTATATATATATATATATCCCTCTATCCTATTACTTTTAATCTACCTGTGTATTTATATTTAAAGGGGATTTCTTGTAAAAAATATAGTTGGATTTTTTAAATCTATTCTGGCAACCTGTTTTTAGATGGTTTACCCACTGCTTCCCATTTAAAGATGTTATTGATGTAGTTAGATTAGTATCTACCATGTTTGTATGTTTGTAACTATTTTGTATAGATTCTCACTATCTTTTCTTCTCCTCCACCCTCCTTTTCCTGCCTTCTCTGGTTTTCATTGGTCACTTTTTATGACTCTATTCTATCTCCACCCTTAGCATGCCAATGATATTTCTCTAAAGAAACATTAGTTGTTGCTCTAGACTTCCCAATATCCAATTTTGACTACTCTAAAACCACCTTCAAATAACGTCATACTGCTTCACGTGTTGTGCAGGTCCATTACAGTATTCAAATCCCTTCTGTCTATCCCTTATAACATTTTGGTCATTCATTTCAATTATACATATACTACATATACATAGATATATTACATATTCATACATATATTACATTTACATCTAATGCCTTAGATATCATTATCTAAGGCATTGTTACTGTCTTAGTTCAGGCTGCTATAATACAATACCATAGACTGGGTTACTTAAAAAATGAACATTTACTTCTCACAGGTCTGGAGGCTGGGAAGTCCAACATCAAGCTGCCAGCAGATTAGGTGTCTGGTGATACCCCTCGTTCTGGTTTGCAGTCAGCCACCTTCTTGCCACATCTTCACCTGGCTGAGAAAGAGATCTCTTATCTCCTCCTCTTTTTTTAAGATTATTAAACCCATCATGAGAGCCCCATTCTCATGACCTACTGTAATGCTGATGAGTTCCTAAAAATACCATCACATAGGAATTAGGGCTCCAAAATATTAATTTGAAGGGGATATAAACATTTCATCCATCGCAGTTATTATTTTTTATTTAAACAAACACATAATTTAGACTAAGAATAAGAATAATGAAATATTTTCTTTTTCCCTCCTTTATTCCTTCTCTGACACTCTTCCTTTGTCTATGTAGATTTATGTTTCTGACCTAAATCTCTTTCCTCTGCCTGAAAAACTTCTTTCTTCTGCAGGATATCTGCATTCCTTAGTTCATGGTCCCCTTGCTCTGTCTTCAGTGACAGCATGGTGGACTCCCTCTGCCGCTTTTGTGTTCATGTCTTCCTGTTTGGCTCTCATCTCAACAGGAAAAGGTTCTCTGCTCTTAGGGGCTCATGTTTAATGAGGGCCCACATGGATATTCTCCTCATCTCTTATTACATCTTCAAAGTCCCTTTTTCCCTTTAAGGTAACATAGTCACAAGTTCTAGTGATTGTGGACATCTTTGGGGTGACACTACTGTAATATTTTATAAGAATTTAAGATAAAGACATAGTGAAATTGTGGTGATATTCTTCTTGCAAAAAAAGTTTTATCACTGAAAGATAATGTAACATTCTTCAGAGGATGCACGAAAATGAGAAGAAATATTTTTCATGAAAAGTAAAATGCTGTTTATCCCAGATCCATTTAAGAGCTTTTACACATACATACAAACAATTAAAAAGTGTTCTACAAATAATTTCTGAGCTATTTGAGTTTGAAAAAAGAACCCATTGGAGTTGTAAAGACAGGTTATTAAACTCAGTAAATAATTGGTCATCATATATCATAGCAACATAAAAAATATACCACATAGCAAATAAAATTTCAAAAATGTAAGACTGTTTCTGGTTTTATTTAGAGTAACCATAAAGAAGAAAAATAAATGGAAAAAATACAATTATATATGTTGCTCACATAGTATATTAATGATGTTAATTCCACCCAAATTTTGGTGTAGAATCGATGCAACTTTGTTCAACAGCCCTATGTGAAATGGATGGGGGGATTTAGGGGAATGTCTTTCTTAGAAATAAAGACCAATAATAAAGGTAGAAGGAATGATGGAAGTACAAAATCATCACTTTGCTGCCATTAAGGTTGATTCAGCAAAGAATCATCAACGAACGCTAAAAATAGTAGGCAAAAGCTTTATGATGAACAAGATAGCTTTATAGCTCAAAACACCTCTGCAAAATTCATTATTGTAATCATAAATTTACAGAGGAGAAGCCTGACTGACATGATATTAACCAAGGGATGGAAGATCACATCATCAATAATGGAACAAACTAACATCATGTATTTTCTCATACAATGTGCTACGAATGACACAGCATCGCTTTCGTCAGAGGATGAGGAAGTGCAAACCTACTATTTGCTTCCAAGGCAGAGTTCCAGAGGTATTTAGGGAAAGTGTTAATGATGGCAAATAAATCAAAGAACACTCTTTATGATGGGTTATGATAATAAAGAGTGATGAGTGAGATTAAAGAAGAGTATGGTAAATGCTCTAGGCTAAGTTCAGGAGATGTTCCTGAGAAATATTAGACATCAAGCATGTGTGAGTTGACTCACTAAAGGAAGTGGGGATTTAATGAGGTGATAGAATGTTTATTATCTGACAGAGTAATTTATCCCAAACTTGTAGATTAAGCAGAAATTTAATTTCATAAGAGAATTGCTAACCTTGCTGATTATTAGCAGTCAATGTTTTAAGAACAAAGGTTCTTTAAAAATTGTGTCAGAAGAAGAAGTTATGTTCATCAGTTTTCATTAAAAGGTAGATAATAGAACCTTGTTTGGCCCTTAGAGCTTGTACAAAAATACTATAACCATTTTATATACAGTTACACAATTAGACACAGAATGTTGAATTAAATTCCTTATATATAGCAATAATCTTTAAAATCTTTAAAATATACTTAACAGAAATTCTTTGAACTATATATCCTATATCCAGATAGGGTTTGTTTGTTTTTTTCCCAAAGATATGAATTCTGTAATTTGCTGGTAAAATATGATGCTCTCAGCTGCATCACCCTCTCAACAAGACCAGTATTACTCAGATAAACAGGATTGATCAGATAAACCCAATATAAGTGAAATATCAACCATATTACTAGCTACAGTGGTGTCAGAACAATGTAGGGACTGTCACTGTCAATCAAACTGTGAGTCTCTCTGGATAATGCCCCCTAGGAAAGAGAAAGGAGAGTGACTGGTTGAAACTTACTAAGTTTGCTGGTTGGTGGGATGTACCCATTTGTGTTTCTCACATCCTTGGCTATCCCTACTGACTATATCATTAATTTAGGTGGAAAGAGAGAAAGCCTGAATAATCTGCCTTGTTATTTATTTCGCTGAGCTAGAATAAAAAATGCTTTTGCTATTGCAATATTTTAACAGTCTGGAATGAAGAAAGTTACATCAGAGGACTAATATGGGAGCTTAAGTGTGCACTCTCTCTGTGTCCCTCTTACTCTCTCTCACGTGCGTACACACATACACATGCACGCATGCACCTGCACAATATTTCAAATGACATATTCATCTCACCAACATACGTCATACAAAAGCAATCATTAGAACTCAGGCAAAAATGATATTCCCTTTTGATCTGCTTTTATCGAGAGTAAACATACTGCACCACACTGACATGTAAATGTATCCATATCCATATCCATTCATATATATTATATACGGCTTTTCTAAGATATATTTTACACACACACACCGCCATTTACAAATAGATAAAAAAAGGATTTTGCTCATGTCTTTCATTCCTTGGTAAAATAAGTTTATCATCCTTTCACCCACAGTCATTTAAAAAAGGTATTTCTGGCTCTTAAAATCTCAATCTTGAGGCCGTTGCCTTTGGTGACAAGATATATTCTTTCCCTTTAGAAAATTAAAATTATTGGTTCAATAATGATGTCATACAACTAATGAAAATATATCGTTTGAATGTTATTGTGGTAAATTTTATCCCAATGCTTTTTGAAGCAATCATTTTGGTAATATTTTTCATGTCTATTTTCTCATCTGGACCATAATTCATGTGTGTCTATCATATTTACATTGTACTGTTATCGATGATGATGAATGAAAGTGATAAAATGAAGTGTTACAGGAATGAAGCAGTGTACAAAGAGAACACTACCTTCCCTGATACTTTGTTTAAGGAAGACTGTATTATATATTATTTTATGTGTTAATATTGGATCAATTCCTTTACAAAGTATTAATCATCTCCAATATGTCGGCAATTAAGTGTTGACAAATAATGGTGAACGATATAGACAAGCATTATAGCACCACGAAGGATTCCAGTTTAAGGAGGTGGAAAGGCTTCCAGAAATAATTAAATTATTATATATACATTTAAAATCCAGAGCATCTCATCTAGTGTGAGTGGTCGGATATAAATAGTGGTTTGGGAGTGGCCCAAGAGTGTGGGAGGGGTGAAGGAGAAAGAAAGGTATTTGTGGGAGAAGGAACAGAAGGCATGAATGTTTGAATTAGAAATTCAGTAGTCTAGAAACATAAAGAAGGTCTATGTTGTATGTGGAAAAGTGGCATACTAAAGGTCAGAATTGCAAATAAGCCACATAGAGGTCAAAATTTCTGTCTTAGGAACAGATTCACTCAGTTACACACTCATAAACTTGGAAATATATCTACAATACTAATTATACAATACTGTCTTAATTACAACATCAAGCCCTAGACTTCGAATAATTTCCACAATTTGCTTTAATTTTCTTTACTGTGACAAAGCAATTTTTATGGATTTTTAAACTGTACATGTTATTGAAGTTACCACTCAGTGCAGAAACAAAAGGAGCCACTAGCAAAATTTTGTATATTTGACTGGAGTATTTAATTAACATAACATGTAGGTCAAACATTTATTTTTTTGTTAGAAACTCCCATTACAGGCTGATACATATGCAGTTTGCTATGGATTTGGGAGATGTGCTGTGTACAGAATTGTGCTGCTGAACAAAATCTAGATTACTATAAACAATAAATAATAGACAACCTATGACCTATGTATTGTTATGTTTAGCTTATGTTTGAGTCAAATTTTCCTTGGATGTTCCACTGTAGCATTCTAGAGATTATTCACAAAACTAAACATACTACATTCTGCAATCATTTGGGTAAAATTTGATTTTTATGCTGAATATAAATATTAAATGTTTAATTTCAAATTATAATTAATTTTTAGTGCTTTTGGAGTTAACATATAAAAAGAGAAAGTATTTATTCCTTGCTTTAATTCTCACTCATTTTAAAAAGTTTTTTCACAAATTAAGTCTTAAGGAAAAACATTTTAAGAATATTATTTTTTAAACCATTTCTTTAAGTGACAATTGACACACAAAAAGTGGTATATATTTACTACATACAACTTAAGGTGTTGGAACCGTGTGAACCCGTCACCATAATCTACGCCATAAACATATCCATCTCATCCAACAACTTCTTTCTACCCTCTCTTACTTATTATTACTTCTTTAGGGGGAGAGGAATAAGAACATGTAACAGAAGATTTACTCTCTTAGCAAAATTTTAAGTATAAAATACAGTGTTGATAACTACAGATACTACACTGTACAGCACATTTCTAGGATTACTCATTTTGTACAACTGAAACTTTGCACCCTTTGACTAATACTTCCACCTCCCCCACCCCTCCCCCTGTCCCTGGAGAGCACCATTCTTATCTGTGCTGCTATAAATTTGACTATTTTAGATTCCTAATATAAGTGGCATCATGTAGCATTTGTCCTATGTGTGGGATTTGTTTCACTCAGCATAATGTCCTCCAGGTTTATCCACGTTGTCACAAATGGTAAGATTTCTTCCACTGTGAGTATGTACCACATTTTCTTTACCCAATCATTTGTCGGTGGACACTTAGGTTGCTTCCATGTCTTGGCTATTGAGAATAATACTGCAATGATCATAGGAATAAAGATATTTCCTTGAGATCCTGATTTCAATTCCTTTGGATACATATCCAGAAGTGGGGTTGCTAGATCATATAGTCGTTCTAGTATTAAGTTTTTGAGGAACCTCCAAACTTTTTTTCATAGTGGGTACACCAATTTAAATTCTCACCAATAATGTACAGGGTTCACTTTCTCCACATCCTTGCCAACATATTTTTTTTTTATAATATCCATCCTAACAGGTGAGAGGTGATAATGTCATGGCATGGTTGTTTTGATTTGTATTTCCCTAATGATTAGTGATACCGAGCATCGTTTCATATTTCTGTTGCCCATTTGTATGTCCTCTCTGGAGAAATGTCTATTCAGTTCCTTTAGCTATTTTTAATTGGATTTTTTGTTTTTGGTTTTTTTGCTATTGAGTTGTAAGAATTCCTAACATATTTTAGATATTAACCCTTTATTAGATATATGGTTTGCAAATATTTTCTCTCATTCTGTAGGTTGCCTTTTCATTTTGTTGATTGTTTCCTTTGCTAAGAGGAAGCTTTTTAGTTTGATGCAAATCCACTTGTCAATCTCATATACCACATTGACATAGTGAAGGATAAACATCACATGATCATTTCAACAGATGCAGAAAATGCATTTGATAAAATTCAACACCCTTTCATGATTAAAAACCCTCAAGAAATTAGGTACAGAAGGAATCTACCTCAACACAGTAAAGACTATCTATGAAAACCCCATAGCTAACATCATACTCAATGGTATAAATCTAAAAGCTTTTCCTCTAAGATCCAGAATAAGGCAAAATAACTACTCTCACCATTTCTATTCAGCATAGTACTGGAAATCCTAGACAGAGCAATTAGGTAAGAAAAAGAAATAAAGGCATCCAAATTGGAAAAGAGGAAGTAAAATTATCCCAGTTTGAAGATGGCATGATCAATCTTATGTGTAGAAAATCCTAAAGACTCCACATGCACACAAAAATCTTCTAGAACTAATCAACAAATTCTTTAAAATTTCAGGATACAATATCAACACACAAAAATCAGTTACATTTCTATGCAGTAACAACAAACTATCCAAAAAGGAAATCAAGAAAACAATCCCAGTAATATTAGCATCAAAAAGAATACTTAGGAATAAACTTAACCACGGAGATGGAAGACATATACACTGAAAACCACAAAACATAGATGAAAGACATTAAAGAAGGCGCAAGTAAATGGAAAGATATCACAAGTTCATGGATTAGAAGAATTAACATTGTTAAAATGTCCACCTACCCAGAGAGATTTACAGATTCAATGCAACACCTATCAAACTCTCAATGGCATTTTTTTTAATAGAAATAGACAAAACAATCCAAATAGCCATATGAAACCACAAAACATGCCAAACAGTAAAAGCAATCCTGAGTAAAAAGAACAAAGCTGGAGGCATCACTCTTCCTGATTTCAGACTATACTACAAAGCAGTATTAATCAAAGAGTAATCATGGAGGCGTCCGCGGCCCGCCTGTTCCTGCTCTGGCTCTTGCCGCCGGGGGGCCTGGGCCCTAGCGCTGGGTGGCACCTCCCCAGAGGCACTGCCTTTGGTCAATGAAGATGTGAAGCGCTGGGTGGATCTGAGCAACCAGCCGGCCAAGATGACGGCAGAGGTGGTCCTGGCGCACTCGGGGAGGGGGCTCCGCGCCCGGCGCCGCCTCCTTCCTTCTGGCCCTAGAGCCCGAGCTCGAGGCCTGGCTGGCGCACCTTGGCGTGCAGGTGAAGGGAGAAGATGAGAAAGAGAACAGTCTTGAAGTACAAGAAACCAAAATTAAGGGTAAAAATGGGAGACTTTTCACGGTCAAGCTCCCAGTTGCTCTCGATCTGGGGTGCCAAGATTTCAGTGGTTGTGGAAACAGTCTATACCCATGTGCTTCAGCCGTATCCAACCCAGATCACCCAATCTGAGAAACAGTTTGTGGTGTTTGAGGGGAACCATTATTTCTACTCTCCCTAACCAGCGAAGACACAAACGATGCGTGTGAAGCTTGCCTCCTGAAATGTGGAGACCTTTACCAAGTTGGGGAACCCCACACGCTCTGAGGACCTCCTAGATTACAGACCTTTCAGAGAAGTCCCTGCCTATAGTCAGCATACTTTCAAAGTACATTATGAGAACAATAGCCCCTTCCTGACTATCACCAGCATAACCTGAGTCACGAGGTCTTTCACTGGGGTAATATTGCTGTGGAAGAAAATGTGGACTTGAAGCACACGGGGGCTGTGCTTAAGGGGCCTTTTTCACACTATGATTACCAGAGACAGCCAGACAGTGGAGTATCCTCCATCCATTCTTTTATGACCATCCTCCCTGCTGCTGCCCAGGATGTTTATTACCGGGATGAGATTGGCAATGTTTCCACCAGCCACCTCCTTATTTTGGATGACTCCAGTGAGATGGAAATTTGGCCTCGCTTCCCTCTTTTTGGAGGTTGGAAGACCCATTGTAGCCAACAACTTCCCAAGCCATGAGCACCTCTATAATTTGGGTGACCAGTATGCACTGAAGATGAGGTTTGTGGACCACATGTTTGATGAGCAAGTGATAGATTCTCTGACCTTGAAGATCATCTTACCTGAAGGAACCAAGAACATTCAAGTCAACAGTCCCTATGAAATCAGCCGGGCCCCAGATGGACTGCACTACACCTACTTGGACACATTTGGCCACCCTGTGATTGTTGCCTACAAGAAAAATCTGGTAGAACAGCACATTCAGGACACTGTGGTCCACTACACATTCAACAAGGTGCTCATGCCGCAGGAGCGCCTGCTGGTGGTGGCTGCTTTTGACATCTTGTTCTTCACCATCATCATCTATGTCAGGCCGGACTTTTCCATCACAAAGGATCCAGCACGCGGAAGCCAGGATGAAGTTGGCCTGCATCACAGAGCAAGTCTTGACCCCGGTCAACAGGAGAATAGGTCTCTATGGTCACTTTGACGAGTCTGTCAATAGGTACAAGCAGTCCCGGGACGCGTCCACCCTCAATAGTGGAAAGAAGAGCCTGGAGACAGAACACAAGGCCTTGACAAGTGAGATTGCGTTATTGCAGTCCAGGTTAAAGACAGAGGGCTCTGACCTGTGCGACAAAGTGAGTGAAATGCAGAAACTGGATGCGCAGCTCAAGGAGCTGGTACTGAAGTCAGCGGTGGAAGCTGAGCAGCTGCTGGCAAGCTCAAGAAAAACACATACATCGAGAATGAGAAGCTCATCTCTAGAAAGCGACAGGAGCTGGTCACCGAGATCGACCACATCCTGGATGCTCTGTAGCCCCTACTGGTGGTCCTCAGTGGGCCCAGGGTGCTGCACTTTGAGATGGCAGGTGGGGGTAGTGGTGATGGTGAACATTGAGGCCAGCAAATGCTGGCATCAGTATTTTGCAAAAGGCCTTCAAGGGAAAGAAAGCAGGCCCTGCCTCAGGCAACACAAGAAGCTTTGTTTTTGTCCCTAAAGCGTTCCTTTTTTAAGGAAATCTTACATCCCATTAGAAACAAAATATCTTTGTGTTTTGAACAAAGAAATGTTCCATAGTTGATTGGTTTTGTTTTATTCTGAAGCCTAGGATATTCTTTCAGCCTGTAAGCCCCTTGTTTTATGCCCTTCTAATTCCTGGTGTTTGGGTATTTTGCGAGTGTGTGTGTGTGACCAAGTGAGAATAAAGCAGGGACTGTGGGGAGAAAAAAAAAAAAAAACCAGCATGGTACTTTCATAAAAACAGACACAACCACCAGTGGAATAAAATGGAGAACCCAGAAATAAGCCCATACATATACACATAACTGATCTCAACAAAGGTGCCAAAAATTCACCTTGGTGAAAGAATAGTCTCTTCAAGAAATGGTATTGGAAAAACTAGATATCCACATGCAAGAGAATGCAATTGGACCATTATTTTAAACCATGTACAAAAATGAACTCAAAATGGATTAAAGACTTAAACGTAATACCTGAAACCAAAAAAACTCCTAGAAGAAAACATTGGGAACATTTTTTTCAATATTGGCCTTGGCAATGATTTATTGGATATGGCATCACAAATATAGGCAACAAAAGCAAAAATAAGTATATTATAAAACATGCACAAAATGCTATTATGCTATAATACTGTTGTGTGAGAGGAAATGATGGGAAAATCATATTCCTAAAATCTTATTTATAGGTTACCTTATTTCAAAATGTTTTCATATCAGCTACTATTAATATATATAAATACAAAAGAACCAGAAATTTTATTGTAAAATTTTACAATGTTTATTTTACGTTAATAAATTCACATAGATGAGAATATAATGAAGTCTAGAATGTAAAAAGTAGAGGATAGGTAGAAAGGCAATGTAATACAGTGAAAAGAGAAAAGAATGTATTGTTCTGACAGAACCATTTCCAAATCTACCTCTACCATCATTTCAAACAACATGTTCTAGAGGATACTTCCAGATCTCTCTCACTAATGTGTTCTTGAGAAATTTATGTCCTTGTGTATGTTAAGATTCTTTCAGTTTGGGGTAAGAAGAAACTCAATTATATGGATTAAAGCAAACCAAAAAGCAAAAATGAAGGGAATTTAGTTTGTATGATCAAAAATTCCAGAGTTAGTACTGAAGTCAGGTAAGGCTGTGTTTGGTGGCTAAAAAGAGCTAAAGGAGAATGATAATAATAGAATCCACCTTACGCAATCATTGTGAGATCTAAATGAGGTTCAAGTAAGCTATATGTTTAGGGGATTATCAGGAACACAACAGTTTTGTATGCTTACTTGCTCATTACATAGTTACTTTAAATATATGACTTCATAGTTTCCATTTATCTAAATAAATTTACCAAGCTCTATCATTTGGTATAGCACCCAAAACATGAAGTACTTCAGAATTAGTTTAATGAACTCAGCATCCACAGTGAAAACTATGACGCATTCCGTATTGAAATATTAGATCCAATTAAATGAAGAGATACATCATGTTCAAAAATTGGAAGACAAAATATTTTTTAAATGATAATGCTCTTCAAATTGGTTTATAGAGTTAACTCAGTCAAAATCCATCAGACATTTTTGTACAAATTAGTAAAGTGAGCATAGAATTTATGACCAACAAAATTTTTCGAAGTAGAACAAAGTTGAAGGTGGTGCAACAATTGATTTCAAGACATCCTCTAAATCTACACTAGTCACAACAGTGTGGTATTTGCCTGAAGTAGAAGCACGGAGCAGAATGGAGAGTATATAAATTGACCCAAGTGTGTATAGTAAACTGATTTTTGAGAAACATGACATGCAAATCACTGAGAAGAACAGTCTTTAAAAAAATACAGAAAAAATAACTCTAATCTCTAGCTCACACCACACACAGAAATTATATCAAAATAGATCATAGACCTAATAGGAAAGCTGAAACTACAAAATTTCCAGAAGAAAAGGAAGGAGAAAATATTTTTCACCTTGGGGTAAGCTAAAGTTTTTTTGATAGGACCGAAAAAAGTACGCCCCCCTCCCCCCCAAAAAAGACATGATAAAACTGATTTAGTTAACATTACAAACTTCTGTTCTTCAAAAGTCTTTGTTAAGAAAATAGACATGAGTCACAGGACTGGAGAAAACATGAATACTACAAATATCTGGTAAATATTTAATATCCAGCAAATATTAAGAACTTAAAACACAATTATAGGAATACATCACAATTAAAAGAATAAACATGTCACAAAAAAGAAGAAAAACGAGTAGCCAATAAACTCATGGAAATATTCTCAACATGATTAGTCATCAAGGGCATGCAAAATAAAACTATAATTGCATACCACTTTAGATCCATTAGAATGACTATAATTAAAAAGACTGTTGATACCAAATTTGCCGAAAATGTTGAACAACTGGAACTCTCATACTTTCCCTGTGGATATAAAAATTTACATAACCACTTATGAAAATAGTTTGTCATTTTTTACAAAATTAAATGTACTTATCATATAACCCAGCTAGTCCAATCCTAGTATTTTACTCAATTTATGTCCATAAAAGCTGTATATAAATGTTCTTAGTGGCTTTATTCATAATAGCCAGAAACTGGAAACAAACCAATAGCCCATACACATTTGAATAAAACTATTTGACATAATTATACAGTAAAATAGCCTTCAACAATGAAAAGGATGAAGTCTTTCTACCTGCCACAACATGGATAAATATGAAAAAAATTTGGTCAGTAGAATAAGCCAGACACGAAAGAGTATATACTGCATTATTCAGTTTACGTATAGGTCTGGAAAAGACAAACCTATTCTCTATAGATATAAATCATATCAATGGTCGCTTGGATGGTGGGGATGAAAGGATTTATCAATAAATGGGGTCCAGGGAATTTTCTGAGTTTATCAATATGTACTACACCTTGAATGTGGTGTTGGTTATATATGGTATATTTTGTCAAACTCCATGAAGTATATACTAAAGCAATTATATTTTACCATATGGAATTTATAGCTAAAAATGATGACTAAAATATTATAATCTAAGGAGAAATGTCAATTGAAAGTGTCAACAATTTCATGTCCATTAACCACAAAATGCAACTTGAAAGTTGTTTGGTATTATTATGAGAAAGAAAATAACACTGTTAGAGACAGAAATGGCTAAGAAGTTGATTAGAATATGTGTATATGTTCCAAGAATATTTTGTTTATTTGTTCAGGTACTCAACATAAAGAGGTTTTTTGTTAATATTATTCTTTCATAACACATAAATTTTTGAAAAATCTTGGTTCTGCAAAAAGGATGACTTTCATCAATGTAATCAAACTGTCAATGTAATAAAATTGTTTCCACCTAATGAAATTTTAATTATTTCAGTGCTTCTTGTCACTCTAAAAGTGCCTAGAATTGTGTAATAAACAATGCTGTCATTCTGTCTCTGAGTAGATAACATTAAATCACCCTCACGATCTGTTCCGTCCTCCACTTTCAGCAAACCTGCCCTCTCTTCAAAATCCATTAAAGGGTATGTGACTCCATAGCCCTCATATTTACAGTCAGATGCTTGAACAATTTGAGAGGTTTCTCTTCCCCTTAACATTTTGAATCAGTACTAACCAATCTCCAAGAAAATTCATAAATTTTGTTTCTTTATATTACATATACTACTCTATAGCTAAGATCCATACATATCATCTCGAATTTAGATAATTTAAATTTAGTCTTTACAAGTCTACCTGACACTTGCCAAGCATTATCAGTTTTTAACTTAGATTTGTTCCTCATCACTGTAAGAATGATATATAGACACCATTCTGCAACATATAAAATCTTTATTAGAGAAAAGATAGCATAATTATTTAGAAGTTTGGCAATATTACAGACGTTCTGGGACACTGAGCCTCTTAGCAGCTATGTGATTTTAAGAAAGCTTTTTAACTGGCTGTTTAATTTAGGAATGTGAAAGCTATGGCTAAGAACAGTTTTGGTTGAATGGTTGGGATAAAAGCCTTGGGGGCCCTTACAATAATTTAATATGTACAGGTACCCAATATCTGACACTTTGAATATCACTGGAAACGCAAACATGAGGAAACTCAGGATAAAATAAAAGTTGAATAAGTGGTCCATTAAAAGTAAAAAAAATATATATATAGTGACTTTCCTTCAAAGATTTACCAGTATTGAGCCTTTATATGTAAAGATCATGTAGTAAAACAAAAGTTGATATATTTGTATTCATATTTATTGTAATTCCATCATTAATGTATAGTGCATTATTTGTTCCCTTTTTAAGTTTTTTAAGAAAAAAACTTATGAAAATTGATGCAAAATATCCAAATCTCAGCAATTAAAAATGAATATTCTCTAACTTTGTCTAAATTAAATCACTATTTCTACTTAAACGTCTTCCAACAGGCCCACAAAAGATTTCTATTTTCCTATTATAGGAATACTGGTATAGAAATTAAATTATCAGCCAGGCTCTAAGTATACAACCCAAGATTAGACTAAAATTAAATTAATAATTGACAGTCAATGATTTCCTTCTTTCTTTTTCTTTTATTTTCTCAATTAGCAATATTTATATTTATTTCTGGAATATGGAGTTTTTGAATATTTAAAATATTTTTTAAAAGTACAGCACTATAGTTGGTCCAAGTGACAATTGAAGATTTGTTTTTTTAAATAATTATATTGTTAGACTATTGCAAATAATATTTCTTACTTGGTATCCATAGTTACACGAGATCTTCAAAGATTTATGTTCATTTAATGGAAAACAAGCATATTGCCAGACTCTTGACAAAGTGTAGGATCTCTATATAGTTTCATATATGCTACTTTAACAGGGTTTTGATAGCTTATTTATCTTACAATAGGTTAAATTAAGTAGATAAATATTTGAAATTCAAAGTAAAGACCTTTAAAAAAGACTTTATGTTCAAGATAGACATAGAAAATTTTAGAAAATTTCACTTCTTGTTATTCTCTTTTTTAAATTTTTAAAATTTCAGTAACACTGGATTATAACATTATATAGCTTTCAGATGTACATTGTAATATATTTCGAATTCTGTGTAGATTGCATCATGTTCACCATCCAAAAGCTAATTATAGTTCATCCCCTCACATTTGAGCCTAATCACTCCCTTTGCCCTCCCCTCCCTTCCTCTATGGTAACCACCAATCCAGTCTCCATTGCTATGTGTTTGTTTGTTGTTGTTTTTATCTTCTACTTATGAGTGAGATCATACAGTATTTCACTTTCTCCCTGTGACTTACTTCACTCAGCTTAATACCCTCGAGAACGATTCACGTTGTCACAAATGGCTGGATTTCATCATTTCTTATGGCTGAGTGGTATTCCATTGTGTATAAATACCACATCTTTATCCATTCATCCCTTGATGGGCACCTAGGTTGCTTCCAAGTCTTGGCTATTGTGTATAATGTTGCAGTGAACATAGGGGTGCAAGTATCTTTATGTCTTTGCATTTTCAAGTTCTTTGGATAAATACCCAGCAGTGGGATAGCTGGATCATATGGTAGATCTATTCTTAATTTTCTGAGGATTCTCTATACTGCTTTCCACAGTGGCTGCACCAGTTTGCACTCCAACTCTTTTTATTTCCAATGTGAAACTGCTGTTGAATTTAATACCTTAAAAAAGGGGTACTTCTGAACACACAAATGTACCAAAAACAAAACAAAACTAAGAAAATAAAACAAAAAACAGAAGTGTGTCATAGAAATCATATGATGCTGTCTCCTTAAGAACAGTAATATTAGGAAAAGAGTTGTCAGTTATGTATTGCCTGATAGGAAAGGCACAATGTCAAGGTGTAAGTACACTAGAGTGGAAAACAAGTGCAGACTCTTTACAGCTGTAATTATAGTTTTGCAATTTATTTTCTGTGTGAAATTTGTTTGAAGCTTTGGTAGGATCATATCTAATTTTAGAATTCAAGTAGACCAAAGATCTTAGGTGAGATAATATGTCGATAAGCCACATGAGAATAAGACTCACAATTCTAATATCTGTAAATACCTTAATGAGAGAAAACTTTTCAAAAAAATTAGTCAGAGAGAATTCTTCAGTGAATGCTCAGTATAAATTCACATTTTAATCCTCTTCTATTTTTCCTGTCTCTTTATACATTCTCTCAATTTATTGGTGAATGAGGTAGAAGCATACAAGCAGTGAAGAATTTTCTCATCACTCCTGAGGTTAATAAAATTGTAAGTAGGAATTAAAACATTAAAAAAAAACACCCACATTGAGGCAGTAAGTTAATAACCAATGCCTGCCTGATGGGAGGAGAGGTTAGTATTTATAAGAATTAAAGTAATAATAAATTAGCAATTATTGAGGATTTACTATAAGAGAGGCACTTTGCTAGGTAATTAGGTGTTGCTATGCATTACCTGGTAAATCCTTAAAATTCTATGAACACTATAGGCACTATAATTCCCTCATTTTATGAAAACATAGAGAATTTGTTTAAATTGCCTGGTATGACCATAGCTAACACATTTTAGGAACTATGTTATCTGACTAGATTTACTACAAGATGCATGTATTAATAAAAGGAAGAATTTGCATTTATTATTACAACATTGTTGGCGGTCTTTTAATTATTTTAATACATTGGGACTACGAAGGAAAGAAGTGTCTAATAAACATGCACATCTCCCGAGAAATGAATGTTCGATATACAATCCATTTTAGTATGAAAATGAGACTTAGAGATTTTGTTATATACTTAGTATGAGCTATTAATAACTAACCTTAAAAAGTTTCCTGTAATATTATATTGAGCACTTACAATATAGAAGGACAAAACTCCTTTTAGCAAAACAGTGATATTCCAACAAGTGTTACCAAAAAAATAAGCTATACTAGCTGCATGCTAAAACATGTGATCTCAGATCCTACAGATGTGAAATGAAGACTACACGAATGATGAAAGAACTTGATGCTGGAGCTAAATTAGGATATCATTCATTCTGTGAGTAGGGACTTTGTGTTTTCTACCTTCTTTCTGTCTCTGTCTCTTTCGTACTTTCTTTCTCTCCTCCTGGAACCTACATGATTAATGTGTATTCTTCCATCTTTTACTATTTTCTTATTTGTTATTCTACAGATAACAGCATGTATTCTGACTTATCAAAGTTTACTATCACTTGATGCTTTTACATGTTTCATAAAAAAAGAAAGAAATTAGAATATATTAACTTTATTCATCTACGATTTATGTTACTTTGACCTATATTTTAATTCTATTATGTTGTAACTTTACACGGTCAATTTTCAACTAGATTTAGTCTTTTCAGTGAGCTCTTTCCTCTCAGCATCTCCAAGTTTCCATATTGTATGCCTCTTTTGTCTGAAAAATTACCTTAATAGTTTTAAAAATAAGGGCTGCTAGAGGCAAATTGTCTCAAATTTTATTTATTTGACATTGTCTTTGTTTCGTCTCACTTTTGAAGAACATGTTCACTTGGTAGAGATTGTAAGGTTGGAATTATTTCCATGTAGGATTATGAATATGCTATTTCATTGATTTGTATTGTTTTGGGGGTGGAAATTTGAGAGAAAAGTAAGTAATCTGTATCAATTCTCTGGATTCCTTAAGATTTTTCTTATCTTTGCTTTTACTATGATGAGTATGAGTAGGTGTGGTTTTATTTGGAATTTTCTTGCTTAATGCTTATAAGACTTTTTTTGAATTTGTATATTCATGTCTTCATCAATTCAGAAATATTATTTACTATTATCTCTTCAGATATTCTACCTCATTCTTGCCTGTTTTTCTGGCAATGTAATGCTAATTATAGTAGTATGGCTCTTTAAAGAGCTTGTAAAATGCATTATAATTGTTTTGATCTGCCATATGATTCCGGACAAAGTAATAATACAAAAAAGACATTCACAATTTCTTCATGTTTAACTCATTTTTAAAGTTAACATTTCTCATGAGTATATTTTAGAAAAAATCCCCCAGTAGTTATTCTTCAACTAAACTAAAGTAAAAAGGAAATGAGAAAAAGAGAATGATAAAAATACAAAGCTGGTCACTGAAATAGTAGACTTTTTATAAACTGAAAAGGATTGAGAAAATAAAATCGACATCTATTTTGCAGGGAAAAAAAGGAAAGAAAATTGCCTATTCTACACTAAGCCATATTTTATTTAATTAGCTGGGTTTTTCATAGAACTAACAATCTGAAAATAATCTAGGATTTATTCTACATTTATATCTTTAAAAGGGCAATATTTGCAGATTCAATACACTGGCTTAAGTGCCTATTGTGCAAAAGCACTGTGTCAAGTGTTAACCATAATCTTTATATCTTTCCCATTTCTTTTCAATTGTTTTTGTAAGTCTCAGCCAAACACAAGAGGTAAACTTTAAAAGACCTCTTGTGTTCTTTATGCTCTTAAAATGTTATAATATCATTTGTAAAGCCAACTTCCACCCTCATTTGTCTATCTGTCCTCATAGCAAGTCTTCTCTCTCTCTCTCTTTCTCTTTAACAAAAACAAAGAGGAAAGAAATAGTTTGTAACTTACCAGGGTTTCTGCTTAGTTCTTCTTTGACTATACAAGCAGTGAAAATCTGTTTATGAGAGGAAGAAACAACAGCAGTTTACCAAGCATCCTTCAACATGTCTCTGTAATTCTCTCTCTTATTTTCTCCCTGGTTGTTTAGTACAGAAATAATTTGTTATTTTTAATATCCCTTGGTTTTAAGAAAAACTAAAACAATGATTGCATTATTATCAATTTCATTATTATTCTCTGTAAACCAAGAACATGAAGGTGCATGTCATTTAAATGATATCTTGAATAGACGTTTCTCCAAAGAAAACATGAAATAGGCATATGAAAAGATGCTCAACATCATTAATGTTAAGGGAAATGCAAATTAAAAGTTCAATGAGATATCATCTGACACCTTCTAGGAGGGGTGTTATTAAAAAAAAAGAGAAAAAATGCTGGCGAGGATTAGAGAAAAGAGAATCCAAATCATTGCAGTCACTGTGGAAAACAGTAGGGAGGTTCTTCCAAAAATTTAAAAAGAAACTGCTATATTGATCCAACAATCCCTTGTTTGAGTATATATCCCAAGGAATTGAACTCAGGTTCTCAAAGAAGAGATATTTGCACTTCCGTGTTCATTGAAGCATTATTTACAATAGCCATATAGTCATATAAAAGAAGGAAATCTTGCCATTTGTTACAACATGGATGGGGCTTGAGGGCATTATGCTGAGTGAAATAAGTCAGAGGGAGAAAGTCAAATACTGTATAATCTCTCTTAGAGGAGATATCTGAAATAGTCAAACTCACAGTGTCAGAGAGGGGAATGGTGGTTGCCAGGAGCTGAGGGGAAGGGGAAATGTCCAAGATATATTCCCAGATGTAAATTACCATTTTTTTGAATTTTTGGTAAAATGTTAGCTTTTTCTGAAAGTAGAATAGAGATGAGTAGTTCTCGCTATTTAGTAATTTATTTTGGGCAATAGTAAACAAGCGAATGCTTCACTTGACTAAGCCAAGATAAGGTGATGCATAGTTTTTATCCATTTAGTGGTTAAAGATTTGAAAAAGAAGATTTAATTATTGAGAATTTATGCAAAGGATTTGTAACTAGAATATTTGTGAAAATATGAAAGAAAAGTTTTGTGGGACATTAAGCTCAGCATTGTCAGTAGAGTTATAGCTTTTATTTGTATAACTTAAGAATAATGGGACATGTACTAATCAGAACATTCCATCTTGTGTTTTGCATATTCCATTCAGAATTCTTTTGAAAGGAGCCACTGAAATATTTTTCTAAACATTTAATATGTACTTTTTCTAATAATTTATGAAATAAAATGAGAATTTCCATATATTAATATGGTAATTTGAATAGCTTTGGTAGCTGAAAAGGTAATTCAGGAAATAGAAACTGTAAAGATAATATTAAGTCAGAGAACTGAAAGAATTTTCTTTCTGATTGCTATTCTATTTTTTCATAATTAACATAATTTTATAATACAATATAAATATTTGATCAACCTCATTTCTCTGTGTGCCTAAGAGTTTTCTCTAGTCTAAGCAAAAGCGTTTAAGCTCTATTCATAATATTAGTATATCTTCTAGTCCCAGTGAGGGTTTCAGATGAGAGAAGCTCCAACCAAAATCTTTACTGCAACCTCATGAGATACACTCTGCCAGAATGACTCAGATAGACAGCTCCTCAGCTCCTGCCCCCCAGAAACTGGAATAATAAATCTTTGCTGTTTTAAGCTGCTAAATGAGTGTTTGTTAGGCAGCAATAGATAACTAATATACTCTATTTAAACTATGATATGTTTTTGGCATATTATGTTATTTTCCAGCCACTTATAGATATTAAAACTAATTCTAATACAGCATAAATCTCCAACTATCTATCACATTTAAAGTTTTGCTGGTATTCCAACAGAGATTAAATTTAGACTCAGGGAACTTGGAATTTCTCTTTCTTTGGTTTTCTGGACACTAGTTCCTCCAGACACACATCTTTTTGATTGTCAGGCTTGTGAGGACACAGTTTCCTTTTTGGAGGTGGTCACCGGTTTTCTGGCTTATATGAATTGAACACAGATCTTTTTGAGGGAACAACATCCCAGTGCTGTCCTTCTGGTGGCGTGCACATATGGCTTCGTGGTGGGTACCTGCAAAGCTACGCAACTGCCCAAGTTGCTGATGTGGAAGATTTGGTTGTTGACTCAGCTTCTTCTACCCCTCCACTTTTCCAGCCTCAGCTTCCACCAGTAGCCATTGCTCCTAGCCTCTTTTGGCTACAAGCCCTCACTGCTGAGATTCTTAGTTTGGAGTATTCCACTACCACTCAACTACAGCTGCTTTCCACAGTATCTATTCGATCCACCAGAAAATCATGTTCTCTCTCTCACAGTATGTGATAGGAGTGGTGGCATCTCCAGGGTCAACTGTTCTTTCTGATCTTCCCTCTCTCTGCAGTTTTCTTTTTTTGTGCTCTGAAATGAACAAGAATAAACTCAAAAACCTTGTACCCACACTGATATAAAATGGGGAAGAAAATGCTTGCTTATTGTTCTTATTGGCACCCTTAATTTTCCCAAGTAATTTTCCTGGAGGATCTCTTCTATTTCACAGGAAGGTAAGAGTGAAACACAGTTCTTCCCACTACATAGGGAGAGAGAGTAACATTTCGCAAACATAGGGCCCCTAAAATATTGATGACAATGCCTCCTCGCTTTTTCCCTTTTGAAGTGCATTGGAACTTAGTGGTTTTATTATGAAGTCTCTTTTGGCTCTACTTTCAAAGGTCCTACTAAAGGTATCTTGGTCGGCTGCTAGTTGCCATAAAAAGAACATGGAGAGTGCTTTGTTCCTTTTTTCTCAATAATGGACCTTACCCGCATTGTGCTTGCTGTATGTCTAGCAGCAATGTATACACTAAATTGACATTTTCTTTTCTCTCTCTCTTTTTTTTTTGAATTTTAACTAATTGTGTGGGTTTGAGCAAGTCACTTTATGTCTATGAGACTCAATTTCCACAAATGAGAAATGTGTGTTGGACTAGGTGACTACCAGTTCTAAACTTGTATGGCTATTGTCAATAGCACGGTTATGCCCTTCCTGTAAATGTATTTATTTTGGTATATTCCTAAAGGCAGAAACACTGAGTCATATGATAATTCTATGTTTAACGTTTTGAGGAAATGCTAAAATGTTTTCCACAGTGACTGAACCATTTTACATTTCCACCAGCAATGTGGAAGGGTTTCAATTTCTCCATGTCCTCACCAACACCTATTATTTTCCTTTTTTGTTTTTTAATTATACCATCCTAGTGGGTGTGAAGTGGTATCTCACTGTGGTTTTGATTTGCATTTGTTTAATGACTAATAAGATTGAGCATCTTTCCATGTACTTGTTTGACATTTGTATCTCTTCTTTGGAGAAGTGTCTATTCAACTCCTTGGCTCATTTTCTAATTAGGTTGTCCAGGCTTTTGTTGTTTAATGTCAAATGCAAGGTCATGAAGATTTACTCCTATGTTTTCTCTAAGTATTTTAGAATTTTAGAATTTTCAGTACAATTTTGAATAGCAGTAGTGAAATAGCATTCTTGTCTTTTCCCCTAACCTTTGTTGGAAAGCTTTCAGTCTTTCACTATTGAATATATGAATTTTTCATAAATATCCTTTACTATGCTGAAGAAATTGCTTCCATTCCTAGTTTTCTGATTGTTTTTATCATAAAAGAGTGTTTGATTTTGTCAAATGTTTTTTCTGTATCAGTTGAAATAATTATGTTTTTCTTTTTCCCATCATTACAGTAATGTGGTGTATTATACTGATTGGTTGATTTTTAACCACCTGTATACCTGGGATAACTCTAACCTGGTCACAGTGCTCATTCCCTTTAGTATGCTGTTGGATTGTGTTTGTTAGTGTTTGTTCAGGCATTTTGCATCTATATTCCTAAGTCTATAGTTTTCTTTTTCTCTGGTGTCTTTGTCTGGCTTTGACAGGGTAGTCCTGGCCACATAGAATGAGTTAGGAAGTATTCCCTTCTGCCTGTCTGGGACATAGACTGTCTTGTGCACCAGAGTTCTCTACCTAGCTGCAAGGACTTTGGGACTGTAACATGAGTGAAAAATAAAATTTCATCTCATGGAAAATATTTTATTTTGGGGTCCCTTTATTAAGTAGCTTAGGCTATACCCTAAATATTGCAAGATTCATAAGATTCGTCAGTATACAATTATAATTCAAAATGTGCTAGAGGGAAGCCAGATATGGACAATGTTTAGACGGAGAACCAAAGGATCTGAACAAGGCCCTTGGTTTAATCATTTAGAGTTAGATAATAGAAGAAAGAATAAATGCGATTTCCTGAGAGACAAAAAGTATTGATGAGAGATCAAGAAACATAAGAACAGAGAAGTACAGGACAGATTTACCTGGATCAGTGGTTCTCATCTGAAGGCCACAGTCCCTGAGAAGCATTTAAATAGACAAGGAGGCTTTTATTCCTTTGTTATTGCTGTGGATTTTCTTGTCCTAATAACTGGGAATGCAATTGATAAAAATGTTCACACTGAAATAAACGGGGCTGAATGTAATTATCTGTTCCTACTCTGTGTTTCAAAATAGAGTTATCTCATGACTCTTCTGTTTAATGAGGTAGAAAAATATTTTATGATCAATTTGTATCAAAAACTATTTCATAGTGATTGGATCAATTTATATCAAAAATTTGATTTTATATCAGTGATTAACTGTTCTTTCCCACAGTTGTAAGTTAGATGTGAAGTCTATAGCAAAATTTCCATCAATTTGGTGACATGGACTCATTAATTCTGGTCTTTTTTGCCTGTGTACATTCAATAAAAGGTATTGACTGGAAAAGTATCTATATTAATTTGCATGTGGTCATATATAATTAGTTTAATTTCAAAGCATTTATTACCTTTAAAAATCACCTAAGAGACATTTGCCTCTCTTCTAGGATGTAATGAATAATTAATTTGCTGAGCTTTAAAAATAATGTCGTCATCATCATCATCATCATTATCTTTATCATCATCTTGTATAACCCATGGACTGTATCTGTAGTTATGATAAAGGACAGAGGCAGGGGCCAGGCTAGAGACTATGCTTCACAACAGATCTGGTCTCAGTAATGTTAATCACAATGTGTAAAAAGCTGTAATAGCTTTGTCACATAGCTGTAATACACTAAGAGATTCTATGTAATCACCCTAGAGATAAAAAGCTAAAGAATAAATGTGTCTAAAGAGTCTTGATGACATGGATTGTGGCCATTTCCTTTGAAACACAACTTTTCATTAGTGGCCATGTCATAGACCCCCCAGTAAATACAGTCTATCCTCATTGTTTGTGAATTCCATATTTGTGTGTTTACCTATTTGTTATAATACTTATTTGTAACCAAATAATCAATACTCATTGTGCTTTGGCAGCCATTTGCACACATGAACAAAGCACAAAAATCTGAATCACTTGATCGGCATGTTCCCGGCTGAGGTCAAACAAGGCCAAGTTCTGCCTTCCTGTTTCAGCTCTCATATAGAGGTGACCAAAGTATGGAGACAGGATGGGGCAGTGGGGCTTAGTGCAAGAAGATTTGGCTTTGGGGCACTTGGACAGTTTTGAAAACCCACTCTGGCACCTGTGAGTGGTGTGGTCTCAAGCAAGTCACTTCTGAATTTTGTTTCTCTTTTTAAAACAAAGAAAATAGACTCTACAAGGATGAGTTGTTTTTATGATTTAAGATTATAATCTATGTGAGATATGTATATACTATATCGACCCTGATATCAGTTTCCCCACATTAGACCCAGCATATATGGGGTTAAAACAAAAACACTCATTCCCTGCTTACTCTCTGTCTTCCTGGCTCCAGAATCCACTATTCTCCATGGAGACGGACACCACCAAGGACAAGCACCTGGATTATCTCCTCCCCACAAAGAGATACAGACTGGTGGGAAAGCTGCTGACAAGCAAGGTCACAGGCTCCCTCCTCTCTGCAAGTAGTCTCAAGGCCAAAGACAGGCTGGTGGGAAAGCTCCAACCAGCAAGGCTGTATGTTCCCCCTCCCCTACCTAAAACCCCAAATAAAAACCCTTCCTTTTAGCTTTTCGAGGGGTTCAGGATTTCAGCGTTAGCTGCCCTCTCTCCTTGCTCAGCGCTGTGCAAAAATAAAGTTCCTACTTCTTCCACCACCCCCGGTGTCAGAGATTGGCTTGCTGCGCAACGGGTGAGCGAACTCACTTCAGGTTCGGTATCATATGTACATACATGTACATATTTCCCAGGAACAATAGTTCAATATTTGCTAATTCAGTGTTTGTGGTGATTTTATAGAACATAACTACTGCAAATAACAAGAATCAACTGTCTTTATTTGATGCATACTTAGTGAATGAATGATTGCTACACACTGAGTTGGTATCCTTTGCAGAAGAGTTTCAAGACAATAAAATTTGAAGAAACATATAACATTAAGGGATTGAGGTGCTACGTTTAGGGAAGAGAACAAAATACATTGTGAGGACAAAAAAATTAGACAGAATCAAACATAAATCCTAGCTTTGGGGAGTAACAGATATATACACTATCTTGGTTGTGGTGATAACTTTATAGTTTTATACATATGTCAAAACCTATAAAATTGTGCATTTTAAATTATAGTTTACTAGCACTGCTTATAAAAAATAATCATAAGTCAAAAAGTGGAAGAAGAAGTGGCAAGATTGGGACACATTGGAAGCAATATGAAATTAATTTTAAGTAGCTAACAGCAGAATTCAAAACTAAGACTATTTATAACAATGAATCATACTATTTCGTCCTCATGTTTACATGAGGTTTACAAAAGACCTTCTATTTCACTACCCAGGATGGAGTAATACCCTAGTAACATTTTTTGATATCACTCACCAATGTGCTCACTCACGGATTCTTTACAAAAGAGAAGTGACAGATTTGATTGATGAAAATGCCAAGACTATATCAACTTGTCCAATTTCTACAATGAGTGTTTTTCTTTAAGACAAAGCCTTCTTCTTATGCAATGCTTTTCTTAATAAAAATAACTCCTTTTATCAGCTTGATCATTAATGGTGCTTGAAGATGATGAAAATAAAGTGATTTTTCTATTCATTTTCCGCCATCATGTAGTGAGGCAACTTCAACAAGGCTCTCTCCTTTGGGGAAGATGCTTCATTTTCTAAACTAACATTTTAGTTTATTGCTTAAGTTAACATTTCTTGCCAATCTTCCTCGTTTTTCTGTTTTTTTTTCTCCCCAAAGCCCCAGTACATAGTTTTATATCCTAGTTGTTAATCCTTCTAGTTCTTCCACATGGGATGCCACCACAGCATGGCTTGATGAGTGGTGCATATGTCCATGCCCAGGATCTGAACCAATGAACCCCGGGCTGCCTAAGTGGAGTATATGAACTTAGACACTCAGCCACAGGGCCAGCCCCCACAAAGTTTATTTTTTAATGACTCAGTGTGGTTGCTTTCCTATTCTATCCCTCCATTCTGTCTTTCCTGACATGGCTCCAATTTAGTTTGAAAGTTCATCATCATTGGCCATGTTTTCAGAGAATAAGACCCTCTGTAGCTTCAAGGGTGCAAAATAATTTTGTTCAGGACAACAGTGATTATCTTATTCCCTTGCTATTTTTTCTTTGTTCCAGCATAAGTGACCCAATTCTGATTAAGGAGAGCTAAAAGAGAGTCTTCTGGGAAATTTCTAGGAAATTACTTACTTCCTTGCTAATAAAAAGCATTACACACTGAGAATATCCCTCTTGTGTTCCTTGGATATTTTCACTGTTGATGCCCAGAACAAACATGCTACAATACTAAAAACAAAATCTGTCAGCATGCTGAGGATCGCACAGCAAAATGATTAAGAAATCAGTTCCAGAGATGTTGATGTGCCTCTAAACTATCCCACCTTGAACTGACCGTATTTCCATACAACTTGTTATTTGAGATAATGACCATTTTCTTGGGTAAGAGACTTTTTAGTTGCTTTTAAGTAAATTTTAATGTTTACAGTCATAACTGATATAACTGTGTGTGGCTGAATGAGTCTACTGACGTGGTGCAGTTTTAGTATCTGCAGCTGAACAGTTGTCATCATCATTAACTGAAAAGCATTTGATTTGTATCCAGGCATGCATGCCTAATGATGAGAAATTAAAAAAGGGAAATAGCTACAAATGAGCGATGTGTAACTGAATTAGCATACAAAATGTATAGACTAGTGCGCAAAAAGTGCAGAAATAGAAAATTTAATAAACATCTTTGAAACTTCTTCAATGATAAATTAACTATAAAATATTGTAGACTACTGGATAACAATTCGTAAGTTAGTTTCTTGAGGAGTTATCCAAACCTGTGAATTAGAATTGGGGAAACAACAATTTGAACCTCCTTATTTGGAAAGACTTTAACGTGCAAAAATTTTATGAATTATTGAAGGAAAAAGGTTCTGATTAACTAATAGTTGTAGATGTGTAGCAATCACATTCCCTAAATCAAATTCAAAGTTTGTTCATCATTTAATTATCCATTAAATACATATTCTTTTATATAAATATATATATATATACACACACATATATAGTGTCCCCAATGTCTAATTCATCTTCTTTGTGGGGCATGAAAAAATAACACAATGAGAAAACAAATATGATATTATACATTTTTTTTTTTTTATTGAAACAGGGAAAGCCTGGCAATTCTTGAATGTGTTGTGGGCATAGGGTAAAAATCTCAGAATACAAAGCTGAATATATAAATCAAGGCCCTGATTGATGTCTAATAAGGAACATGGAGGAAGGCTAGGGAAGGAAGACAAAGTTCTGCTTCAATGAAGTTAGTTTTTAAATTGTTTCCAGACATATTTGACTTAGGAAACTGCATGTATCCTTTCCTAAATATGTTCTAATTATTATTTCTTGCCAAAAATCTCTGAATTTCTTTCAAATTGAATATTGGTTTCTATTAAAAAGGTAAACCAACTTTCCTCCTTTTTTTATTTTTGATTATATAAGATATATAAAGATAATAATTAATATTTATAACCCAGATCAGATATTTTCTGTGTAGGATGATTTTGATATTAAAAAATTTGACACATTATGTAATTTATTCTGTGATGATATTTCTTAATTAGTTAATTGGCTTGTGTGACCTCTAATCTTAATCTGTATGCCTTTTGAATCTGATTTATAAATATTTTATCAAATTCATTAACATTTAAGCCTTTTTGCAATTACAGCTTTTAATGATTAATTTTCCCTCTTTTCAGATAGGATTTTTTATAATCTTTTATTGCTCAGTTCACATTAGAAAAGAGATGTGCTGCTAGCTGATATTCCTTTTTAAATTTAATTTAGAAAATTAAATTGGTAGAACTTTGATCTTTGTGTTTTTCTGGCTCCATCACATTACTTGTTAGAGTCAAAAAGTTTAATAATTTGTCCAAAAAGTGTGCAAAATTGCACACACATTACATGTAGACAGACACATACACATGCTTTTTGCACCATCCTCTCACCAATAGTTCCAGACTATCCTCCACCCAGGCTATGTTCTCAAGTTCATAATTTGAACTGATTAAAGAGTTTCTTCTTAAAGGATAACTACATTATTCCCCTCATGAATAACATCTCTGTTTATCTCAGGCACCTTAAAAACCCAGTTCCTCCAAATATGACACTAAAAGCACAGGCAACAAAAGCAAAAATAGACGAAAAGCAAAAAGGTTCTGCATAGCAAAGGAAATGGTACAGTGGCAAGGCAACCTATGGAATGATAGAAAATATTTGCAAATCCTATATCTGATAAGGGGCTGATGTCCTAAATATATAAAGAACTCCTGCAACTCAATAGCAAAGGAACAAGTAACCTGATTAAAAAATTTGCAAAGTATTTGAATACACATTTTTCCAAAGAAGACACACAAATGGCCAGGAGGTATATAAAAAGATGATCAACATCACTAATCATCAAGGAAATGGAAATCGAAACTACAGTGAGATATCACCTCACACCTATCAAAATAGATACTATCAGAAAAAAAAAAAAAAAGACAACAAGTCCTGAGGAGGATTTGAAGAAATTGGAACTCTTGTACATTGTTGGGAATGGGAAATGGTGTAGCCACTACGGAGCACAGTATGGAGTTTCCTCAAAAAACTGAAAAAGGAGCTTACATATGATCCAGCAATCAGACATTCAGGTATGTATCCAAAAATTCTGAAGTCAGAATCTCAAAGAGATATCTGAACTTCCATGTTCATTGGGGCATTTTTCACAAAAGCCAGAATTCAGAAACAACCTAAATGTCCATCAACAGATGGATAGATAAAGAGCATGTGGTGTATACATACAATGGAATATTATCCAACCTTAATAAAGAAGGAAGTCTTGCCATAGGCAACAGCATGGATGAACACTCAGGACTTATGTTAAGTGAAATAAACCAGTCACAGAAGGACAAGTACTGCGTGATTGCACTGATAAGAAGTATCTACAAGAGTCAAACTTATAGAAGCAGAGTAGAATGGTGGTTGCCAGGTGCTAGAGGCCAGGTGGGGAAATGGGGTGTTGCATTCAAAGAGTGTAAAGTTTCAGTCATGTGAGAACTTATTCAAGTTCTAGACATCTGCTGTATGACATTGCACAACAGTAAGCGTACAATAGTATTCTGTATCACACACTTAAAAACAAAAAAAATGAAAACCCAATACTCCCACACCACCTTGTATGACCAAGATTTTCATGTCAATATTACTGTGTAATTCCTAATCTAACAAAAATCCCCCCAATGCCTCTCAGCTCTGTATAACACCATATTTATTATTTACAGGATTCCTCGTATCTTAAACCATTTCCCAATGTCTCTTCAACTTTTGCCTTATCTTTAACCAGGTTTCCATAAAAACACTGTAGTACATACAACCGTCTTGAGTAGAGAGTATTTTATTTCTCCCACTACCCACGCCTCAGGTCCTAGAAGTGGGACCATCTTGCCCTCCTTTGCTGCACCCAAAACAACAGACATCTTTCTTAGTTCATAAGCTTAGGTTCTATTAAACAGGACACCATTTGGCTATGCTCTCTGCTGTCATTCCTTCCTGCTTTCAGTTACTGAATCTTCAATCATATCCCTTAATTTATGGAAGTCCTTTCCACTGGATTAATGTCTTTTATCATGTTTTCTTCTGATGTCTTTTACCATGATGTGTATTAGCATAATTTTAGATGACTCATTCAATAGACACACCTGTCAAATTATTTACCCAAATCACAAAAACTTCTCCCTCCATTATCATTCATTACTCCACTTCAGTGGTCATATCCTGAACATTTTGTTATTGGTTCCAGGTTTATATGTGATACCCTGGTTTCACCCACCCTACTCTTTTTTGCCTACTTCTTTCCTATTTTTTCTGCTCACTTGCTCTAAAAGAATTCTTTAACCATGTGGTAATTTCTATTTCACTGTTGCCGCCACACTGAGTTTTTCTACTTTACAGTAAGCCTCTTTTTTCTCTAGATTAGATTACATACTCTTACAACAATGCTAACCTATAATCACTGTAAAAAATACACCCTGATCTTGTTTCTATCATATACACCCAAGGAAAGAAAAGCTCCAAACATTATAGTTCACCAGACAAAGATAACTGTAGTCAAACAAAACAAAGCAAATTCATGTTGTCACCTGAATAGCTCAATATTGCTGAAGAAAAATCACCCAACATTCCTTTACCATAAAATTATGACCTCAAGCTTCAGATGTGCATTTAACCCTCATCAGCAATTCCACATTACTTTCTTTGTAAATCAGGGCACCATGCCAGAATTCACTACTGTATAGCTCCACATTGATCCTAATATTGCCTGTATGATGCCACTCTTAGACTCATAAATGTTTGGAAAATATAGTAGATGTTAGAGGACACTGCCCTTAAATTTCCAATCTAACCTAGAATTTTTAATTTATACTCAATTTACAATTTTTAATTTACAAATTCCTGCACATTTTTTTGTTTTCTCTCAATTCTATAAATAGATGGATAGCTCCTGTCTTTATCAAAGTACAGCCCCTTCGTTTGGAGCTCTGGGAATCTGGTTCCCTTTCATCTTCTCAAGGATTAATTCCTTAAATGTCACTTCCATATCCTATTTTAAACAACTCATCTAAACTACTACGTCATTCATATCTATACACAAAAGCCCTCTGATGGCCCATCTATAAAAACACCTACCCCTCGTCCCATCCCCCTACTGTAACTGCCACCTAATTGTTGTGCTTCTTTCACGGAAAATCTGACCAAAACCTTTCTACAGTTTTATTTTTCACTCTCTCTTGGTTATCTCTTCAATCATGTATTATACTTAATTAAAACAGATCTTTTCAAAATTCATAATGAGAATGAATTTTTTGGTAAGCTATTTGAAAACTCCTTTTGTAAAATGTTTTTGTCTTAGCTTCCCTGACACCATACTCTCTTAGTTCAATTTATTTCTCTATTGACTAGATTTTCCCTATTATTCGTCTCTTTTTCTTACCAGCTTGTATAAGTCTGGAGTAACTCTAAGTTCTGTTCTGCTGTCTTCCTCTATCTACACTTTCCCTTTGAGTGATAACAAGGTAACATATGAACCCAGAACTTTAACAAACATCTGGATACACACACATACCCCATCCTATTATCTAAATTTACCTAATCAACTCTCTACTGGACATCTACAATTGTATATCAAATGTTTTTGAGAATAAGTACTATTTTCTATTCTAAAGTCTGATAATTCTGTTATCTAAAGACGATAGGTACTTCATTAAATGTCAAATGCCTAAAGAGTCATTAACTTTAAGGTCTGCTTAACAGATTCTTAGCTTCATCTGTTTTCAACTGCTGGTAATTTCTTTTACTTTATTGTGAGTACAGTTATGCTCTTCCCATTTTCCATTATAGGAGGGCTACTTTCTCATCTTCAGACACACCCAGCTGTTTCTTTTCTTTAGGCATTTGCACCTGCTATTTTTTCTTTTAGACTGAAAAGCTATTCCCCAAGCACTGCACACCCTACATATTTCAGGTGAAATATCTGCTCTAAAGAAATCTTCCACTGATAAATCTAACTAAAGTTATTATTTCTTCATCTTATGTACTTCCTACATAACATTTATTGCTATGTTTATTTAAATTATTCATTTTTTGACTAGTTTATTTCCTATTTCCATCCTTAGAAAATACATTTAATGGGCATATTTCCTATGAGATAGACTTATAAACTAGAAAAGAAATAATCCTCACGTCATATTATTTTGTTTAGGAAACTATCAGTTTTATTTTACATACCTCTTCACCTCCTGCCTCTTTTAGCTAAGCTGCCCCAAACTCTTTGTCCTTAGCCCTGCCCTCTCCCCGAGCTTTTGATAACTCTCTTCAAAGACCAAATGGAATTTCCACACGCATTGGGCCAGGTGTTCTTCAGTGAAAATGTTCAGATCATTATTAATTGTATTACTACAAACATCAAATGCAATTTCTTTCCATCGCACTTGGCACAGAACGTGTCCAGCTGAGTGTCATGCACCAATTATCAATCCTAAGAGAGTAAAGTGCTGTGCATTGCTTATCAGTCCCAGGGGAGGAAACACTTCTGCCCATTGCATCTTGGTATGAGAGTTACCAAGAAAAAAACATTGCAGTCAAGCACTGGATGGAGCAACATTTTGCTTATATAGAGAACAGACAGCAAGATCAGCTTCAGTAGTGTGCATCAGGCCTCTTCCTCCTGAACTAATTGGGTATCATACTCTGCTATTTTTTTTCCCCTTGAGGAAGATTGGCCCTGAGCTAACATCTGTGCCAATCTTCCTCTATTTTTTTTTTTTTTTTTGTATGTGGGACACTGCCACAGCATGGCTGGTGAGCAGAGTAGAACCTCACCCGGGATCTGAAGCAGTGAACCTGGGCCCCTAAAGCAGAGTGCATGGAACTTCAACCACTTGACCATCAGGTTGGGCCCTTACCCTGCTATTTTAACATCAAAATATTTGATATTTCCTTATTTCAGCTATAATTTCAGTAACTAAGTGTATCATGCAAGGTCAATTATTCACTACAATTCAACATGTAATTATAATAGCCTTATAATTGGTCAGTTCTATCCCATTCACTTCTCCATAAACTGTATACATTTTAATTATAATTATCTTTATGAAATAAAACTTTCACATTACAATTTTCTTACACACTTTGTAGTTTACTTATGAAATTAAAAAAAAATGTTCACAGTTATAGTTGAAAGCCAACCAACCCATTCATCCACTGTGTATACCCCTCTACCCAACACAAGGGATTGTTTCTCAGTTGATCTGGTTTAGTTCCAGGGAATTCATAATTCTAAGTATTACCCCAAGTGATTTTGATAATCTCACAGTTTTGAAAACAACTGTCCTAGACAAGATCAGTTCCAAAAACCATTTTTGAACT
The DNA here is from genome assembly GCF_041296265.1 of Equus caballus. Taxonomy (NCBI): domain Eukaryota; kingdom Metazoa; phylum Chordata; class Mammalia; order Perissodactyla; family Equidae; genus Equus; species Equus caballus. The sequence continues at coordinate 75,119,741 of NC_091700.1, forward strand.
CTCTCTCCTGGTTCTGCACTTTTAATGACTTTCTTATATAAATATGCATAGTTTTCAAAACAGCTTAAATCTTAACTTACTCAAAATGTTTTTTACATAAAGCCTTCACATAAAATCAGTCTTTAACTTTTCCGTCTTTCCATTATATGCTGTTTATAACTGTATCTGAGAGTGTATTAATTTGTCAAATAATAGACATAATTTATAGATATACTTATACATCAATAATCATCTGCATGATAGGGGCCATGTTTTCTCATAGTCATTGAGGAAAGCATGTCTATATCTTTCTACTGATTTTTTCATTATAACTTCTTCTGTTTTATTTTAGAATTAATACTAGTTTAACACACATTAACTACCCAACATACAAAAAATTTTGCTTTCCTTGATGTGGTTTTCTAGTTCGTATCTCCTATACAATGTGCAACAAATAAAATAAGGTTCAGGAATGTCTTTCAGATTTGTCTGCTAATGAGTTTCTTGGAACAATCATACTACTTTTATTGTTTTAATAATTCCTCATGTAAATGACCAACTAAAAAGTGTTAAGAATTTACATTTGAGTATTTGACATAGTCTAGAAAATTTCCTAGTCCATTTGCCTAGAAGATCCAAGAGTTTTATTGTTTCAAATGACAGAGAACAAAAAATCTAATACCATTTTGAAATGAATTTTTTCTCATATTATGTATATTTTGAAATGAGAACATTAACTCTGATAATAGTTACATAATTCAGAATATTGACAAAACATCTAAATCACCAAAATTGTTGCTCTGAAATAATAACCTACTTATTACTTAAAAGTAAATATTATTTGGTGTATTCAACTACTTGTAGATATTAATTGAAGCCATGCTATGTTAATAAAATAAAACATATTTTAAATACTTATATATTTACAGGCAGTGAATAGAAAGTTGATTGAAATATTCCAGAAAGAAAATTTTCTATAAATTAAGATACACTTGATTATCTGCAAAACCACATTTTGTCCTGTAGGTCAGACAGAAGCTAAACATTTAATGCGTGCTTTCCATGTGCCAGATGCTAATCTGCTAGACTCTTACAATTAAAGCATAAAGCTTTGCTTGCTTATCAAATGCACTGCAGAAAACAATGATATTTTATTCATTTACTTAGAGAAACCTATTATTTCACCCCTTCTTAGTTAATTTTCATTTTACTCCTAGGGATGATATGCAGAAGGAGAGGTGGAGATACAAATATGTCAATTCCAAATGCTATATGTTGTTTTGTTTACTGAGAGTTTGTAATTAAGATAAAGCAAAGTAATAAAAATAATTAGGACAACACACACAGAAAATACAGTCCAATATTGCTAATGAACATAGATGCAAAAATCTTCAACAACATATTATCAATTCAAATACAATAATATATTAAAAGGATTATAGAACATGACCAAGTGGGATTTATTCCAGGGAGGCAAAGATGGTCTAATATCAGCAAATCAATTGGTGTGAAACACCACATTAACAGAATGAAGAATTAGAATCATGTGATCATTTCAATAGATGCAGAGAAGGCATTAAACAAAATTCAGTATCCATTTATGACAAAAACTCTGAATAAAACGTGTATAGAAGGAAAGTGCCTCAATATAATAAATGCTTTATATGACAAACCCACAGCTAAAATCATACTCAACAGTGAAAACTGGAAGCTATTCCTCCAAGAACAGGAACCAGACTAGTGTGTCCACTCCAACCACTCTTATTCAGCAGAGTATTGGAAGTCCTAGCCAAACCAATTAGGCAACAAAAAAAATTAAAGTATCCACATTGTAAAGGAAGAAGTAAAACTGTCACTATTTGCAGATGACATGATTTTATATAAAGAAAATCCTAAAGAATCCACCAAAAATCTATCAGAAATAATAAACTAATAGAATAAAGTTGCAGGGTACAAAAGCAACATACAAAAATGAGTAGCATTTCTATATACTAAACAACAAACTAGCAGAAAGAGAAGTCAAAAATACAATCCCATTTACAATTGCAACAAAAAGAATAAAATACCTAGGAATAAATTTAACATAGGAGGTGAACTCTGTACAGTGAAAACTATAAGACATTGTTGAAAGAAATCAAAGACACAAAACAACGGAAAGATATTCTGTGCTCGTGGATTGGAAGAATAACCATAAAGTGTTCAAATTACCTAAAATAATCTACAGATTCAATGCAATCCCTATGAAAATCCAAAAAACATGTTTTTCACAGAAATAGAGCAAAGAATCCTTATGGAACAACCCACGACTCCAAATAACCAAAGCAGTTCTGAGACAAAATAACAAAACTGCAGGTATCACACTCCCTGAATTCAAAATATACCACAAAGCTATAGTAGTCGAAACAGAATGGTACAAGTGTAAAAACAGACACACAGATCAATGGAACAGAATTGAAGGCCCAGAAATAAACCCACACATTTATGGACAGCTAATTTTTGACAGAAGAACCAAGAACATACAATGGAGAAAGGAAAGTCTCTTCAATAAATAGTGTCGGGAAAACTAGCCACATGGAAAAGAATAAAAGTAGACCAGTATCTTACATCATACACAAAAATTAACTCAAAATGGATTAAAGACTTGAATGCAAGACCTGAAACCATAAAACCTCTAGAAGAAAACACAGGCAGTATGCTCTTCGATATTGGTCTTAGCAGTATCTTTTTGAATACTATGTCTACTCAGGCAAGGGAAACGAAAGGAAAAATCAACAACTGGGACTGCATCAAACTAAAAAGCTTCCGCACAGCAAAGGAAAATATCAATAAAACGAAAAGATCACCTACTCACTGGGAGAAGATATTTTGCAAATCATATATCTGATAAGGGGTTAATATCCAAAATATATAAAGAACTCATAAAACAACAACAAGAAAACCCATTTTAAAAATGGGCAGAGGACCTGAACAGACATTTTTCCAAAGAAGACATACAGAAGGCCAACGGGCATGGGAAAAGATGCTCAACATCACCAATTATTAGGGAAATGCAAATCAAAACCACAATGAGATATCACCTCATACCCATCAAAATGGCTATTATTAAAAAAGACAAGAAATAACAAGTGTTGGACAGGATGTGGAGAAAAGGGAAGTCTCATACACTGTTGGTGGAAATATAAATTGGTGCAGCCACTAGGGAAAACAGTATGGAGATTTCTCATAAAATTAAAAATAGAACTACGATATGATCCAGCTGTTGCACTTCTGGGTATTTATACAAGAACACAAAAATACTAATTCAAAAAGATATATGCACCCCTATGTTCATTGCAGCATTATTTATAATAGCCAAGACTTGGAATAACATAAGTGCCCATTGACAGATGAACTGATAAAGAAGATGTGGTGCATATATATACAATGGAATACTACTCAGCCATAAAAGAATTGAAATCTTGCCATTGCAACAACATAGATGGACCTTGAGAGTATTATTATAAGTGAAACTCACATGGAGAAAGACAAATACCATGTGATCTCACTCATATGTGGAAGATAAAACAACAACAATAGCAAACAAACACATAGATACGGAGAACAGATTGATGGTTACCAGAGGGGCAGGGAGTTGGGGAGAGGGGCAAAGAGGTAAAGGGAAACATTGGTATGGTGATGCCTGGAAACTAGACTTTTGGTGGTGAACATGATGCAGTCTATACAGAAGTCAAAATATAATGATGTACACCTGAAATGTATATGTTAAAACCAGTTACCTCAATAAAATCAGTAAATAAATAAATAGCTATAATATCACCCACACCTTCAATACTATGCTATTTTGAACTAGATATTACTTTATATTGTATTTATTTATAGGTATACTCTAGTATATGCTGTGCATATAGCCAAAAATAAGAACCAATATTTCCCAACTATAAAATCCATCAGCCTACACCCCAAATAAAACTTGGTTCACTATCTTAGTGCCCAGGCAAATAGACTCAAAATTTAGAGTCATCTTTGTCCTTTATATTCAAGTCCCCTTCTTTGGCCCATATTCAATGGGTGGCAATAGCCTATGAATTCTGCCCCCTCTTCATTTCTTACACCTGTGTCTTCATTTCCTTTTCCACTGCCCCATTTCAACTCTTCACCAGGTCTCCCTTGGTGACTAAATGACTCTGCACTATCTTCTATCCACTAGTCATGGGTTCTTCAGGCCATTCCTCAAATATGTTTTCTTTTCTTGAGTTCCCATCATATAAATCAGTTGCACTACATTGTCACTGACTCATGTTCACCTACCGAATATAGATCAAGTGTGGGTATAAAATGCAAATCCCCTCCTAACTCTAAGCTCCTTTTAAAGAAATATCTGTAATTCTCTGTTCCATTCTGATTTTTATTTGTCCTTTCCCCATTTCTAACTTTTGAAATTCCAGACCTTCAAAGCTTATTCAAATGCCCTTTCATCTGTAAAATATTTCTGGTTGCCTTACCCAAGACAGATTGACTTATGAAATATTTGTAATCACTCATCCACTGATAATGTGTTATGTACCTTTTCAGGTGCCTCTTTTATGTCTCCTACACAACTGTCTGGACCTTGGCTACTGAGCTGGTTCCAATAGTCTTTGTATTTTACTCTGTATTTACAGAAAAGGTGGTGCAATATCTTGTATACAGAAAAGCAAAAAATATATATATATGAATAATTATTGTTCTGGAACCATTCAATAAAGTGTTATGCATCTTTAAACTATTCTCTTGGGACAAGAGAATTGAGATTAAAAAATGTTAGGTTTGGGGCTGGCCCTGTGGCATAGTGGTTAAGTTCACCTACTCCACTTCAGTGCCCTGGGGTTCATGGGTTCAGATCCTGGGCATGGACCTACACCACTTGTCAGCCATGCTGTGGCAGCATCCCACATATAAAATAGAGGAAGATTGGCACAGATGTTAGTTCAGGGCTAATCTTCCTCAAGCAAAAAGAAAATAGAGGAGGACTGGGACAGATGTTAGGTCAGGGCAAATCTTCCTCACCAAAAAAAAGAAAGTTTGATCTGCTTGGTTCCAATATCTCCCTTTACCATGCTTGAGATTTTTTTTTTTTAATGAAGATTAGCCCTGAGATAATATCTGCCACCAATCGTGCTCTTTTTGCTGAGGAAGGCTGGCCCTGAGCTAACATCCATGCCCATCTTCCTCTACTTTATATGTGGGACACCTGCCATAGCCTGGCTTGACAAGCAGTGTGTAGGTCTGCACCTAGGACCTAAACGGGTGAACCCTGGACCTCCAAAGCAGAAGATGCAAACTTAACTGATGCATACGAGGCTGGCCCCAAGATTTTTTATCATTTACAACTTTAGAAGAACAAAAAAGGTATCAAACACTGTAATCATCTCTATTTTTTCACTCCTATTTGCAAACAATAATTTGATTATGTAAATACATGTCCTTATGGCAAAATAAAAATAATATTTAATATGAGTAAAATGCAGTCCTGTCCCTCCTAAGATTGGTATTAGTAAGCTTTTAATTCGAAAATCACCATGATTTGTCATGCCTTTTCTGGATACCAATTCTCCTCTTACTTTGCTGTTCTGTGCTTTGTTGTCTGACTTTTGGCCTCATTTATTTTAAGCCAGTTTGATCATTCTTTGGAATGACAAAGTTTATATGCTGAGTTGAGCAAGTTGTTGTCTAATGGAAACTAATGGAAACTGTTAAAGTTCAATCCTTAAAATACAGAGCAAATCGTCCTCCACTCACCCTAACCCAGGTATTGTTCTTACATCGTTATTGTTGCACATGTTCATAACATCCATAAAAAAAAATCTGTGCAAAGCAGAACTTCTTATAGTCAAACCTCTATTGATTTCTTAGGAGGAGAAAAATCAAATGCCCTTTGCTTATGAAGACCAAGATGTTATTTCTGTAGCTGTGGAGTAAAGTATTTCATAGGCCTCCATGGATTTAGAGGTAAAAAGAAATGTTTTCTAATCAGTGTTGCCTGGAAGACTTCGCTGTTTCCCAAAAGCCCTACCTTGTAAAGTTGCTTTCTTTCTCTCACTTTCAAATGTCAACTCTTTGATGTGCATTTGGCGGTGAAAAAAAATCAACTGCTTAAACACAGTGCTGCTTCCCTGGAGTACACAAGTGACCTAAGAACCACTCAACCAATCATATTAGTATCTGAATTCTATTGAAATCTTATTTTCAAATCTCAACAGATCTTGTGAAGTAATAGTATTTATTTTTACTCTTGAGAAATCTTTAGTTCCTAACCAGTTATTACAGAGCAAGAGACTAAGATTAGGTCACTGACCTAATAGCAATCATTCCAGTTTAGTTACTTTTGTTAAACAACAGTTGATTATGTTGTTAATTCAATTCACAGCCCCCCTTCAAGTCTACCTTCAAGTCAACCATTAAATTGCAACCATTTAGTTTATTTAGGGTTCACTGTTTAAAATAAAAAATTTGTTATTACATTATATCAAAGTTATTCCATTCTATAGAATAACTGAGTCCTTTACATACAAATTTAGAAATAAAATCCAATTTACTAGAAATCATTCATATTCTGCTGGAAATGTAGGATGATATTACTTGTATGGAACCATCAAGAAACAGTCTTGATAACTAGTTAGCTTTCATTTAACTCAATAGAAAATTTAATAAATCAAATAGCAATTCAGTGTTTTAGCAAAAACATCAAAAAATTGTTTTTTCAATACAAAGGGAAAAATGGATTAGTATTCAAGCCACTTGAGATGCAACTTGATTCAATTTTGAAGTCAATTTGAAAAACATCTCATTTACATCCAGATTGGCTTCTGTTAAATTTGTATATTTCTTCATTTGGTGTTTAGGAAATCCTTGGTACCAATGATTACAACAACACAAAAAGAGCCCTGTATTACAGGTATATGTTTTAAAAATGACCTAGGAGATATTTTATTTTTATCTGATTTAAAAAGTGGGATATTTTCTTTGACATAGGTCTTTAAATATTTATTTCTTTAAATAGTATTAAGAACCTGAAATCTATCCACAGATATTAAGCTCACTGTTAAAAATCAATGTTTCAAACATAACTAAAAAATGAATTCTTTCCTGGGACCAGCCTAGTGGTGTAGTGGTTGTTTGTTCATCAAGCCATGCTGTGGCAGCATCCCACATACAAAATAGACGAAGATGGCTACAGATGTTAGCTCAGCAACAATCTTCCTCAAGCAAAAAGAGGAAGATTGGCAACAGATGTTAGCTCAGGGCCAATCTTCTTCACCAAAATAAATAAATTAATAAATTAATAACGTTTTCTCTCAGAATTTCATGGTATATGGAGTTATAATCAAATCAATAATGATACTAGCATCTTACAAGTGACCTTGTACAGTTGTCCTAAGGGGTATGAGAAATAAATTTTATCTAGGAGTAATATACGAGCAATACAGCAAATTGGAATGAATAAAAAGATAAGAAAAATTCAGGAAAACTTGTGAAAAGGAGAAGGGTACAAAAAATTCATAAGAGATGATAGGGAGCTTTTGAATTATCTCATATGGCTGCAAAGCAAAGATGCCGTATATATGTGTATACATACACAAATATTATACATATTATTGTAGCTGCCCCTGATGCAGAAAGGGTTAATAATCACTGGAAAAGGCTTGCCAACAAACTGTGACCCAGAGGTGAGAAGGCCAGTTAGCCAATGATGGGTAAGACCTCCAGGGGGAGGCACCCTAAGCCAGGCACGGTCGCCTGGGGGCACAGATGGAGACATGATATCAGGAGCAGGAGGGGCCGTTACCTAGGAGAACTTGCATGCTCCGAGATAAGAATATATGAGCACAGAAAAAACATGATAATAGCAAAACAGTGGCCGAGGGAGGGCTCCTTGAGAAATCACTAAGAATTCTTGGCATCTGCTAATTACATTGTCCAGAACACCTGTGTATGTTTAACAGCTGTAAGCTATGTATATATTGAAACGCTGGTTATAATAAACTCAGAGTGGCCATCAGCCCTCTCTGCATCTATCCTGGATCATGACACTGACAATTATTTATATTATGTTATTTTTATATAGATAGTTTACATTTTTCCAGGACTTGAACATGAAAGATGAAACATAAATAGGTAACTTTCTGTCACTGACTTTATAGCCTGCTCAAAGGAGAATGGATTCTACCTTGGAGCTAACAGTAAACCATTTGAGAGTATTGTGCAGGAATGCATTTTGCTTAGATGAGTATTTAAGAATGATCATTTACCACAGTGTGGAAAATGGCTTAGAGAAGGATGAGTCGAGAAAGAAAAGCAAGAAGATGGGTGTTATTATAGGAGTCTAACTGAGGAATGATGAGAGGGTGATGTCCTGACTCTGAAGACAATCTTTAACTGTACTGTAGACAGCAGAGTACTATAGACACAGGTAATATTCCAGTGTATTAAACTGACATATTCCTATGGATTTGTTTTTTAAAATTCAAACTCAATTGACAGCTCTTAGACATTAAACTAAAATTCCATAAATTCAATAACAATGCACTTTCCAATAAACTTTGAAGTAATGATTTTTGCAATATATTAGTTTCTAATAAACAACAAATGTTTGTTTATTAGTCTTTAAAACTATTCTTCCAATACTTTGACTTCAATTAAAAGTAGAAATCTAGATAATTTAAGTTACACATGAAATTCGTTCTGTTTTCTACCTCATTTCCCTCTATCCATATCACAAGACCAGGTGCATATATTTCAAATTCTACTTTTGGTACATATTTTAGTTGGTTTAGGCTGCTATAACAAAGTATCATACCATAGACTAGCTGGAAGTCAGAGATCAGAGTGCCAGCACGATCGAGTTCTCATGAAGGCCTGCCCCCTAGCTTGTAGACAAGCACCTTCTCACTGTATCCTCGCATGGCCCAGAGAGACCTCAGGTCTCTTCATTCCTTTATACGGGCACCAATCCCATCATGGAGGATCCACCCACATTAATTCATCCAAAACTAATTACCTGCTAAAGGCCTTACCTCCAAACACTACCATACTGGGGATTAAGACCTCATAATATGAATTTTAGGGGACACAAATGTTCTGTCCATAGTAGTACACGTAATTGTGAGTTGAAAGACGTAGATTTATTAAAATTATTGTCCATCTCTGTTTATTTACTTAACAAGACAAAAATAAAGAAATTGTATAAAGTAAAATAATAATTCTTTCTTCTACTCTCCCAACTACAATATGCTGTTGTAATTAATCAATTTGCTGTGCATCTAAGATTTCATACAATTTTCAATGTTCTTAAAAACAAAATCTTACATAAAATAAATTGATGTTCACTTTTTCATAGTACTATATAATGGTATATTTTATACTGAGTTGAAATACACAGAAGAGTTGAGGAAACAGTAGAATAGTATAAGCCACTCATCCTTGGTATTTCTGTTTACAATATATATCATGTCTGCGCTACATTTTTTACTTTTCTTATGATCTCTATCTGATGCTCACTCTTTCTAGAGCTTCCTACCTTCCTTACTACAAAAAGGAAATGTTGTTTGGTGAAATTTAAACACATTCATGATGAAGTCACACAAATCAGTTGAAGTGTCAGTTAACCAGGCTCTAGTCACATTGGTCTTCTCTCTAGTTCTCAGACGTACTCAGGTCCTTTATCCTTTTATAATTTCTTTCTTTCTTTCTTGACATAAACTTCATGAGATTTTGGAGGTCATTTTGAATTCTTTATTCTTGTGTCTCCACTGCTTAGACAAGTACCTGATCACATTAGTTGCCCACATATATTTTTAAGTGGATGGCTATTAGTATCCATTAGTGTAGACTGATTTGATTAAACAGTCAGCTAAATCCCTTATATCTTCTAATGTTATGCAGAATCTACTCTGGTGCTCAATTCTTAGAAACTGGGGTCTCATAGGCGTTTGGTTTCCTGTCTACAGGGAAATTAAATATTCAAGAAGGGACTATGAATAATCACAGCATTGCCTGTGGCTATTCTGTGTTCACTTTTTGTCTTTGATCTTCCAGTATCCCATGAGTACATCTATTCCTTCAAGCTAGTCTTGAACTGTTTTTCTTTCTTTATTTTTTAAAAATTTACTGCTTATTACATTATTTTGCCAAACGAGGTATGTGTGTCCCAGTAGGGGTCAATCAGATAGCAATTTCAACTAATGTAAGCACAGAGTAGCATCAGGATGATTCTTAACACGTAAAACACTGTTGAGTCATTAAGGATGTAGCTACCATTTCCTTCTATGAAGAACTATAACTTTTGGTAAGGGGAAACAAATATAGAAGCAGTAAATTTATACTTACATTAAGTCTTTCAACATAATTTTGTTTATACACACACATGTATGTGTATATATGTATGTATATGTACATATATATGCTCATATACACATGCATATACACATTTATGCACAAACATATACTTATATTTACATAAATTCATTTGTATATGAGTGGGCATTCATATATACACACAAGTGGAAAAAGTTCATGCTTTCTATGTTTATCATTTTTAAATAACAATTTATGTTACCAGGTGCCTTTTTGGCATATCTAAGTGTAGAGAGCTTAGGACTGCTTGCTTAAAGCTATAGCACTGTATTTCTAGCAAATTATTCAAATATTTTTATTCATCCTGAAAGACGTATCCGCAGGGAAAAACTCTTATCTTTTCAATTCCACACGTTTAAGCTTCTAAATTGTGTTCTTGCCAGCAGAGATTTGCCATCAAGCACATAATATGATGTTTGATCTCAACCAATTAACGACTTACATCACACTTAGGGCACATTAGGCAAACTGAGCTCAATTTATTTAAATTTGGGGACTTGTACTTTGAACGTATGTTAAGGGAATGGTAGTCCTGGTTATTTTTAATGGTTATGTTAAGGGCGCTATCAAAAATACACAGTTTAATTTTAATCAACATTCATATTCACTTCAATTTACATAGAAACAATTTTCCTGATTAATTATAAATTCAATGAGAGACATCTTAGAAAACGAAATTATTTCCCAGTTATTAAAAGGCAGTGGTTCTCATGAACATATTTATTTTCAATTATTTTAGAGGAAATAGAGAGAGTACAGATAGAATTTTTCTCTTTCTTTTAAATTTAGTCAAATTTTAAGCTAATAATTATTTTTAAAATGTATCAATTGATGTGCCATCATCTGGGTTATCTTAAACAATAACATAAGGAAGGTAAACAACATTCCTTTCATGCTTGTGATATGTTAATCCAGTATTTGTGAACTTGCTGAACAGCTTCATTAGGTAAAGTGATTTTTATATCTCTTTTCACTCTTCTACGCAGGTAATTATCTCCTGTGTAAATTACAAGAGACTGCTTATTTCCATTTCCAGTCTTCTGTCTCTTGTTTGCTCTGCCTCCACTTATTCAACTGGTAAGTGTGTCAGTAGAATATCCAATAGACAAGTGTTAGTGAAGGTCCTTGACACAACTTTAGCTTTAAATAGAAGACATTTTTATCACCTCACTTTGTTATGTTTTCATAGTATTAATAGGGCTAATAAGCATTTTTTTTTTCAAATTTGATAAGAATGGATGCTGATTTCATTCAAATTCTGTCTCCAAGACTATCTTTCTAGACAAAGATTACTGACAAAGACTCTCTCCTTGACCAAATTTTACTTAGGCTCCTCTGAACCCTTTTCTAGACTAGGCTTCCATCTTGGGCTTCAGTGTCTGTCCTCAAAGAATCCATTGGTAGGAAGAATCCTGCTAAGTCAGCTTAGAGCGAATCCTCCTATCCTTGATAGATGATCACTCTCGATACCTAATCAAATTCCTCATTCCCCACCTTTGATATTGATCACCCTGGCCTGCCCTCAGCAGGAATCTGTTTGGTCAGTCTGGAAAGAATTCCTCTTTCCCTTGATGCCTCCATGTCTGTTCTTAGTAACCTTCTACTCAGCGACCCTTGACCCTACTTCTCCCGCCAACATTCTCCTTGGCCATAAATACCTACTTGCTCTTGTTGTAGTCAGAGTTGAGCTTGGTCTCTCCCCTATTGCAATAGTCTTCAGACCTTTTCCAATAGTCCTGAATAAAGTCTTCCTTACTATTTTAATGTGTCAGAATAATTTTTTCTTTAACATTTGTTTAATTTAAGATTTCTGCATTTATGTTTATAAGTGGGAATAGGATATCCTAGATCAGTTTTGTTATCAAAATTTTAAAATTTATTTCTCTCTCCTTCTGTCCTAGAAAAGTTAATATAACACAGGAATTGTCTCATCTTTTGTTTAAGTAGTTAGCATACCTTCATAGATGAGAGTATGTGTCTCTGTGTGGGTGTGCACGCACATGCACACATAAGTGGTTTTAACAAATGCTTATATCTTTTAACGCTGTTAGATGTACTCAGTTTTTTAACTCTTCTTTAAGTGCCTGCCATTTACAATTTTCTAGAAAATTGTTCATTTATCTGTTTTCAAATATATTGGACACAAAGATTCCTACAGTAGTCTCTATTGATTTTTAAATTCTTTACTCTGTGTCTGTTGTGAAGCAACTATCTCATGCCCTATATAATTCCTTTATACTTCCTCTGTTTTTCCTTAATCAATTCTTCCAGAGGATTTTTATTTTCTTAGTTCTTTTCCTTTTTTTTCCCTTCTGAAGAAATCTGCTATTTCTTGGCTTCTTAGGATAAATTTATTACTTGATATGTACTGCTCGTTACTTTTGATTTGCTTGGAATGTACTCTAACGTTTTGTTTATTAGCAGCTTGATTGACTACATAGGCCATCACTTTGCAATCTTCCTTTGGTGCATATGAATGCATTTCAAGTTAAACATTAATCTTTATGTACTATTGTTTTTCCATCTGACAAGTTTTGATACTTGGTATATTTGTTGCTATTAATGTAATTTTAAATATTTTACAAGATCCATTCTGATAACTTCTTCTACTGGTGAACCACTTTAAATCAGTTTTTTGTTATGTTTATGTGTTGGAGATTTTTTAAATGTCTACTGCTTATTTTTAATTACATTGCCTTCTGTCATATGAACAAAATTTGATCTTTGAATAATTATAATTATTATTTTGTATTTGCTAACATTTGTTTAATGATTTCATAGATAATTTTTGTAAATGTTTATTTGTAGTTGGAAGTATTACATATCCTACATTTGTTGTTTGCATTCTTCTACAAATAAAAAATAAATCAAGATTGTTAATTTTGTTATTCAAATACTGCATTACCTTACCAATTTTTGTCTCCTTTAGAAATCGTTATCCTAGGTTTTAATGGTTAGCATTTGCTTTGTATATGTTCCTCAGTCTCTCTAATATCCATTCAGTGTTGACTTATTACATTCACATGTTTTGATAAGCATTTTATACATGGGACAAAGCTATTTTTTTTTTTTAAAGATTGGCACCTGGGCTAACAACTGTTGCCAATCTTTTTTTTTTTTTTTTTTCTGCTTTTATCTCCCCCCCTGTACATAGTTGTATATCTTAGTTGCACGTCCTTCTAGTTGTGGGATGTGGGACGCCGCCTCAATGTGGCCTGACGAGCGGTGCCATGTCTGCGCCCAGGATCCTAACCCTGGGCCGCCACAGCAGAGCGCGGGAACTTAACCACTCAGCCACGGAGCCGACCCCAGGACAAAGCTATTTTTTGTTTTAGCCAATCTTGGAATTTCTGTCTATTAAATAGAGAATATAATCCACTTTTATTATTTTAATGATTATTACAACTGGGTTAAGCCCTATCATCTTAATTTTTTTATTTTATTTTCCTATATTCGATTGATCAGCTTTATTTACCTCCTCTTCTGTTTTGAAATCTCCTATTTAATTACTTTAATTGATACTCTTTTTTAGAGACTTGGATGAGGAAAAGATAAACTTAATAACAGTACCAAAATAAGGTGCACACTGGTTTACGATCATAAATGTTGTCTGGTTTTAAATATATAAAAAGTGAAACATTTGTTTCATAATGAATCCAGTATTATAACAATGAGCAGGTTTGCATTTATATTTATTATAATAACTTGTTTAAAGATCACTCCTCAGTCATAATCAGTATTAGAGTTTTAAAAAATTACAATAATTATACTTCCTTCCCCTAAAAATTAGTTATATAACCAAAATGAGTGTTTCTAACTGAAATATATGAAAGGATTCACTTGTTACATTTTAGAAATGAAAATAATAATATTTTCTCAGTGACAAAATTGGTGATGAATGAAAGAAACCATTTTGCTCATGACACCATTTTGCTCAAACAGAAATCCATTCCAAATAGGAAATATAGTAGTTACAAAGAATTACTATAGATACTGAATAAAAGAATTATTTACTAGAATGTAATTAAACAATTAATTACTTAATTTTTATGCTCATGCATAAGTTTGCATATTTTAAAAACTATCTGCACTTTGGAGTAATGTAGAATTTGTATTTTCTTTCCTTAGTCTTGAAAAGGAATCGACGGTGAGAATTAGAATTGTAAGAAATCTTAAGCCCCCAAACATTCTGCATCTGATTGAGTGCCAATGAGAAAAAAAAAAATCTCTGGAAATGTTTTGACACAGTAATACCTAGTAGTTGATTAACTGATAAAAGTAAATATATGAAGTGCAGTATTTAAACTCTCCTCTGCTAACATTTGTGACTTTCAGTTTGCTCTCTTAATTACTGCTCACCATTAGAGTTCAGAAATTAATTTTGATCAGAGTGCACACTCAGAAGGAAAATCTATTCTACAGTTTGTAAGAAATTCTACCAGCATTATTTCAGAGAAACAAATTGCTTGAATATAATACTTTTAGAAAAAAAGTGTTGTCAAAAGAATTTACGGAGAGATACATACACAAACACACGTGGAAGATTTGCCAGAAAAACTGTGCCAAGTTTTATTTTTTGTGATTAGAAAATGAAAATATAACAAAAGAGAGTCAGAATTTGCCATGTATGTGGAGAGAACCTAAGGTTGAACGTGCACCCACTGTTCTTACTTCCCTGAATAGCATGACCGAATTTCTCTTTAGATAATGATATACAATCTGAAAAATTACAAGAAAAAATGTAAATGATAATGAGAAAGTAAATGACAATAAAAAGCAAGTGATTATGAAATATCTCAAGTCAATTTTGGAATAATTCTGATGAGACGTCTTGTGTTTCAGACAAGAGACAAGGCCATACTGGAAATAATTTGAATTTATGTTACAATCTTAAATCGAGTCTATGTTTTAAGGACATTGGAGGTAGTTCAGGTGCTGTGCTTTCCTCTACTGTCTTTCGTCATGTCAGTGTGAGTAACAGGCATGAAGGGTTTGGTCATGTTGCCTCTCCTTGGAAGAATCTTCATCTCTCCTGGTTGTCTTTGAAAGTTGGCTTTGGTTCAGAACGTTACAGAGCCTACTGCTTAAAAGATTTTTAAAGGATGGAGAGGTAATGTGAACATGAAAGATAGTTAACAACGTTACTGTTAACCCAAAGCTAGAACTCGTCCTTTAACTTTCAGTGGTGAAAGGACGCTTAAGTCTGTGGCCCTGACTACATAAAATCAACTTGTTAAAGGGATCTCATATCCACTGTGAGAATATGCTTACATTTATTTCAGAGAAATTATATTTTAAAGGTAACATAGTGACATCATTTGCATATATGCACATTATGTCTTCTAATTAATTTGCTAAGTTATTTAGTTCTTTGTGGTAAATTTTAGATTGGTCCTAAGTTTGTGGCTAGTGTCTGCCCACGAAGTTTATCTCAAGACTCACATTCCTCATCTCACCGGGAGGTTTGACATTAAGTTTATCCCAAGGATGAAGTGTATGCTGCTCTCTCCTCCATGTCAATAAGAGGGATTTCTATACATTGCTGAGGGCCAAAGTCAGATCAAAATAAATATATGAAACATGATCTTACTCTGAAATCCAAAAACTTGTTGCAAGCCTGAAATTTTCTAAACTTAAGAAGGAACATTGGCATATGATAAATTTATTTACTAACCAAACAAGAATATATTTCACTCCAATTTTCTTCCAGAGGAGAACATTGTTTTCCTTTAACCCTTGTTCTCTACATAGGGATAAAGCAATGTTTTGGACACATATTTGATTAGCTAGAATAGTTAAGAAACTGAGAAATAGTTCCTTCTAACTTTCAAATCAGTTGACTGAGTTGATCCTTCTTAATGCCAAGTTTTTAAAGAGGAAAAATATCCAAGCTTATTGCATACGATGGGAAAAAGATGGCACAAATTTCTGTTCCTTAAGAATATAGTCTAGGTTTCAGGGTGAGATATGTTACAATATCTGATTTCTTTCTTAAGATGAATGTGGCAAAAAAAATAGGTGATCAGTTTCCTTTTTAGTAGCATAATTGGCCAAAAAATACATATAATTTTCTCCTGGGAAATTGAGTATATCCATGTGAACATGCAGAAAACGTCGTAAAAAAGGCCTACCTACCAACCAGATTTCGATTATCATGTAGTGAAGCTTTCTCCAGTTCCATTTCTTGTGGAGAAACTGGATCTGATCTATTTTGTTTCTTTCCAAATAGTGACTACCTTACTAAAACCATCATAGTGTGTTTAGATTGAATCAATTCATTGAATTGAACATGTATAATTAGTGCATCTTCCTATATGTAAAATATAATCAAGTTGTCAGTCAAAAAAATTGGTCAAACTAGTTTCTGTTTTCTTTAGCTTAATGCTGAATGATAGGGATATACATCTGATATACACCTGAACCAAAAATACACTGTACACATGTCTAAAATATAAATATAAATAATATTACCTAAAGAAATACAAATAGAGTATTATGTATAATTTTTTGATGAAAATAACTTTTTAAGTATGTACAGAACCCGAAAATGATGAAAGTCTTTAGACATTTGTCTGCATAAAATGAAAATTGTCAATGTGAAAAAAACAATGGAGTCCTAGAGAATGGATTAAATCTGGCAACTTCAACAACTAAAACACTGGGAAAATACATAAAATAAGAATTTTAAATATTGGATAATAAGCAGCAAGGAATAGTGATCACTGGGAGAGGAGAATCAGAGAGACGTAAGATTGCCCTGGTTTGCATGTATGAATGGTTAGGAATGAAGCAAACGATAAAGAAACTACATACAGCAAGAGAAGGAACTTCCTGAAAGTAACTAGAACTACACAAGGCTGAGAATATTTTGTTTCTACCAGCCCAAGTCTTACAATCTCAAAATACCTGGGGCATCAGATACTCAGAAAGATATTACTTCTGTAGGTATGCCAAATTACCCTCAACTAAAGACTAAAGGCTGTTCTCGATTTGCTTCACAAAGCCTAAATAAAAGTCTCAAAGTGATCAAAGTTTGAGGGATTTAGTTACGGCACTGCCTGTAGGGAAATTTATAGGAGAAAGCATATTCAAATATATTTATAAGAATTCAAATGTATGTTTGCTTATATTCAAAAAGCAGAAAAGTTTTAAATCAATGAACTAAGTTTCCACCTAAAGGAACTAGAAAAATTAGAGAAAATTCAATAATGTAAGTGGAAGAAATGAAGCAAAAAAGATATGATCAAAAATTAATGAAAGAAATTAATGAAAGAAAAAACAAAGAAGAAGAGCACAAAATATTGATAAGCATCTCTCAGGTTAAAAAAAGACAACAACAAAAGGACACCGGCTACCAACATAAGAAGTGAGAAAGGCAACATCACTACAGATCCTAAAGATATCTAAAGTATCATAACGGGCTGGCCCCATGGCAGAATGTTTAAGTTCACTGCTCCACTTTGGTGGCCCAGGGTTTCACGGTTTCAGATCCTGGGCGTGGACATGGCACCTCTCGTCAGGCCATGCTGAGGTGGCATCCCACATGCCACAACAAGGAGGACCCACAACTGAAAATATACAACTATGTATTGGGGGGATTTGGGGAGAAAAAACAGAAAAAAAAGAAGATTGGCAACAGTTGTTAGCCCAGGTGCCAATCTTTAAAAAAAAAATAAAAATTAAAACATAATGTATCATAAGGAAATATTTACAAAACAGGCTTATGTTAATAATTCCAACAATTTAGATGAAATATATAGATTTATTGAAAGACACTAACTACCAAAACGTATTCAAAAGGAAATAAGTAACTATAAAAACACTATATGTATTAAAAGAATAGAATTTTAGGGGCTGGCCCCGTGGCCGAGTGGTTAAGTTCGTGCGCTCCACTGCAGGCGGCCCAGTGTTTCGTTAGTTCGAATCCTGGGCGCGGACATGGCACTGCTCATCAGACCACGCTGAGGCAGCGTCCCACATGCCACAACTAGAAGAACCCACAACGAAGAATACACAACTATGCACCGGGGGGCTTTGGGGAGAAAAAGGAAAAAATAAAATCTTTAAAAAAAAAAAAAAAGAATAGAATTTTAGTTAAAAAAGCAAAGAAATCTCATCTCTTAGATGGCTACACTAGTGAATTCTATGAAATCTTTAAGAAGAAATAAAACCATTTTCACAAAATCCTAACAGGAAATAGAAAAGAACAGAGCAGTGTCAATCATTTTACAAGGCCAGCATTACTCTGATACAAAAACCGAGTAAGAATATTAAAAGAAAACTACAAACCAATAACCTTCTTAAAGATAGATATGACAATTATAACATCATTAAATCCAACAATAAATAAAAGTGATAATACATCATGACTAATTAAATTTTACCCCACAAATGTAAGGCTAGTTTAACTCTTGAAAATTGATCTACGTAAGTCATTGTACAAACAGACTAAAAAGAAAACATAAATCAGATCAATAGATTTAAAAAATAGATTTTGCAAATCTAAAATATATTTTTGCTAAAAAAAACTTTTAGCAAATTAAGAACAGAAGAGAACTGACTAAATTTGATAAAAGTTATCCACAGAAATTCTGGAGCTAATTTCATCTTTAATCGTGAAGCACTGAATGATTTTCCCATAAGATTAGGAGAAAGATGTCCACTTTTACCACTGCTAATCAACATTATACTGAAGGTTACAAGGAGTGTACATAGTAAAAAAATAAAATAAAATAAAAGTTATCCAGATTTGCAGATTATATTATTTTATAAGTAAAAAAATGCTGTAGAATTTACCAAAAAGTCATTTGCCACTCACACACTCATGCCTGAGTTTAGTTAGGTTTCAGGATACTAGATAAGTATTAAAAATTCAACTTATTTCTATAAATAGACAACAAACTATCAATTTTAAGTCTTAAAAGGCAATACTGCTTATAATAAAATAAAATAAAACAAACTAGACCAAAGATTTGTAAGACTCATACACACAAAAAAATAAAAATTCCTGAGATAAAGAAATTCTACATAAACAGAGATTTATACTGTGTCCATTGTTTTGAAGATTCAATATAGTTGACATCACTTTTCTCAAATTGATCTGTAGCTTAAAACAATTCCCATCAAAATCAAAGCAGTCTCCTTTGCTGAAATTGTCAATTCTAAAATTTATATAAAAATGCAAAGAGCCTAGAAGAGTCAAACAACTTTGAAAAGAAAGAACAAAGTAGGTGAAATTATGTGATTTCAAGTCTTATTTTAAACCTACATCAATCATGACACTGCGGCATTCGCATAAAGATAGATATATCATACATGAAAGAGAATACAGTCTCCACAAGCAGACCCACACATATACAGTCAAAAGATTTTTTCAAAAAGTTACCTAGACAATTCAGTAGGAAAAGGATGATCTTTTCAGGAAATGTTTCTGGCATATCTAAGAATTTAACTAAATATATGTAATTCATGTATCAGGCAATTTATTAGTATTCAGAGTATATTTTAAAAACAGCTACATATTAAACAGGAAAAGAAAAATAGTTAATGAAAAATGAGCAATTTGCAAAAGAAAACCAAGAGGCTAATGAAAATATTTGAGAATTTTCTATTTTTAACCAAATAAGTGTGAAAATATATTAAAAACTAAAATACATTAAAATCCATTCCTGGAGTAGAGGGGAACAATTAGAAATTTCCATATATAGCCAGTTGTAAGTATTATAATTCCCTGGAAACAAAGTTTGTTGATATCCAATGAAATTAAAGTTTCAGAGAATCCAGGAATCAATAATAACATATGTTCACAGAGAAACAGGTTATGAATATCTTCAACTCAGCACAGCTTTTTTGTAATATCAAAACCCAGAAAATATTGCAATGTCCATCAATTAAAAAGCTAGTTACAGAGAAAACTGTATGAACATTCTTTGATTACCTTGCAGTATCAAAAACCTAGGTAGATAGAAAAGCAGATGATTGATAGATAAATAGATTTATCTAGACACAAATAGAAACATATTAAGAGTATATCTCGGAGACAATGTTGAATTTTTAAAAAGACAAATTGTATTAGTATCAGTTTTGTAACATATGTATGTTTTAAGAATAAAAGAAGAATAAAAATTATGTTCTCTATAAAAATGATTTGGAAGGATCTTCACCATTTTCACAGTAATGATTGCCACAGGGAAGACAGAAACAGAATTGGCCTGAAAACAATGTTTAAAAGGCATTTTAAGTCTTTTGGTAAAAAGACGGTAAGGAAATGTAAAAAGAAAAAAAGGTTAATTCTGTGTGTGAAGAAAGTGTATGTTTCCATTTAATTTTCATTTCCTTTTTTTTCACACTCCTAACAATAAGAACATGAGGAATCAAAGATGAGCTTGTTAATGCAGGCAGCTCACTAGAGTAATATTAATTTGAAGCGTGAAGCACAGTATATTATAATCATTTGTTACACACATCATCCCACCTCTGTCTGTGTATTCCTTGGTGGCATTGATGATGACATTGTATTCCCAGTATCTGCCAAGTGCTTAGTGCATGACAATAATAACAGTTATCACTTAACAACTCTTTGCTATCTTCCATACGCTGTGCTAGTTCAGACATTATACCTCACAAAAATCCCCCAAAATTCTTGGAGTCATTAACTTCGTTTTTAGACAAGGAACTGAGTTCAGAAAATAGTTTTAACTAGATCAAGGTCACATAACTTGCAAATGAAAAGTGGGCATTTTCACTTAGATATTTCTGACACTTAGACTTTGCCATCATGCTGAACAATAAATATTGGTTGGATGGATGATATATCTGAACCAATCCATCTGAAAAATAAGATTCCCTTTAAAATCTATAGAGTTGAAATGAAGAGTTATACAAACTCTCAGCTAGGGAATGGAGGTGGCAGAATTTCCTAAGTAATGGGGAACGGAGAGCAAGAACGCTAGATTGCTCCAACTGCAAGATAAATAATATGACTTTATTGTGCAATAGAAGTGGCAATTATTGCTGACTTCTATCATCATACTAATAAATTATATTAAGAAAGTGTAGACAACATTAAGAAGATATTAGTTATCTCAGGAATTATGTGAAAACTCAACAAAATACATTCATTTGATCTACTTGTACACTTTCACTTTTGGACAGGGAATTAATGCCTAACCTTCTAGTCTTAAGATTGACATATTTCCCTTCGAAAATGAATTTAAACATTTTCCAGACTTTTGGACAAGATGCAATACTGCATGTTCTTCATTTAATTCAGTGATAAGACTGACAGAGGAGGAATGGCTATAAGCAAGAAGAGAATTTTCTCCTTCCAATGTGGAATTATTGCTTAGTGCCTTTATGTGCTCTAAGAGTAGCTCGAAATTATATGATTCACCGTAATACACGCAAGGCAGTGTATATAAAAGTGTTAGGAAAATGAGGGAAAAGGACTGTTATAGGCCAGATAAATTCTCTGGATATTGCTGATATTGATGAGCATCTGAAAAAAAATGACATATTTATGTGATTATCACCAACTGAAACAGCCATATCTTTGTAAACTTCAGCCAAAACTAAGTAATCGGCCCATGGAAACCAATATTGTGCAGTGTTGAAACAGCTAGCAGTGTTTCTAAGTGATTTTCATTTTGTCATTTAACTTTTTTTTTCAGATAAGCATTATTTGTTCAGAAAAAAAGTACGTCAATTAAGCGTGGTGTAGACATGTTTTATATCAGTGCTTTAACCTAGTTTTCTAGGATGTTGACTTTATAAACAGTTGATATTAGAAAAGCAGCTGATAGAAATACTCGACGCCTCACCAAGCGAGTGACTGAAGATGCAAAGGCAGGGGATGAACAGGAATGAGGAAACGCTGACATGTGAGCTCACAAGTCAATAGAAGGAACATGACTCTAAATATTTCATGTCAGAAAACCCATTTTATCTTCTAAAATAAAAATGTGTTTAAACCATACTTTAAAAAAAGGGAAAAAATGCAATCTTTATTTTCTGATACATGTAGAGAAACACTTCATTTCTCTTCCATAAAGCTTTTATTTTTTAGAGCAGTTTTAGACTCACATCAAAATTGAGGGAGGAAAAGATTCCGCGTATGCACCATAGCCGCACACATGA
Organism: Equus caballus; assembly: GCF_041296265.1. NCBI lineage: Eukaryota > Metazoa > Chordata > Mammalia > Perissodactyla > Equidae > Equus > Equus caballus. Next base: position 75,142,247 of record NC_091700.1, read on the forward strand.
ATATCCTCTCACATTATCAGCATCACTCACCAGAATGGTACATTTTTTCCTAAGGATGGACCTACGGTTGACACATCATTATCACCCAAAGTCCACAGTTCACCTTAGGGTTCACTTGGTGTTGAACATTCTATGGGTTTAGACAAAAGTATAATGACATATATCCAACATCATACTATCGTACGAAGTATTTTCACTGCCTTAAAAATCCTCTCATCTCTCTCTGTCCCCACTCCTGGCAACAAACGATCAATTCTTATTGTCTCCAAGGCTTTTCCAGAATGTCAAATTCTTGGAATCACAGACAGTGCAGGCTTTTCAGATTGGCATCTTTCACTTACTAACATACATTTAAGGTTTATTCATGTCTTCATGGCTTGATAGCTCATTCATTTTTAGCACTAAATAATATTCTGTTGTCTGAATGTACAAGTTTATTTATCCATTCACCTACTAAAACACATCTTGGTTGGCAGTTATAAATAAGCTGCTATAAACACTCAAGTGCAGGTGCATGTATGGACATAGGTTTCCACCTCCTTTGGGTAAATACCAAGTAGTGCAATTGACACATTGTATAAGAGCATATTTACTTTTTGGACACCAAACTGTTTTCCAAAGTGTCTGTAGGATTTTGCATCCCCATGAACAATGAATGACACTTGCTGTTGTTCCACACCCTCACCAGCCTTTAGTGTTGTCAGTGTTCCATATTTTGGCCATTCTATTAGGTGTGTAGTGGTTTCTCATTGTTGTTTTAATTTGCATTTCTCTGATGACCTATGAAGTGGACTATCTTTTCATATGCTTATTTTCCATCTGTATATCTTCTTTGGTGAGGTGTCTGTTAAGGTCTTTGGCCTTCGATCAGGTTGTTTATTTTCTTATTGTTGAGATTTAAGAGTCTTTTGTATATTTTGGATAACAGTCCTTTATCAGATGTGTCCTTTGGAAATATTTCTCCCATTCTGTGGTTTGTCTTCTCATTCTCTTGACATTGTCTTTCACAGATCAGAAATTTTTAATTTTAATAAAGTCCAGTTTATCAATTATTTATTTCAAAGATTGTACCTTTGGTGGTGTATCTGAAAAAGGCGTCACCATACCTACAGTCATCTAAATTTTCTCTAATGTTATCTTTAAGGAGTTTCATAGTTTTGTGTTTTACATTTAGGTCTGTGATCTGTTTTGAGTTTTGTGTTTTTTTGTTTTTTTTAGGAAGATTAGCCCTGAGCTAACATCTGCTGCCAATCCTCCTCTTTTTGCTGAGGAAGACTAGCCCTGAGCTAACATCTGTGCCCATCTTCCTCTACTTTATACATGGAATGCCTGTCACAACATGGCTTGACAAAGAGTATGTAGGTCCACACCCATGATCTGAACAGGTGAATCCTAGGCTGCCAAAGTGGAATGTGAGACCTTAACTGCTGTGCCACTGGGCCAGCCCAGCCCCCATTTTGAGTTATTTTTGTGAAAGGTGTAATTTCTGTGTCTAGATACATTTTTTTGCACATGGATATCCATTTGTTCTAGCATTTCTTGAAGAGACTGCTTTTGCCTCATTGTATGCCCTTTGCTCCTCTATCAAAGATCAATTGATATATTTGTATGGGTCAGTTTCTGGACTCTCCATGCTGTTCCATTGATCCATTCTTTTACCAGTACCACACTATCTTGTTTACTGTATCTTTATAGTATGTTGTGAAGTCAAGTAGTGTCAATCCTCCAACTTTGTTCTTCTTCAGTATTGTATCTACTATCCTGTGTTTTGCCTCTCCGTATAAATTTTAGAACCAACTTGTCAATATCCACAAAATAACATGCTGGGATTTTTATTGGTATTGCATTGAATCTTTAGATCAAGTTTGGAAGAACTGACATCTTGACAATATTGAGTTTTCCTATCCATGAGCATGGATTTCTCTCCATTTATTTAGTTCTTCTTTGATCTGTATTTTAATAGCTGCTCCTAGTAATGATCAGGTGACCAATGTCTATTTTGAATAGTGTATGATTTGCTCCATTGGAGAGATTCTCAGAAAGTGTCAGTCCATTGGCGTAAGTGATAGTGCTCTCAATTACACATAAATTCAAATTAATGAGAGAGTGTAGGAGAGAGAGGCAAAGACGGCTGGTAACAGTCTAGTCCAGTTCAGGGCAGTGTGACATTTATTCTCCTCAACCTTGAAATATTTAAAACTTGCTTCTTTAAGTATGTCAAAGAATAGCAGGCTCAGATCTCATCAGTACTATCAATTAAATTATTCAGGATTTCAAATTAGTTGCTCAAGTTGTCTAAATTCTTATTCATTGGAAACTGTTTTTTTTTTTTAAACCTAATTATATTTCAGTGGATCTATTTAGGATTATTTATTAATTAATTGCCTCTATATAATTGTATCAGCAATATAAAAAGAACGATACATTAATTTAACTTTCATGATTGATTCACTCAAAAGCATACTTTTCGACTACTTTAAGTATATTTTTAACAATTTACTGAGATAAACATTACATACAATTAAATGATGTTTTCAAATGAATATATCCATGTGTTGACCATCTCAGTAAGTTTTATTTTCTCTTAAAGTCCATATCTACTTCCCCAAGAGGAAACCTCTGCTCTGATTTTATCATCATAATTTGGTTTTGAGTTTCCAGCCAAATTATTATGTATTTCTGCTTATTTCCTTTCCCTCAACACAATGTATTTTGAGATTCACTCATGCTGTTGTTGTATGCTAGTAGTTCTTTTCTTGCTGAGGTTTATTTGCAGCTGAAGAATACACATAGCACAAGGTAATTATTTCCTTGCTGATGGACATTTGGGTTGTTTGCAGTTTCTTCTTCTTATAAATAAAGATGAAATAACATTTTTGTACTTGACTCGTTGTGGTGGCTATATGTTTTCTTAACTCTTGGGAAAATAAGAAAGAATTAAATTACTGGGTTATTTGGTGAGTATAGAATATAGGAGAAAGGTATATAAGAAACTGCAACCTGTTTTCCAAAGTTTTACCATTTTATATCCTCACAAGCATAATTGAGAGTAGAATCACATCACTTCCTGTCCAACATGGGCTATTTTTCATATTTTTAATTTTAGCTATTTTAATAGGGCTGAAGTTGTGTAACATTTTGGTTTTATTTTGTTGTTCCTTAATGACTAACGATGGGAGCACCTTTTCTCATGATTATTGGCTATTCATATATCTTCTTAGCTGATATGTCAGTTTAAGAGTGTTGCTCAATTTTATTGTGCTGTCTGCCTTTTTATCATTGATTTGTAGGACATTTTGAAAAATATATTTTGCAAGTCTTTTGTTAAATATATTGTGCAAATATTTTCTTCCAGTTTGTAGCTTACCTTTTTCTTCTTTATTTTTAATGTATATTTGTAAGAGGACAAGATTTTCATCTTGAAGCAATCCAATTTTCATTTATATTTCTTCTAGCATTATTGATTTCTTGTTTTTATTCATCTATCTTTACCTACCTACTGTTTATATAAAAGACAGTAAAGACAATATCCTTTGCTTATTGTGGTGATCATTTCATAATGAATATAAATGTGAAATCACTATGTTCTACATCGGAAACTAATATTATATTGTATGTCAACTATATTTCAGTAAAAAAAAGTAAAAGGAAAAGATTGTGCTTCTGGAGAAAAAAGATATTTTCCTTTGTTTTCTCCTAGAATTTCTTTTGCGGGGTGGTGAGGAAGATTGGCCCTGAGCTAACATCTGTTGCCAAGCTTCCTCTTTTCACTTGAGGTAAATTATCACTGAACTAAAATCTGTGCCCATCTTCCTCTATTATGTGTGAGGCCACCACGACATAGCTTGATGGGTGGTGCTAGGTCCACTCCTGGGATCCAAACCAGCAAACCCTGGGCCACCAAAGGAGAGCACATGAACCCAACCACTATGCCCCCAGGCTGGCCCCTCTTCTAGAATTTTTACAGTTTGGGTTAAAATTTAGGTCTAAGATCAATGCCAAATTAATGTTTTTTGTATGTCATGAGGAATGGGTCACAGTTATTAATTTTTTTTCTTATAGACATCCAGCTTTTTTAGCATCCTTTGCTGAAAAGACTATCCTTTCCCCATTAATTTACCCTGATGCCTTTGTTGAAAATCAATTAACTATTTGTCTGTAGGTCTTTTTCTAGACGTTTTATTCCATTCCTTTAATCAGTATGTCTATCCTTACAAAAATACCACACTGATTTAATTTTTGTAAATTAATACAAATCCCTGAAATCACGTTGTGTGAATCCTCCAATGTTTTTTTAAGAGGCATTTTGGCTATTTTGTGACCTCTTTGTTTCCATATAATATATATAATAAGCTTATCAACTTCAACAAGAACTCTAGAATTTAGATAATAAAGGTATTCAATAATAGGTCAATTTATGCAGAACAGACATCTCAATGATAACATGTCTATCCATTTACATAGGCCTTCTTTAATCCTCTGCAAAGGTTTCTACTTGTGCAAACATTTAAAACATGATTTGCTAAAATTTCTTCCTAAGTACCCTATTTTTGATAATATTATAATTGGCATATTAAGTAAAACTTTCCAATTATTCAGTCAGTATATAGAAACACAATGGAGTTTTGTATATTGACGTTTTATTCTCTTTCTTTGTTGAATTCACTTTTATACTCTACTGCATTTGTTACTCTTCTTTCTTTATTGCACTTAGATTTCAATGACAGCATTAAAAAGAGTGCAGAAGAGGAGAAATTCTAAATTTATTCTTGTTTTTAAATTATATATCCAAATTTTAATACATACAGGGCTATTCAAATTTTCTATTTCTCTTTGTCTTCATCTTTATAAGTAGTGCCTTTCAATGGATTTGACCATCTCACCTAACTTGTAGAAAGTACTGGCAAAACACTGTTTACAGTGTGCTCTTTTTAATGACCTTTGGACATGTGTTTTATTCTGTTTTTCCCTACTAAGTATAAATGAGTATTTGCCAACTTTGTTATTATTTTTTAAAAAATTGTCTTAGCTTTGTTTTCTCTTTCTCCCTCTCCTTTCATTTTAATTTTATTCCACTTCTATTATCTTCCCTTTTCTCTTATTTTGAGTTAAATTTGCATGTATTTATAATTGTTTGAAATGGAAGCTTAGATGACGATTTTAAACTTTTTTCATTTTTTTTAAGATAGGCAAATAAAGCTATAAATTTCCCTGTAATAATGATTCAGTGATTATTATATGTTGTTTTATTATTATTATGTTTGATGTGTTTTCTAATTTCCCTTGTAATTTTTGTTTAAATGCATGATTTATTTAAAGGGATGTTGCATAACTTTTCATTATTTAGGAGTATTTCTGGGTAAATTTATTTTGATTGTCTTCTAATTTAACTAACTTTTAACCAAAGCATATATTCAGCACAATTCAAATTTTTTATGATTTAATTTATGGCCAGATCTTTATCTATTTTCATCAATATTCTATGTGCACTTGAAAATAACATGTATTCTACAGATATTTGATAAAATATTCCAGAATTATTAAGGAGATCATGTTAGTTGATAAAATTATTCAAGTCTTCTATATTCTTACTGATTTGTGTGTGTGTGTGTGTGTTTTTGAGGAAGATTAGCCCTGAGCTAACATCTGCTGCCAATCCTCTTCTTTTTGCTGAGGAAGACTGGCCCTGAGCTAACATCTGTGCCCATCTTTCTCTACTTTATATGTGGGACACCTGCCATAGCACGGTGTGCCAAGCGATGCCATGTCCGCACCCGGGATCTGGACCCGCAAAACCCGGTCTGCCGAGAAGTGGAAAGTGTGAACTTAACCACAGCACCACCAGGCCAGGCCCTGGGTTTTATTTTTAATGTTAATAGTCTGCATCCTAAGATCCACATTGCTTTTTGGTAGCGTTACATCAGTTTTCTTGCTTTTAGAGTTAGCATGTTATGTTTTTTCCATTCTTTAACTTTCAATGTCTTTACATTTATAGTGCATCTCCTATAAAAAGGAATATAGGTACTCCTCCCAGAGTAGAATGAAGAGCGCCGTCATGTAAACAGGAGTCTTAGCTGTTCTTCTTTCAAATGTTATACACTCTCCAGTTTCCAGATGCTTTGGGTTTCTCTTCAATGTCTTCAAACAAGATTTCCCCAGCAGAGTTTAAAATTTTTATTTGTAAGATGTTAAGTCTAATACAAGTTACTTTGCCATTAGCAGATCGAAAATTTTTTAGATTTCTGTCTTTGAGTATTGATACACTCTACTTCGAGTATTACTTATTACTTTTTCCAAAGACACACACATACAATACAGAGAATCCCTTAAAGATACTTCAGGTGTATGTTGAGTGTATATGTAAACTTTCTACTTTTAGTTTTATATTCCTTTCAAAGAGAATTAATTGTTAAAATTTTATCAAGTAGCATAGCATTCTCAAATCAAATCGTGGATGGAGGTCAACAGTATGCTAAATCAAAGAAGCTAGACTCAAGAGACAATGTATTGTGTGATTCCATTTACAAAACACATTCAGAAAAGGCAAATTTATAAAGACAGAAAATAAACTAGTGAATGCCTAGGGCTGGGGGTGAGACTGAAGATTTACAATGCCAACAAATACGAGACATAAACTGTAAGAGAAGCGATAAGTTTATTTGGGGTCTCAAGAATTGCAATTTGGGGAGCACAGATTCAGGCAGAAGACCAGTTAGTGTCCTGCTAGGGAGTCAAAGTCAGGGGTTTTTAAAGGCAAAGAAGGGAGGTTGTACTACAATGACTTTTGATTGGAGCTGGAGGCAGAGAGTTAGTCTTGGCTAAGCATTCATTGACTATTGATTCTACCTTCAGAAAGCCCACAGTCCTCAGTCTTCGTGATCAGGATGTCCGTTCTCCCACTAACTTCTCAAACAATCGCTTATAAAACCATTGCAGTTCTGGTCCAGTCCAAAGGTTTGGGCCAGTTCAAGGTACAACACAGCAAAGAAGTTTCTCTGGAAAGGCAACACCAACTCCATTTTAAAATGCTCACTATAATGGATTTTGACAACAGCATATGGGTATATGGGATCTTATTGGAGGGATAAGATTGTTTTAAAATCAATTTATCTTAATAGTTGCATCACTCAGTATTGTCACTAAAAACCACTTGAAATGAGTGAATGCAAATGGATAAATTTAATGATATGTGACATATTTCTCAATAAAACTATTTAATAAAAAAGAAGTGAAATAAAAACGTACTGAAATAAAATACACAACTCCATTGATTGGATAATATATTACGTCTAGTATGTTATTGAAACTTCAAACATTCTGAAAAGGCAGGTTTTGTATGTTCAAGTAGGTTTATTTGGATTTACATATGCCTAGTTTTTGATGGGCAAAAAGGATAACGCTAAATATAGTATATGACCTTCTGGATGAATAGGTGAGATAACCCAAACCACATCCTACCACCCTGAAGCAATGTTTAAAAATTGCTAAGCCTATGGGGAAATTAAAAAGAAGCCTCATTTAGTTTTCACCTTTCTTCTCTTTTCATGCCAAATCTCTAATGGAAGTGCCAAAGAGTAATGAAATGGCCAAAGGCAGAAAGCCAGAGACAAAGACAGAGAATAAAGAGCCAAATAAGCAACCTTTAAATAACTATGAGTTGATTAATTGAGTCAACCCATTTAGACAATTATCTTAATAGCTCTGTTTGTTAAAATTTCCTGGTAGTCTTGCCAGATACTCCAAAATAGCTGTGATTCAGAGACAAGATGAGTAGTATAGTGCAGAAAATGAGGAGTCTGACAATTTTGATTTAAATAGAGGCTTCATGAGTTCTGATCTGTGCAGTCTCTCCCAGGCCCAGGTGCAGTTCACATTGGTGTACGGATTACATGACGTCACACAAGTAAAACAATTACCACTACCCAGTGCATTGTGTTTACTCAATAAACAGTCACAGAATGAACTAATTAATATATAATAGCTGTCATTAATATTTCAGAAAGCCATTGAGGAGGAAATTAGGGTAGATCACATATACTGAAGGTCAATATAATGGTAGAAAAGCAGTAATGTCATCCATTCAAGAAACTGTTCAGTTTGGTGGGGAAAAGTCTTAGTGATTGACTGTTTGGTCCGTATAACTGACTGATACAGCCCAAGTAACTGACTAAGTTATTCCACAAGCCCAGGTTTTTCTCAATATTTTTCTGTTTAAAATAAAAAGATATATTAAATGAAATAGAATTGCAGGATTAATGAACACAGCTAATGATTGAGCAATAAATTCCTTCAACAGGGAAAAGAATGTGTACGTATATATCTCTGTAATGAATCTCCCTATCTTATAAATCAAAGTTATTCATTAAGTAATTCTTTCTCCTCCGAGCAGGTATTATGTATCAGATTTTATTCTAAAGTACACAAATGAATATATAGGAAAATTTGGAGACAGCATGATGCCTTCTTTGATTAAAAAAAAAAAAACTGTATAGGGAGCAATGGCAGGAATAAAGGAAAACTAAATAATAGCCTTGGGTGGATAAACAAAATCTCTCTTTAGGACAGAGGTCATCAAGCTTTTTCTGATAATGGTCAGATAGGAAATATTTCAGGCTTTACAGGCCAGAGAGTATCTGTCAGAACTGCTCAGTTCCACTGTTATATCACTAAAGTAGTCATAGACAGTATGTTAAAAAAAAAGGAAAGGAAAGAAAAGAAAAAAGGTGTGACAGTCTTCTAATAAATCCTTATTTAAAAAAGTGGGCCTAATTTGGCTTAAGGATAATACTTTCCTGACCTTACTCTAGAGAAAGTTAAAAGGATAAATTAAATATATGAGATACGATAAATTCAAAAAATGAGAAAACTCAATAGCTTAAACCTTGCTCTTCAGTAAGTGTGTTTGAAGTTAATGAAAACATGGGGTACATTTAAGTACAGAAGAAAATAATTGGATCACATTTCAGAAAGATCACTGTTAATCAATTTGGGCTGAGTTATCTTTTAAAAATTGAATAAAAAAATACCATTTAACAAAATCTGAAAAAGAAGTCTGTGATTTAGTGTATAAAAACTCATAACTTTCTCGTTTACTTCTCCTAATGGTGCCTGTTGTTTAATCAAGTGCATAAATAATTTGGAGTTTTACCTAGTAAAATCTTACAGCTTTTCTTGCTGTTATTATTTGTTATCAATTGTTATTATTATTAATAGTATTGCTTTGTTAAGTTCAATAGGGTGCAAACTCTCCCCTATCAAATAGGTATTATCAGAAATTTAATATGAAATTCATCGTTATCCTAAAGTGCCCAAATTCCAATTCGGAATTTAAGAGCTGCTTGAATAGGTAAAATATTCAGTAATCTCTGGTATTCATATTTCTCTTGGAAATTCAGAATTCAAAATATCCAAACTTCAGGTTTAGCAACTACTACTTTTACTAAAAGAGAAGTTTCTGGATCTATGATTGCTTAAAACTAGTTTTCAAAGCAACCAGTGATCCATGTATGTAATTAATTAATCACTATTTACTTTTGCAGTTAGGCATTATCCAATAATGATCATAGCAATATATCTCAATTTATAAACATTAGAGGATGAAAGTTCAGAAACGAAATTAGTTACCCTAATGTTGAGTGAACATGTCATGATGAATCAAATGAAGTCTTTGTACCAGGTCTCAGCTTACCAGATAAAATCAAAACAAGTATGTTTCTCAATTTCTGTTATATCTAGACTGAGAAAAGAACACCTTTACCCCATTCTGTGGTGCAAAGATAATATTCTTGGCCTATATTAAGTGATAATAAACTAATCTAATTAACTATTACATGCTAATTGTATTGAAATGATAATGAGCCACATCTTACAAACAAGAAGACATCATTGTAAGAAGGAAATCCCTCATAGGAAGATTAAGTGCTCAGGGTAGTGCTGTCCAACAGAAATATGATGAAAGCCACATAAGTAATCTAAAATTTTGTAGTGGCCACATTTTTTTTAAAAAACAGTAAAAAGAAACAGAATACAATCAACAGAAAATGATTAATGAGATATTTTACTTTTGTTCCGCACTAAATCTACCCTCGATTTTGAAGACATAGCATGAAAAAACAGTAAAATATCCTATTAATCATTTTCTATTGATTATATGCTGGAATAATATGTTGAATATATTGAGGTAAGTAGAACATATTATTAAAATTAATATTCTTTCTTTTTACTGTGTGGACTAGCTACTTTTCATGCGCTCAATATCCATGCATGGCTGGTGACGACTGCATCGAAGAGCACAGGCTTAAAATCCAGTTTCACATCTTACTAGAAGATGAGCAAGTTGCATATAAACTCTCTATGATTCAAATTTCTTTTCTCGAAAATGAGTGTAAACACAGTAACCACTTCATTGAGTGTGAAGATAAAAGATAAATTGTATAAAATGCTTACACTAAAAAATGTTAGCTAATATTCTAATTATTATTGGCTATAAGATCAGATTTACATACTATGATGTATACATGGAAGAAGTATAACTTCCAAAATATTCCATCTCTGACCTTTGCTCAATGTGGTAGTTAATTCTTTATGTCAATTTAGCTAAACTATGGTGCCCAGTTGCTTGGTGAAATACCAGTCTAGATGTTGCAGTGAAAGTATTTTTTTTAGGTGTGATCAACATTTAAATCAGTAGACTTTGAGGACAGCAGATTATCACTCATAATGTAGATAGGCCTCGTCCAATCACTTGACAGTCTTAGGAGAAAAGACTGAGGTTCTCAAAGAAGTAATTTGGCTTCCAGAAAGCCTTAGGAATCAAGACTGCAACATCAACTCTTGCTGGAATTTCCAGTCAGCTGTCTGTTGGCTTGCCCTGTGTCTTTTGGATTTGCCAGCTGGCTTTCCTATCAGATGACTGGCTTTTGAACTTATCATCTGAGGTTCATATCAGATGTTAACAGAGACTGTTTTAGGAAATCCAAGCTTAATTGTTACCTTGCCTTTAAGTAAGCTCAGCACTTTTTGGTAAATATTCAGTCTTCCAACGTTTCTTTCTACTTCAATCTTCTTCCATCCCTTAATCCTTTGCAACTTTGCAAGGAAAGCTACTATCCTATGGCACTGAAGTAGGTTTCCAGTAAAAGGGCTGTACTCATATTGAAGTATTTCATTTAGTCATCTCAGAATGTCAACCACTATCCTTAATTACTCTAATGCTCAAGAGTCTACAGGTGGTAAAATTCATAACTTCTGCTCTGAGTATGAACAAAGCATGACAAATGTTCTTGACTTAGATGTCCATGTCTTCCTCATAATTAGGTCCATACCTCAGCTCTATTTGTGGCATCAAAGCAAAAACTGCACCTGCCCAATTTAAACAGACTATGAAGACTTGTTTAAGGTTATTGTAAGAGGGAAAAGTGGACAGAGCTTGTTTAAGGTTACTGTAAGAGGGAAAAGTTGAAACAAAGAGCAGGAATGGTTTTAGTGCTGTGATGAAATATTGGAAAAGTGCTGGGAGATATTAAGGGAGAGGTTGGTCAAGAGGATATGTCAAGTACTTTGAGTTATTCCTGAATTTGCAAATATTTTCTCTGTGATTAGGCCATCTATCTATGTTCACTAATTGGTTCCGGGGAAGTTAAACTCTTAACTTCCCACAAAGACTGGGAGATGGGGCACTATCATCTTTGATGTTTACATTTCAAAGGGATGGCTCTCACGTCCTTGAGAAAGACATTCCTGGGTTATAAATCTGGCAAGAGACTTTTTAAAATACTTATATCTTGGAGAGGCAGAGAAAAATTTGCAATTAAAAATTTTCAACATTAGAGACTGGATGAAGCCTGTCTAAAGTTTAGTCGAGTTGAACGTGTGTAAGCCTCCAAGGGAACCAAGAATCCAAACGCATCCAGCTGCTACTGTGGGACTGTGAAAGGGGGCCTGGTGGAGAGACCTGTGGGAAATTGTGACTTCTGTGTGATCACCACCGCTTTGGCTATGCAGCCAAGCATATGTTTGTGGGCCAGGGCTGCTATTTATCTTCATTAAAAAGAAAGCAGCAGGATGAAGTGTGAGAACAAAGACAAGCTTGCAATCATTGATCAACGTGGCATTTGCCTTTAACCATACAGAACTGTGATGATCTTCCAAGACTGCTGTCTCACTACTTTCCAAATCTTCTACACTCTTTGAGACGATGCTAACCTGGACCATTCTATTGGCTTCTTTGAAAGGTAGTCTCCAGTTTAACAAAGTTTCCATAGAATAATCCAGCACAATACAAATATTGCCATCTTGGCATCCATACACATATCTTTCAGATTTTTTTCAATTAAACAAAAAGGGAATGACAAAATCATTCTTGCACTTAAAATGATGCAACAATTCCTCATACAATTAAAACCACACTACTTGTCTCCTTCAAATTGGATGTATAATATCATTTGATATCCATCACTGGGTGCTGACCATTGCTTTCCTATCTTAGTCATATTCATTCTCCAGCATCATACAACTTAAATACTGAAATGTTTGTTTAACCACTATCAGTATGTCTCAAGATAAGAGGTAGAAAAATGTGAGAGGAAAAAAGAGGTGGGACTGGGATACAAACAAATGCATGATTACATACTCACCTATATACATACATATTCATACCAAAGCAAGAAAGAAATAATTATGAATACTATTTCTACAACTGCCCACACGATCACAGTTGGTATGTATAACTGCTTTCTTTCATTTCCTGTCCCATATTTATTTTGCCTTCAGCAACCGTCTCAGTTACTTGTGCTTCTTGCTAATGGGTGATACTAAATTTTATTCCTGAAGAATCTGTGCGATTAGGAGTCATGCCTATCTTGGGGTTTTATAGTTTTTCATTAAGTTTTAGCCAAGTATATGGGAGTTTAGGACCACCTGAATCTCAGACCTATGCCTCCCTGTCCCAGTTCTACAGTAGCTACCAAATTTTTCCTTGGCAATTAGCATCAATCACTTCCACTGCTACAGTAACTCACTTTTTCGGCTGTTGGTTGAATGGCATGAGATTAAAGTGTCCCAGTGACCAGCTCAACTTTGAGTTTATTGGGTCCATTTTTGAGGCCCATGATGACATCATTTCTCCCTCTAGCATGAAGATCTCTAAAAACAGCGGAACCCAAAACTGATGGGAGGAGAAGGACAATTTTTGCTATCAAGTCATTAGGGACAATAATGATTGATCAGAGAAACTCTCATTTCCACCTCTTGATTCCTAGATGCATGAGTTCTGGTATTGAGAGAAATGATATCTTATACCAGTCACTAATTCACAGCATATATTACTTCCTGGAGATCAATATCCAAACACTGTAATGTGCCACTTGGCTTGCAACGTAACCTACTGGTCAAAAGAACATTCTAACATTCTATCAGGCTAGCTACTTCAGAATAGTGGGGTGCAAGGTTCTTCTGTGTATTCCCTGAGAATGAGCCAAATGCCATACTTCATTACTTTACATTATTTCCCTCGTCAGAAGAAGTATCGTGTGAAATACTGTGATGTTGAACACATATTTACATCTATAGATAGTGACATTGGAGAAAGTATTGCAGGCAGGAAATAAAGATACATATGCAGATTAAGTATCCATTCTAGAGCGAATAAAACATTCCTTCCTTAAGGGAAGTTTTCAAATATGTTCACTCTGTCTCCAGAGAGCAAGCTGGTTTTTGAGGTATGGTGCTATATCAAGGACTCTTTGTTTGTCTCTTCATGGTCAGATGGGGAAACAGCAGCTGCTATGATCAGATTCGCCCAGATGTTTCAAGGTCCGTGCTGCTGAAATCATGCACAACATCAGTAGCCAAGTTCCAGCTTCCATAGACACATTTTTACTGAGCTATTAGCAAAAGAACAGGAGTGACTGGAAAGAGAGACTGGCTCATCTCCACAGAACAGATCGTCTTGTCCAACTGATAATTAAAATTCTTCTCTTCTCAAGTTTTTCTTTATTAAGCCTTTACAGGATAAACAAATACCTTAATTACTTAAACAAATTAACAAGTAAATACTTAAATATCTGACTGACTTAAATCAATTAAGTAATTCTTTAAGACCATTCAGAGATGTCAATCCACATACCTCTTCCTTAGTCCTTCTTGTCACCACTTTTTTAATCAAATTATTCTAAGGTCCTGATCATATAGCCCAACCATTAGCCATTGTCTGTCAATCATGTAGATGCATAACTCAGCCTTCTCAAATTCCAAGGAAAACGAAGAGCCAGATATTCTGCCGCCTGAGAGGATTTCCCCTCACTCCTGTTCTTGGGGCTACCCTTGAGTGGGGATGTAATGTTAGAGCTGTCGATTTTTCCTTTTCAGTAAAATATGAAGAACTGCATTTATCTTTAAAATAACCCTGAATTATTTTATTCCTCTGGTCATAATAACCTCAAGAGGGTACTGGTGTGGAATGAGACATAGGAATTAATGGAAAAGAAGCAGGAATATGTACTCTTAACCTCTTGCTCATGCAAATTACTTGTTCCTTCAAGACATGCTTAAGCCTTATTTAGTATGCACCATTTCCACTTGATAACGGAATACTACTGTATGTGTCCAACCTTACGGTGTACAGGATAGAGAAGTTCCAGTATGTGATGTGGCCCATGGTCACACATTTTGTTTCTATTATGGCTCAGCAACAAGTCTGAAGCTGTTTCTCAGAGGGTGACTCATTATTTGCTAAGGATGGCATATATTTACTCTGAAACCCTAAAGGTCTATACTAGATTCACTCATAGCGATCTGCTAAAGGCTCCATATCTCAAGTGTATCCACTCATGCATTTCTAGAACCATTGCATCTTGTTAGTCGTAAGGTCCCAGTAGCAGAATAACTTGCATGATATCACTGGTCTGATGCAGATCCTTTTCTTGTTCTGCACTCCACTCAAAACTGGAAGGCTTTCAATGAGGTAGATGTGAACTCCAAAAACCAAGAAAGCTCACTAGGAGATTTGCTTCTTTCGTAATGGTGGGAGGTGCCAGAGGCAGCATTGTGTCCCCTTCTAGCATGATGTTTCAACATGCCACAGACCGTTGCACACACAGACATTTTATAGAGGTGAGAGGCTCCTGAATTTTTATGAGATTTATTTTCCACCTTCTAGCACGTATGTGTTTTATCAATAAGTAGAATAGTTTCCACTTCCTGATCTCCAGGTCTAATTAACATAATAATAGAAATTTCGTGGACTGGCATCATGTTCTGTGTGATTGAGAGGCCATCGAGTTCCTACAGACTATACTACGAATGAAGGCTAGATAGTAAATATAAGCCCGAGGTAAGACAGTGAGGTTTATAGCTGGCCCTGTCAGTTAAACATAAATGGCCTTTGGTGGTCTTTGCTAACAGGTTCAGATCAGTAGCTGCCCGCCAGGTACCAGGTTTTTTTTTTTGTTTTTTTTTTGTCTTCATTTGTTCCAGTAAATACGGAGCAAAAGATTTGGTGTCCCTACTTTATTAAATATATGAAAATATATTGTGATCATCCACTTTCCATCTGTTTTTGGCTCTTTCTCCCGGAAAGCTCGGAGCAGTAAATGTTTGTAAGAGTCAGGTGTGATTAGTTTATTTCTTCATTATGCTGGCTGAATACACACAAGGAGGAGGATCAAGGAGCTGATTATATGTGAATAGAAGCCAACGTATGAAGAGGTCTTTGTATACTTTTGGTCTCTGTTTTGCGTAAGACCAGCTAATACACTTAGGTGTAATCCTCCTCCTCCTCCTGCTCATCATCACCACGTGGCGTCAAATTATAAAGACCAAGGGAATGCCACTGAAATAAAAGGACACCATTGATGCAGGTTTCCTTAACGTCTTCCATGAGAGTTAAATTTAAATTGTTACCACTGTCACTGAAGTACAGTCATTTGCCACTTAACCATGGGGATACTTTCTGAGAAATGCATCGTAGTTAGGTGATTTTTGTTGTTGTGTGACCATCATAGAGTGTGCTTACACAAACCTAGATGGCATAGTCTACCATACACCTAGGCTACACGGTACTAATCTTATGGGACCACCGTGGTATACGTGGTCCATCATTGACCAAAATGTCATTATGTGGTGCTTGACTGTACATGACACAGTCAAGTGAAAATTTTAAGACAAAGAAAGAGAAGAACAGAACATGCTCCAAACATAAATTTGATGAGGATATCGCACCCTTGATCATTTATTTCTTCATGCAACAAGTATTAGCAAATGAATACTATGAATCAGACTATATTCCAAGAAATGAGAACGCAGACGTAAAAAAGAGAGAGAGATTTCTCCATCTCTTACAGATTAGAGTAAGACCACACACACACACACGGGTAATTCCAAAAAGAAGATAATTTCATGTTGTTTATAGTGAACTGACAAAACAGACACAATAATGTGACAGCAACTGATTGGGTGAGGATTACATTAAATTGGCATGCCAAGGAAGACTTCTGAGATGGTAACATTTCAGCTGAGATGTGGAAAGGGCTGTCATAAAGGCACGGCCTGGAAAGCAGATATAAATATTGGAGCAGAAAATGAACATGGAGTACTAGAAGGACGTACGGAAGGCTGATACGCCTCGACTACCTGATGGGGCTAAAGCTGATTTAAGATCAGAGAGACAAGCAGGGGCTAGAAATGTAGTGCCTTATAGGGCATCAAACGGAGCTTGGATTTTATTTTAAATGTGAGGGGAAGCAGTGTAGAATTTTAAACGGGTAAGAAACCAGATTCCATATTTTACATAAAACACTTTTTTTAATTGAAAGAAAATCAAATTTTATTGAACAAGTGCTAAACTCCATTTTAAGGAGTCTTACTTTTAGCTTTCCACAGGTGATGCCTGTTTCAGCAAGAGTCAGCATTCACACATATGATTATGCGCCAACCAGACAGATGTGGAGATTTTCTTGTGAACATTTTTCTTTATATCATAAGTTACTTAAGAGGATTTCTGCACCTTGTATCCAGTTTTTAATTATTTACCAAAGGCAGAAGGAATTATTATATTATATAATCAGTCATTATTTTTCATAATTCTTTCTTAAACAGCTAAAATACAATGATAATAATAACTAACATTACTAATTCTAATGAAACTAGAATTCATATTACTCTCTTCATTAGCCAGGTAATACTCACTTACACTGATAATATGCAGTAATACTGTTGAAACACACTTCAGTTTCTATGAATGAATACAGCCTGAAATCACACAAAGTGAAGATTCTACTTTCAGGGAGAGGTTTTGAGATTTTCAAACTGAAAATATAACTCTGACAGTAGAACAGTTATTAGGATAATTTAGTGAAATTACATATGCTTATACACATCCACCTACCTCTAATCTCACTCTATACTAAGAGCCGTGCCCTGACTGTATTTTTATTCATCATTCATGTGGATGTCAGAAAGGAGGCACTTTGTGAACATGACTGCTCTCAGGTCTTAGATTAGGTACATCTCCTACCCATAATTAACAAATGAATCTTAGCACATGTATTTGGTCTCATTTCAGTTTTAGTAATACAAGCAAATTTTTTATTTCTTTGTTTTTTGTTTTCAATCCTGGCTAGCTCTCTCTTTTTTCTTTTTTAAAGATTGGTACCTGAGCTAACATCTGTTGCCAATCTTGTTTTTGTTTCATTTTTTTTCTTTTTCTTTTCTTCTTCTTCCCAAAGCCCCCTCCCCACCAGTACATAGTTGTATATTCTAGTTGTGAGTGCCTCTGATTGTGCTGTACAGGACACCACCTCAGCGTGGCCTGCTGAGTGGTGCCGAGTCCGTACCTAGGATCCGAACCAGTGAAACCCCCGCCACCTCCGTGAAGCGGAGCCCGCGAACTTAATGACTCTGCTACAGGGCTGGCCCCCCAAGCAAATTTTTTTCAGCTGACGTAGATGGAAACTGGTAAATAAGCTAACCACCTGGATAGGCTATGACTCTAAAGGAAGCCAATGTTGACTCTTGAAAATATGTCTATCTCGAGATATCCTCTATTAAGAGCCTTCAAAATTATCTTATTATCCTTTCAATTATCCTATTAAAATGTTTTTCAAGTTGATTAAAAAGTCAGGAAATATAAAACAAAAAAAATACTCAATTCTAATGGATTTCAAATATTTGAAGAATAACAGCTTGATTTACTTAAGTTATTGTTCTTTAGCATTTGGATATGTGCATGACTAAATGATTTAGCATACTTGAATGCCATCTTTGGCTGTGGGAATTTTCATTTAAGAAAACTTTTAAGATTGGTGGCAGTAATGTCTCTGATCAATTTCACTGGGTTTTAGATGATTTGTCTGGTTTAGAAACATGTTATCTTTAACAATAAAGAAAAGTGATATAACACTATCTTTTCTAGCCCTGATGGAGTGATAGAGTTGAATTTTAAGAAAATACTATTCTATAATATCTATTAATTTGATAATAGTATGTGTAGCTTTCAAGATAGTATGCTTTTGTTTAAAATAAGCAAATATGTTAACTTAGTGATTATTTATTAGATTAGATTAACTCTCTGTTAACACTAGTAAATGTCGTCATTTTAATGTGCTAGATTATTTATGTAAAAACAATTTTATATCAGTGAAAGAGTCATATTCTCTTATTGAGTGTCTTCCCATTCACTATATCAACAAATATTTGTGTGCCATACAGCACTCTACTGTTAGCGATAAAAAAGTGAATAAAACAGAAAACTTACTTGTTTTGGCAGAGTAAAAGCTAAGAGAGTCTTGTACTTCACTCTTAGAGGTGGGTGTTGCAAGATGAAATAACTTTTCTTTTACATTGAAGGGAATGTCCAAACACGCTCCAGGAGATGGGACCCCTAAAATTTTACAGATGTGGTGTTGTGTGATCGTCCTGTAGAGACAGGATGTATTCTCACTCAAAATTTGGTTCAGATGTCTGAACCACACTGATGATGCCACACATACAAACCTACCAAGAGGATATGAAAAGCATAGCCTGTCATCGTCATTTACATAATGAGGCCTTTGGAGGAAAGCAGAGTGGCTCCAAAGCCAGTCTGAAAATAGCTTGAGAGACCAAAGAGGGGAGACTTGCCTAGGAAGTTTATGGTGGTTAGGGGGTGGGTCTCTGGTGAGAACTCATATACATGGTTTGAAATTCTGACTGGCACCAAAGAAGGAAGAGCCTGGGCTTTCTTATCAGCAGCAGCAGCAGCAGAAGGATGAGGCTTAAAAGGTATTAGCAGTCAAACATTGAAGATGGAAACAAACTCTTTATTACATGTGGCGAGCTGCTGAATCTTCATAGATTGGTCTTCATCTCCCGTGCTCTGAAGTACACATATCTTAAGCTCTCCAATATATTTGCCACTTCTTGCTTATCCAGTGGAGTTAACAATATATCATCCAGATCAAGGTGATGTTTATAGAATGTCAATATAATCTATCAATGTCCCTTTCAACTATAAACACGACAGAGAGTAGGAGATTTGACATAGGCCTGAGGCAGGACTGTAAATGTAGACTGTTATCTATCCCACTTAAATTTTAAATTCTTGGGTCCTCATTCCTGATAGGGATCGAAAGTAAGGCAGTTGACAGATCAAAGGCTGTATATATTGTACCAGAAGCCCTGTTAATCTGCTTTATCAAATATACACAACATTTGCACCTGAGGCTTCTGCTTGGTTGAATTTGCCGTAGTCTACTGTCATTATGTAGTATATGGTTAGCTTTCGTAGGAGCCACAGTAATGAATTATGTGGAGCAATGAGGGGACCACTAACCCTTGATATTTTAGGTTATTAAGGTAGTTACTAATCTCTGCCAGATCTTTGGGATGTGATCTTTTTATTTTATGTTTTTCTTTTCTTCCTATAATGGTTATGAAGGGGATCAGCTCAGAGTCTGCTGCTTGGCTGTTCCCACAATCATAGTGTTCAACCCTTTATCAATGGAAATAATGTATGTGTTGCTCTGGGGGAAAAGAGGTGGAGAATTCTGTAAACTACCAAAAATTTTCATTCTAAATCATATATTCAGGACTTGGGAAATAAAAATGTTGGTATAGGAATTTATTTAATCCAATTATGTTTCTACTTCTATAGTGTGATGATCACATTTTGAGTTTAACCATCCTTTAAATGTCTTGATATTCACTCATGCCCAGCATATGGTTACCCAAGTAAATGACTATAAGTCTCTTTGTGACTGATGTGATGTTTCAAAGTTGTTCCTCCTGGAGTCCTGATTTTCCTTTAGTCAACAGATTCCCAGTCTGACAATAAACTGAAGTCTAGAAATAGGTAAAGGGTTGGTATATTCAGCCTTGATTGCTTTTGATTCTATAGAGTGAGCATTCTTGATAGCTGCCAATCTACCTTAACCCTAGGAAGGCCATGTTCAATTAATCATTTCCGTAACTCTCTGAGGTTCAAGTCAACTTGGCTGTCATTCTGACTTTTGTCACTTACTTTATAGCTGTTTCTGCCTTACTTCTGATGGTTAAGCCCTGCCTCCTGTCCTCTATTATTTCAAAATCCTATCACTCACTTTGATGTAAAAGGTTTATATTTATAACACCATCAGCTCTCAAGGTCTGAGGAATGACACCAAGTAACACTCTCAATGGTATTAGTGTCACCCTCATCACATTTTTTATTGCTTTGATAAACAGTGTTTTCAAGTCCTCCCACAGAACACTGGGGGCAGGTGGTTTTTCCACACTCTAGCATGTCCAAATTTTGGAGGCTTTTGGTTCCTTTTTCCACCACCTGCTATAGTCATTCTGGAATTTCTACTCCCCCAGTATAGCCCACCACATTGGCCAAGGTCCAAAAGCCATCTTGGAAGCTATTAACACCATCTCCTCAGTTTCTCTCCAGGGTGTTAAATCTTGTATTTGAAGAGTATACTCACATATGAATAAACTCTTTGTTATCAAACTTCATGTTTTACCTCTCTTGATTCAGTTCCTCAAGATCTAATCGCATAATTCTTTCCTTGCACGTTCTAGGTACAGTTCCTTTTTTCTCTTAGGAGGCATAACACTTTTCCTGCAAGGACGTTTTGGGACTAATCCCAGCTATGGGTCTAACGAGAAGAAAAGAAGGTGAATGTAGATACTGAGTGAAGTCAATGTCCTCTTGAAAGATCTTTGAATCATTTTCAATACAGAGAGTACTAGACTTTAAAAGGGTTTCAGGAATATCTGGAAATTCAATATTTTCCTGTGTATGTCTCAAGAGCACCTGTTCTCCAGTCTCTGTGTCACACTTCTTCCAAATCATGGCTGTGATCTCAGAGTGGCAGACTTGTAAGGGTTGAAAATTTGACACTCTAAGTAGTGCTATTACCTTTATAATTAAGTCCTGGTCTTAATTTTTATCTCTTACTATCCTCCAGCAACAGGGAATTAGAAGCTCTTTGTATCCTCCCCAAAGAGTATTTGGCTTTCACATTTAGTCTTAAATTTCAGATGATGTCTCTGCAGAATCTTCAGAAAAGAAACAGTAGATGTAAGCATTTTAAAAAAAAGTATGATGAATAAATTATCAGGTAGATAGAATAAGTAAAAGTGGAAGTACTTAGGATAACAGGAATATGATTTTTCTCTCAACAACAGCAAAAATGTATGCAAGTTCCACAATACAATAAAGTAAGTGACAACCTACAAACAATATACAGATAGATAGGCACACACATCTATACATAAATACACACACCTACTATATCATGCTTTTCAACAAGAGGTTGCATATAAAAAGAGAATCCAGTCTTTTTAGAGTAGGACAATGATCAATGCACATTGATCCATGGAGAAAACATGTAATCCCAGTACGTTATGTGACTCTACTGTGAAAATGTACACATATACATTTTAGTAAATATTTACTAATTATTTTTCAATAATTGGAATAAACTTATAGACAAAGCTTGAATATAATTGATGTTCTAATTAATGTTACTAAGTAAACTTAAAATATTGCCATCTTGGTAATGTAAAATTATCGTTACATTTCACAAAATGTGAGAGAGAGAACAAAGAAAGAAAAAAGATGAAGAGAGGGATAGGTGGTTAATATATTTATTCTATGTAGCGGGAGTCCATGAGCATAATTTAACGTAGATGAAATAAGAAATTGATATTAATTTACTTATTATTTAAAATTTAACTAAGAAGATTAAAGGAATGGCTTAATAATGGAAGGATAGGTGAGGCTCGTATCAATAAAAAATCCTCATTGTTGACAGCAAGCAATTCATCAGCTATATAAAATGTAAACAGAAAATTAAAATTAGCAGCAGAAATATATTATTCAGTTAAATAGAGGAGACTACTATATCTTAGAACACAATATTTAAAATGATCACCTCTTGAAAATGAGACTGGAGAAGGCAATGCTGTTTTTTGTAATAAACTCTCTGTACAATATTATTTTTTACAATGTTTATGCATTATTAAATAGAAAGGATTGTAATACCTATCAAAAATTATAAAAATTGCCACAAACTTTGATACACAATTGAGAATTTGTCTTAAGGATATTATTCAGCACAATAAAGTAGCTATATATATAAACATTTTTATTGCAGAATATGTACAATATTGCAGTGTGGAAACAACCAGTAATGAAGTGATAATATGTGCAAGTATTAAACTATTATAAAGACCTAAGAAATTTGAAGCTATGGCTATATAGTATACAGAAGACAAACATAACTGTATGTATTCTATTGCAATTATGCATTGAGAAATGATTAGTCTAAAAAGACAAACAGCTGCTAAGATGAGGTGGTAGTTAATGTGTTTTTTGTTTTCGTTCTGTTTTGTACTGTTTTTTGCCTTTTTAAAAGTTTCAAGGATTAAGGGCCCTAAAGGGAACAGACTATAGTGACAGAGTCAGGTTGGGATATATAATGAAGATGAGAAGCTAAATACCAATGAGGGGAACCTTTCTTGGAGCAGAGAATCAGAATTACTCAGAGTGAAAAGGTGGAAAGATATGGCCCAAGTATGCAGAATTTGGTCATAAGGAAGGACAATCAAGTCAGTACGTTTCCTCAAGATTATGTCAATCACCACATAAAGAAAGAGAGCAAACACCCTCAGCTCTGAAACAAGAAACAACCTTCTGTGAAAGCAGTGGTCCCACTGAGAGGCTATCCATGATAGGCAGGGCCACAAATTCCTGAAAGGGACAGCGACTTCTATTTCTACCTGAAAATTAGGTAGCATTTCTTCAGGGTCTTTAAGGTCCCGGTGAAGTGCATGCTGAGCTAACCTGCATCGATAACCAAGGGAGCTCACCAGTCACTTGTGAGGCTATCGTCCGCACTTGCTGTTGACCATGACTTGTGATACACCAATTAATTTCTCATTTTTGCAATTGAATATGTAGACAAATAACATTTAAAAAGTGCAATAAAAACAAAACCCACAGCTGCAAACATGCATCCAACAGAGGTAAGAGATAGAAAATCATCAAAGAAGCTGGACAATGGCTGGTGGTGGAATACAGTGAATCAAATTACCCACTTCCCTCCTTAAGTCTGAAACAAAGGTGGGAGCTTGATCTCTTTATCACTCAGAGAGCAGACTAGGACATTTGCCTGCGTATTCCCTGGTGAAGTCAGCCTTTTCCCCCACCACTGCCTTTTTGAGAAACAAATAACGCAGCAATCAGTTCCTTCCCTAAGGAAAGATGCTTAATCCTTAAAGAAATGCCAAAGTTGGGAGGCGGAGGGAAGGCAGTTACAGGAGGTTACCAGACAAGCACAATAAAATGCAGATTTAAATCTTTGCCTTTGGTATTGATTAAGAGTTTCTAGAAAGAAGGTCATCTCCTTTCTTCTTCCTGGTACACAGAGGGAGGCACCTTTTACAGATAGAAATTTACCTTACAAATGTAAAGGTGTCCTAACAAAGGGCGAGTTCCATTCCTCAGAGCCTCCTTCCCTGTCCCAGTTTATCAAAAGCAATCAGCCTCAAATAATCCTCATGCCAAAGAGACATATCTTGGGGTGGCCAATTTCAGGTCCCCACACTACGATGAGGTAAGGACTGACCCAGTATGCTTAGCTTTAGAAGTATTTCTGAAATTCATTTTTATTTTGTTTAACTTAGCTCTTCTTAATACTCAGAGACCTGATCAAACAGTTTGCCTGATTTTGAAGAAAGACTAAGAAAAGATACAATTACCCGAAAACGAGGTTGCATTTTTATTAAGCCAAAAGGTGACTATTATAACATCAATGGACAACACATTAACACAGAAATACAAATAACCTTGAGGATGAGTGGAAAAACATGGTATTTCCATCTCTTGTGATGTCTGTGTTTCAGAGATAGCACTAGGCAGCCTTTAAAATTCTCAAACGCTTCGCTCCACCTCTGGGGACTGCCACCTGGTTGGTGATAAAGTTGGCTTGACTCAAGCAGGGTTGCAATACTAACTTTTTTATAAAGTGATTTAACTGATTAGAAGCCACAACACAAAAGAGCAATTTTATAAAAAACTAAAATTCATAATCTATAGAGCAAATTTTCAAAGAAAAAAGCTTTTATGACTCATAATGAATACTGCTATCCATTTAAAGCCTTGACTTCTCTTTCTCTAAATATTACTTTTATTAATTATCACCTACAAACTACTCCAAGCATTTTTCACAGATCCTGGCTCTCCGTGTGTTCTGGTTTATCATCTACCTGCTGGATAGATGCAAAACATCCTACTACCACCCTTCTACCAATTATCAGATTATTAAAATTTTCAATTCTCTCCAACAATGAGGACTCTCTCCCTATAGAAACTTGTTTTCATCCCATGCTCTTCCTTCCTCTTCTCATGTCAAAATGCAATTTTAATGAGAGATCGCTCATAATTCTATGTTTTCACAATGCTTAGTGTGACAAGTCTTAAACAACCTAAAACCAAACAAAATAAAAACTTCTTTTATTCTGCACAATATGAACAAAGTAAAATGTGGACTTCAAGAGTAAAACAAACTTATTTACCGAAAAAACAACAAACCTGAAAATGATTATTT
This sequence comes from Equus caballus, assembly GCF_041296265.1. NCBI lineage: Eukaryota > Metazoa > Chordata > Mammalia > Perissodactyla > Equidae > Equus > Equus caballus. Next base: position 75,167,317 of record NC_091700.1, read on the forward strand.
CAAGTCACTAGAGGTAAGGACTCATGGTCATCATTTATAAGATTAAGAAGTAAAAGTATAGCATAAAAAAAGATCACCTGGAGAGCGTGAATCTAGAACTTTATCAGTATCTTTCTATTTAGAAATACACAGTAAATTGTTTACCACAAATTGCATGAAATGTGTTATTGGGCCATATTCAGCCAGAATTTAAAAGAAGAAATTCTGTCAAAATTCTGTCTCATTTCCCTAAGACAGAGAGGCAGATATGAGTTACCAAAAAAGTGCAGTACAGTCATGTGTTGCTTAACAATGAGGATATGTTCTGACAAATGTGTCGTTATGTCATTTCCTCATTGTGCAAACATCATTGAGTGTCCTGAAGGAGAACACAATTTGCCACCTCAACATGGGTCTCTGTAACGTAAGAATTATTTTAGGCTGATTATTTTTAAGAAACAAAAGTCTCAGAAAGTTTGCCTTACCTCCCACTTAACTACCTAATTCAGATTTAAAAACCTGTCTCAGGAAGGGAAATATCACCTTAGCATAACATGAACTAGGTGGTAGACAGAGGGGAACCTAGGAAAGCCTGTTTGTTGGGCTCCCCTCAACGTTCTTCTGTGTCTGTGTGGCCAAACAAATACCAAACCAAACGTTTGCTCTTTTTAACCTACCTATGAACTGCCTTCCTTCACTTTGAAAACTCTGACTCTCTCCACTCTCAACATCTTTTGTCGTTAGCTGAGGATGGTATTTAAGGTGAGGGCTTTGACCATTTGGTTAGTTACTCAGTTTTCCTGGGTTTCTCCCATGTATAGATGTTATTAAACATTTTGTTTATTTTTCTCCTGTTAATCCTTAGCCCAGCCAGAAGAACTCAGGAGGGTAGAGGAAAATTTCTTCTTCTCCTATGGTGCTTACACAAATCTAGGTGGTATAGCCTACTACATACCTAGGCTATAAGGTACTGATCTTACGGGGCCACCATCGTATACGTGGTCTCTCATTGACTGAACATCATTATGCAGCACCTGATGTACACATAATCTATCTCAGCTTTTGAAAGGCTCCTGATTCTGCAAACCATAGTATTAAACACGCTGGAAAAATATGACCTTGACTGCAAAATTATTGAGGAGGCTGAACAACTGGTTGTTGCTTTTTAGTGGATTATGTCAACTGAGTAGGGGGAATAAAAGATGCCTTTAGCAATTGCTTCTTGACTCAGTGATATTTATTACTGCCATCCATAACTTAGATCAACACTTTCTTTCAAAAAAACTGTCCTTGTTATTCACTTGAGAATCTGGGCACAGGTATTGTCCAATCTGCCATTCATCATTTCGTCTTTGTCCCCCATACCACAATCAAACTACATACATACCATTCTCTTTCCTTTAATGGCTGTTATTTCCATTATTTACCTTCTTTTAATCCACAGGTAAAGAACATAAGGAAACATTGTTATTCCTTTATTTCTTTGAGGTGCTACAATATCACATTGCACAGTTTGCAAATAATGAATGAGGTGACACAACTGATTTTCAAAATTTCAGTTCTTAAGACTTAATGGGGGTTCATGTTTACAATTCAGCTTTCCCTGAAAGTAACCAGAAACTCCCCAGGAGCTATTGATTTATTGAGTCTCAGCTGGAACCCGGGATTCCATACTTTCCACTAGCGCCCTATGACTAGGTATGTTTGGGAAACATTGATTTAAATAATCTAACATGCCCTTCAAGTGTACAAACCAAGATACAAATAGAGATAGGATACAAGATGAGCAAGTGATGCTTTACTGATTCCTTTCACTGCAGTAGTTGAAATTCAATTGACAACATGATCTGCATCTGGGTTATGAGGACTAAAACAGACCTTTTAAGGAATGTTTACATATGAGCACTATATCATCATCAAAGGCTACACATTAAAAAAACTCAACATGGCATTCGAAGGGTTGGCATTAGTTACATTCTGAGATAAAGTGAGAGCCTCAGTCCCAGGTGTTACATATCACAGAGGTTTTTGGCAAATGATTGAAAGGCTGTGTCAAAGCTACTTATAAAGTAACTTATGATAAATAAAGTACATGGAGAAATACTCATCACTGGACAGAATATTCTTGGTTAGCGTCTTTGTCTCTAGAGAATCTTCAAAACTATGCTAAACAATCCACTTATATAAGCTCTTCTATTTTGATCTAAAACGTTCCTATCAAGTTTAAGAAATAGAGGAAAAATAGATAATGTGTTGTCCACATACACTAGATAAGGAGAGTTAGTAGAAAACAGCACCTTGGACTGAGCACATGCTGAGAGACACCATCTGATTCCACCTTGAGCAATAGTCTAAGAGGCTGACTTATGGAAAAGATGTAACCTTGTGCTCATCTTCAAACTACACTCAGCTGCAATCCTTCTGTACACTAAAGGAACATTCCTCCTTCCTAGTTCTCTTACTTCCTTTACTTCCTACACTGCCTGGTTTTTTTTTTTAAAGATTGGCACCTGAGCTAACATCTGTTGCCAATCTTCTTTTTTATTTCCCCTTCTTCTTTTCCCCAAAACCTCCCAGTACATAGTTGTATATTCTAGTTGTGAGTGCCTCTGGTTGTGCTATGTAGGATGCCACCTCATTATGGCTTGAGGAACAGTACCATGTCTGCGCCCAGGATCCAAACCCTTGAAGCCCTGGGCCGCCAAAGCCGAGTGCGCAAACTTAACCACTGGGCCACGGGGCCAGCCCCCCTACACTACCTTTTGCTAGCAAAGATTGAAAGTGAGAAATCTAATTATGTCTCTAACCTCCTCAAAATCTTCAAGGGCCATATACGGATGACACAGTAAATATTAAACTCCTTTTCATTGAATACTCATGGCATGGCGTCTGCCCATATGTTAAAATCCTTCTCAGCTCTTACCTAACTCAAACTTTAGGTTCAAGTAACTCTAAACTACTTGGAGTTCCAAGATATGCTGTCCTTTCATACCCTTATGCCTGTGTAAACACTGTCTGGGATGATTTTTTCCTTGTTTGTCCTCAAGGCATATGTTTGGTCATCATTCAAGTCTCATCTCTATTTTAATTTCTAAATCTTCTATCATGCACAGCTCATACATAAACATTACCAACTATATTAAATTTAATTTTACAGGTAATATTATCAGTGTTTACTTGTATTCGTTCCAAAAACAGATGGAAATGCGTCATGATTCTTCATTAAACAATGTTGTAATTGGTGACTAAGGTCTTGGATTCATCACAGGATGCTGCAGCTGGACATGACCTTAGATTCATTTCAACACAGCTTCTTTCTCTTACACACAGTGAGTATGAATACATTGCCTGGGGTTACCAAAAACAGGTTCGGACACGCCGGAACCAGGTGCTGAACACGACTGAACCACCTGCCGGACACGCCGTAACCACCTTCAGGACGCGCCAGAACCATCTGTTGGACCTGCCAGAATCACCTGAGGAACACGCTGGAGGCAGGTGCCGGGCACACCAGAACCGCCTGCTGGACGTTCCTGAACCACAGGCCAGAACAACCCAGACCACCTGCCGGACACTCCCAAAGCCCCGCCCGGACAGGCCTGAATCAGCTGCCAGACACGCCCAAACCACCTTTCAGACACGTCAGAACCACGTTTCAGAAATAACTGGACCACAGAAGGGCCATGCCTTGACCATGTGCCGGATGCACCTGGACCAGCTGACAGACACGCCTGAACAGCCTGCGGGACATGCCGGAACTACCCACCGGACACACCGGGATCATCCACCAGAAACGCCTGAACCACCTGCCTGACATGCTGGAACCAACTGCTGGACACGTCGGAACCATCGACCAGACACTCTGGAACCAGCGGCCAGAGACGCCAGAATCAGGTCCCGGATGCGCCGGAAGCACCTATCAGGCGCCCCGCAAGCACCAATCAGATCCGCTGGAAGCACCTGCGGGAACCCGAGGAATCACCAGCCGGACACGACGGAACCACCTGCTTGACACGCTGAACCTAAAACTGTTCTAAAAATATTGTCTTAATAATAATAAAAGATAGTCCAAAACAAAAGTGGATGGAAGACGTGCAGAAACATGAGAGACCTATGAGGAATGTTCTCCCAGGTATTCTCTAATCTTAAGCTTCTTCTGGATCTCTTCAGAGCATTAGGTAATAACTAAACAAGATTGTGCAAACATTGACTTCTCAAAACATCCAATTTTGGCTGTAATTTCATTGCACATAGTGGTAGCTGAGTTGTTTCCAGGTTCAGGTTCCCTAGAAGCAGGGGCGAAAAGAAGGATTATTGTGTAAATGATACACTAGTGATGGAATTCTGTCAGTAAAACCTATAAGGGTGTGAGAGAAACAGAATTAAACAGAAAAAAAAGCCAAATAATCTCCAACTTCAGCCTAACCCAAGAGGGTGCATGAATGGCAATAGAAAGTTGTCGGACCTTGAGAGAAGGTGTCTAGCTTTCTGTACCCCTCTACCTGTCAGTCTTCGGCTTTACACATTGTGAGCTATTTCTGGTTGATTTCGATGACTCAATTTAGCCAAGACTAAATTGGCTTATCTCCTGATAAGGGTGCAGTGTTGAGCTATTTATTGTCAGCCAACACCCCCAGTAGCTGAGAGATGGCCACTCCAGCCCAGGAAAGGCGAGATGGGCAGGGCACCAACACTGTTTACTACATAACATAATGGCTTTAATAACATAATTAGGCTTCAAATAATGTAATTGTAAGTTACCTTAGAAATTTATTACATAAGTGTTAGCCTCAGAACACTCACCCACAAACACACACATGTCCACATGTCCACATAAACATATCTATGCAGTTCTACTATAACAGATATGGAATATGAAACATACATTTATATTTAATTGATATAAATTTGGTTTTATATTTTATAATTTGTGAAACATTTGGAATTAGAAGGTTGACTGATTTATCTTTATTATTTGCCTCAAGATTCTAAAACTAATGGCTGAATTTTTTTCTCACACACTCCCTGAAGCATATTCTAGCAATGAAAATAATTTCAGATACATTAGCTTTGCACTCAAAGTTGTGATAATTATTATTCAAAAGAATCTTGTAGCATATAAATATTTAACTTTTATACTAGGTATTTTAGTTTTGCGGCTTTTAGCAGTCTCTTTAAATCGGTGCTCATATTCTTCTTTGATTTTTCTTCCATTTCAAAAACAAAATAGCTAATAATAATAATCATAAAAGAATTCTGCTTTTTGAGCTTTCTTTAAAAGTCCAGCAGTCTAGCAAGTGCTGGTGAGTCTTTATAAAGGAAACAGAAATAGAAATTAAGGAATCATAATGACTCCCTACATGAAGTACAATAATTTTCTTTCAGGAAAAGTTATTTTTCTTTTTAAGAACTTAAGCAATGCTTTGCCAAAATTAAAGTGCTTTTTTTTCTTTTAAAGATTGGCATCTGAGCTAACATCTGTTGTCAATCTTCTTTTTCTTTTTTTTTCCTTCTTCTCCCCAAAGCCCCCTAGTACATAGTTGTATATCCTAGTCGTAGTTCCTTCTAGTTCTGCTACGTGGGATGCCACTTCAGCATGGCCTGATGAGTGGTGCCATGTCCGCACCCCGGATCCAAACAAGGGAAACCCTGGGCTGCCAAAGCCAAGTGCGCAAACTTAACCACTCGGCCGTGGGCCCGGCCCCTTAAAGTAGTCTTTTCTATTTTCTTATACTGGGGCACCTGTTGACATATAAATTCAAAATGTCAGTACACATCTGCTTTAAATATGTTGGTCACGGAGAACAGTTCTTTGGTGATGTGCAGGACGCTGAAGATCACAAGATGCAAAATATCCCATGGTCAACAATTTAATAGATGCTCAGCAGACAAATTCCTTAAAGAGTAGTGAAGGTTACTGAAAATGCCCTTCACTCATGCTGAAGTTGTCAGACTTCCTTTTCATTGAATGATTTGGCTTAAGTGTGTGGGATGCAAGTTTGTATTAAATGAGAAAACTGTGTGTGCTGAGAATGTAGTGAGATACGTTTGAGAAATCCATTGCTGTCCACTCTTCAGGCCAACAGAGTCTGACCCATTTCCTCATGCTGCTCTGGTTTGACTTGGTTAATTCCAGTGACCAACATCAAATGTTGTTACCTTCTCAAGATAAGTAATACCTTACTATTTACGTGTGACTTTGTGCAATTTTCATAATAATCCCTTAAGAAACGTATTGTTATCTCTGGTATTAAAAACAAAGGCGTTGCTTAAGAGGAATACATATTACAAAAGAGAAGCATTACTATTTGAGTCCTGTGATCTATATAAGAGTGTGAGGTCTATGGTCTGATAATGAAGATTAACCTTTCAAGCCGGGGAGGTAAGGGTAAGTCATCTCTTTCACCACCTGAAAGCAATTGCATCCTGCATAATTGCTACTGCAAGTGGTCTAAAAACCATGCACAAGTAGGGTAAAGGTATAAGAAGAAACATAGGTTCTATTTGAAGTACTGTAAAATGTAAAGCACAGTAAATCATACAGTCAAGAGGGAAGGAAAAATGTTGTAATGGTCATGATGAAGTAAGGTATTCTTCTACTGGCATTCCAAAGAATGCCAATCACCACTTATCTACAAAATTACAAATATACCCATATTAATATTTATAGTAATAACCTAGAGATATTGAAAAATGTTCAGCTGCTGTCTGAATCATCACGCAAATATAATAGTTAAATATTTTTAATATTAGGCCTTCATGGCATTTCATCTTGATGAAAATTGATGATTCATGAAGTTGCAACATATATAACAGAAGATGCATTTGACAGAAAGTCAAAACATTTGGCTTTTATTTGCAAATTTCTCATCACCTTCCAAACATCAGTTTCTTCATATGTTAAAGAGGTTGGAGCAGATTGTTTGCAATTTCTTTTTTGGATGAATATATTATGATTCTACGTATAAAAACACTCTGTTAACCAAAATGTTTATTTAAGCAAGTATATTGAAACACTTATTAATTATATTTACTGAGAAAGTTAATGACTTTTTAAAGTGATATGTGGCCATTTAAATAAAAAGTAAAACCTTTGTGCACAGTTTTAGATTTTCATAGTATTTTACCTCTTATTCACAGCATATTGTAGCTGTTTGAAAGAGTGAGCAAGTTTGTATGCTTTCTTCATGGTATGAGTTTATACTAAGAGATTGTAAATAATTTTAAATTGTTGTAAATATGAGGTTAGTAATTTGGGGGTGTGTGTGTATATATATATACATACCAGACTTTGAGTTCCTTTGAGTTTCAAAATGAATGGCAACATTTATTAATCATTTCTTGATCTTGATTCTTGGTAAATAGTATTCTAGTGCTAGGAGATGGGGACACAGATTAAAAAACGAATGCTAAAATGACCAAATATTAGCTATACATCTATATAATAGTTATTTTCGCTGAAAAGCTCAGTAATTTATGAATATGAGCAACTGATTCACTCTTCTTGGAATCACTCTGACTGGAAGCATGCACACAAAACAATTGACCACTTCCCTTTTTATTCCTGAGACACCAACGTCCCTGCCTTTGAACTCAGGTCCTAATTTCTGGCATCAGTTACTGCCACCAAACCCCAACATAATCAATGTTCAAGCTTCTCAACAGTGCTGTCAGATTTCATCCTGTGTAATCCCTTTGATCATAAAATTTCCTTTTTTTTATAGATTGGCACCTGAGCTAACAACTCTTGCCAATGTTCTTCCTTTTTTTGTCTGCTTTTTCTCCCCAAATCCCCCCAGGACATAATTGCATGTTTTAGTTTCGGGTCCTTCTAGTTGTGGCATGTGGGAAACCGCCTCAGCATGGCCTGACGAGAAAAAGAAGTGATAATCTGAACAAGAGATTTGGAATTGACTACTAAAGATGAAGGGTCTATCGAGGTTGATGGAACCACAAATTACTATTTATAATATTCTCTCAAGCTGTTTGCCTGGACATGGAGCAAAATAAATAGAGTGAAATAGATCAGTTGCTAATTTATGAAAGTGACAATTTTACTTGAGAAATTTAATTTCCTAGTGTTTAATATAACAAAGTAAAAGCATGTTGCAAATCTCATGTACAAGGAAGGCAAAATATACATTTGTTAGGTAGAGATTGATCTGCTAATATACAGATGAAGACTGCCTTTCAATCATATGCTTATCCCAAAGGTGGCATCTGAACAATTCGTAAGTGTCCTGATCTAGTTGGCGATGCCCATAACCTGACCTAATCAGGACTTCAAAGTTATATCCACTTTAAAGCCAGCATCTGTGCTAGCTTAAGCAGTATGTGTGGAATTATTTGTGGAATTATGTTTTCTTATGCATGGTTTAAATCTAAGAGTTATTATATGGGTATTCTCTACACAAAAGTGATTCTGATCAACTCTCTGCACTTATAAATCCCACACAGTCGGGAAAGAAAATGAATGTTGTACAAAAGATTCAGATGACAACAGCTGCAGACAAGCTGTGCATCTGTCACATTCTGACTCTTGTTATAACCACACAGTGCAAGTGACAATTGCTTTCCTTAATCCTGTGATTGTGTTCTCCACAATTTGAATCATTTTCCTATAACTTTTGGACCTCCTGCAGACATCTATGTCCCAAATTTCATCTTTCATTTCATTACATCATAGTATTGTAGCAGTATGCCGTGGCACTATAAGTTGATATTTTATGTGCTGTCTCTATATGCATTTAATACTGATAAAAGGAAAATTACTCATAACAGTAATAGGGCGAGGCAAGCAAATAAGAATTATTTGGAGGTATTGCAGCCACGCTCAATTTTACAAGTGGCAATATTTTTTCTTGTTAGTTTCAATTCAACAAATATTTATCACGACCTCATCGTGGGAGAAAGCAAAAACGTAATCCCTGTATTCAGGGAGACAAAAATTACACATGAAACATTTAAATATAATCTAGACAGTGCTTCTCTGCTAAGAAATTTGGTGCAAATTTTAAGTTTAGAGGTGTTCTGAAATGATGTGACTAAGGGTATTTATAAGGCAAATTCACCTACCTTTATGGTGGCATTCTCTTGGCTAATCACAATAGCTACAGTTATCGAGCACTTAACCATTTACCAGACACGACACATTAACTCATTTAATTCTCCCAACTACTGTGTGAGTCATTTAGCATTATTAGACCGTCAAGTCACAGAGGACAATATAGAGTTTGAGCAGGTTAAATATGTCTCATTAATCCTTGCCCTAACTGCAGTGCAAGCCCAGGACCTATGATTCCAGAGTTCACTTTCTCAAGCCTTACACCATGCCGCCTAATCAGCTGTTAATACGCACAGCTGGTTTCTTCCCAACTTTACTGAGATTAATTGGCATATAACATTGTGTAACTTTAAGATGCACATCGTGTTAATTTGATACATTTATATATTGCAACTTGATTACCAGTGTAGTGTTAGCTAACACCTCCAACATGTCACATGATTACCATTTTTTTTGCGTGCTGAGAGCATTTAAGATCTGCTCTCTTAACAACTTTCAAGTATATAACACAGTACTCTTACCTATATTTACAATACTGTGCTTCAGATCCCCAGAACTTAACAACTGGAAGTTTATTCCCTTTGATCGCCATCTCCTTATCTCCCCCACGCCCCAGCAACTGGGAATCATCATCTACTCTCTGTTTCTATGAGTTCAGCTTTTCACAGTATGCTTTTTAACTTTTCCAACACTGATAGACAAATTTCGTAATTCATGGGACATTTGTAATATCTGGAGAAAGTTTTGGGTTTTGTGACTGGGGGAGGAGCTGTTACTGGCATCCGGTGGGTAGAGGCCAGAGATGCTGCCAATCATCCTCCACTGTACAAAACAGCTTCCCACAAGAAAGAATTATCTTGCCTGAAGTATCAACAGTGCCAAGGAGACCCTGGCTAGATAACTCTGTTGTGACAGCTGTCTTGTGCACTGCAGTTTGGTTAACCACACCCTGGCCTATACACATTAGACTGCATTAGCATTCACTCTTTCAGTTATGACAACCAAAAATATCTGCAGACACTAACAAATGTTTAATGGGACAGAGAGGGCAGGCTTGAGAGCCACTACCCTGGAGTAATTAGCTTACAGTCAAGTGAGGAAGACAGAGAAGTAGCCTTGCCAGATAGTCAGGATATTTCATGTAGATAAACAGAGGAAGACGGAGCATCAGCAAATTAATTTTATCCAGGTCAATTCATGGAGTCTTCACTATGATGTGACTGTGAAATGGGTTTTAAGGATAATACCAGTCATAGAGAAAAAGGGAAGTAATTCAATTCAAAGGGGGAAGTTTGTACAAAGTCATAGTAGAGGATGAAAAGTGTGGCAAATGCAGAAAGTGAAGATGTGTTCATGTGGCTTGTCAACAGAATGAGAGAGGTATGATGGTTAATTTTATGTCAGCTTGCCTGGACCACAGAGCATCCAGACGTTTGGCCAAACATTCCGGTGTGTCTGTGAAGACGTTTCTGGAAAAGATTAACATTTGAACTCATAATCTGAGTAAAGCTGATTGCCCTCCCTAATGTGAGTGGGCCTTATCCGATCAATTGAAGACTTGAACAGAAGAGAAAGGCTGAATAAGAAGGAACTTCTTTTATCTGATTGCTTCAGCTGAGACATTGCTCTTTTCCATCCTTTGAACCCCTCCTGAAACATTGGCTTTTCTTGTGTCTTGAGCCTGCCGGTTTTAGGCTTGGAACTTAAGTCATCAGCTCCTCTCGTTCTCAGACATTCAGATTCAGTCAGGTACTACACATCCGGCTTTTTGGGGTCTCCAGCCATAATCACATTATCACGTGAGCCAATTCCTTATAATAGATCTCTTTAAATCTCTCTCTCTCTATATATGTGTGTGTGTGTATGTGTGTGTGTGTGTGTGTATTTCCCATTGGTTCTATTTTTCTGGAGAACCATGATTAATAAAGCCAGTGAGAGGTGATGTAGGAGAGAAAAGAGGCTGGAGAGATGCTGGTCAGACTACCTAACACCTTGTAAAATGAACTGAGACATTTTAACTTAACTCAGAAGAAAAAAATGAGCTAACATAAAATTTTGGTATGTTTGTTATTTTTTATGTGTTGTTTGCCAAAATGGGGGAAGTCAATATGAGATTAGATATGCTCATTCATGAGCTTATTGGTTCGAGGAAAATGGTGTTGTTGAGGACATGGAGTGGAGCCAGGGAGGAACAGGATGGAGAAAGGTCCTATTGCTATAAACTAGAGACTTCAAGGATGGGTGTGGGTTGCTAATTATAGAATTAAGGAAGGACAGTTTAGGTGGAGGGCACACACGCAAAGAGAGATGATAAAGAGAAATATTCGGGGCATAGCAACTCTTCCCTGTAGAACAATATATCATATAATTTACTCTGTATTCCAGCGTGGCTTCTTGATTCAAAAAGGCTATATTTACATTCAGTTTCATTTCCCCAAGAGCAAGGATAAATTCAGAAAGGTAACAATATGTCTATTTCCTTCGTTTATATCCTTCCAGACAGTTTCTAAACCAGGCAAGTCACATATAATGTAAATACATAAAATAAATCATCCTTTTTACTTTTTTTCTAAGTAGTTCCACATGTGAGCTTGAATGAGCTCTCCCACCGCCACTGAATACAAAGGTTACTTGTTTCTTACACAGAGCAATCAGCTCCAGTTAAGTATACAGAACAGCCCTTACTTAGAGGACCAGATATTTTTTTCCAGAAAAAAGCAAATTATGGAACTTTCACAACTAGACAAATTATTAGACCAATTTTATCCATATTTCTCTCCATTAGCTGCATAACACATGTCTAGGCAGAAAACAAACACAAAAGCTGAAAGTCAGCAAGTGAGCAAGAAGGTTTTCTTTTTTTCTATATTTTATCTAAGTTAACTGAGTGAGTCCAATAAAACCTTTGAGGCAGTCATTCCTGAATTACTATATGCTCCTGAGTACCCCCTGGAGACACATACACCGACAGAAATACAGGTGGCTGTGGAGCACTTCAGTTAATTGGACCAACGTTATGAGCTAACATTAAGCTTTAGTTTGACAGAGATTGTTTTGGCAATTCAGAAAATCTAAGATTTTCACTAATGGGTAAGTAAATAACTGTCTGAATCCCATTCCTTATGGTCTTTAGGATGGCTCCAGGCAAAAATGTCAATTAAAAATCTGTCTCAGCAGTTCTCACCTAGCCACCTATCAAAGTCCTCTTGGTAGTAAAGACTTGAAATGCTGGTTACAAATGTGCATTGGTTGGAAATCAATGTGATGATGCTCTGAGTATAATGTCTTTTAACCTTATTTGTAGTATAAAATAAAAGATTCTGTTCAGTTTAAAAGATTCATGCTTTAGAAGCAAGTGGGTTAAACATGTTGCTGGCATAGATGTCTTTCAGCTGCCCCTATCATCCCAGCTTTTGCCCCTGCCTTCAGGCATAGCCCAGAATAGCAGCTTATTACTTAAAGCAAAGGTAAAAAGTGATAGAACGCTGCAGAGGTGTTAGAGGAAAGAGATATGGAAGACACAGAAGGAGTTAACTAGACATTGCAGAGTTGTTAGTGCTCCTGTGAAGTTAGGTAAAAACCATAGCTACAGCCCTCCTGCATTCATCTTTCATTTGGGGAATGTCACCGATATTGAGATTTGTGCTACGTTCCTAGATTGATGTACTGACCCTACTTCATTTCAGAGCAGGCATAATATGTTACTGAAATATGCATTTTCCATTTTACACTTTCTTCTGAATTACGAATAATCATAAATCACATTTAAAACGGCAGGTTGTTTATGAAAAAACAAAATAATATATACATTTCTTTCTTCCTGAAATCACATGAGAGAATAAATATTTAATAAGTTTTGTAGCATTAATAATTCATTCTAATATACTGTAGAACCTGAAAAAGATGTCATTTGAGGCTGAATTTGAGAACCAAATATCAAAGCATTTAAGTCTGATCCATGGCCTATCTCTGACCAAGGAGAAGAAAATGTCCTCTTACAATGCACCAAAATTTCATATTTTTTCATCCTTTGTAAAAGCTGAGAAATCAAAGAAAATTCAATCAGGAAATGCAAAGGGAATTAATTAATTTTACATTTATAGGGAATCTGAGATACCTTCAGCTCTTCCTTTATCCACCAGGCAAAACTATTTTAAGTGTTTAGCTGATTTAAATGTAAATGCTATCATCCAATAAAAGGAACCAGGGCTCCTTTGAGAAAGAGCTGAATCTAGGACTTGAGCAGGAAACATAAAAGATGAGCCATGAACATTTTCTGGTGCTAGGAATGAGGAAGAGTTAAAAAAAAAAAAAATCACATATGATGAGGCTGTCAAGGAGACAGAGAAGTTAGCTGAAAGAGCTCCCAATATTCAACGTCAGAAAAAAATTCGCAACAAATTAAATAACATAGGATTGGATTATAACCCACAGTATAAAACAAATATCCATAGATCCACTCTGATATAAATAAATGACAGAATAAATAAATGAATGGGGAGTAATAGACAAATCTACTGTGCAGAAAAATTTCAAATAATTTGTATGGATACTTCCCCCTCAAGGAGATGGAGTACAAATCTGTACTCCTTAAAGGAAGGTTGCCAAGGTGACATCCTTCCAAAAAGGACAGTATAGAAACAGGGGAAAAAAAGAGCAATTTTACAGTGGAGAAATGTGACAAACACTACCTTAGGCAGGTGATCAAGCTTAGTATGAACAGTGATAAGCTATGTTGATGTATGTATCCTTGATGTGATGAGAATGATACTTTACCTCAGTGGTCTTTCTTCCTATACTCATAGTCCCAGATGAATCATGAGTAAAACATTAGACAAATCCTGATTGAAGGACGTTCTACAAAATACCTGAGTAGTAGTCCGCAAACTGTCCAGGTTATTGAAAACAAGAAAAGTCAGAGAAACTGCCACAGCCAACTGAAACCTAAGAGGACATGATGATACAATGTGGTACCCTGTGTGGAATCTTGAACCTGGAAAAGAACTTTAGGACATTAGGTAAACTAAAGTCATCTGGATAAATTGTGTGCTTTACTTAATGCATCATTATTAGTTCATTAATTATAACAAATGTACCTCCCTAATATAACATGTTAACACTAAGGAAAACTGGGTGTGCACTATATAGGAACTCTGGACTATATTTGAATTTTATCTGAAAATCTAAATTTATTCTGAAATAAAAAGCTTATTAAAATTAAAGCACAATTAAAATTTCAGTTCCTCAATCTTAATAAACACAATTCAAATGTTCAATATCCACATGCAGCTGTGGCTGTTGTGTTGGATGGCACAGACAATGGAACATGGCCTTCATTGTACAGTTGCATGAAGTCTTTTGAGTGTTCATGTTCTAGATTGTTTTTCAGCTTACTTCTTCCCTCTTTTCTCTAACCTTACTTCCATACTAAGGTGTAAATTTCTATGTCTAAGGATGGAAATACTAGAAGATATATGCCTGGTCTTCCTTTGCGCTCTCCACATTTCAGATATACACATTTAATAGTCTTATTTAAAAGTTTGAAACAACTGGTTTTAATTAATTATTGTTCCAACATTTTTTAAAAATCTATTTGGTCTCCAACTAATATTATGAAGAGACAATCCCAAAATCCAATTAAACATCTTTTCATTGGTCTCTTAAGAATTTGATAAATATTGTACTTTTCCAAAGGTTATAAAGCAAGAAATTTTGCTTGTTGGCACAGAAGCCCAAATCTTCAATCCAACAGGTTTTGTAAAAAAATTGCATTCTGACTATAATAGTGCTCATCATATTTATGATAGAAGCACATTTCCTATATCATCTTGAAATAAAACCTTGAATCATATATAACATAAACAAAAATGGCTAGAAGCATCCTTAATGCCTACAGTCTGGATGTCATATTCCTAGTGTAATTGAAACCCAGAGCTCCCATTGCTTCTGAATTCGTATTCTTTGGAGGAAAATATGTTTTCATCCTTCAGACAGGAATAAACACAAAGAAATGGGAAAAAAACACTTCAGAGGTTTATAGATTTATTTACTATGTTTCTAAATCAGTGTAAATCAGAGGAATCTTTCAATTTATAATCAATTTAATGAAAAAAATAAAATCATTTCCCTACTCTGTAGAAAATACAGTTTTTTCCATTAAAATATTATTGGTAGTAATAATCTGCTCCTTGAGACTATGACTCATTCTCAATATAAAATTTTCTTTAAGAATAATTCCTAAAATTTCTTATTTTGTTTCACAGAATTTCACACTGTCACACAACAGCTTCCTAAGAATTCCAAGAACACACACTGTGGTAGTGTCCATTAAATTAGAGCAATTGGGTTTAAAATTAAAGTAGCATTGTTTCCGCATATTTAAATAAACAGTAAAATATTGGAATTCAATAGTTTACAAAGTGTATTACATCACTACAATTTCACGTGCAGCTATTTTATATTGGTTCTGAGCCTCTTATTTACTGAAGGATATAGGACATTTATGTATCTTGGGAATTAATAATTAAGTTTAATTGGGTCATTACTGTGGCATATTCCAATATACGCCTGTCTGGTGAAATTGCAGGGCTTGCCTCATAACACATCTGTGAGATTTACTGAAGAGCTTCCTAGGAAAGAACTTATGCTAAAGGAAACCTGAGCGCGTGTAATTTGATCCAGTAACAACGCCTTAGACCTCACAGAGGACACATGAGTCTTCCTATAAAGTGTTATCTATCCCTTAGAAATATGCCAGGCCTAGCTCCATAGACAAGTGAACAGGTTCTAGAGAAAGGACCATTAATTAAATCAGGAATAGTCATTTCCCTAAAGCTCTCTAAGACACTGGTAAGATGAGGACTTATTTCAGTATTTCTTTAACTAAAGAATATTAGGCAAAAAAAAGTCAGGAAAAAGTCTTTATGGACTTTATGGACTTCAACATTCTAGTTCACTGATGGTGGTAGCCAGGGGTGACGATGGAATGGAGTGATACTAGCATGTGTGAGAGGGAAAGACTTGGGAAGAGAGGGTAGATGCAGCAGTGGTACCTAGTAGAAATGATACAGTAGCTGGCAATATCTATTTTGGGCCTTATATGAAACACATCCAGGGAACATCTCAAAATATTTGGAGGAAACTTTGAAATGGAAGGAAGCCCCTATTTCAAATGAATATCACTCTTAATTTACCATGTTGTGTGCCTTTGGGTTGATAAGAAAAACAAAAACCTTGAAATACAGATAGGGTAACATAGGATGATTGTATTTTGAACTAAAAAATACTGAAGATATCTAACACTTTATAATGTAACAGATCTTGATTTTATAAGCTTTTAATATAAAAGAGTTAATTTGTGATTAAACATATACCTTCATTTTCACCACTTATGATTTCTATAATGAGAGAAGGATGTAAGAAATATAAAGTGTATTGTATGTTTTCCAAGTAAGGTTATTTGTTTTGCACTCTTTTTATGCACACTGAGTTAAAGATTGGTTACTTTGTTGTCAGTTCAATGAAATAAAATGAAATCAGCAGCAGGATAGAATATTCTAAGTTGCCCCATTGTGCCCTTACTTCAAAATGATCTAATGGGATAAAATACATTGCACCTTCTCTCCCTTGTTCAGTAAAGATATACAACTTCCCTGTCGGAGCCTTACAAAGGAAATGAAATCATTGACATAACCTAGTGTGCCTCAACTGGATACAACAGTGCTTTAAATTACATTTTGGTTTTCTCTCTTTTTTTTGTATGACTTGGGAATTTTCCTTCTCAATTTGTCACCTACATGGGAGGGAGGAAAAATAAAGATTGTTGAAACACGGTTTATTTTCATTACGACAACAGACATATTCAGCAACTCTTTGTGCCACTTCCTCTATAATCCTTTACTGTTGGAGATCCTTACCAAGCCCCAGGTTAAGTGTTGGTCAGAGGATCAACAGTAGAATGACATAGACCCATTTTAGCAGGTCATTTATATCTAGCAACTGTTAGGAGTCTGTAGGAAACAGAACCCAAAATGAATGTGATTTCATTAGCTGTTCCATCAGAACAAGATTTTAAAAACTATGGGAAGAAGCTAGCATTGTTTTTCAAGATATTTTCATGCTTGAGTTCCTTGCTAGAATGTGTAAAGAAACTATGTCAAGTAAAGTTTATTTTTCTTCTTTTGAGGTTAGAGAGTTATACACAAGCCTCCAAAGTTTTTGTTTGTCTTGTTGTTTGTGTTTTGTGTTTTTCTTAAGAGGCAGTATAAGTTGTTGGCCCACATCCATAATATCAAGAATCACATTTTATAACTAAGTAAGAAACTTAATGGTTTTATTTTCCTTTATTTTTACATTAGTTTTTCATCCCCCTAGGGCTTCTTAAGCAGGGCAGCAATATATTGTAATAGGAGAAAATATATTTATTTAATCAGCAATGAGGAGAGTTAAGGACCTACTTCTGTCATTCCCTGGCTGTATGGTTATGAGAAAGTCATTGTATCGGTCAGAACTTACTTTATTTTCATCTAGTGAAAATTAGTGCACATATCAGCTTGCATCACTAAAGTGAGCATCAAGTTACCTTTGTGAACCACAATGCTTGCAATATATAAAGATTAACAGCAGAGCTGACACACACTGGCTCCAGAGAGAATATCTCCAAATACGTTTTCTTTTGCCCCAAGTTATAAAAATAGCATAATTCCTTCTATTTTCAATTCCAATATGTAAGGAGCTTGGAAGTCATTACTCCCACCTAGGTTACAGGGAAAACTACCATCCTGAAATTGGGAGAGACAGATGAAAACAATGAATCATAGCTGAGATCTGCTTACCAAGGGCAGATTTTGCTGGAGCCACAAACTGGTAGGAACACTTAAATGGGAATGTTGATGAATTGCTGGAGGCTGAGTGTGGATTAGAATGAAAATGAGAAATTTATGACAACTGCAGTCTTGGTGGAGGGAGGAGCTCACACTTTCTTTTTCTTTTGGGTGAGAAAGATTGGCCCTGAGCTAACAACTGTGCCAATCATCCTCTTTTTCCTTGAGGAAGATTGTCACTGAGCTAACATCTGTGCCAATCTTCCTCTATTTTGTCTGTGGGACACTGCCACAGCATGGCTTGATGAGTGGTGTGTAGGTCCACGTCTGGTATCTGAACCCACAAACTCCAGGCCACTACACCTCCTGGACAGCCCTGAACTCACACTTTTTTGGGCTTTGCCTCCTGCCACTCATGGTGAAAAACAGAAAGATCCACTCATGGCTCTGTCTAGTAGGGAAGTAAAAGAGTACTACTTATGGCACATGTCCAAGTCCTTCTACATAACAAAAGCCTACTCTTCAGAAGGGAAAGACTTTACTAGAGATTTTTCCCACAGATATAGAGGGTATTTCTCTCACTTCAATCCCACTTAGCATTCACATGTCATCAAAGGAATAAAAGATGGAAAGCTATATAATAAGAAAAATGTATGAAGCCCAGAGACACATGCACATCAAAGACTGTGATTTCATTGGAAGAGAACAGAATAATCCTCTTCTCCCAAACATTTACCAATATACCACCAGGACTCCAGGATAATCACAGTGGATTACAGCTGAAAGAGCTGCAAGAGGCAGATTCAATGTGAGAAGCAGTACTTAGGAAAGGCGAAAGTCAAGAGGGAAGACAAGAATGAGAACACTAGAGAAATCTGAGGTCTGGGACACTTATACCTACAGCAAATACCAAGAAGAACAAAACTCAGCTTCTACCCAGATTAACATAAATTCCTACACTAGAGTTTTACTTACCACAGTTCCTATTACCTGATACAATATGTCATGTTTTCAAGAAAAAGTTACAATGCACACTAAAAGGCAGTACAAAACACAAACAGTCTGAAAATGCAAGCAAGCATCAGAAAGAGGCTCAGATATGACACAGATGCTGCCATTACCAGACAGGGAATTTAAAATAATTAAAGTGAATATGTTAAGGTTTCTAGTAGATAAAGTAGATAACATGCATGTACATGTTCAAATGGGTACTATAAGCAGAGAAATTGAAATTCTAAGAAAAGGTCAAAAGAAGATATTATAATTCAAAAACATTGTAACAGAAATGAAGAACATCTTTGACAGGCTCATCAGTGGGCTTTAGAAGGCAGGAGAAAGTATCAGTATATTTGAAGATAACATCAATTGAAACTTCCCAATTGAAATGCAAAGAAAAAGGAATTTAAAAAAAAAACAGAATAGTAAATAACTAGGGACAACTTCAAAGGAAATGACAAACACATAGTTGGAATATCAAAAAAAAAGAAAAAAAGTGAAGCAGCAACATTTGCAGTAATAATGACTGGGAGCTTTCCAACGTTAATGAGAGATATCAAACCACAGATCCAGGATACCCAGAAAACACCAAGAAGGATAAATACCAAAAAACAACAAACAAACAAAAACCAACAATAACGATAAGACTACACTTAGACATGTACTCAAACCACAGAAAACCAAATACAAAGAAAATCTTGAAAGAAATCAGAGGGGGAAAAAACTTAACTATAAAAGAATAGGATAAGAGTGATAGCAGGTTTCTCCTTAGAAACCATGAGAGCAATAAGAGAATGGAGTGAAATGCTTGAAGTGTTGAAAGAAAAAAAAAGCAAAGCACCAACTTAGCATACCATGCCTAATGAAACTGTTCTTCAAAAGGATGGAGAAATAAAGATTTTGTTAAAGAAACAAACGCTAAGTGAATTCATTGCTAGCAGGCCTGCCCTGCCCAAAATAGTAAAATATTTTCTTCAGAAATGGTATAGATTAGGAATTTATATCTACATGAGGAAGCAAAGACATCAGAAAAGAAATAAATGAAGGTAAAGTAAATTCTTTTATTTTTCTTATTCACAAATGTAAAATATAACTGTTTAAGGTAATAACAGTAATACCACTCTGGAGTCTTACAGCACATGGTGAAATAAATGAGAAAAATTTCATATGAGATGAGAGGGAATAACTATGATTACTCTGCTATATGATAGCTGCACTGCATGTGAAGCAGAAAACAGTTATTTGGGGGCTGGCCTGGGGGCACAGTGGTTAAGTGCGCACTTTCTGCTTTGGTGGCCCGAGGTTCGCCGGTTCGGATCCCAGGTGCGGATATGGCACCACTTGGCAAGCCATGCTGTGGCAGGCATCCCACATATAAAGTAGAGGAAGATGGGCACAGGTGTTAGCTCAGGGCCAGTCATCTTCAGCAAAAAGAGGAGGATTGGCAGCAGATGTTAGCTCTGGGCTAATCTTCCTCAAAAAAAAAAAAAAAGAAAATTATTTGAAGATGGACTTAGATTTATGAAAAACATGTGGTAAATTCTATGTTAACTACTAAAAAACACTAAAGGAACTAAAGTTGACATGCTGAGAGAGGAGGTGAAATGGAATAATATAAAATGCTCAATTAAAACCAGAGAAAACAGAAGAAACACTGCATAAGTAGAAAACATCTACAAGTATGATTGATATTAATCCAAACATATTAATAATCACATTAAATCTGAATGGTCTAAATATACCGATTAAAAGATACACATTGTCAGATTGAATAAATATCAAGACTCAACTATAATTTGTTTACAAGAAACCAGATTTCAAGAAAACAGTTTGAAAACAAAGAGATGGCAAAAGGGATAGCATGAATACACTAATCCGAAGAAATAAGAGTAGCTATGTTGATTTCCGACAAAGGTGACTTCAGAACAAGGAAAATTATCAGGAGTAAGGAGGAGCACCACCTGATGATAACAGTATCTATTCTCTCAAAAGGCTTACCAAACTTAATTGAATACACACCTATATTAGTCTCTGGCTGTCATAACAAATTATCACAAACTTGGTATAATAAAACACAAGAAATTTATTTCATCACAGTTCTAGAGGCCAGAAGTCCAAATCCAGTGTCATTGGGGCTGCCCTCCCTCTGAAGTCTTCTAGGGGAGAAACCATTCCTTGCTCCCTTCAGCCAACATTCCTTGGCTTGTGGCTGCATCCCTCTATCTCTGCTTCCATGGTCACATTTTCTGCACTTCTCTGTGTGTTCTTCTCTTCTGTCTGTCCCAAATCTCCCTCTGCTTTTTTGTTATAAAGAAATATCATTAAATTTAGAGCCCACATGGATAAGATAGGATTATCTCCTCATCTCAAGATCCTTAACTTAATGGCATCTATGTAAAGACTCTTTTTCCAAATAAAGTAATATTCACAGGTTTTAGGGTTTTCACATGGATATCTTTTAGAAGGATATTTCAAAAATTTTAATACTCTTCATTTTTTTTTTTTTTTTGAGGAAGATTAGCCCTTAGCTAACATCCACCACCAATCCTCCTCTTTTTGTTGAGGAAGATTGGCTCTGAGCTAACGGCTGTGCTCATCTTCCTCTACTTTATATGTGGGACACCTGCCACAGCATGGCTTGATAAGCAGTGTGTAGGTCCATGCCCGGGATCCAAACCAGCAAACCCCAGGCCACGGAAGTGGAGCACATGAACTTAACTGCTATACCACTGGGCCGGCCCCAATACTCTCCATTTTTTGAAAGTAGTTTTAGGTTTCCAAAAGAACTTCACAGAAAGTACAGGGAGTTTCTACATGCCCTCTCTATCCACACACAGTTTCCCCTCTTAGTGTGGTACATCTCTTACAATTGATGAACCAATATCGATGCATTATAATTAACGTAAGTCCAGTTTACGTTAGGGTACACTCTATATTGTAAAATTCTATGGGTTTTGACAAATACCTAATATCATGTACAAATCATATCAGTATCATACAGCATAATCTCACTGTTCTAAAAGTGCCCTGTGCTCCATCTATTTACCCCTCCCCTGCAAACCCTAATCTTTTTACTGTCTCTATAGTTTTCCTTTTTCCAACATGTCACATAGTTGAAATCATACATTATGTAGCATTTTTAGACTGGGTTTCACCCAGCAATATGTACTCAAGTTTAATTTAATCATATTCTAATTACAGATTATTAAAGATATTCTATAAATTATTAACCATATTGTACATTTCAAACCTCTTGCTAAGCCATATAGACGTATCAAATTTATGTAAAAATAACCAATAACTATTTTATTTGAATAGGATAATTACCTTTATTTGGGTGTAACCTCAATATTTCACAGAGGGAGGTATGCGGCTAAAACTTTCATGTCAGTGCTCAATGTTTTCCTACCATTTTCCTAAAACTAATATTTTTTCCAGCCTAAGACATGGATATTAATGGCTAGTATGATTCTGTTTAATATAATTACATGCTGCAGAAGTCGAACAGCCTATAATGAGAAAAAGTTTAAATTTGAAATATCACGACCTGACACTAGACAATTTTTACAGTCTATGGATTGAAACAAATGCTGTCAGCATAGTCTGTCATTTTCTGTTTAAGTTTTTCAGTTTGATTCAATAACTATCCAGTTTAGAAAATTTATAATACTTTTATCTCTAGGGGCGTTACTTCTGCAGTGGAAAAAAAGTAGTTCTTTATTCAGGGGAAAAAAATCTTTATCCAGAGTTTTTGAAATAGAACTGGAAGTTGAGTACTTTTCAAGTCAATCTTCTTTCTTTAAGTCACTTTAGGGAAGAAACATGATTGAGTATTTTGGTTAGGTTCACAGCCTTACTAAATATATCCATTTTAAGATTATCCAATTAATTTCAGTAATGTAGGGACATTTAATCAGATTAATTTATAGTGGAAAATGATTGGATGACCTAGCCAACTATTTACAAAATTTGTAATACTGATTGAATGACAGACATTAATTTTACTTGGCATTGTTTGTTTCCTTGATGTTTACTTATAAATATTCCAGGCATCATAACACCATCGGCAAGACTGATTATCAGTTTTGTATGTATTTAAATCCAAGTTTGATGAAATATCTGTTTAGAAGAGAAGGTAACTCTTAAAAAATTTAATTCACTCAAGTATTTTTAACTTTCCTTCTCATTTACTGGGATTAAAATCTACTCCAAGCTAACTTTTGATACAGGCCTGTTCTATCTTTAACACTTCTGCTCCATTTTCATCCTTTTACTTCAAGTGGATTAGATCTCCAGTATTATTATGCTATGATAAATAATTTTAAAAGACCAACGACCTGCCCTATATCCTTGTTGCTTCATAGTACTATTTATCTACCTGATTTCCCATCATCTTCATTACCAATTGCCCAGTGCAGTTAATTTCATGTTAATATGGAGTGGGGAGGATTCAGTGTGAGTTATTAGCCATTAAGTTCTCTTCAAAAACATTTACCTACTTTATAGTGATTACTTGTTAATCTATGTGGTTTTCTGATGTTATCAATTTTACAAATTGAAAAACAAGGTGTGGTGAAATTTTTCAAGCAGTCATTATTTGAGATATGGGAAGCAAAGGGGAATGGATGCTCAGAAAATTTTGCAACAGGGGAGTATTGTAGATTCTGTGAAATTTGTGAAGATTTTTATGCAGCAAGTCTCTTTTCAGTCCAATTTCCTACTATTCATTACCTGAATGTTTGTGTGAAAGACAGATAGCCTTGGTCTGGGCTTTTCATGGGTGTATCTATGCTATGGGGGAAGGCCAATCAGAATGAACGGTAGCTTTTCTTAAAATATACTTCATTTATAAGACAACACAAAAGTAAATCAAGGACAGATACAGTGAATGTCATAACCATAAATAGTCATGTTTTTAAATTGGTGAAATGACCTTGCTTAATTTCATTATATGCTAAAATCAAATCAAATTTGATATGTACAATAATTATAATTACAAATAATTTATTTTATATATATATTTTTTAAGATTGGCACCTGAGCTAATAACTCTTGCCAATCTTTTTTTTTCTTCTGCTTTTTCTCCCCAAATCCTCCCAGTACATAGTTGTATATTTTAGTTGTGGGTCCTTCCAGTTGTGGCATGTGAGATGCTGCCTCAGCGTGGCCTGACAAGCGCTGCCATGTCTACACCCAAGATCTGAACCAGCGAAACCCTGGGCCATGGAAGCGGAGCACACGAACTCAACCACTTGGCCACAGGGCGGGCCCCCTACAAATAATTTATTAAATGCAAGAAAATATTTGCTATTTATAATAGCCAAATGAAATTCTGCTTCCATCTAGAATGTTGAAAGCTGGGAAATGTGGCCTTACCATAATAAGGAGGATGAAAAGAAAAAAGATACATTTTGCAAACAACTTTTGCACAAATGATTAGAGAGCTGAGGTTTCAGGGCAACCAGGAGGCCTGAAATTCCAGAAGAAACAGATGTCCCCAAGGAGAAACTGAATGTGCTCTAATACAGGAGGAAAAGAGAGCTGTCAATTAAGCATCTTGTAATGCAAAACAGGATAACATGCATGACTAGATGGAGGAGTTCAGCATAGAGATGGAAACTATAAGAGAACCAAAAGAAAATGCTATAAATGAAAATATTCAATACCAGATATGAAGAAGTCTTTCAATGGACTCATCAGTTGAATAAATACACATTCAGGGAGAGAATTAGTGAATGATAGGTTAGTAAAAAATTACCCAAATGAAAACCCCAAAAGGGAAAAAAGTGAAACAAAAACAGAACATATAAAGATTGTGGGACAAAATCAATAGATCTAATACAAACGTAATTGAAGTCTCAGAATCAAAATAGAGTAAGGAAAAATAAATATTTAAAAAGATTTAGGTAATCAATAATTTTTTGAAAATATGGAAAGATATTAATGACAGATCCAAGAAATTTACAGAATCCCAAATGAGACTAAAAGAAACACAAAAACCAGAACAGAACACATACTTACACACACACAAAAAAAACACCTGGACACGTCATGTTCAAATCATCATATTAAAACTAGTGGAAACTGAAGATACAGAGAAAATTTTGAAGGTAGTCACGGGGGAAATAAAACGACACATTATATCCAGAGAAAAAAACAGAAGTCACAGCATTAACTATGCAAGCCAGGAGATAATAAAGTGATATTTTTAAAGCACTGGAAGAAAAGTCAGTTGAGAAATCTATACTCATGGAATCTATTTGTCATAAAATAAAGCAAAGCACTTTTAGACAAATAAATGTTGAGTAAACTCATTGCCTCAAGAATTATGTCACAGGCAATGGCAAAGGGAGTTCTTTACAAAAAGATATATGATATGAGACAGAAACTTGATCTACATAAAGAAATGAAGAGACATGAATACAGCGAAAGTCGGCTAAATATAATAGCCACTTACTATACTCACTGATATTAACTGAATAAAGCTCATTCTTGGCAAATGAGATTACAGTGGTGAAAATAAAATATCACAATAAGATCTCACTGGTATGAGTGATTGAATCATATAAATAAGATTTATTTTAGATTTCACTTTCAATTTTATTCTTGTGTTGCCTAAACTTTTTTTATTGTTGTAGGTTTAAAAAGTTGACATAGGCTTTCAAAAGTTTAGATTGACAGATCTATATTAATGTTGCTATATTACAATTCAATTTCATAAAGCTTAAAGATCAAAGTTTTACTCAAAGTAAAATTATAAAATGTCAAAATATGCGTTCAGCTTTCTATTATAATCTCAAACAATATAATATTTATTACTTTGAACAATCATTTTAAAAAGCTATGGCAGAGGACTTGAATAGGTATTTTTCCAAAGGAGACATACAGATGGCCAACAGGAACATGGAAAGATGCTCAACATCACTAATCAAGGAAATGCAAATCAAAACCACAATGAGGTATCACCTCACACCTGTCATAATGGTTATTGCCCAAAAGACAAAAAAACACAAGTGTTGGCAAGGATGTGGAGAAAAGGCAACCCTTGTACCTTGTTGGTAGAAACATAAATTTGTGTGGCCACTATGGATAATAGTCTGGAGCTTCCTCACAAAATTAAAAAGAGGACTACCATACAATCCAGCAATTTCACCTCGGCAATTTATCCAAAGAAAACAAAAGCACCAATGCGAAGAGATATATGCACTCCTGTGTTTGTTCATTATTTACAATAGTCAAGCAAATAATAGCATTATTTACCATAGTCAAGACCTGGAAGCAACCTAAGTGTCCACTCATAAATGAATACACAAAGAAGATGTGGTATATATATGCAATAGAATATTAGTCAGTCATAAAAAATGAATGAAATTTTGCCATTTGTGACAACATGAATGGACTTAGAGGGTGTTACGCTGAGTGAAATAAGTCAGACAGGGAAAGACAAATATTGTATGATTACTGTTATATGTGGAATCTAACAAAATAAACAAACGAACAAACCAAAGCAGAAACAGACTCATAGATAGAGGAAACAAACTGGTGGTTACTCAAGTGGGGAGGGGTTGGGAGTGTGAGTGAATTAGTAAAGGAAATTAAGAGGTGCAAATTTCTAGTTATAAAATAAATAAGTCATGGGGATGTAATGTGCAGCATAGGGAATATAGTCAATAATATTGTAGTAACTTTGTATGGTGACAGATAGCAACTACACTTAGTGTGGTGATCATTTTGTAAGGTGTATAAATATCAAATCACTGTGATATACACCTGAAACTAAAAGAATATTGTATGTGAATTATACTTCAATTAAAAAAAAGTATGGAGGAGCCGGCCCAGTAGTGTTAGCAGTTAAGTTCTCATGCTCTGCTTCAGCAGCCCAGGGTTCACCTGTTCGGGTCCTGGGCAGGGACCTATACACTGCTTATCAAGCCATGCTGTAGCAGGCATCACACATATAAAGTAGAGGAAGATGGGCACAGATGTTAGCTCAGAGCCAATCTTCCTCAGCAAAAAAAGAGGAAGATTGGTGGTGGATGTTAGCTCGGAGCTAATTTTTCTCAAAAAAAAAAGAAAAGTATGGAAATTTTCAAACACAAGTAAAAATATAGTGTAATAAACGTATCTATCCATCACCCAGATTCAATATTATGAATTTTCTACAATTGACCATCTTTTTTTATTTCTTGAAATATATTTTCAATTTTTTTATTTTGAAATTATTGTATATAGATAGAAAGTTGCAAAAATAGTCTAGAAAAGTCCTTCGTACCCTTCCCTCAGCTTATTCCAATGATGATATCTTATACAACTATAGTGCAATATTAAATCAAGAAACTTCTTGGTACAATATGTATGTATAGATCTATGCTATTTTTTCAAATATATATCCATTTAAACACCATTGCAATGAAGACACAGAACTGTTTCATCACCACGAAATTCTCTTTCACGGTATCCTTTATAGTCACACCTACTTTGTAGTCCCAGGAAACCATTCATTTGTTGTCCATCTGTGTAATATTTATCACTTTGAGAATGTTAAACAAATGGAATCATACACTATGTGACATTTTGAGTTCACTTTTTTCACTCAGCATAATGCCTTTTCAGATAGTTGGATGATTTTTTTTCCTGCTAAGCCAATCTGTCATTTAATTGATGTATTTAAACTACTTACCTTTAGGAATTACTGACAGAGGAAGGACTTACCTCTGTAGGCTATTACATGAACTTTTAAACATTCATTTTGAGTGTGACAGGAAGACATTGGAAATCATGGGCCTAGAAACAACATTATCTAATGTATGTTGCAGGCGTTTCATGCTGACTGCATTCTCAAGGAAGATAAGAGCAGACAAAGGTCTCATAGGAGGATTATACAATAATCTAATTAAGAGACTGTCATGATAGCAATGAAAATTATGAGAGGTAATTGGATTTTTAAAAGAATATTTGAAGGAATTTACTCATCTTTTCTCCCTAATGGCAAAATTCTATACTATCTTCTAATAAAATATGATAAAATAAAAATTTCAAAACATTATAAATCAATTGTACCCATGTCCCAAACTGGAGTAACTGGCTCTCATCCAAGGTGAAATAGATCTACTTCTGAAGTCAAATAACTTTAAGATAAATTGTCAATTTATCCTATTTTTTTTTAACTTGGTGTACATATTAGCTTTAGAGTTAAACAATACTCTGCTGTACATTTAAAAATTTAAGAGGGTGGATCTCATGTTAAATGTTCTTATCACCATTTTAAAAAGTTAGTTACTAAAGCTTATTAGATTGTTTATACAAGATGACATGTATGGTGCAAAGAACAACTCTCCTATGTAAAATAAGGAATACATTCTACGTTGTGAAATTATACATAATTGACATTATCAAATAATAAGATCTTTTCTCCCCAAACTGTTCAGTTTGCTTAGCAGAGCAGTGAAAACACATGTGGAAAGATCTAACCAAATATATAGTGAAAAATTTATAATACATTAATATTCAATAAAAACTGGCATTTTTGAGACATTGCTTATAGTGTCTTTTTTTTTAACAATAACTTTGTGGCATACAAAAACATTCTGAAAATGTAACTGCAAATGAGGTTATAATATAAGTTAAATTCGACAAAGAACAATTTCGAAATAACAATAAAAACAAACTACAAGCTATTTGAGCGAGTTTACTCAATAGAAAAAATATGCTCTGCTTTTCCCTTTGTTTTTTCAAGGAAGCTGTATGCTGTGAGACTCCTTCTGAACTTCCAATATAACACTCAGAAGTGTATTTGTTGAACCAGTTTGAAGACACTGTGCTTATGGTAAATCTGGTCAGGTTGAAGCTGAGACTCAAACATATTATTTTTCCTGAATTAAATTCGGGTTATTCTTAAGATTAGATTCTGCTAATTTCTACTTTTTGACTAATGCTTAAGATATCTAGGGAATGTAATGGTGTAACTGACAGCATTAAAAAAAAATGGAAAAGTAAACACAAGCTGATTTGGCCATATATACATTTTTTAAAAGATGAGAAAATAAAACTAATTTATTAATATATCAGATATATAACTAACCCTGATTTAGATTATTCTAAAGAACTGTGTCTATCTCAATGGCGCTGTCTTCACTTATTGTTATTAGTAACAATTAAAACTAGATTATATTCAAAAGAAAAATAAATGAAAAGGAGAATCAAAAGAAAAAGTAAAAATGAACAGTTTCTATGATATTGATTGATAGAGATAAAAAGACCACTGGTTCTAAAAGCAAAGCTATTTTAAAATTATTAAGCAAAGGAGAAATATACTCTGAATTATGGTCTTCTGAAAAATACTTGAGCAAGACTTTAGTACACTACAGAGAAAACACAAAGAATATTTATGGCAAAAGCAGAAAAACGTTTAATTGCCTCTGGAAAAAATAATAATAATCTTGATTGTCTCTTGGACAGAAATAGTACAGTTTTAATAAGATCAGTATTCTAATCCATTCCAGATTTAAAACTCTTTATGTTGCTATTATAATGCCCATAAACAGCAAGGTTTGTCAAGGTCTATGGTCTTAAAGATCAAGGTTTCTTGGTCTGTTTTCCTCAATGCTGATAGGATTTCAAAAACTGCGGTTTCTTAGTATCTTGTCCTTAATATTCGCTATTATAAGTAATTTTATTGTTTTGCATATCTATATCCTAAAACTGTATTCAACAGAAGAGAAATGTAAAATAAGATATATATATATATATATAATAATTCTGGAATACTGTGAGTAGTAGTCCTGAACAAGAAACCAACCCTTAATTCACAGAATTGTAGAGAAATTTTTTGTTTTCTGTTTTGTTTATTTTGTTTATAACCTCAAAGCATTATAGGATTACACAACATTGTTTGCTACATTTAAACATTTTTTAAAATTATAAAATCATAGCCATACCTCACAGAAGGCTTGTTCAGTTCCTGACTTTCTACCATAACGTAAAATGAACAACTGTTTTTGATCAATTATTTTCCAAGTACAATGGCTTTTTCACTTCATACACGATAAATAAATATGCTGTTAAGAGGGTATATTTTGAAATTTAATTAGAGAAAATTATACCCACAAATTTAATCAGAACAGCCATTTGAAACAAAATAAAATTAATGCAGCAAATCTAATGTGTATGACAAAAGAAATCATTTTGCTTCCATGCATGCGAAAAGTAAGAAAAATGAAGAAATAGCCTCTTCCAGAACTCTTTGGTCTATTTCGTGTAGCCACTCTTTTCAGTCCTTCCAAATGTTCAGAAACACTCATTTTTAGCCATTATTTTGCCCCAAAGTTGTTTTACTGTTTTACTTTTTCAGCCTTTATTTTGCTTAAAGCTGTTTTACTATATTTTATATGAAAAATATAGTTTATATTAACCATATACATATGTACTTACTTAAAATACTATATGTGTAACATATATGAATAGTATGCACATATATAACTTTTGTTTTTACTAATTTTAATTTTTTTAGTCAGTTTTAGGTTGACACTAAAGTTGAGGGGAAGGTAGAGAGATTTCACAAATATCCCCTCACCCACATGTGCGAAACCTCCCCCAGTCTCAGCATCACTCACAAAAGTGGTACGTTTGCTACAACTGATGAGCCTACGTTAAACGTCATAATCACCCAAAGTCAATAGTTTACATTACAGTTCACTCTTAGTCTTGTACATTCTACAGGTTGGGACAAAAGTAAAATGTCATGTATCCATCAGTATGGTGTCATACAGAGCATTTCCACTGCCCTAAAGATTCTCTGTGCTCTGCCCATTTATCCTTCCCACCACAAACCTTGGCAAACACTGATTTTTTTAGTGTCTCCACAGTTTTGCCTTTTTCAGAACAGAATGTAGTCAGAATCACACAATATGGAGCCTTTTCAGGTTGTCTTCTTACACTTAGTAATACGCATTTAAGTTTCCTCCATGTCTGTCCATGGCTTGATAGCTCATTTCTTTTTAGTGTTGAATATTATTTCATTGTTTGCAGTACCACAGTTTACTTATCCATTCACAAACTGAAGGACATGTTGATTGCTTCCCAGTTTTGGCAATTATGAATAAAGTTGCTATATAAACATCCAAGCACAGGTTTTTGTGCGGACATAAGTTTTCAACTCCTTTCGACAAATACCAAGGAGCACAAGTCCTGGGTCATGTAGTAAGAGTATGTTTAGTTTTGCAAGAAACCTTTAAGCTGTCTTCTAAAGTGGCTG
This sequence comes from Equus caballus, assembly GCF_041296265.1. Classification (NCBI taxonomy): domain Eukaryota; kingdom Metazoa; phylum Chordata; class Mammalia; order Perissodactyla; family Equidae; genus Equus; species Equus caballus. The sequence continues at coordinate 75,198,431 of NC_091700.1, forward strand.
TACCATTTTACATCCACACCAGCGAGGAATGAGAGTTCCTGTTGCTCCGCATCCTCCCTGGCGTTTGCTCTTCTCAGTGTTTCAGATTTTGGCCATTCTAATAAGTACGTAGTGGTATCTCATTGTTTTAATCTGTGTTTCCCTGATGACATATGATGTAGAGCATCTTTTCATGCTTACATGCCATCTGCATATCTTCTTTGGTGAGATGTCTGTAAAAGGCCTTGGTCCACTTTTTTATCATGTTGTTTGTTTTCTTATTGTTGAATATTAGGAGTTCTTTGTATAGTTTGAATAACAATCAGATGTGTCTTTTACAAATATTTTCTCCCATACTGTGACTTGTCTTTCCATTTTGTTGACATTGTCTTTTGCAGAAATGTTTTTAATTTAAGGAAGTCCATCTTATCAATTCTTTCTTTCATCGGTGGTGCCTTTGATGTATCATCATCATGCTCAATATCATCTAGGTTTTCTTCTGTGTTATCTTTTAAGTGTTTTATAGTTTCACATTTTACATTTAGGTCTATAATCCACTTTGAGTTAATTTTTGTGAAAGGTGTAAGGTCTGTGCCTAGATACATTTTTTGCAGGTCACTTTGTAGTTGTTCCACCAGCATTTGTTGAAAGGAGTATCTCTGCTTCATTGTATGGCCTTTGCTCCTTTGTCAAAGATCAGTTGACTATATTTATGTGGATCTATTTCTGAACTCTCTGTTGTGTTCCATTGATCTATTTGTTTATTTTTTAGCCAATACCACACTGTTTTCATTACTGTAGTTTATAGTAAGTCAAAGTTGGGTAGTGTCAGTCCTCCAAATTTGTTCTTCCCTTTCCATATTGTGTTGGGTATTCTGGATCTCCTGCCTCTCCATCATTCAGCAAACAGTTGAATCAGTTTGTTGATATCTGCAAAATAACTTGCTGGTATTATTATTGAGATTGTACTGAATCTATAGATCAAGTTGGGAAGAGCTTACATCTTGACAATATTGAGTTTTTCTATCCATGAACACGAATATTTCTCCATGTATTTACCTTCTTGAATTTGTCCATCAGAGTTTTCCTCTTATAGATATTGTATATATTTTGTTAAATTTATACCTAAGTATTTCTTTTTATGGATGCTAACGTAAATGGTACTGTGTTTTGAATTTCAAATTCCACCTGTCCATTGCTGTATATAGGAAAGCAACTGACTTTTATATATTAACTTCATATCCTGCAAACTTGCTATAATTGCTTATTTGTTTAAGGAGGGTTTTTGGCAATACTTCCAGATTTTCTAGACAATCATATCATCTGCAAATAAAGACAGTTTTACTTTGAACTTCCAAATCTGTGTACATTTTATTTCTTTTCTAGTCTTATTACATTAGCTAGAACTTATAGTATGATTTTTAAAAGGAATTGTGAGAGGGTACATCCTCCCCTTGTATCTGATTTTAGTCAGAAAGCTTCAAGTTTCTCATTATGCATGATTTTAGCTGTAAGTTTTTTAGAGAGATTCTCCTTCAAGTTGAGGAAGTTCCTCTCTATTGCTAGTTTACTGAGAGTTTTCTTCATGATGGGTGTTGGATTTTGTGAAATCCATTTTTTGCTTCTGTTGATATGATCATGATATATTTTTTTCTTTTTAGTCTGTTGATGTGATGGATTACATTTATTGATTTTTCAAATGTTGATCTAGCCTTGCACGCATGGAATAAATCCCACTTAGTCACAGTGTGTAATTCTTTTTACACATTGTGGGATTCAATTTGCTAATATTTTGTTGAGGATCTTTGCATGTATGTTCACGAGAGATATTTGTCTGTTTTCTTATAATATCTTGGTCTGGTTTTGGTATTATGACAGTACCGGCCTCATAGAATGAGTTAGGAAGTATTCTCTCTGCTTCTGTTCTCTGAAAGAGATTAGAGAATTGGTATAATCTCCCTTAAATGTTTGGTAGGATTCCTTGGAGAATGCATCTGGGCCTAGTGTATAACTATAATTTATATGCAGTTTGAGTGCGCGATAACCATGAGCTCCCAAAAGGTTGAGACATTAATGAAGAACATAGTACAGAAAGAAGGATGTATCTTCCTAAGAATGACTCCCTGATCCCTTTTCTTCCATTCACCATCCACATTCAAGTCTTAATTTCCTCTAGTGGGGTTAAATAGCCATTTATTACTTTAAATTTGTGCATAAACTCTTTTTCTTACTTCCAGTATATTTATAACTTATAAAAATAATTTTATTTCTCAAATAATATGTTTTTGCCTTGATAACTGAATATTTGGGGTAAGGATGAACTATATTTTGTTTTAAACTGTTTACCAATATTCACTCAGTGGCAGGGTTTTTCAGCAGAAAATAAGATTCAAATTGATACCAATGACTACTATATATATATATTTTTTATGTTGAAGACTGATTAATAACTGCAAAAGAGTTTAATGGTTTAAATAATCAGATATTTAAAATAAGATAGTAAACATTTTCCTTTATCTTCAGACTTCCAACTTATTCAAAAGAAATAATTTTCACCTTTAGTTTCAAACTTTGAGAATTAGGAATCTGGAATTACAGCTACATTAAATTAAACATACCTTCCATGAAATTATGAAGGGGTGAAAACATTAGGTATCTACTTCTAAAAATGTAGCGACAAAAGAGTTTTCCAACATTTCCTCCATTCTTACACCCCTAAAACATGTTTTAAAACAATCTCCCAACATGTTTAATAATACAAACCGACTGTAAATTAATTGGAACATGCACCTCCAATATTCATTTATTTACTTATTTTCATGTTCTGCATTAATACAATATTAAAAAAATAATAATTACCAGAGGAGAAATTACAAATACTGCTTACAATTTGAGTATTTTTTTTTTAATATTTATAATGAAATGAGTTGCGTTGTATACCCCTAGCATGCTCCAAAGCTTACTTTAGAGACCACTTCTCCAGGAAACATTGTTACTTGTAAAATTATGTGAATCATTTGTGCTTAAAGAAAACACGAATTCTTGTAAACTCCTGCAACATTATTTACTTTCCTATGAAGCATTGCATTTACAAGCACTTTGATTTCTTTTTAATAATAAAAAGAATGTAGTATTTGTAAACTTTATCAAAAATGAGGAACTCTATTTCTTGGTTTTGATTTTAGTGAAAATGAAATTTTAAGCAGAATTTTCAGTAAGAATCATAATCTCAATGTAATGAAAAACTGAAAATTTAAAAAAAATATATAAATCTTTGAGCTATAAGAAATAGCTTATTAAAATTTGAAGTCAAATTATCCTTGGCCTAGATTAATTTCTTCTTCTTCTTTTTTTTTTTTTTTTGAGGAAGATCCACCCTGAGCTAATATCTGGTGCCAATCCTCCTCTTTTTATATGTGGGCCACCATCATGGCATGGCACTGACAGATGAGTGGTGTAGGTCCATGCCAGGGAACTGAACCCAGGCTGTTGAAGCAGAGCATGCCCAACTTAACCACTAGGCCACCAGGGCTGGCCTTTAATTTATTATTCTTTATCATTAATTTACTGACTTCCAAAGCTCCGTATTTTAGGGTTTTCTTTCTTTCAATAAAAATATAGTATGCAGAATTTTATTTGAAATAAGAAACATGCATTATTTTGTTGGTAAGGAAAGAAACTTGTTTTATTCCCTGAACTACTATAACATTATTTTTCAATAAATATAATACAGCTTTTAAAAGCTTTGGCAAACACTAAAGTAATCTTTAATTGTTCTATTTTTCATATTGCATATTGTAATAGTACCTAAAACAATAAATTTGTTCTGAGTATTGAGAAATAAATATATGTATTTTCATAAACTATTTCAAATGCACATACTTATATAAGCACTGCACTGTTTTTTTAAGTGATTGAGCTTGGCTATGTTTGAAAGTGTTTCATACTTTCATAATTCTATCTATTAAATTGAACGATTTTTTGTGTGTGAGGAAGATTTGCCCTGAGCTAACATCCATTGCCAATCTTCCTCTTTTTTTTTTTTCCTTGAGGAAGATTAGCCCTGAGCTATCATCTGTGCCAGCCAGTCTTCCTCTGCTTTGTATGTGGGATGCCTCCACAACATGGCTGATGAGTGGAGTAGGTCCTTGCCTGGGATCCAAACCCATGAACCCAGGCTGCTGAAGCAGAGTGTGTGGAACTTTAACCACTTGGCCACAGGGCCAGCTCCTATCTTTTGTCTTTTTTTGAGCCAATGTTGACTTACCTCTATTTGGTATCTCTCCCCATCCTTTCCATCCATAAAGGAATTCCAAGCTCCATCTTCTCTTCTCTTTTCTCAATTGGCATCTCCCTCCAAAGTGCAAGTTTAGAGCATTCAATTCAATATTCTTCATTAAATTCCCAAATCCAAACATTCTTTCCTATTTTAAATTCTGAGGTTCTAATTTTAGGCAATTAAGAGAATAATCTCATGAATTACAGTCTACAAACTTAAGAGTAAAACAATTTCAGAAATTTCTTGGACCTGTCTGTCTTAGCAACATAACAACAAAACCCACGGGAAGGGATGATAACAGAGGGTAGAGATGGCTGAGCAAATCCTAGCTCAGTGCAGGGTTGAGAGCCAGTCTCCACTGACTTTTAGTGTGTCTGCTACTTGCTTACCTTGAAGCCGATTAAGAGCAAGTAGTGGCCTTTTTAGTTTTTCTGTTGGGACACCAGAATTTGATTCATTAAGATATATCTCATAATATATTTGATATTTTGCAATCCGTGAAACAGGAGAGAAAAACAAGTCCAGACGTGAGAGCATGTTGATATTTCTGTGCATTCAGACCCAACTATTACACGACAGTAAAACGCTGATGTGTAATGTACAAATTACATTAGGCATTAATTTAATTTTGAAGACTATACTTAAAGTCAGGATAGACACTGCTATTTTCCCAAATATTACATGTGAAAAGGTATTTTTAAATGATCTATTTTATAACTTCTTACCATATTTTGGCATTTAAAATATTTAACATTATCAAATAAAAATATTTTAAAGAACAAATATTTAGTGTGCCAGCTTCTTCAAACAAATAAAATTTATATCAACAAAAACAGAATTTATTATGAATAAGATATATAAAAGCAGAAAGACATAAACTATCAACCAGCTTTTAAAGCCAAAACTTGACTTTCCTCAGGTATAAGATATTTCAACCTTTAGGTTTTAAAAGGTTTTGATTTGTGTATGTGAAACACTCTCCCTCAAAAAATACTTGGGATGTAGGTGATAGTTCAGAAGAATAGACACACAAAAAGAGAAAAGATTTTGTATTTTTTGACCGGAATCATGACAATTAAATTATAATTAGGATGTGAAGATAATAATGGCTACGTTAATTTACTCATGATTAAAAAGTAACTAGGGCTGACCCAGGGGCACATCGGCTAAGTGCGCACGTTCTGCTTCTCGGCGGCCCAGGGTTCGCTGGCTGGGATCCCAGGTGTGGACATGGAACTCCTTGGCACGCCATGCTGTGGTAGGCGTCCCACATATAAAGTAGAGGAAGATGGGCACAGATGTTAGCTCAGGGCCAGGCTTCCTCAGCCAAAAAGACGAGGACTGGCAGGAGTTGGCCCAGGGCTAGTCTTCCTCAAAAAAAAAAAAAAAAAAAAAAAAAGAGAGAGATTTACAAAAAAAGAAAAATAAATAAATAAAAAGTAACAACTGACCTCAAGGTAAAGCAACATATACCTCAATGACAAATTTTACGTAAGCTCATTTATGTTTTTACTTGCAAATCAGCCTACTGCAAATGGGGCCCCTCCAACAAAAGACTAGAATCTGACCCAACTAGAATACAACAGGCACCCTACTTGTGCCACACCTCCCCTCACCTACCCCACCCCAAACCTCCCTCACTGTCGTCACTGTAGAGACTTTAGCAATCTCTCCTCATGTCTCCTGGAGTCTCTGAATAACCCATGATGGCCCTAAATTGTCCATGGACTTGTGATGCAAGAAACTACTCTCCTAGGTCCCATGCTATATGTCATTAGAGTTGTTTTAGAATTCTTTGTTCTTATTGTGCATCTTTCCTTCTGTGCCAAATGTCTGAGCCACAGTTCGGGAGCTAGGAGTGGAGATTGAGGACTACTTCTTCCGGAGTGCCACTCCTAGGGTAAATGCGAGACTCGGGAAGGGCATGGTAGGCTCTTGTCTTCTTGGCTTGCCTCCCCTGAATGGAAACACTTGCCCTTTGAGCAATGTTCAAGCTAGTATGACGGCAACCAGGTCCCCAATATCCTTAGCCCGACAAACCTAGGGTAGAGCCTCAGTTCTACGAGTAGGGACTGGGTAGAAGAAGGAATCCTGGACGCTCTTGACTGCACTCACCTATAATTTATCCTCTGCAATACATAGCGGGGTGGGATGAGAAATGCTAGCAGCTGCCCCTCCTAAGGAGATGCCATAGCCTTCAACCGTATGTTGGGTGGAGAAGGAGCCCTGTGTTCTTGGCTGCACCCACCCAGAGTGGAGTTTCCATCATGCTGATCTAGGAGAAGAAAGAGAAGGAGCACGCTGTGGTTAAATGGCACTCTTCTTACTGAGTTTTAGTAGATATTTTTAAAATAAAGCTTTCTGTATTTTCTGTATGCTCTTAGGTCAATTTCCAGAGATTTTCTATGGTTCCATTTTTTAAAATAATTTTCACCAATTATGCTTGTTTCATTAGGGAACAGGTCCCTGTAGCTCTTCACAAAACTATTTTTGAAAGTAGAAATTTCCCATGCAAACCATTCATGTTGATAAAGTTATAATAAATGTATGCAAATCATATTATGCTTCTCTGATTAAAAAATACAGATGCAAAAAAATGTTATGTACCTTTAAAAACTATTTTGCACTTACTGCTTTATATAAAACAAACTTCTTTATTATTCTTTTACTAGGGATTAAAAATATTAATTTATTTCGTAGTCCAATTTTATCATCATTTTGCTCCTTAACATATATACAATTTTTTTTGAGAAGTAGTAGCAACTGAAGAAAATTAGGAAGCATGCCCAAGTTCACAGAGCTTGTGAGTGGCAGAGCACGGGTGCAATCCCGATGGTGTGGGAATTGAAATCAAAATTGTTCTTTGTGGCTATGCTCTAGTGAGTTGATAAATCAAGTTAATGTGATGAATAAGAAGTAATCAAACTAATTCAAATGTGTTTTTGCCGGCATATAATAGAGATCACCTTATTTTTTTCAAAGAGCTTGAGACTATAACACCTATGATGGGACCGATTTTGAATCACTGATATGATATGAAGATTATTTTACGCTGAAAACATCAGAACAAACAGAAGCTACAACAAAAAGAAAATACAAAAAAGCTCTCCTCTAAACTTCTTCGGCTAACTTAAACAAAGCCTCCCCAAAATAAAGCCACCATAACTCTCCTTTCCTGGAAATTTAAAGCCAGAAAGGAGAGTGAGCACTCACACCTGGACAAGAACTTACATAAACAAAACCTTATAAAAACTTCCCTTATCTTCCACTTGTTCCCTACTTGTTTCTCATTAGTTTTCTGTTTGCTTTCTCTTGAGGTCCTAACTCCCCTTATTATTATTATGATATATAAATCCTCAACTCTACCTGTTTGGGGAGCCACTTCCTTTTGCACTCCCACATATGTGAATAAACTTCGCCTTTTCTCCTATTAGTCAGTCTTTTGTCAGTTTATTCACAGTTTGGTAGGGGAAAAAGTTATTTTTCTTTCCAACACCTGTTTTGAAAACCATATTGTTGGACCATGGTGATCATATTTCAATTTGGACCCTCGAGGTATATGCGATCAAAGTCTACTGCACAACAATAGTTCGTAGTGGAGAACTGTGAGAAAAGTAATTTGACCTGGAACTGAAAATTAGTCACTGGTAGAATGGACCCTGATTCCATAGCGGTCAAATGCACTTAGAGATGTCGCAGGATGTGTTAACAGAAAGGAAAAGAGCAAGAATGAATAGCAAATCCAAGTGCTAGAACTAAAGGATAGAATAATGATTCGACAGGAAGCAAAATAGCGTAAATAACAGAAAGATAAATATGTGCTTCAAATCAAAACCAAGTTAATCAAATGAGGTAAAAAAATACCTTATGAAATTTTGTCACCCAACATAGGATGCAATTTTTTCAATTGTGGTAAAAGTATCTAAAACTCCATCGGAAAATTTGGAGAATATTGATGCCCTCCCCAGATTTCTGTGAATTTCTAGGATCTGGTGGGTTCTGTTCTCATGATAAATGTCTGGTGCAAACTCATTCTCATTGTTTTGTTGAATTAGTTCAGTTTACTGATTATCATGCAATTCTTTATACGCTTCCTGTATACTGTGATGTAGTCTGACTAGGTACTGGATCCCTCTGTCTAATTTTTAAAACAATGACAAAATAGCATCATGAGAGGAGCCACGTATGTGACATATAAAGTTTTGGAGTGACAGAAGTTTATACTGTGATGTTTCAAACAGCTTAAAAATGTATTAAGATTACATGTGTGCCTAAAAGTCACCTAAAGAACCCCGTTACCTCACATTTGCACAAGCTATTCCACCATATATTATGCATCAATCTTTTATAGACTTGCTTTATTTTCTTTTTCCCCCTTCTCCACAACAACAACTCCTCCCCAATGGAAATAATATACATCTCTACCTTTATAATATGCAAAGAATTTCAATACTTTTGTCATTATGTCCTCCTTTATTTAACCCCTATGGCATATCAAGGTACTTTTCTAAACCAAAATAAATTCTATTATAAGAATTCTATAATCAAGTGTCAGCTGTGTGTATGTGTGCATATGTGTAGTGTGTGTGTGTATCCAGAGGTTTATACAATGGTAGTATTTTAACATAAGGTTAAAATAGATTAGGATTTTAAAGTTACTCTATATACACAACCTTTAAAGACCTCCTGATATGGCCAATACCTAGTTTATTGCATCATATCTCAGTTCATCTATGTATGCCTCTTGTGCTCATCCTTCTTTGGCAGTCTATCACTTCCCAGAAAATAGTTTGTAGTCCTAAAATACTTTAGAGTGGATCATTCTGTTTCCTGATCTATAATGTCTTCTGCGCAATTCTATGCTTATCAAAACCAACCTCGTCTTTGACGCCATGTTAAAATATACTAATACTTATGAGTGCATTCTTCTTTGTGTAATAAAACTTTTTTCCACAATTTTAAGCCAAAAAAGAAATATTTAAGACAAAAAAAAATCCTTACAGTGTAGAATAGTTTCCCTGAATCTACAGATAAGATGGTGTGTTACAAATGGCCTCATTTTGAACTAATAAGGAAACAGAAATTAAACAAATAGCTTTGATATTCTAATCCATCAAATTGAAAATAAGTCCATAAGACTATTTCTTTTACTACCTTCTTGATCTATATTACAAGTGGCAGACTTTTCTTTTGTGATCCTTTCCCATTTCATTAAAGAAATAAGGATTATTAAAATATTGAATTGTTTTTGCTTGGGTCATCTTTAAGTATTTGCAATGAAACCTGCAAAATTCACACCTGAGAGAAAGCTGGATTCATAAGCTTAGGTGATTTCCTTATTTTGGGGAAAGAAATAATATTACTTTTTCAATTTGCACTCTTCCTTTAAGTTTAAAAACTTACATATATACACAGCTTCTTTCATAAAACCACTTCTGTACTCTGAATATTTTGAGAAGAGAGAAATCAGTTCCACTTAATTTTGTCTAATAATTGATGGTTGTTCCAATAAAGAAGTAACCCTGCTTTCTTTCTGTTTAAAACACAACTTAAGCTTAATTTCACTACAAAATTTTATTAAAGTGAGATGCTTTTCTCTGTCTGATCCTCTGGATTAAAACAAATCTTGACGATGACAATGCTGTTGTAGTCAGCTTTTATCCCTTACCATGTGTAATCTTCAACATAAGCAAAATGCAATGGCTATTTAATAATTTAATTTAAAAACTCAGGACTGCAGCTGAAGGGCAAACAAAAAGAAATTTAAAAGAATTTTAGGTTTTGATTTTAAGGATTTTCCTCTTACTAGCCTAAAGAGGCTCCCTAAAATTTTACTGAAGATTTAACTAGTATAGTTTTATATTTGTGTGTAATAGAAATGTCAGAGATGAGTTGATTCCTAACAATAAATTTTCATCTGAATTCTGATTAGCTTATAAATAGTTACCTATAATATAGCTAATGTGTTATCAATTTTCCTCACTAACAACTGAAATAATATTTTCACAAAAATAATTTTGTTCTTTTATGTTTAATCTCCTATACTTTAAGAGAATAATTAATTTCAGCACCATTTTACTCCACCATGTGACCCACACAACCTTTATGAAAGCTAAAAGTTATCTGCCTTGATATCACCATAACATAAGTGAGTAAACTTTGTAGCTCAAATTATTTTGGTAATAATTTAAGTATAAATTAAGATACCCAATATTCTAAGGAAGATTCTATAGCATCAATGGGTTTATGGTAAGAAATCCACAGTTTGTATGAGATAATATAAGTAATATTTTCTTGTGTTCGTAATGTGTTAGCACAGTATTTCCTTGGTAGATGCATATACAGGAGTGTTTAGTTTGCTTTTATATATCATCAAACTATTTACTCCTCATATTTCTTGTACTGATTAATTCATATTGTCTCATTTTGAAGATCCACCTTAAATTGGTCCCTTTATTATAACGTCTCATTCAATTCTTTATATTCCTTTATAATTTTATCACAATTTGAATTTTCCTCATATATAAAAACTTTGCTCAGAGTGTTTCCCTACCAGCATAGTTTGTTTAATGAAGTAGAGATTATGTATATTGTGCCACTATGTTATAGAATCTCAAAATTATTTGCTATATAAGTGAAAATCTAAGTAACTGTATTTCTTAATCATTTGCTTTCATTTTTTAATATAATATTCATGCATTTAGGATTTTCAGGAGTAAATTTTTTCTCCCAATATGATGCAAGATGTTATGAGATAAATGAAATTTTACATAATAATCTTTGTTTTGTTTTACTTGTTTTCTTATTTGTTGTGTTACAGATGTGTTTTTGTGTGGCACCAAATTAATTTGTATGAAGTTGCTATATTAAATTGCATCCATATACTACAATAAAAAATTGCAATTAACCCATCCTTTGTTCCTAAATTTAAAGAAAACTACCTTGTGAGCTTGTTAGCAGAGCAAAATCACAGCTCTTTCACGGTTCTTCATAATTTTAGCAATGAAAATGGAATGCTGATATAGACATGTATTTCTGGAAAAGAACAAAACGTAGTTTTTTTGTAGGTTGATTAATGGATTTCGAAGAAATTTCATGGGAACTGATAGTGAACATGCTGTCCAAAATGTTATGATCTATTGGGTAACAAACAGTCTTCTGTTTTATTTTCTGTTAACGTGGAAGAATTTGGGATGGGTTTGCATGACGTCTACTGGATAGCAGGTTCAGACAGGTGACCAGATCGTGTCCTAACTGTTAACACTTCTCTGGGATTAGTTTTTGCTAACCTGGCAGTCAGCCTCAGGTCCACCCCACTGTAACAATTAGTATTAATTTCCACCTGAGTAGACAGAAGTTTCCAACCCATTTCAGACAACAATTATACATTCATCCACATCATGGAATCACTGAGTGATAACTATGGGAACAGGTGTGGGAAGATGCCTGGAGACATTCACAGGTGTTTTCAATGAGAGGTCAGGAAGTAGGGCCATCTCCTACTGTTTTTAATAGAATTATCATTAAGGTTATGGAAAGTGACAATCAAAGCATGGTCTAAACGGTCTGATGGTGGTTGACAGACCCTATGTTTAAATTTAAGGCTTTTGGAAAACTTTTGGAGAACTGTAACATAGCATTTTGTCTTGAGAGGAAGGATATAGAAGTGACTTTCTAAAACTGTCATCAATGCCTTCCCTCTCCAGTACCTTTTGGGGACCCGAGGATTTCTTTATCAGACGCTGGTGTCATTGTTCTCCCTCCACTGCCACAAAGTAGGCAGTTTGTTAAAAAAAAAAAAAAACTTATAAATGCAAATTGTTTTGAAGGCAATAAATGATGCCTACACTGTAAGTTTTAGTGGAAAAATAATGACACACAGCCATTTATAGAGAACATGCAGACCCTGAGCACAACCACTTTTAAATGCATGTGACTGAAAAAATGGAAGAAAATGTATTTTTAACTTTTCTGTTTACCTCTGAGCTGGGGCAGTATGTGACTCACATTTTATTCATTTAAAGTTTTAATTTTTTTATTAATTCTTAGTTTTCTTAATTTAAATTTTTAATATTTTATAAGTTTATCATTCAGGTATATTAAAGCTATTTTAAGCAGTTTCCTACATACGGCAAAATGTTATGTCTTAATATATCTGAAGTTAGCTATTACAATCTGCTGTTTATATTTATTACCAGACAATTTCAATTCATTCAATTGTGTCTTATACAATATGATTTTCAGACCTATTATCTCTCTTGCCTCATTCTTGATGTCAAAATACTCCACAGCTTGTCTGAATCTCAGAACCCTATTTTGCCTTTATATTTTTCATGTTCTTTAAAAGCAAATTGAAAGTGAATGGTTCAAAAAAATTCCACTTAAATATATATAAAATTATCAGCACAATTTTGTATCATCATTAAGGAACATGAAAAACGGAACAATGGAAGATACAGTGTATTTAAATGCACAAGACTTTTAATGAAGTCTCATTTTGATGTGATGTATTAATCAGTGTTTAAAAATAATGTTTCCACTTATGGCAAATGTAGCAAAACACATTACAAATAAAAATATTAGAAAATGGTATATAGTCAAATTATATATTCAATTTTCACAACCCGTATTTCTCCTCTATGGCTGCAATATGATCTCATTTTGGAATATTTGATAGCAGCAATTAGAGTCTAATTAATAACAAGTTTATACAATTCTTTTTGTGATTCTGAATACCACCTAAATATATTTTGTTCTGTTTTGTAAAGTTTAATTTAATTTGTCCATACTTTGCAAGCATATTGTTGGTTTAAAGCTAAAATATATAGTATAATTAAGAGATTATTCAAATTGATACTTCCTTCACTTCCCCTGCTTTTCCCTTTTAAAGATCTAAGAGAAAAGAAGACATTCTTTCCTTGTCCCTTTTTTGTTTGTATAGGACTCCAATTAGAATTCTCCAATTCTCCAATTATATTCTATACGAATATGTGCTTTCTCAGTCTTATGAGAGTCCATTGGAAGCAGTAGCCTGCTGTCAACAAACCATGTTTATCTAAGCTTGAGCATATGTGCTGTCCAACCAAAGAAGACATAAAGAGGAGCATGTTTTAAGGTGTGTTTCCACATAAAGCAATGAGCTACTGCTCACACTTGAGTTGTCACTGTAGACCAGATGTCACAAAGTTCACTATCCCTTTATGATTATAAAATAAATGGATTTTTACAGCTTTATTGAGGTATAATTAACATACAAAAACTGCAAACATTTAATGTATCTAATTTGACGAGTTTGGAAATAAGTGTACACCCATGGTACCATTGCTAAAATCAAGGTAATAATCATATCCATCAGCTCCTAAAGTTTCCTTGTGTTCTTTTGCTTTTTCTTTTCTTGGTGGTAAGAACACCTAACATGAGATCTACCCTCCTAACAAATTTTTAAGTACACAATACCATATTGTTAACTATAGACTCTCTGCTATAAAGTAGATCTCAAAAATTTACTCATGTTGCATAACTGTAACTTTAGACCCATTGAAAAGTCAACCTATGGAATGGGAAAAAGTATTTGCAAAGTATGTATCTGATAAGGACTTAATATCCAAAATAGATAAGTAACTCGTACAACTCAATAGCAGATTGAAAAATGGGTAAAGGACTTGAACAGACATTTCTCCAAAGAAGACATACAAATGACCAACAGGTATAGGAAAAGGTGCTAACTTCACTAAGCTTCAGAGAAACGCAAACAAAAACCACAATGAGATATCACCTCACACCTGTTAGGGTGGCTATTATCCAAAAAGATAACAAGTATTGGTGATGATGTGGAGAAATTGGAATCCTTGTACACTGTTGGTGGGAAGTTTTCATTGCTATATTTTGATTGGTTTATACTTGATAGAATTCCTACCATCCTGATAGAAACTAGCTCATTCAGTGTTCATCCCTCTCCCATTATTTATGGGAGTTCCCAAAGGGCCGCCTTACCCCTGTATACAAAACAGTCCATTAGTAGCAGTTGCCATGCAAGATCATTGTTCTTTCTCTATACGTTCCCTCTGCCTGCCAAACAGCTGATGAACATTGCAGTCACTTTCCACAACATGAAAATGTTGACATTCACCTAAAAACAAACAAACAACTAAAAACACCTTACATATGGATATGGATACTCTCATCATGTGGAGTAGTAACAGCCAGGTTGATTTGGGAAGTGAGAAGGACTGTCATTTCAACACATAAACTGTGAATTAGTAATGATTGCATCAGAGTTTCGTATCTCAAAAACCTCCTTTCACCTATTTTAGAAATGTTTAAACCCTCTCATCTACTAATTTGGAAAGTGAACTAATTTGTAAGATTTAACACTGATAGATGTGATATTATATGTACCCGTCTCCTCTAGTTTCCCCCATATCCTCTCTTTTATAACTTAAAATTCTTCTATTACCAGTGCAAAATTAAATGTCATGAATATCAATTAACATAAACTGAGAATTAGGGTGAAGTGTAACAGGAGCAAAGGAAGTATATATACCTGATCATCTACTTCAAACAATATGCTCAACCTCTCATATTTTAGTGGAGAGCTTACAGAGAAACTTAAAATAGAATTCTATCATGTTGATATTTTAATTAAGTTAACAACTTTAGATGAAGAAAAAAAAGCATGGAGAAAGAGAGAATGACCATTTTAGTATGGAATGCTTGTTGCCACTGCAGTCAGGGACGCTGTTACTTGAAAATAGGTAATATAGGAGATGTGAACAGGTTTTTTGTTTATATTTTTTGTTAAGAGTCATTCTCTTTTACCTTTCGTACAGAGACAATTATTACTTCAATTTATAAAGACATATATTATGTTTATACTGTAGTCCATAATGGCAAATTTTCTACTTTATGCAGTGATTAGTCCAAAGAAGTGATCTATTTCAACAATGAATTAAAAACTGGCTGTTTTAAAATATTTTACAGATGTTTTGAATGCAATATTTTTTTCCAAGATTCTCAAGGAAAACACAGGATTTAAATGTTGGTGCTGATTTTGCATTTCATGACAAAATAGACAACTCAACTGTACAAAAAGCAGATGAAGAATAAACTTAACTAAGGAGGCAAAACATCTGTACACTGAAAACTATAAAATATTGGTGAAAGAAACTAAACAAGACACACACAAAAATGGAAAGATATCCTTTTTCATGGACTGGAAGACTTAGTATTGTTAAAATGTCCATACTGCCCAAAGCAATAGTACTGGCATAAGAACAGACACATAGAACAATGGAACAGAATAGAGAGCCCCAAAATAAATCCATGTATATACAGTCATCTGAATTTCAACAAGGGTGCCAAGAATACACAAAGGAGAAAGGATAGTCTCTTGGATAAATGATGTTAAGAAAACTGGATACACACATACAAAATAATAAACTGGACCTTTGTCTTGCAACACACACAAAAATCAATTCAAAATGGATTAAAGATTTAAATGTAGGCCTCAAACTGTAAAACTACTAGAAAAAAAATAGAGGCAAACCTTCACGATATTAGTCTTGGCAATGACTTCATGGGTATAACAACAACTGTGTACCTAACAAAAACAAAAATAAACAAGTGAGACTACATCAAACTTAAAAGCTTCTGCACAGCCAAGGGAACAGTCAACAGAATTAAAAGCCAACCTGTTGAAGGAGAGAAAATGTTTGTAAACCATATATCTGATAAGTGGTTAATCTTAAAAATATATAAGGAAATTCAACAACTCAATAGCAAAAAAGACCCCTAGTAGGTCGACTTAAAAAATGGGCTAAGGACTTGCAAAAACATTTCTCCAAAGAAGACATATGAACAGGCAGCAGGTATGTAAAAAGGTATTCAACATCACTAATCATCAGGAACATAGAAATAAAGGCCATGGTGATTCTAAATAATGAATTAGTCAAACAAGAAATCCCTAGAGAAATTTTAAAACTTTGAATGAAATGAAAGTAAAAACCCAACCTATCAAAATTTGTGGGAAGTAGTGAAAGCAACAGCAAGAGAGAAATTTATAGCATTGAATGCACATATTAGAAAAGAAGAAAGATTTAAAAACACCAACCTATGTTTCTCCCTTAAGGAATTATAAAGAGAAGGCCAAATTATGTCCAAAGTAAGTAGAAGAAAGAAATAATAAGAATTAGAGCAGAAATCAATAAAATTGAAAACAGGAAATTAGTGCAGAAAATCAATCGATGCAAAAGTTGGTTCTTTTTGAAAAGATCAATAAAATTATAAGGTTCTAGTCAGATTACCCAAGATATAAAAGAAAGTACACAAACTACTAATACCAGAAAGGAAAGTGGGACATCACAACAGATCCTATGAACATTAAAATGATAATAAAAGAATATTATGAGCAACTCTAGGTCCACAAATTTGATAACTTAGATGAAATGGACCACTTCCTTCAAAGATACAACTTGCCAAAACTCACACAAGAAAGAAAAAGGCAATCTGAAATAGACCTATATCTATTAAAGAAATTTAATCAATAATTAATAATCTTCCAAAAAAAAAACCATACCAAGCCCACATGGGTTCACTGGTGAATTCTACCAAATATTTAAGGAAAATGTTATACCTATAGAATCTCTTTCAGAATATAGAAGCAGAGGCAATACATTCTAATTCATTCTATGAGGCCAGAATTACCCTAGTACTGTAACTACATAAAGACATTAAGATAAAAGAAAACCAGAGATTGACAACTCTCATGAACATAGAGGCAAAACTCTTCAACAAAATATTAGCAAATTAAATCCAACAGTGTATAAAAAGAATTATACACCAAGACCAAGTGGGATTTACCCCAGGTATGTAAGGTTGGTTCAACATTTTAAAATCAATTAATGCAATGTATCATATCAACACAATAAAACAGAAAAATCACATGATCATATCAAGAGATACAGAAAAGGAATTTGACAAAACCCAACACCCATTTGTGATAAAAACTCTCAGTAAAATATCAATAGAGAGGAACTTCCTCAATTTGACAAAAGATATCTACCAAAAATCTGCAGCTAACATCATACTTAGTGGTAAGAACCCAAAGCTTTCCCACTAAGATCATTTACAAGGCAAGGATGTCCTCTCTCACTACTCCTTATCAATGTCATACAGAAAGCTCTAGCTAATACAATAAGACAATAAAAGAATATAAAAGGTATACAGATTGGGAAAGAAGACATAAAACTGTCTTTGTTTGCAGATGACATGATTGCCTACATAAACACTCCAAAAGAATTGACAAAAAAATTCCTAGAGTTAGCAAGCTATTATAGTAAGTTGTAGGATACAAAGTTAATATACAAAAATTAATTGCTTTCCTATATACCAACAATGAACAAGTGGAATTTGAAATTAAAAACCCAATACCATTTACACTACCACCCTGAAAAATGAAATACTGAGGTAGAAATCTAACAAAATATGAAAGAAATCAAAGAAGAACGAAATAAATGGAGAGACATTCCACGTTCATGGAGAGTACGACCCATGTCAGTATTGTCAGGATGTCAGTTCTTCCTAACTTGATCTATAGATTCAATACAATCCAAATCCAAATCCCAATAATTTTTTTATGGATAGAAACAAATTGTTTCTAAATTTTAAATGGAGAGGCAAAAACTCAAAATACCCAACAGGATATTGAAGGAGAAGAACAAACTTGGAGAACTGACACTACTTGACTTCCTGACTTACTATAAAGCTACAGTAATTGGGACAGTATGGTATTGGCAAAAGAATAGATCAATGGAACAGAATAGAGAGCTCAGAAACAGACCCATGTAGATAGAGTCAAGTAATCTTTGACACGTGAACAATTGCAATATAATGGAGCAAATATACTCCTTTCAACAAATCATGCTGGAACCTCTAGACATCCACATGCACTGCTGGTGCAAATGCAAAATGGTGCAGCCTCTGGAAATCATTAAAAAGATTCCACAAAAAATGAAAAATAGAATTATTTTATGATCTAGCAATCCCACTTCTGAATATTTATCCAAGATAATTTAAATTAGGTTCTCAAAGAGCTATTCGTATCCCCATGTTCATTGCAGCACTATTCACAACAGTCAAGGTATGAAAACAACTTAAATGTCCATCAACAGATGAATGGATAATGAAAATATGATATATACATATTCAGTTTTAAAAGAGAAAATTTTGTAATATGCGACAGCATGGATGCACCTTGAGGACAATACCCTAAGTATTGAATACATCCTAAGAAAGAAACCAGACACACAAAGACAAATACTGTAGGATTCCACATATATGAGGTATCTCAAATAATCAAACTCATAGAATCAAAGAATATTATAGTGGTTGCCAGGGACTGGAGGGAGGAGGAAATGAGGAGTTACTAATTAATGGACACAAAGTTTCAGTTAAATACGATGAATAAATTCTAGAGACCTGCTATACAACATTATGCCTGTGGTCATCGATACTGTATTGTGCACTTAAAAATCTGATAAGATGGTAGATCTCATATTAAGCGTTTTTACTACAATAAAATAAAATTTAGGAAAAAAACAGGTGAGAGTGGAACTGTCCAAATCTAGGACACTTCTCTCTTTCATGGTAGCCAGAGAAGCACTCCTTCAGACTAGAGGGTTTGGTGGAACACAGTGTAGAACGCACTGTTTTAAGGCCAGTTGTGATATCAGTGCCGATTTTTGTAGTCATTAATCTAGATGACTGCTTCTCAACATTTTATATGAATACAAATCACTTGGGGATCCCGGTAAAATGTACATTCAGATTAAGTAAGTCTGGGTGGGTTCTGAGATTCTTCATTTATAATGAGCTCCCAGGAGACTAATGTGGACTGCACTGTGAGAAGCAAGGGTCTATATAATTTAAATCAAAATTCCTTTGTTTTATAAAACCATTATAACATGTATTTTGGGTGAACCCTCAACCATATCACTAAATTACAATAGATTGTATTTTTATTTGTTACTTTTGTGATTACTTATGATTCCTTAAGCACATTAAGAACTGAGTATTGGGGCAAGGCAGTCTGATGTATATGTGCTGGTAATCGTTAGAGAACATTGCCTATAATAAAAAAGGCTCTAGATAATTTCTATAAAGATGATTAATAGTAGCCTACAAAGAATATGCTGTAGCTATCACACATTAATTGATTCCTACAAGAATACACATAAGTACTGACTTGCATTACTAATTTTCAGAAAAAGAAATGATACATTAAAGCAATATTAAATATTTGCCACCAATTTTTGGATGTTGAAAATATGGCACTGCCACCTCTTGGTAAGAGACATAGTGGCAAGATAATTGCTGTTTAAGTGATTATATGTATATTTATATATATTTATTTAAAGTTACATATTTCCATCATTTTATATTCTAATAACTGATGGATATCAGATTTAAGTCATTTAGCTAGAGATATGTCAAGTATTTAGACTCATTTGTAAACATCTTTCTTTGTGTTGCTATATTATGGTAAACAGCTCCTTAGTGTAAAATAGCTAACCTGTTCCTCTTTATTCTGCTGTCATTAACACAAACGATAATAGGAACTTATTTATTCAGTAAAAAGAAAGGTCAGTACTCATTTTCATTATTAGCCAATTGAGACTACTTTTTTCTTTTCGTTTCAGGTAAAATTAAGCCATTTGGGGTCAATCTGCATAGCAATGGGAAGAAGAAACAAGTAACTACCCACATTATTCTTAAAAGAGGAAGAGATTTTACTACTTGGTAAAATCCTAGGACTTAAAACTTCTTTTAATATGGTATTCGTATGACTTCGTGGACTAATTCATCAATTCAGCTAGGTGAAACAAAATAAAAATCAGTTAATTTTTTTTGTGCTTTTTAGAACATGAGCTGCAATTTCAGTTGCCTACCAAAGGTGGAAAAGCCAAATCATTGAACACTGTAGGAATGTTGAGTGCCCGATACTCAATACATATTTGTTCAAATAGTGAATGACAAATATACCCTTGGTATAAACTGATACCAAGTGCAAATTTAGGGGAGAGTTGCCACATATTACTTTTTAGAGAAATATAGTCCTTTAATTTTTATGTAAAATCTGTTTTATAAATGATGAGTTTCTTTTATTCTTCTCTTTAAAACTGTAGGCTACTGGTTTGCTACCTATCATACAGAATATAGAATCTTAAAAGAGGACATTTTGTTAGAGATTGTGTCTTTCTTCCAACAATTTTAAAAATGAATAACCTAAAATCAAATTGATTTGACCATTGTGTCAAAGTGCCTGAATTAGAAGCTGGATCTAATGATCTTTAGTCTGATATCCACTGATAAGTTATACTGAAAAACACTTCAAGGCAACCTTTATTGTACAAACTTGAAAATAAAATTTAATTAGATTATATTAGTTTTTTCCTTTTATCATATCCCACAATACTGTACCAAGTATAGGTGATAGAACACAGGGTGTGTACACATCTATTCATGAATTCTTCAAAAGATTTTACAGACTGTTTTTCTTCTTTTCCTTAGGTGTTTTTCATTATTCATATCATATAGTGAATGACAGAGTCTCTGTTAAATACATTAAAATATTATAATATATTGATGTTAAAATGTCAATTCTCTGTTTATTTCTTTCAAGGAACTCAATGTGTATTAAGAAACTAGCACATTGATCTTGTATTAGCACTTTGAGGTAGTGGAAAACAAGTATTATTTGACATATAATTTGACTTATGGATACAAGAGAGGATCCAAAATATATTTCCCAAATAACAAATAGAAAATTAGTGATAAAAAAGTGATTACATTTGGTGATAGTTAATTTAAGGCACCAACTTGACTGGACCACAGGCTGCCCAGATATTTGGTCAAACATTATTCTGAGTGTTTCTGTGATGGTGTTTTGGATGTGATTAACATTTAAATAGGTAGACCCAGTAAAGCAGATTGTTATCTGTAATGTGGATGGGCCTCATCCATCAGTTGAAGGCCTAAATAGAATAGCGATCTGACCCTCTCCCCAGTAAGACAGAATTCTCTTGCCTGATAGCCTTATACTACTGGTTCTGTTTCTCTGGAGAAACCTAATACATACTTCTTACACTCTGTGTCTTTTAGCTAAATGAGTGAGGTCTCATGTAATTTTAATTGTCTTTTTCTCTATAGATGGTTAGCAATACCACCTCAACCATTTATTCTTCCAATAAAAATATGGTGAGTGGTTATGATTGCAAAAAGATAGTGTTACCTGATTAACTCCCTTCAACTTCCCAATGGAATATTAATGAACACTCAAAATGAGTGTAAAATGCAAATAGTTGTAGGGAATTTGTAACATAAGCAGAAACACTGAGGAATTTCCACCTTAGATTACAGTAAGTTCTCTGGTAAAACACTGGGACCAAAGTGGGAAAGACAATAGGTTATCATCTATTCACTCCTTTGAGTTTCTCTGTATTTCAGGTGTCCTCTAAACTTCTTAGAGGAATGTAAACAAGTGTTTCTCAATACATACCCTTGCCTCTCCACCCCTAACCCATTGCTCTCATTGAATTGAACACTCATAAGAAGTTACTTCAAAAAGAATGCCTTTTCTTTAAAAAGAGACCTATTCATCAGGTATCATGGACTTAGAAGGCAAAAGAAGAAATGCTTGAATCATCAGCTGGGCACCTGCCCTGTACCACAATAAATTTACAATCTGTGATTTTCCCTCTGGATGGATTTGGCTAATGAAACATAA
Organism: Equus caballus; assembly: GCF_041296265.1. NCBI lineage: Eukaryota > Metazoa > Chordata > Mammalia > Perissodactyla > Equidae > Equus > Equus caballus. The sequence goes on from NC_091700.1 coordinate 75,220,471, forward strand.
GATGACAGTGGCCAATTTGGTCAACGATTATTGCTTGATCTCTGTTTACAGTTGTTTCTTCTTAGATGGGCAGTTAATGTAAATGGATTGGATGACAAAAGACCATCTATGCAAGAAATATGCATTTTTTCCAACATTTTCATCTCCTTGATAAAGCTCAATCCTTTCTATATCAACTGATAGAAAATACATTATTGAATAATTTCTTTTATATGTTAAACCAAAACATACTTAATAGTTATACTATAGTTCAGATTATTTTCTGAGAAGTATTAATCATAATTATATCAATAACATTCTCTAGGAAATTTTCCATATATGTGTGATTGCTATTTGCCTTTATCTCTAAGGTGAAGATGATTATAATCAAAATTCACATACAATAGACCATATTTATGAATTGTGTATCTTCTGAGACAGGTAAGGGGAAGTTTCCCCCTCGCTGCCATTCCACCTCCATGCTTTTAGTCCTGAGTTTCTTTCTAAAGTAGCCAGAATCATTTTATGATCATCTTTTTTCCATCATTGTTTCCTCCTGTACATTCATTATAGTCTGTTACTATTTTTGACATGATATGGTGGGAGACAGAGATGGGAGGCAGTGCTTCTTTATAACTGACCATGTGCATATTGTGAGGGGTCAGAATTTGCCACCCCAGAATATATCTCTTCAGAGTGATTATTTTTAAGAATAAAAGACTCAGAAAGAAACTTTGACCTTCCCCCTAACTGCCTAAAAGAAGTTAAGATAGAAGGCCTGTTTTAGGAAGGAGTTATCACCATAGATAGCTATCATGGTAGAGAGGGAGGAACCCAGCAAGACCCACCTATTCAAAGTCTTCCCATACCCCATTGTCTTTGCAAGCTATGGCAAATACTTGTTTACCAAACCTTTGCTTTTCTGTCTCCATGTGAATTGCCTTCCTCCCTTTTGAATTCCAAAACCACTACCCCCAACATCCTGCTTTGTCTTTAGCTGAAGATGGTGTTTAAGGTGGTGCCTTTGGTCATTTTGGTGAGTTACTCAGTTTTCCTGGATTTCTCTCATGTATACATGTTATTAAGCTTTGTTTGCTTTTCCCCTATTATTCTGTCTCATGTCAATTTAATTCTTATATCAGCCAGAAGAACCTAGCAGATAGAGGAATATTTCTTCCTCCTCTACAACACATTACAAGAAACTTGCTAAACTCAGTATACTCTGAAGGTTATTACATTTTGCTCACTGTAATGAAAGAGAAAACCACAAATGGCATTAGAGTGTTTATAATAAACCACATGCTTCCATGTAAGAAGACCAAGCACTGGTATTGAAGATCCCTACACAAACCTGCACTGTATTAATAATTGTTCAAATTTGGGATAAAGTTTGTATACCTAAATATGTCCTACAGCTTAGGGTTTAGAAAAAGAAATTACTACTAAACAGTTAGAAAATGTGAGGAAGCAAGAACAATCTGTAGATGTTCAAAGATAGAACACATCTGTAGTCATTCAAAAAGATGTCAACAGATGATCAAAAACAACTGCCTATGAAAAATGTATTCAACTTCAAAGAATGACAATTGAACACGTAAGGCACAGAGGACAAATGTTCTTCAAAAGTCCCCACTACAGGATGTCATTCAAATAGCAAACTGAACTCAGATAGATAGCCCTTGCCCCATTCCAAAAGCCAATTTTAAATATTCAATGTGATTTAAAAAAATAGAAAAAGAGTCTAACAACATCCTCACTGCAGAGAGATTCGCCATTCACGTGCCCTATAATTTGAGGAAAACTTTTGAGATATAAGCCAGACAAGACAAGTTGAGAATAAAAATAAACTAATAAAACAGAAAGAGAAGTCTTCATGGAAGAAAATGCTCAAAGGGTAACACGTGAAGAGCACGAGCAAACCCCCTCAAGATAAAGTTGATAACATAACTCACTCCTACTCTTAGTGCAATAGAGTTAATAAAATGAGTAGTTGGGCACTGTATGTGCAGGGTATACTGTAGTAACAAAGAACCTTAGAGTCTCATAGCTTAGCATGGCAAAATTTTATTTCTCACTCATACTATATGTCTATCATGTTGGCAGCATGTTTAGCTCATTAAAGTTATTTTGGAATCCCGGTTGATAGTAGCTTCATCTTAACATTTGCTTCCAGGATCACCTTGGTGAAGGAGAGAAAATGCTACAAATTATTCTCAGGCTTTGAAAAACTCCAGTGGAAATGATACATGTCACGTCTGCTCATGTTTCATTGAACAAAGTAAATCATACTACTGACTACTATGCTTTATTTTATACCCTGTGCTGTTCTGTTTTTCAGTATTCTGTCTTAAATTGGAGTTGTATTTCTGAGTAAACTTGTAAAGCAGACACTATAGCAGCGGCCACGATGTTTGTTGTGCATAACAATTGTCTCAGAGTATTTTAAGGCAAATTTTGGGGGCATTTTAATAAGTCTGAGTGCTGCTTGAAGACTGCATTTCTAAAAAGCATGGCAGGTGGTGTTGATGTAGGTGGTCTGGGTATCAAACTTTGAGGGAACAATAAAAGACTGTCTAATCTTTAATGACATCTCAAAGATCCCATTCTTTTTCTCTGTCTCCACTTGCTCTACTCTCAGGGAGAAAGCCAGATGTGAATCAAGACAGGAAATTTCTACATAATTGAAGCTTTTGGAGGAAAGGGCTAAAGGGTGAAACCCTTTGTCAATGGGACTCCTAAAATCCCTGTGTCTGTTACTGGATGACTGCCTCCCTTTATCAAAATTCTTTTCTTTCTATTGCTCTGAAACGCTTTCAAGAAAATGGAATCTTAGCCATCAAATGTAGCTTCCTCTTCTACTTGTGAAAGCTAAATGTTGAAAGGATGGAACATGGGATGAAGGAACTACTAGGAAGATCAGTTAGCATCATTCTAAGATAGATAAAAGATATTTTTAAAACTTCTTGATTTTCTTCTTTATCTCAACAGGATTAGACATCTTTAAGGAGTTAGGATCAAATTGTAAGCTCAGCATAAATGGTGTCCATTCACTGATTTTTTTTGTCAGAACAAATAATCCAAAACAACCTCAGAAACCTAAACTGGTGTGTTCTTCTGTCCAGGCTGCTATAACAAAACACCATAGAGTGGGTGGCTTATAAATAACAAATTTATTTCTCACAGTTCTAGAGACTGGGAAGTCCAAAATCAGGGCACTGCCATATTTATTGTCTGGTAAGAGCCCACTTCCTGGTTCACAAACAGCTGTGTTTTTGCCATATCTTCACATTGAGGAAGGGGCAAGGGAGCTCTTTGGAGTCTCTTCTATAAGGACACTAATCCCCTTCTTAAGGGCTCTGCACTCATGACCTATCTCCTCTCAAAGGCCCCACCCCTTGATACCATTGCATTGGGTTTGGGAATTAGCATATGCTTTTTGAGGGAACAGAAACACTCCTTGTATAGCAACTGGGAAGATTATGAAGATTGTGACCATGCAAGATTTGTGAATGAGAATTCCAGGCTTTGAGATTCTAGCCATATTCATCTTAACTTTTATTGATCTTTAATTTAATGGGCTCCACTATACTTATTCTACTTGTGTTTCTTCTCTTCTAAAAAAAAAAAAAGTCACCTATTTTAATTTCTCTGCAAGAGAGTGTTCTTTCTGTCTATTCCCGAGCTAGTTATCCCGCTTTCTACCATATTATTAGATCAACTGTCTTTACAGATTTTCTTTGCATTTCTTCCTACAGCAGCCTGTGCTTCTACCTCTGCTTAGGCTTTTATCAAGCTCTTTGTCCTTAGTTGGTTATTTTTTTCCTACTGAATTGTTTATTTTCACATTTATTTTAGGCATTTAAAGAATTCTCATCGTACCATTGTTATCTTAATGTGTGCTTTTGAATTTAGAGTTTAGGAGGTGAAATGATAAGTGATTGAAAAGTAGTTACAGCCTAGAATGGAAATGTTCTTAATTTCTCAGCACTGAGTTTGACTATTATCCTCAAAGCCAGCCCTTATTGTCCAGTGGTTGAGATTTGGCACTCTCGTGGCTGCTGCCCAAGTTCATTTCCTGGTCAGGGAACCATATCACCCACCTGTTTGGTTGTCATACTGTGGTGGCTGCATGTTGCTGAAAACTATGCTATGGGTGTTTCAAATACCAGCAGGGTCACCCATGGTGGACAGGTTTCAGAAGAGCTTCCAGACTAAGACACACTAGGAAGAAGGAACTGGCCACTCACCTCTGAAAATATTGGCCATGAAAACCCTACAAATAGCAATGGAGCATGGTCTGATACAGTGCCTGAAGGTGAGGGGATGGAGAAAAGACCGGGAAGGCTTCTGCTCTGCTGTACGCAGGGGCTCTAGGAGTCAGAACCCACTCCACAGCAGTAACAACAACAAGTTATTCCAAAAATATTTTAACACAGAACTATTTCAAGCAGAAGGACACCATGATCAAATCTGAATTTTAATAAAAGTCACTCTGGTAGCTCTATGAAAAATGGGTTCAAGAGGATGAAATAAGAAACAGCTAATAATTTGAGGAAAAATGTAATTAATTGTGATAGAAATTATGAGCTGAACAAAGGAAAAGTAGAAATGATTCAAATAAATTAATAAATATCAAGGGAGCTAGAAATGACCAGATTGATAACAAATTCAAGGTGGGATGAAAAAAGAATAAGGAGACTTAGTGGCATGCATCCCAATTCTCTAGTTCTTCAGAGTGGACAGCTTGTTAAGTCATAAGTGCAATGAAAGAAAAGAAGAAAGAGAGACCTGAATACACACATTTCAGCCTGTGTGAGATAATCCATTAGGAATTATGTGTGTATGTGTGTAGGTATATGTATGTTATCATATGTATTTATGTATTACTCCTAGAGCTGTGACAGCTCCCTAAAGAGTACCTCCTCGCCCTCACCAAAGGCTGGGGTGGGAGGCACCTTTGTGGCTCACTGTATGGTGGAAAATGTTACTGAGAAGCTTCCTGAAAATATACTTTTTGTGCTGTAGGGGGAAGCCATCCACAGGGAGAATTGTCACCTTAGGACCCACTGCAAATTCACCCAAGAGAGAATCAGGAGAGGCCATTCACAAGGAAAGGCCTCACTTGTGGCATTTCACTATGAAGCCGTAGGAGAGGGACTTGGGGGCACTGCAGCAAACCAAGTGCTTCTGGAACTGGAAGTTGGAGAATCCACCCTCTGAATGAGCTGAGACAAGAAGAAACCACACCCTACTGTAGCCTAGCACTCAAGCAATACTGCCCAGCAGGAGAGCACTATAGGATTAACTCCACCATGGAGGATATGAGAACTGGAGGAGGCTTGGACCTGAAGGAGATGGGCGACTGAGACAAAATGGACAGAAGAGAAAAAGGCTTTTTCCTCCTCTGTCCTTTCAATATCCTCTACTGACAAGGTTAACATCATGCCAGCTGTCATATGAAACATATCGACAAAGCTGACCCACTTTATCACAAAACAGGCAAAGATGAGTATAGTTAGATATGAGACAATAAATTGACAGCTAGAAAGTTTTGCCTTCATATGTTTACTTAAAAAGCTATAGCCAACCTTCTTACAAGTAAAGTTCTCACGCGTCAAAATTAAGAGGTTATAGATCCAACACTCATTTTAGGAAGACAGGAAGAGATTAATATACATAGTCTGTTTTCTCTCTCCTTTTCTTTCATTCCTTCTTTTCTTTATTCTGCATGTGTGCTCTCTCTCTCTCTATATATATATTATGTAATTATATATTATATACAGATAACTTCTCTGCCAGTATCGGATGTTCTCATATTTCCTTATGAGGTTCAAATTTCACCCTTGAGGGTAGAGGTTTTCCAATTTGTTCCTCCATTTGTACTCTACCTCAGCCATAGATATAGTGGTTTTTCTCAATGCCTACTACTTTTGTATATTTTAATGTTTCTTTATTTCTTAATATTTAATCTGTTGTTGACTAGTTAATAAATCTTTACATTAAACTTTCAACGTTCATATTTTTATGTGGATTTTTACTTTTATAATTGGACCCTAAATGATACATCATCTTCTTCCTTGGAGTCCTTTTTCCTCTCTAGAATTTCTTGGGACATACAAATTTGTTATTGAATACAAACATGTGTCACCGACAGGAACCAGTGTTGTCGGGAATCAGTAATAACCCCAAATTATGTAGTTTTCCTCCTTATTTTGCTTAAAGCATAGAGGTGGTGATGGTGGAGGAAGAGAAGGAGGACAAGGAGGAGGAGGAGGAAGAAGAGGAAGAAGAGACCATGGTGTAACGAGGGGATCTACTGTAGATTTTATGGTAAGGAGACAATTTCCTAAGGTGTTAACGTGAGCCAGACATGCAAACTCTCTTGTTATACAGATATCTGGAAGAAAAGCTACTATGACTCGCCCCCTACCTAGGGAAAAGAAAAACTTTCTGAGATGGCTGCTTTTTTAAATCTGAAATTAGAAGACATCTGCCTAAATAAATGAACTATGTAAGATTCAAGGGTATTGTTTGATTTTGTTCCAGAGTTGTGTCCCAGCAGCTGCATATCCCACTGTAGACCATTCCTATCCAGCAGGACATTGCTGTTAGTTTGCCATAATCTGAAGAGAATATGATCCATGAGAAACCTCTGTGTTCCCTGTAAATAGTATGTATTTTACCTCTATACCTTTCCCAGATTTGAGAATATGCTATCATCTCAACAACTTATTATTGTCTGGAAAAGTTCAATAAGAACTAGAAAACACTGTTTCATATTATAGAATAACATAAAATACACACTAACTGAGGTCAAGTACCAGGAGGAGCTGAGTGACAGTCATTATTTTATTTTTCTTCTAATACATGTTCTTCAATAAATTCAGAAAACCATCCATTGTGTCTTTGCATGGAAACTAGGAGTATGATTTTGATGGTTGTCCACTCTCCTACACACTTGCAACTTTCCGTACAAGCTGGATACAGTTCTCAGAATTCAAAATACACAACCTCAACACATTATTGAATAGTGGATCTGGCTGCAGTATCATGAGTAATCTACTACCAGGGTGCAGGATCATATTCAAGCTACCCAGAAGTGATGTTGTTCATCCAATTTAAATTATACAGAATATTTTTCCATGCATCCTTCTGAGATACTATGTTGCAAATTTCTTGCCTTCCGATACATGGCTCCATGCCTTCAGCTTTGCATATCTTCTTTATTTATTGATTCAAGAAGTAATAATTTCATGTGGAATGCAACATGAGTCTTATTTTTTACTCGGTATTAGAGAACATCAATTGAATACTCCTATAGAGCTCAACTATTTTGTGGCAAGAAATACAAACAAAGACTAGCCTCAGAGATAAATTAAGAAAAATAAGGAACAAATAAGAAATAATAAAAGAGAATAACAGAGAGGGCCTTGCTTTGTATAGAGAGCAGGAGAAGGCAAAAGTTAAGTAAAAGCTGGCAGCAGAGAACTCTGCAGGCAAAGAGAAATGTGGGAGCAAATATGCCAATCTGGGAAGAGCTGGGTCTGTGGTCATTGAACTAAAAACAGCACTGTGTTCAGATGGTGGTGGGAGACGAGTAGAGATGGTCACACAATGGAGTTGCTGAGCTGATCAGGGACAATGGATAGAAACTGAAGATACTTAGCAGGGACTTCCATCTGATAACTCTATTTTGGGCCATCTTCATTGACGTAATCTGTTTAAATTAGATTACCCATCATAAACCTGCTTAAGGTCAGATTCAACAAGTTCCACCGATTTAGGTGAATTCTACATATATAGTGACACTCATTAAGCTGAACTAGAATCCTAGAGAATTTGAAGGCAACTAACTTAACCCACAGAAAAGTTTTACAGTAGCCATCCCTCATAATTTGGGCTGCAACTCAGGTTTATTTGATTTCAAAGTATATGCTCTTCATTTATGAAACAAGGTTTGCAAGTAAAATAGTGGGGATGAAAAATGCACAAATATCCTCATTTAAGAAGCGGCCGAAAAGGGGAAGGAGAGGATACAGATAAACTTGGGAGTAGAGAGATGTGTTTAAAGAGGCTCTATCATGTGCACTCATAGAGTCGAGTCAGTCCTTGACAGCTCAAGATTGAATCAGACAGATTCAGAGTGTGCAAGATTCTCTAGCTATATGTTCTGGAGAATGTTACTTACCTTCTTTAAACAGAATTACTAAATTTCTCTCAGCCCAAATTTATTTAAAATGAGGATAATAACAGTAACTACTTAATAGAGCAATTGTGAGTATTATGTCAATGTTTCCTAACTTTTCACTTTACTGCAACAGAGAACATGATAATTCATCCCAATGAGTAAAACACAGAAAGCCTGCTCTGGCTGCCTCAGGTTCCTACCAGGTACCTCAAAGCCAGAAAACAACAGTAACACAGAATATCTAGAACATTCTGTGACACCTTAATTGAGTGCTTGACACACAGTAGGTTATCAGTGAATAGATGCTATTTTTATAGAGGATTTTTCTCTATGATTAAATGGGTCAAAATTTTCTGCTTTAAGTTGCTTTTTGGGATACCATAAAATATATACAGTGAAGTGAAGAATTTCTCTCTTTGGAAGATCACATCAAACCATATATTTATTGAGTTTAAGTTAGGACAAACATGTCCCTCAGGTACATTCAATTTTCAATGACAACCTAAGTCCCAATAATTCAGCAACAGCATGATACCTGAATTCATCTCTGGGATATGTGGTCCCAGAATAAGATTTTTCTATATAAATTTTCTCTTTTTGATTGTTAATTTTCCCTCCTGTAATGATTTTCTATTTTATTTATTTATTTATTTATTTTTTTGAGGAAGATTAGCCCTGAGCTAATATCTCCCAGCAATTCTCCTCTTCTTGCTGAGGAAGACTGGCCCTGAGCTAACATCCATGTCCATCTTCCTCTATTGTATATGTGGGACACCTGCCACAACATGGCTTGATAAGTTGTGCATAGATCTGTGCCCAGGACCCAAACCTGCAAACCCCAGGCTGCTGAAGCAGAATGTGCAAACTTAACCACTATGTCACTGGGCCAGACTCCTGCTCCTATATGATTTTTGATGATGAACAAGCAGAGCAGCAATATCTGTCTTTTCTCTTTTTGCTCAACCTCTTCCATATTTTTTCTTTGTTTTTTTTGTCTGCAGGATTTTAGGATTTGTTCATTTTTTTCCTCCATGTTTTTAGAGTTCCCATTTGCAATGGGATTCTAACACTCTATGCATCTGACTGAAGCTGTTTGTGTGTATGTGTGTGTACTTTCTTCAGTTTCTTTTTTCTTTATAAAATGCTGAATGCATTAAGCAGACACCATGGTAACACAGATTTCTGAAACTTCTTGTTCTGCCAATTTAAGGAACTGTAATACTTCCCTTAGTAAATATTCTCATATTCTTTAAGTTCACCATTTATTCTAAAATGACATTAAATATGATTCTTACATATTAAACATGGAATGATTATGGCAGATAAAACTGACATGACAGATAAGGAAACTGAGGGTCATGTAAGTCATATGCTGTTTTTTAAATCAATAGTGTTGGTTGTTACATATAGAATTAACTCTTGGATGGAAGGCCTCTGAATTTACATACAGCCTTCCAAATTAAATGTCCTACTTAATTCAAGTTCATCTCAACGTTGTACTACATTCATGTAATTCTCACAACTACTTTATGTGGTTTGGTTTTATCTCAAATATTACTTGTCTACTTATTTGGCAAAATAAGTTTTATATTCTATATCCTCCAAAAAAGAAACTTAAATAATGCTAGTGTAAAACAGCATCACTCAATTTATTACACCACTTAAAACAAGTCATTTATAATTTATCTTCAACTATAATGAGTAATGAATTCATGAATCTCTTTTCCTTCCTCAGTAAGAAATTCTTAATTTTTGAGGTTGCTATTTCTTCCTTTTTCCAATAGTGGTAGGCTCTCTCTTGGGCAGTTGATAAAATACTTTCATGAAATTCAAAAACCTTCATATGAAAAAAATTATAGAAACTTCATATTATCAGAATTTTAAAAGAAATTTCACAAAACTGGTACCTATTTCTTTTTTTAAAAAGAAGGAAAATTGAAATACAGTAAATTAAAAGATTGATTGCAAGGTAAATCCTCATTTTGGAGCAATTCATAGAGCAAATACTTACATTTGATTTAAAAAAGAAAAAAAGAAAAAAGAAGATAAGGAAGTGGAACATTAGCACACAAGTACAGACTTTTACAACAGGGAAAATCCTTTTTTTGTTTTTTCATCTAATTTGTGTACCTAGAAAGCATCAGAAAAAAGAAAATTCCACAGGTTGGGATGACTGACTAAATAATGCTTCTAGCTCTCTTTCCTAGAAAAATACCAAAAGGCAAACACATTTCCTCTGGGTGACACTGTGATATGTGAATAATTTCTATAAGGAAATCTCTCTGCAAAACGATCGTCTGAGTTTTTAAAGCTTGCTTTCTTAACTTGCACATTTATATATTTTCTTCACAAAAGTGTACTTACCTTAGTGAGATAGAATCGTTTGCAGCTTGTAAAAATCCAAAAGCAGTGAATTTATCTTCTTGACTGTAATTCAGTCCTAAATATAAATATCAAATCCTTTTTTATTAATCAGGCTTTGTAGACACTGGCCGTTAGGAAAGATGGAGAGAACGGGCCTTATCCAGGGAATAGCTGAGCAAAGCTCTCATTGCAGTTGACGTGCACATTTGGTTGAGCAGATGTTCTTTGTTGATTGAGCCACAAGTGGCCCTATCCTAGCCTTGCCTAACATTCTTCTTCCCTTCAATCACTCTGTTCACAGCCTAGGTTAATCCACTAATGGATTATTATTATTTACTTCGGAAGAAGTAAGTGAATGGAGGAAAAGCGATTGATATTTCAAAATAAGAATGCTTGGGGCCCTCATCCTTTTATGTATAAACTAAAAATATTAGCAAATGTATTTAAAATAAAGTATTTATCACAACCAGTTTAGGACTAAAGAGTTAAAACAAATTAATTCAAAGTGTTTGTGTTATTTACATGGTAGAGACTTTAGTTTTATAGATTTTTATGACACAAACTCATAAGGAAGTGTTCAGTCATTTCCAGAGGACACCGTTACAAATATTTAAAGTTTAATGATAAACAATGAAAAAACGGTAACAATAAATGTAAACTTCCTCTAAAATAAATATTCAGAAAAGGCCAATACATTACTATTTAGGTAGAAACTACTCAATAATGGCTGCTATGGACTGAACTGTGTCCCCTCAAATTCATATGTTGAAATACTAACCCCCAAGGTGACTGCCTCTGGAGACAGGGTTTTCAGGAGGTAAATAAGGTTAAATGAGCTCATAAGTGTGGGGCCCTAATCTAGCAGGAGTGTGGCCTCATAAAAAGAAGACAAGAGAAATTTCTCTCTCTCTTCCTCTCCCTCTGCCACGGGAGGCCACAGTGGGAAGTCAGCCACATGCAAACCAGGAAGAGAGCCCTCATCAGAATCTCACCATACTGCCACCCCGATCTCAGACTCAAGCCTCCATAACAGAGAGAAAATAAATTTCTGTTGTTAAAGCCATTTCAGTCTATGGTATTTTGTTATGGTGGTCTGAGCTGACTAATAGAATGACCAATAAATTACTTAAATATTCTTCAAATAAAGTATATATTAAAATCTTACCTAATATAAATATTACTTTATTCAGATTGATATTTTTAATATACGTACTCCATCACGTGACAAAGAAAACAAATATCACGCTTTAAAAAAACAATTGCTGTATATTTTTTTCAAAAGTTTTCTAAAATGGTGGTTATTCCAAACTATATATGAACAGTGTTATTTATCTATAAGTATCAAGAAGAATTTTCTATTTAAAATACCAATGATTTTGTCATGAACTATGAAGAGGGAATAAATGAAGTTAAACTTTACATAATGAAAAGAAAAAATTTGGAGGAAAGAAGGACGAAAATGAAACAACGATTCATTATGAAACTAACGTCAGTTTCTGTCTTATTTAGATTCTCTATAGTGTATTTAAATAATTGTTTTTCATATTATATTCAATTTTTATAATTACTCTCTGTGGGAAGAGAAGATTTATGCAACCTCATTGCTTTTTTGGTCTTTGTGGGTATGATGTTAGATTAAATTGGTTTATTAAGTTTTAGGATAGTTAGTGCTTGGTAGATGTTTCCTTGATTCAATGCATTTTAAAATGGGATTCTCCTTATATATATTTTAGGTCTATAATTTTAGTATTGATTATATTTTGAATTGAGTACTCAGTGAATTTTTGTTAAATAATTTATCATAATGTTAAGTTTAAGGCACTGTGATTACCAAATTTTGACTGGTTAATTTATGACTTTTAGAATATATTCATGATTTAACTGTTGTATTTAAAACTTCCTTATTGAATCCTAGTCTCCCCGTGCATATTCTTATTAACATGAATCATAATGCTATGATTCCTAGTATTTGCTTCTGAGGCTTTAGTAATTGAGAGGTGAGTGAGGTAATATTCAGATGGAAATTTTCTGCTTACTGACAGACATGAGCTACCACAGCCACTGTATTAATCTTCTTCCAATCCTTTCACCAATACAGAAAAGAATCATATCATTTATTTATTTGGCTGATTTCTCTGATCTTCCTAGGTTGTGTAAATTATTCAAGGCACACTGTTGAGAAAATATAGATTCTATTGATAGTCACAACCTCAGGATTCTATGCATGTGTGTGAGCACACATGGTTTATGTACTCAGCAACAAGGATAGAATTTTTTACAGGGTGCAAAAAATACATTCTCAATGTTTAATAGGTAACCTACTTGTATCCTAGATAGCATTTGGACTTTCCTACTTTTTGGAGATAAATATAATTTTGGATCAAATGCCCAAATCCAAGGAATATGAAAGTCAAGAATGTTTCTATTGATGTTTTTTTTGGTAAATATTCCCAGGAACTTAATTTCTCGTGTTCCCCAGTGGCACTCTCAGTGATAAGTTCTGTGACTATTTCTTCTTGACCTACCATTACCATCTTCACTCTCTAGAATCAAATAAGATATTTATAGAACACTATACTTAACAAATGCAGGATCAACATTATTTCAAACACAGGGAGTGTTCACAAAGACAGACCATATATTAATCCATAAAACAAATCTAGTTATAAAAAAATACATACATCTCTTTCAAACTATGTTCCCTGATCACAACATTAGACTAGAAGTCAAAAAGCAATATTTCTAGAAATGCCCTAAATATATACATATTAATCAACTCATTTCTAAACAGTACATATGTCAAGATACAAATTAAAAGGGAATTATACAATATTTTGAGTCAAATGAGAATGTAAAACCAGCATATCAAAATTTATGTGAAGCTGCTAAAGAAGCGTATAAAGGGAAGTTTGGTGGGGTCTTTTTGGTAAAGAAGGCTGTCTCTGAGCTAACATCTGTGCCAACCTTCCCCTGTTTTGTATGTGGGACACTGCCACAGCATGTTTTGATGAGTGGTGCTAGATCCGTGCCCAGGATCCAAACCCACAAACCCTGGGCCGCTGAAGTGGAGCACACGAACTTAACCACTATACCACTGGGCCAGCCCCCTAAAGTGAAGTTTTTAATGTTAGATGCAAATATTAGAAAAGAAGCAATGTCTGAATCAATGCCATAACCTACAACCGTAGGAAACTGGTAAAAGAATAGCAAATAAACATTAAACTAAGTAGAAGGAAGGATATAATAAAGAGAAGAAAACAAAATAGGAAACAGGCAATGATAGAGAACACAAACTGCCCCAAATAATTCAGCTAAAGTGGGATTTCAGATAAAGGACGATTTTTTAAATATGTCACAAATATTATATGGAACATGATTATGCATGTAAAAATATCCATTGTTGACCCCATTCACCTTTAATTGGGTTCTTACATGTTTATTTGTTAAAAATGACAACTCTAAGATAAAAATTAGTAACCTGAAAAGTCTGTTCTTTGAAAATAGCAATAAAATGGATAAACCTCATACTCTATTGATGAAGAAAAAAGACAAATGACAAATTCTCATTCTTAGCAATTATAGGGGGGACACCACTCAAGAGCTTTCAGATATTAAAATGATACAAGGGGAATATTATAAACAACTTAATGCCAATTATATGAAATGGAGAAATTACTTGGAAGTCACAAATAACTGAAACTAGCAAAAGAAAAAACAGATAATCCTATAAGAAGAGGCCAGAGAGCACACTAACTCTCTTTCTGTCATGTGGGGACACAGTGAGAAGGCAGCTGTCTATAAACCAGGAAGAAGGCCCTCACCAAGTATTTGAAAATGCTGGTACCCTGATCTTGGACTTGCAGTCTCCACAACTGTGAGAAATAAATATTTCTTGTTTAAGTCAGCCAGCCTGAGGTAATTTGTTATAGCAGACTGAATTGGCTAAGATACTGTCCATTTCCATCATGATCGTCTAAACTGTGGCTTCCAGGTCTTGGAGTGTGAAGACCCAGGATAATTCATTCCTTTTTCCCCTGTCTTTCCCTTTGATTTAAAATTAAATTCTGCCCAGACATTGCTGACATCGGGATGTAGGTGTGAGTCCTTCACAGCCTCCTCTGTGGCCTTTCTGCTACCAGGCTCCAGGAAGTAAATTCATTTCTGGCTCAAATTCTCCCCATAGCTGCTAAAGTTTCCACCAAATGTGGAAGTTCTCTTTGGTAGGGTAGCTACAAAACTGTTTAGGTCTTTCTTTTCTTTTTGCTTGAGGAAGATTAGCCCTGAGTTAACATCTGTGCCAGTCTTCCTCTATTGTTTATGTGGGTCACCGCCACAGCATGGCTGATGAGTGGTGTAGGTCTGTGCCCACGATCCAAACCTGTGAACCTGGGCCAACAAGGACAACATGCTAAACCCCACCACTATGCCAAGGGGCCAGCCCCTGTTCAGTTCTCGCTAACATTTTCTTCTTGACTCAAAATAAACTCACAGAAAATATGCCCCAGGCCTGAAAATAGAAGTGTAGGTTGCTCTCTTTGTATTTCTCTCCAAATCAATCAGTCAATTTCTTTCTCTCGCTGCCTTTCGCATTTATTTATTTATTTGCTGCTGAGGTAGCCAGAGGACAAGCCTACACATTCACTGCTTAAGCCGTCATTCTATCAGGGCCCCAAATGATCTTTTCCCATCTTGCAGACATCTTCGAGCTCACTAAGATTTCTGTGGACCAATTCCCCTTACTTGGCTATGGGACAGGGTTTGGGGGCAGCATGCTGGATATACCATCCCCTTCTCTATGGCACAGGGTAAAAATGGCCTCATGCCATGGCTACTGAACTTCCATCAGGTAGACAATTCTGATGCTTCTGTGTCCTGCTTCCTGGGTTGAGAGTGGGCTCAAGTGGTAGTAATTCATCCTCTTGTATCAGTTCAATGCTATCCTCCAATTTATACACATGTGGACATACTGATGCATCTTTATCTGGTTATAGTAAACAACACAAAATATGCATCAAGTTGTGGAGTCTTAAGTATTTAAACACATGAGTAGTGCATTATGGTGTTTTTATTTCATATTTTTTAATATTTTCCTTTTACATTCTGAATTTTTCAAATTTTCTGTAATTACCAATAATATACTTAGAATTGGAAAAACAACAAATAAAAGGCAAGCAAATCTTACTTATCCATAGTTAAATAAATTCTTAATATATTTCCTCCTAATTATAATGTTAATTATATTTTATAATATATAATTTAATTACATAGTATATTTTATATAATTATTAAATTATATATGATTAACTATAATAATATCTTATTTACTTTTTGCACTCCAAATGGACACAAATAACATATGAAGGTCTTAATTCATGTAATTAGAAAGAATATGTCCACTAGTTTTACCAGAAAGACTTTCATAGACTGAATGACTTAATACTCAAGGTATGATTTACTCTATAGATGAAAATTTTAGTTTAAAAAAATAAAGTCTACAATTAAGTGATCGATTAAAACTTAGTGAGGAGCCAGCCCGGTTGCATAGTGGTTAAGTTCACATACTCCATTTTAGCAGCCTGGAGTTCACCAGTTCAGATCCCTGGCGTGGACCTACATGCCACTTATCAAGCCATGCTGTGGCAGACATCCTACATAGAAAGTAGAGGAAGATGGGCACAGAAGTTAGCTCAGGGCCAATCTTCCTCAGCAAAAGAGGAAGATTGACAGCAGATGTTAGCTCAGAGTTAATCTTTCTCAAAAGAAAAAGAAAAGGAGAAAAAAAAAACTGAGCAAAATGTTTTGTATCCACATCATGTTAAACTATTTTCTATTCCATGACCAAAAAGTAAAATGTGTTCTGTTAATAAACACTAATAATGATTAATACTAGTTGTTCAAGGGTTCAAAGTTTTCTAGAAAATTTATAGTGAATTTTAATTCAAATGAAAAAACAACAAGAAAATGATGGCAATTTTAGTCTCAGTGGCACGATAGAGTAGTATTCTCTTAGTCTCATTTTAGAGAATTTATTAAAATTATATATAACTCTAATATTCCTCCTTTTCTTACTACTAATGATAAAACTTGCAGCATTGATGAAAACAGAATTGACAGCACAGATTATTAGGATTGCCTTTGCAACACATTAACTTTGATCCTTTATCATTTTTTAAGACTTTGTTTTCTTTTCCTATGAATTTGCACAGCTGCATTTCTCTCAGATGAGTATCCAAATTTTTCCTTCCTTTAACCTAGTGCAACCCATTGTTTTCAAAATGTCATCTACAACTAAAAATCACCAAGAAGTAGAAGCTGAGCAATAAAAGCGATTGAATGCTGAGGATCTCTGAAAAGATGGACAAAAATCCAAAAATCGGGGAGGATGTATCCTGTTTAGTTTAATGGTCATTGGTCTTCCTTAACAATACAGACTTTGTGCCAAACTTATATATATTGTTGGTTTCATGAAAATAATTTCAACTCTGTTCTACTGGTAACATCAATATTAATAAGTGCTTTAAATAAAATAGTAAGTCTTTTAGATGTATATTACAAAGTTTCCATTTATTTGTAACTGTGATTGTGTTTCCTCTTGGACAAAATGATATCCATAGAAATCCACAAGAAAATTAACAATGAATGCTAAGAAATGGTAAAATATATGGATATTGATTCATAAGAATATTTTAAGGAAAATAATAACATAAAATATGAAAAATAGTGCCAAGATGCCCTTTAATACAAAAATCTAAATACCATTGATTTTCCCTTTTTCCAAAGCAGTGCAACTGTTTCCAAGTATATAATTTGATTATGTAGGAAAAATATATTTTTATGCTTCTTTTTAATAAAGTCAAGTAATGTTCTATGAGCTTGATTGTCATGAGTAACTAAATGGAGATGAATTTCTCCACATAACAGTATCAAACAAAATTTGACTTACTGGGGCACCTGTGAATTCAGAAAGACAATAAAGTGCCTACAAATGTATGGAAGAAAAAGTAAAAGCAAATTTTAATAGCAATCTGAGACCAAACAGGTATAGCCACCAACACATTCCTAACTTTATTTTGCTGAAAGTCTAATTATATCCTATATTTCTTCTCCATACTCAAAATTTGTAGACAAATATGACATATGTGTGTGTGTATGTATATATGTGTGTGTGTGTGTGTGTATACATATATGATTTGTTTTGAGGTTATTTAGGGAAATGGAGAAATTGAATATCTTCGTGGTTCTGGAAGATGAAAGCAGTTGTAGAATACTTCAAGTTGAGGTTAGTAATTTAATGAAAAGAGGACATTAGAGATAGATGTGACAGATGAAATGCAAACAAATGCAAAAAAATCTAAGAAATCTTCTATGCAGAAGATATGTATTTTCCAACAAAAATGGAATTTAGGCTTGTCAACGAAAATAATCCATAATCAATTTATAAATGAAAATTTGGGGGAGTTTATTCTAAGCCAATATGTGAGGACCATGGCCCAGGGCCTTTCTTCCCAAAGGAAGAAAGGGCACCAAAGAAGTGGGGTGTACAGAGTGGCTATATGCCCTCAAAAAGGGTGTTTCACATACAATTGAAATGTCCCTTTTACAATAGTCACGAGATTGGCCTATCGGCACAGTGATTGATGGACACAGCAGGTAGTAGGTCTGCTGTCTCAGTGGACACAACAGAGTGGCAGTTCTGTTGTCTTGAGCTGGGTGGTCACAGCAGAGCACAGGAATCAGTTCCTAGCCTAGGGAGAGATGTTTATGCTTAAGGAAATGCCAACGTGGGGAGGAAGTTGCACCTTTATCTTAAGGGCATTTGTTCTTGTCTTTGGAACATTACAAATGTTTAAAGCAGATATACAATGCATGTTCAACAGCCACATCAGCCCCTTTTGGAAAAATAAGCTCAGGCTGAATTAGGTTTACACCAAATGACTTCCTCATATACTCCAATATATCCTATTGCTTGCCATTTCTATTTGTCAGGCTGAAGTCATGATATTTAAATATAAAAAGAAAGGTTAAGGTTATGTGTGTTGCAGACTCAAATATTCAATGACCATAAAATAAGTAACAAAGCATAGAGGTAGTACAATGAAATCATAAAATGATGCTAGAATTTAAATGCATACATTCAGAGCGAACAATTTCAGTATACAGGAAAAAGAAAACACAAACGATAAATACATATATGTATATACATACACACACACACACACATCCCTTTAACTCTCTTATTACAGCACAATATGCCAAAACCATTAGTTTGATAATGGTCTGTTTCTTCTACAAAATTTTAATTTGGCTGTTATCCCGATTGCTCTTCTCAAAGACAAGTGGTTTGTGTACATTTAATTAAAAACCAGCACCATTTAGATTCACGACCAAAACTTCTCTTTCTGAAAGGCCATTAAGTGTATTTCAATATTTCTAATCAATACTAACAAAGAGATATCTGAACCCCATCCATCATTTAGCAATGAGACCAAACAGTTTGGATTATCCCTTAAATATTTGCTGTCCAGATTATACAGCCAACCAGACTGAGAAATAATGCTTCTATTGGTTCAGAATTAGTTATTTCAAGTTTAATTCAATATTAAATTGAGGGAAGTTATATTAAAAGTCCATCTTACTCAGGGCCATTTATTATTTTGTCACTTTCCATAAATGCTAAAGTTAATGCCATATTGACCTTATCCAGTGTTGAAGGTACTCAAAGAAGGCATCCTTGAATAGTTTCTCTGCTTGCATTCTCAGTATTTAGTTGTATTTATTAGGATTTAGAAAACTTTTCTCTCTTACAAATATCCTCTTCTTTCCTTTGTGGATATTTCTCTAAGTTATCATTTTCCCCTCAACCAGATGTTGTGCTAATGTGAAGCCAAAAACTCGAGTAACTTTCATCAGAAATTAAAGTAAGCTTCAACATTAAGTTGTACTTAATGAACTACTGCAAAATATCTCAAATGGGTTCTAACAATAACCAAGCCCTGTGCCCACAACCTGCCATGGATGATTTGTTTTCTGAAGCAGCTGCGGAAATTTTATTTGTGTGTCTAAGCTTTTATGACTCTATTGAAAATTGTCTTTTCTATTTTATTATTTATATTGGAAATACTTTTGATTTAGTTCATAATCTTCCTGCAAAAGATACATTGTACATTCGTGCTTCTTCATACATTATACATAACAATAAGCAAAATTCACAGCAGTGTAAGGAAAAGAATAGTTAGCTTTACTGCAATACACAAGATTCAGCCAATTCAGCAAAAGCCTTGAAACTCTGGTGGAAACACTTTCACAAGCTGCATATGTGGTAAAATATGCCCTTCAAATATGTGTGCATATACATTCTTTTTTCATTCAGAGAAAACTGAATGGTTTAATAAATTGAAACTGGCAAGTAGAAACACACAGGGCTCTCTGTTTGCAGTAATGGTGTTTCGTATGGCCCCTCCAAGGCTAAGCTCTTCCACAAAATTTGTTAAAGGAAAACGCTACTAATTTCAAATTTCCATATATGGACTGAAGCTATTACAGTTGAGTGTATGGCTGACATAGAAGAAAAGTATGGAAAAACAGAAGAGTCTGACCAAGACAGCCTTACGTTCCCCTCAGCTTGACTAAACTTTAGACAGGTTTCTTCCTGAGCCATTCTTTGAAATGTAATCTTCAAGACAGAGGCTCTCTCTTTCTCTCTCTCTCTCTCTCAGGGTAGGAGCCAAACCTAGATTAACTCCCTCTCAACTAACATCCTCTAGTAATTTTTATTAGCTCATCCCAGTGTTTAAAAATGCTCCTGCCTTTTGTGTCAGTGGAGTTGAGTTCAATCTCTCTGCCCGATTGCAATAGTCTTGAATAAAAGTCTTCATTGCCTGTTTATCTCCATCCAGCACAATTTTTCTTTAACAATTCTTTGTCTAAAATCAGTATGCAATAATCTCCAGGAAGTCCATTTCCATAAAACCCTAACTTCAGGAATTTCCTAATTGCCTAAGAAATTGCTAATGCTCAAATCTTTTTTTTTCACTTAAATATTTTCTTTTCAACAGCCATAGCCAGTCATTCCTTGGTTTTTATACTCTGACTCAGAACAACAACAACAAAAGACATCTAGAAAAGAGACTCAACACTTGTATCCTGAAACATCATTCCACATGTGGTCCTGGGCTTCCTTCTTGGTAAATATATGACAAGGGATAGACTTCTGTCAACCGTCAGGGCATAAGCCCCACTCAGGTGTCCTTAGTCCTCTTTGCTCTTAAAGGGAGAAAGATTCTCTAAAAGAAAATGTAATTTCCTTTCAACAGGGTTTTAGATCTTACACTTAGGTTTGGGTCATATATCCCAATGAGAGTTATGTAATCTATAAAAATTATTTTCTGAAAAATACACCTATACATAGACAACTAAAGTTCTGTTTAAATTTCAGAGTTGATGGAACTCCTGGGCTAGGAGATGCATGTTACCTGGCACAATTCTGCTTCCAACAGCAACTCCCTCCATCTTGAATTAATGGACTAGTACAGCTGCTCTGCCCCAATACTGGCTCCTGTTCTCTGTGCTGTGACTGCTTCATATTCCTCCACTCTTTATAAAACTGAACATGTTTCCGTATTAATCTGGCTTTAGTGCAGAAAATTCCTCCCGTAAATTCAAAGACACTTTACCTATAATATTTCCCAAGTCAATGAGATTCTCAATCAAAAGTGGGTTAATTTACACTTGAAATTATAATTTGCTCACTGTGCCGGCCTGGTGGCATAGTGGTTAAGTTCGCATGTTCCGTGTCAGCGATCTGGGGTTTGCGGGTTCAGATCCTGGCAAGGACCTACACACTACTCATCAAGCCATGTTGTGGCAGCATCCCACATACAAAATAGAGGAAGATTGGCACAGATGTTAGCTCAGGGACAATCTTCCTCAAGCAAATAGAGAAAGATTGGCAGTGTATTTTAGCTCAGGGCTAATCTTCCTCACACACATACAAATATATATATATATAACTTGCTTGCTGTTGTTGATTACTTCAATAAGATTTCCTGTTGGAATTGTTGCTCTATAAAATCTTTGCCACATTTTTATCTCTGCGTTAGCTGATTTCATTCTTAAATGGTTGCTATTTTTTAATATCTTTTCCATGATTATCTTCTGTATCATGCCATTTTTGCTCATACTCACTACCTCTTAAAGAATCTGCCTAGAGTTGTTTTATTCGCATAGCTAGAATACTATTATTCCATCAACAATTGCTATTTTGCCTTCACCTTCTGCAATCTGTATTGCTATCAACATTACTAAAAGATCCCCACTAAAGCCACAAATTGCACGGCTCGTGACAAAGTTTCTTTTCCTTTATCATCAAACCTGCTAGCACGTTTGTGAAGTTTTTGCCTGAGTGTTATAGTTCACCCCAGTTAATCTTGGGCCAAGTGGCCACTTTTTATTTATAGCTTCCTTTATTACGTATTTGAGACAGATTTCTAGAGAACTGACTGACAGAACTGATTATCATCATTGTGACAATGGTTTGTCTTATCCCTGGAATCAGGAAGACAAGATATGTTCAGTGACTCCATTCGTTCAGAACTGACATGCATCTTTGCTTTGTTCCTTTTGTTTTATATTAGTGCATATGTTTGCAGTTTAAAAACGTCTCTTATCATCTTTCCTGAAAAGTATTTAAAACTCCATAGCCCAATTGATCTAAGTGAGCAAATTTATTCCTCTCCGTGCCCGCAACATACTAAAAAAATCAGCTTATTTATACCCAAAGAAAGACAGTGACATCAAGTTCTGTTCTCTTTCATATCTCAGAAATTTAATAGAAAATGTGAACAGTTATCAGTATGCTGTTTAAATATTCTATAATATTTGTAGTCTTAAATCATCACAAATCATATTGCATTTTCTACTACCTTCTTGACAGAGGCACAGGAACAATTCTCAAATTGGATAAATCCAAAATAACTTTTATTTTCTCTATTGTGGGAGACAGACTTTAAGGTGCCTCCCATAGTGTTCATTCTCCTGTATAATCCTTCCCCTTGAGTGTGAGAAGACATGTGACTTCCTTTAACCAATGAAAGCCAGCAAAGGTGATGAGATGCAGGGGACTACATTTATGTGACTAGAGAAGATTGCTAAGATTGTGGTACCTGTCTGGTTAGCATCTCTCACTCACTTGCTCACTCGCTCACCCCTGTTCTCCCATTTGCTTCCCATCTCCCTATCCCTCTCTTTTTCCATTGCCTGTTTTCAAGTAGCAAGCTGCCATGTGTCTTATAGCTACAAGGAAAGGAATTCTGCCAGCAACCTAAGAGAGCTCAGAAGTGGATTTTTCACCAGTCAAGCCTCCAAATGAAAATGCAGCCCAACTAATGCCTTGATTGCAGCCTTGGGAGTCTTGAAGGAGAGAACTCATTTAAGTCTTGCCCAGACTCCTGAACTACACAAATTGTGAAATAATAAATGTGTGTTCTCCTAACCTGCTACATTTATGGTAATTTATTACTGAACAATGGCAAATAAATACACCTATAAATGCTACTTATTTGCGGTGGTTGGTTTTCTATTTCACTTACTAACATCATCGCACATTCATTTATATAGGCTTAAAACATGTCACCCTAAATTTTCCTTTTCCACCATTACCACCAACATCCAGTAATTCAAGAAAACCTACTTATTGCATCTTGTGAGATTAATCCCTTGACCATTCAATCAAGTAAAAGAACATTTCTATAACCCAGAAATTTTTCTTATGCAGATTTCTATTCACTTATTCCCACCTCCAGTCCTAGAAAAACAATGATATGATTTCAATTAATGTAGATTAGCTTCATTTCTAGAACTTCAAAAAAATGGGATTCTACATTATATACTCTTGTGTCTGACTTCTTTCACTCAGTATGTTTTCGAGGTTCATCTGTATTTGTACATGCAGGCCATTTTCTTTTTTCATTCATTCATTGATGGATTTTGTGTTATTTACAGTTTTAGACTAATATAGACAAAGTTTCTTTGTACATTCATGCATTTGTCTTTTTGTTGACATATGTTTCCATTACTCTTGGCACCATATCCAGGAATAAAATGGATGAACATAGGTTAGATGTACGTTTAACATCGTAAAAAACTGCCAAAGTGTTTTCCAAAATGGTGTAATATTTTACACAACAACCAGAAACGAGTCAAAGTTCCAGTTACAACTGATCATTGTCAGAACTTGATATGTTGTCTGATTTAATTTTAACCATTCTGACGGGGTACATTTTCTTGGTACACAGAGATTTTATTTTGATAGTCACATATAAACTTTTAGAAAATCAAGATTGCATATCTTTCTAGGCTTCCTTTTTTACTAGTCAAATACATTCATTCGTGGTTCAACCACATATTCTACACGATTCTAATATACTATTTATGTCTTTGACTGATTTATTTTCCTTCCATATACAGGTCTTCCTCAACTTATGATGGGGTTATGTCCCAATAAGCCCATCGTAAGTTGAAAATACCATAAGTCGAAAATGCATTTAATACACCCAGCCTACTGAACTCATAGCTTAGCCTGGCTCACCTTGACATTCTCAGTACACATACATTATCCTACAATTGGGCAAAATCAGCTAACACAAAGCCTATTTTATAATAAAGTGTTGAATATCTCTTGTAATTTATTGAATACTGTACTGAAAGTGAAAAACAGAATGGTTGCATGGGTACAGAATGGTTGTCAGTGTATTGGTTGTTTATCCTCCAGATCACATGGCTGACTGGGAGCTGTGGCTCACTGTTGCTGCCCAGCATCACAAGAAAGTATCATACTGCATGTCACTAGCCTGGGAAAAGATCAAGATTCAAAGTACAGTTTCTACTGAATGCTTATCACTTTTACACCATCATAAAGTAGCAAAACTGTGAGTCAATCATTGTAAGTGGGAGATTGTCTGTACTTGTCTAATTTCTCATCTTCTTGTCAAATTCAAATGAATTATCAAACAGCTAGTTCATGTCTCTTGGGGATTCTTCCTTTGTCAACCAAGTGAAAATAAATAAGTCTATCAGTCATAAAGCAGTGATTTTTAAAGTATCATTTCAAGATCAGCAGCATAAGCTTAACTTGGGGCCCTGTTAGAAATTCAAGTTATCTGCCCCACTCTATAGTTACTAAATCAGAAATTCTGAGGGTGGGACCAATCAATCTGTGTTTTAACAATTCCTCCAGGTAATTCTGCTGCTCAAGTTTGAGATCCTTGATCTGTTTTTATAAGATTACTACTTGATATTTTGTATGGCAGTTTATGAATCTGTTTTATTCAATAAACTATGAGCTCATTGAAGCTAGAGACTACAGGTTATTCATTTTTGTATTTCTCATAACACCAAAGACCAAGCTTTGTACAGCATAGAAAATCAATTTTTGCTTGCTGAATTAAATCATATTGAAAAGTGATACAAATTATTCTTTTTCTCTTTATTAACTGAGTACTTAATAAACGTTTGTTTTAAAATACATGCCCCTTCCTTCAATTTTACTTAGTTAGTCCTTCAAAATAAATGCAATCAGGAATACCAAAAGACATATGTTGACTTTTAATATTTAATCGAGACATTTTAAATACAGACAAACTAGGAATTTTCTCTCTTTCTCTCCTTTACTCCTTAAGTCTGACTCTCTTAGAAGGGAAGGCATCTATACTCAGAGACAGGAAGGATTATTAAAAAATAATTTACTTTCTTTCTGAAAAACAATTTTTTTTAAGATCTGCACCTGAGCTAACAACTGTTGGCAATCTTTTTTTTTTTTTTTTCCTGCTTAATCTCCCTGAATTCCCCCAGTACATAGTTGTATATCTTAGTTGCACATCCTTCTAGTTGTGCTATGTGGGATGTCACCTCAGCGTAGCCTGATGAGTGGTGCCATGTCTCCGCCCAGGATCCCAACCGGCAAAACCCTGGGCCACCGCAGCAGAGTATGCGAACTTAACCACTTGACCATGGGGCCGGCCCCTGAAAAACAATTTTATGTGCCTTTCTTTTGGAGGCAGTTGTGATCTTTTACGTCCTTGGATTTAATTCTTAAGGCTAATCAGGGTTTTGTTGTTGTTATAGTCATATTCCTCAGTGTTGGTAATTAGCTGGTTGGTTTGCATAAGGAATTCCAATTTATTTGATTGTTTACAGAGGAGGAATAATTCGTATGTCCTGACTCAACTGCATGCTCAAGTGCATTATCTCTTTTCTTTTTTTTTGTTGAGGAAGATTCACCCTGAGCTAACGTCTGTGCCACTCTTCCTCTAATTTTTAGTATGTGGGCCACCAGCACAGCAAGTCTGCTAACAGAGTGGTGTAGGTCTGTGCCTGGGAACTGAACCCAGGCTGCCAAAGCAGAGTGCACTGAACATAACCACTAGGCCACAGGGGCTGGTATATTATCTTTATATTATCTTTAACAACTCTCTTTTTTTACAATTTGAAGATCACCTTTAAAGGTGTGTGATCTTGCCAGAGTTCTGAATTATTACAGTTACAATTTTATTGACACCTCTGACTACAAGAAAACGTCCTACAAAGAATAACAAGAAGGTTTTCTATTTTCACCTACATGCTGTAGACAACAGTAGTAAAAACAACTTTTCAGTTAATTTAATATTTTCTCCTCACATCTCATTTTAGTTCAGATGCTATAGCACTGCATTAGCCTCATGAGGTTCCTTTTAGGTTTAAGTTTTTCTGCATACAAACTCATACTATGGAAATTTATTGATTCTGTCTATAGAGTCTTCCAGATAAGGCTAATTTTTTAAAATGAAAATAAGAAGTGTTTAGTAACAGACTGTGCATTGATATGGTGAAAGAATCTAATTTACATCTAAGGAATTGTTTCATCATTAGAACCATCTACATATGTGATTCATTCTTTTCAAGTTCTTACTGGGAAGGAAAAAAAAAAAACCTGAGCCTAAACTTGGCATTTCACCAGAGGTTGAAATAAAACATCTATGGTTAATGACGATATAATTGAGTGGTACTAAAATTTTGTGTGCATCAGAGACACAGGGCTACAAGATCATCAGAGACTTACTGAGTCAATATTTACCCAGATAATTCTGTGCCAAACAAGACGTTGATAATGAAATCAATATGTTCTGTATTTAAGAAAAAATACTTGAATCCAAATCAGTCAATCAATCAATCAACAAAGTATTTGTACACATTATATGTGGCACTGTTGCAATCAGAGTATTTATGATATATTGGAATTGCTGTGATGGACTAATTTTTTAAAGTTTGACATTGCATATATTTCCACTATACACACACACACACACACATATATATGTATATATATACCCCTGTTGATGCACTCTTTAACTTAATGCTACTGTTAATAAGCCACTGGTTAAATAAATCTGAAATAAGTTTCTTTGTTTTTGCTGTTTCTTTTAAAAGATTGGCACCTGAGCTAATAACTTGCCAATCTCTGTTATTTTTTTTTTTTTTCGCTTTTTCTCCTCAAATCCCCCCCAGTAGATAGTTGCATACTTTTAGTTCTGGGTCCTTCTAGTTGTGGCATGTGGGATGCTGCCTCAACATGGCCTGATGAGTGGTGCCACGTCCGCACCCAGGATCCGAACCAGAGAAACCCTGGCTGCCAAAGAGGAGACCCAAACTTCACCACTTGGCCACAGGGCCAGCCCCCTGAAATAAGTTTCTTTGTAACCAGTACCTACCAAAGATAATAGGCAGTATTTTAATAATAGGTTCACAAGTCAATCATTTAATAGTTTGCAAATTAATGAAAAATGTTTGGTCATTTTATTATTCTATTCTTAATGTACTACTCCATAACCGCTTCTTATGGATGCTCTGGGTGGCACAGGGAAGCACTGTTTGTTGTCTTAGACCCCAAGTGTTTACACTCGACTTGGAGGTCCTAACTAACAGAAACAATTAAGGTAATAGAAGAGAATATTTTCAATTGCTAAGGCGATTGATTTAGAATTGAAAATGTGATGAGAATACATATTTTAGATTTAGTATCTAGTCCTCAAAAGAACTTTAAACATGTTTTAAACATTTTAATAAAATATGTATCTTATTTTGGAGATTTCTCTTCATCAATCGATGCAATGTTAAACATATGAGATTCAATATTCTAGAAAGAACTTGGAAATTTTAATTAGAAAAAAAGTACTTTTCAAGCTTCCATGTGTCTCAAGTTACTTCTTTGACAACAAAGCATGTAACAAGGTTGGTAAGGTTTTTACAGGTCCCCGGTTCATATTTTCTAGTGTTGTGTCTAGAACGTATAAAGCGTTAATTATAGCCAGTTACATGGTTTCCCACTGATTGACCTGATTTAATTGAGTAAGAGAAGCAACAGCTCTCAAACTTGTAAGCTTCATATAATGTAGTTACCAAAAAAATGAATTCAAACAGACATAAATAAAAATCACTTTCCTTTGTTCACACCCTTGGCTCTACCCAGGTTAGGACCAAGTTAGTGCCCAGTGATCCCTCAAGCTCTGTTCTTGGGATCTCCCCAGCATCAGACCACTCAAAGGTGGCGAACTGTACGGTCTTTTTTACTATATCTTAATGAAGAAAGTTGCTGTTTGGCATTTCTTTCTGTTTTTACTGTCCAAGAACCCTTGTTTGGTTCTGTTGTTTTTATTTTTTGTTGCTGTTTGTTTTTAACAGGAGTCTCTTTTAAAAACAAATACAATTATTTTTAAAACTCTCTTAATCCAATTTTTATATTATACTTTACTCTGTCTAATATGGAATTATCAAAGCTTCAAGGAGTGTCTTGGGGAAGAGAGACATCTGAACCTATGCTATGATAGGGTTAAAATCACATGGAAGAACAAAAATGAGACTACTTAAATCCATCTATTTACAGAGAGAAATCAAGATCTTCTTCTACGGAAGGTATTTTTAAATAGCTGAGCTGTGCAAGTTTGTGTGTATGTCATTGTGCAGGTTTGTGTGTATGTGTTACGGTTGCCAGTGTTGAGTTTGTGAAACAGTTACTGATGTTATGGTTTGACAAAATAATTTTGACCCCATTCTAAAATACATTACCTTCTTCCCCTCAAGGAATTTGTACGTATTGATTACGTAATGTAAGTATGTCATTCGTGAATATGAATATTTTTATAATATTTTGTTTAGTATGTTGAAACCATCTAGAGTTTTAAAACATTCAAAATGGATAGAATTTTTAGAAACTGTTATGAAATATTTTTGTAGAGTACATCAGTGTTATTCTTATATGTATAATTCATATTCATTCTTTAAACATATTTATTGAGCAGGTACTTGTACCAAGCACTATTTATTCATCTCATGGACCATCAATAAGGATACTTGGGTTTTGTGGAAGAGACAGATAGTGAATTCATGAATGCACTTTCATTTATGATAACTACAACTATTTAAAAGAAAACATTAGGAAATGACAAAGAGTGGACAGAATGTGCATATATTCTGAATTTGTTGTGGAGACATGGACAACAGGAAGCGCTATAGAGAAACCTTGAGATTATGCAAACTTCAAGCCTTTAGACAGGGGAGAGCTTGATTTGTTCAAGAAACTGAACATGGACCATATGAGTCAGGAACACAGAGACCAGGTAGTGGCTCAAGATGAGGGTGAATGGAGCCATGTAAGCAATGGAAAAATGGTCAAATTTTCTTCTAAGTGCAATGGGAACCCTTTTGAGAGCTTAAGGAAGGGGATAATATTATTTGATTTATATTGTAAAAAGACAACTTAGTGGGCCCATATGAATAAATTCAGCCTGATAAAACTTTACGTTTCTTCTGCTATTATTTCACTTTTAATATCTCTTCTCACATATTCCACACCTATATGTCTGTATAAATTAGAAAAATCATGCAGTTATTTTAGGTTATGTGCACTTCCGCAAGAGTCAATCTTTGCAGTTCAATTTTGGGACATGCTTGGACTTGAGTCTAGTTATAGATCTAGAAGCAAAGAAAGGTGGTGATGGTAGGTCCTGAAGAAAATCCACAGTGTCTTGCTAGGTGGTACCTCAGGGGAGGCCATTACAGGTTCCTCAGATAAAAGTGGTTAATAACCAAGGTACCAGACACATGAGTGTCACCATCTTAGACTTCTCAGCCAGCCAAACTGCTAGCTGAACAGCACCAGGTAATGTAGAGCAGAATTGCTGAGCCTTTCCTGAACTCCTGACCCAAAAAATCATGAGATAAAAGTGGTTAATAACCTCAGGCAGGGGTGGAGGTGCTGCTTCTATAGGCAAAGGAGACTTAGCAGAATTTAGGGTTTCAATGTCCCCAGCTCTATCGGGGTCTGTCCCTGTCCATGTTCTGACTTTCAGGATCCGATTCCTCCCCAATCAATGGCATCAATTTAACAGAGGAAACCCTGTATGGCTGGGGACTCAAATCAGACTGTAACTCAGTCATTTGTATGATGAGACTCTGGATTTGGTTTTCAGAAACTTCGGCTCCATGTCTATAGAAGATAAAGGTTTCTTTCAGGGCAGATATACAAACTTCCAGATCAGAGACACTGAGCTTGAACTGGGTGGTTAAAGCCCTGAGTTCATTCTTTTCTTTCCCAACTTATTCCAGCGCAATTATGAGCAACAGCCAATCTTATTATACTACTTAATTTGTCAAAGTTGTTCTAAAGTATCAAATATATTGTCAAGCAGAACCTTACCTTTGTAAGTATTTGACTAAGAGGATTCAATAATGATACAAAACACATACCAAAAAGTCCTCTTTTAAATGCATGGTGCTGGGTCAATTGAAGATCCACATTGGGCAAAAAAAAAAAAAGAAAAAAATTGGAAATGGAGGATTGATCACTACCTTAAATCACATGCATAAATGAATTCCAGTAAGACTGTAGACCTCAACATGAAAGGCAAAACAAAAAAGCTACTAGAAGATGGCATAACTGAATATCTTCATGACATTGTGCAGTGCAAAGATTACTTAAACATGACACAAAAGGCACTATACATAAGAAGAAAGATTAGTAAATCAGACTACATTAAATTTAAGAACTTCTGTCCATTTAAGTTTGTTTTTTTGTTTTTTGGGGGAAGATTATACCTGAGCTAACATTTGTTGCCAATCCTTCTCTTTTTGCTGATGACAACTGGCCCAGAGCTAACGTTCATGTCCACCTTCCTCTACTTTATATGTGGGACGCCTACCATGGCACGGCTTGCCAAGTGGTGCCATGTCCGCACCGGGGATCTGAAGCAGCGAACTGCTGGCCGCCGAAGCAGAACACGCAAACTTAACCACTGTGCCACCGGGCGGGCCCTAAAGATGTTTTTAAAACAGTGGAAAGAGAAACTACAGAATGGAAGAAACTATTTTGCAGTACATTTATATCTAGAATATATAGAGAACTACAAAGCAACAAGAAAAAGAGGGACAAAAGAAATATCTAAACTAACAAATCTATGAAATGGTGTCCAACCTCACTAGTGATGGGGCATCGCATACTTAAATCATAGTGTGAGAGTCTCTGCATACCAACCAGAATGGCTAAAATTGAGGGAGACAATAAAAAGCTAAAATAAAAGAAAACTGACAATAGCAAGTGTTGTCAATAATGTAAAGCAAATGGAATTTTCATACACTGCTATTGAGAGTGTAAATTAGTGCAATCTCCATAAAAACTCTTCACATATCCTACTGAAGTTAAACATTTACTTCTTCTATGAACCAGCAATTTACTCTGAGAATGTATCCTGCAAAAAGCAGGCACTGTGTACTGAAAGACATGCACATGAATGTTCTTGAAGTATTATTGAGAATACTCGCAAAATACAACTGAATGGATAAACAAATTGGAATAATTCATATAATGATTATTGTAAAGCAATGAAAATAAATCAATTATACCTATACACCACAAGAAGAATATGTTTCAAAAGTATAATGTTAACCCAAGAAGTCCGGTATAAAGAAGTCCATTTTGCATTATTCCTTTTGTATATAATTCAAAATAGGCATTAGAAATCATGATAGTGACTATTTCAGGAGAAGAGGAAGGCAGTAGTGATCAAGGAGGGCATGAAAGAGCATGGAATAATATTCTTGGCCTAGGTGATATTTACACAGGTGTGTTCACTTTATAATAATTCAGCGAGCTATACACATATATGCCATTCATCTTTTTCTGGATATGCATTGTATTTCAACATAAAATGTTAAATGAAAATACTCATGCCAACTATGAAAAAGAAATAGGTCCTACATACTTTAAAAGATAAAGTGAAGACAATCGAGATTTAAATTTGCATGTAGTTATCCAGAAGCACAAAGAGATTTTGAAGACTACTTCATTAAAACTGTAATTTTCAAAAAAGAAAAGTATTCAATGATATTTTGCCTATCTCTATTGCTCCATCACACCAGAGACTTTCAGTGCCTTCTTTAGCACTGGAAATAGAGTTATGAATGCCTTTAAATCTAATCATATTGGAGAACCAATTCCAGAAACCTTGAAACCGAATCAGAAACCTCAACCTTAAGATTCTGTTCTCCAGAAGCACTCTCAGTCCTGGCCTCTGAAAGGGATAGGTGCCAGGACAGCTAACGGAACCCAAATCCACCGATGCTGAAGTCCTTTATATCAAATGGGGTAATATTTGCATATAACCTATGCACATCCTTCCATATACTTTTTTTTTTTTAAGATTTTATTTTTTCCTTTTTCTCCCCAAAGCCCCCCAGTACATAGTTGTATATTTCTCATTGTGGGTTCTTCTAGTTGTGGTATGTGGGACGCTGCCTCAGCGTGGTTTGATGAGCAGTGCCATGTCCGCGCCCAGGATTCGAACCAACGAAACACTGGGCCGCCTGCAGCGGAGCGCGCGAACTTAACCACTCGGCCACGGGGTCAGCCCCCCATATACTTTAAATCATCTCCAGATTACTTATAATACCCAACACTACGAAAATGCTATGTAAGTAGTTGTTATGCTGTATTATTTAGGGAATAATGATTAGAAAAAAACGTGTGAACGTGTTCAGTAGAGAAGCAACTATCTCAGGCCTTTCCATCCACAGTTGGTTCAATCCACGCATGCAGAATTGCAGGTAGAGGGCTGACTTGTATGTGTCACTCAGGATTCTCCAGAGACAAAAACAGAATCAGTAGGATGTGTGTGTATGTGTGTATAGATTATATATATATATATAAAATTATAAATTTTATATATTACATATATTTTATGTGTATTATTAAGAAACGCACTTTCAGCGGCAACCTGCACAAGCCAGTGGAAAGGGGACGCACAGGAGGGCGCGGCATTGCTGCTGAAGAGGACATGCCGTCAGCTGAAGCTGTAGCAGAAGCTGCAGGATGCAGAGGCCACAGCAGGACCCTGGCCCCAGCCAGGGGCGGCTAGGAACGCACCTCGAGCAGCAGTGGGGCCCTGAATTCTGGCCCTGGCGCTGGGCCCTCTATCGGCCGCTGTCATTCCCGGAGGTGCCCTCCTCTGGACAGATTCTGCGAGGGAGGAGCCCAGCTGAGCCCAGGTCGGTGGCCCCACCCAGGCGCAAGCCCGGTGCAGTCTAAGGCAGAGAAGTGGAGGTAGGGAAGTGACATGCCTTGGGGACAAGCCAAGGTCTCCTGTCCAGTTCACGATATTTTGTAACCATTCTAAGCATTTTTTAAATTCACAATTGGAAATACAAATGTAATGCAAGCATAAAAACTATTTGGGGAGAGAAAGGAAAAATATGTATACGTACACACAGACACACAAATATGTGTGTATTTATATATGAATGGCTACTTATAGTTTTATTTTTGATAAAATATATATTGAGCGTTTTTGTCACATGCGCCATGTACCAAGCACGGTGAAAAAGGTAGGCAAGGACTCTGCCCTTTAAGTGCTTGTGTGAGAGTTGAAAAAACAGTCACCAAGCAGGTGATTATGTAAAGTGTATCAGTTTATATGATAGGGGAACACTATGCTGTAAGAGCTCAGAGCAGAGTCATATAAAACAGACCAAAATTGTCAGGCTAGTGAGATACAATAAATTGATCTCTGCCTTAGCTAGACCACTATAACCTATTTTTACCTCAGGGCATCCTTCCTATGGCTGTTCTATCATCTTAGAAACTGCTTGCCCTAGATAATTGTATAGTTCACTCCCTTAGTTCGTGCAGGTCTCTGCTCAGATATCCAACTCACTCCATCTCCTCAGGATGCTTTATTCAGCTTAACCTAATTTATTTTTCTTCCTAACACCTGATGTCGCTTACTACTTGGTATGCTTTTGTATGAGACCCAGTAGAGCATGAACTCTATCTGTATGATTCACTGATGTATTTATTCTTAGTGTCTGCAATAAATCTTGACACAGACTTTGCAATTGAAACAATTTTGTTGAACAGATGAATGACTATAAATAATTTAAGATTTGAAATATGAGTACAAATTAACCTGAAGTGGCGAAACGGGGAAGAGAATTTTAGGCAGACAAAAATCTTGGGCCCAAAGCCAGCCATTTTGGAAAATGTGACACATTCAAGCAACTAACCAATGTTGAGTAGCTGGAGTACTGAATGAGAAGCTAGGAACGGAGGCAACAGGGCAGGAGGAGAGGCTGAAATGATAACCGGGTATTGAATCCAGCAGAACGGGTGGGGAGAGAAAAGACTGGATCAGATAGGCTAGTTGGGGGATGTGGCGGTAATCCTGACGACAGATGATGGGAGTTTACACCCAGGGAGATGAGGTAAGGTAGCAATTGCACATATAACAATGTTCAGGAAATAGAATTAGATACTTTTAAATTAATTTGATATGGAGGTAAGGAAAAGAACCTCATCAAGAATGATTTTTAAGTTTCTTGTCTGGAAAATGATGTTATCCAGAGGAGAAGCAACAGGGCAGGTGGTGTGGATTGTGAGTAATGACTGGAGTAGTGGACACTGTGAGTTTGACGTGCCTGTGGAATATCTAGCTGGACATGTCCAGGAAGAAATTTGTTATATGGATCTGAAGATTGAGCAAGACCTAGGAACTGGAGATTGATGTTTGAAAGCACAAGCAGGTGACAAGGCCTGAAAGATGTGGGTGGGACACTGAAGGGCAACAGATTGTTTCAAACTGTTCTAATACTTTGTTATCCACAAGAAAAACCATTCTCCCAGCCTATCACAAATATTTTTGTATAGGGACCAGCCTGATGGCACAGCGGTTAAGTTTGCACATTCTACTTTGGCTGCCCGGGTTTCACCAGTTCAGATCCCGAGTGTGGACCACTTGGCAAGCCATGCTGTGGTAGGTGTCCCACATATAAAGTAGAGGAAGATGGGCACAGATGTTAGCTCAGGGCCAAGCTTCCTCAGCAAAAAAGAGGAGGATTGGTGGCAGATGTTAGCTCAGGGCTAATCTTCCCCAAACCAAAAAGAAACAAAAAAAACCCTCCCCAAAACATAAATATTTTTGAATATAATTGATTCAATTCTTTCAAAATTAATTTTAGTTTCAGTATTTATTAAGGTCAATTTTATGCTTTTCTTATGGTCTTCAAGCATCCAAAAGTGACTATGTATTATATAAATAAAACCCTAAAACGGAATGCATATTATCCTTTAAAATATAGTTTAAATTTTAGTGAAGTAATTTTAATGCTAAATCTTAGGTTAATTATTCTAAAGAAAACTCATTTACAGCAATAACCATGTCAAGTAACTTTTCTTTAAGTTGATTCATACATAAATTCCCTTATATTTGAAGTTGTTTTGACTGTTTCAAAATGATTTAAATTGAAATAGTATTTAGAATAAAATTGCCTTTTCTGTAGTTGCTTCATCCTCTGTGCTCCATTAGCCTTCTTTTTTTTTTTTTTTTTTGAGGAAGATTAGCCCTGAACTAACTGCTGCCAATTCTCCTCTTTTTGCTGAGGAAGGCTGGCCCTGAGCTAATATCCATGCCCATCTTCCTCTACTTTGTATGTGGGATGCCTACCACAGCATAGTGTGCCAAGCAGTGACATGTCCGCACCTGGGATCCGAACCGGCGAACCCCGGCCTCCAAAGAGGAACATGCAAACTTAACAGCTGCACCACTGGGTCGGCCCCTAGCCTTCTTTTCTATCCTTCTCAAATCTTCTGTAGATTTTCTAATCACAAAAATGGTTATTAAATACATTTTCAATTAATTACATAAAAGAGATCTCATAAAATGTCCCTATATTTTTATATTTGGATTATGTTGCTGAATTCGTTTATGAGCTCTATTTTTAGCATAAATTTTTATTATCTTTCATTATGTTTAGCTCTATTTCCTATTAAGCATCTTGCCACATGGTTTGTTTTCTTTATTTTGTCATATCTTATTTGATCAACTTCATTTTATATATGAAATATAAAAAATGTTGGAAAAATATGAAAACAAATCTTTAAACAGCAATATAATAATAACCAGTTTTCCATCACAGTCAAAATGAAAGTAATCATTTTAAATTCTATACCCTTTAGGTATATTTCTATTTAGGAAGTATGCATTTAAATATAGCCCTGAAAAAGTTCCACTCCTAAAATATGGAAGTATTTTTATGTTTATTATTTTACCTAATGTACAATGAGATTTTGTAAAGCATTTATTAAAATAACAATCACAAATTTTATATTCATTTAGGTAGCAAGTGTTAATGATGATTGCCTTTAAATTATTTGTACTTGGAATCTTTAGAGCAATAGGAGTTGGAAAAAGAGTATTAATTTAAGTTTATAAATTTTTCTTTGTACCACAAAAAATTTGCTAAGGGATCATTGCTTTAAAAAAAGTTTTATTGAGGGTAGTTGGCATAGCAAAAACTGCACATATTTAATGCATAGAATTTGATGAGTTTGGACACTTGCATATATACCTGTGTGACCAGGATCACAATCGAGGTAATGAGCATATTGGTCACCTCCAAATGTTTCCTTGTGCCCTTTGTCTATGTGTGTGTGTATTAAGAACATCTACCATGAGATCTACCCTATTCACAAATTTTTTAAGTGCACAATACAAGTATCATTAGCTATCGACTTTATGTTGTAGAGCAAATCTCCAAGACGTATTCATTAATATAACTGGAACTTTATACTCACTGAACAGCAACTTCCTCTTTCCTTCTACCATCAGCCCTGGCCACCACCATTCCATGCTTCTCTGAGTTTGACTACTCTAGATACCTCATATCAATGGAATCATGCAGCATTTGTCCTTCCTTCTGTGACTGGCTTATTTCACTTAGCAAAGTGTTTTCTAGGTTCATTCATGTTGTCATGAATGGCAGGGTTTCCTTCTCTTTTAAGGCTGAATAATACTCCCTTGCATACATATACCACATTTTCTTTATCCCTTCATCCATCTATGGACAGTTAGTATTTTTCCTAAATTTGGCTATTGTGAATAATGCTGCAGTGAACATGGGAAGTCAGTATCTCTTGGAGATTCTAATTTCAATTCTTTTGGGTATATACTCAGAAGTGAAATTGCTGGATCATATGCCAGTTTTACTTTTAATTTTTTGAGCAACTTGCATGCTATTTTCCATAGCAGTTGCACCGATTTACATTCCCAGCAACAGTGTACAAGAGTTTCAATTTCTCTACATCCTTGTTGACAATTGCTATGTTTTGTCTTTTTGATAATAGCCATACTGATAGGTGTGAGATAATATCTCACTGGGGTTTTGCTTTGCATGTCCCTGATAATTAGTGATGTTGAGTACCTTTTCATATATCCATTGGCCATTTATATGTCTTCGTGGGTGAAACATCTGACCAGGTCCTTTGCCTACTTTTTAATCAGGTTTTTTGGGTTTTGCTGTTGAGTTATCTGAGTTCTTTACATATTTTGGATGTCAACCTCTAATAAGATAATGTGATTTGTAAATACTGTCTCACATTCCATAGGGTGCTTTTTAATTCTGTTGATTGTTTTCTTTGTGGTGCAGAAATTTTTTAGTCGATGTAGTCCCACTTATTAATTTTTACTTTTGTTGCCTGTGCTTTGGTGCCATATCCAAGAAATCATTGCTAAGACCAATGACAAGAAGCTTTCCTCTTATATTTCCTTCTAGAAGTTTTCGAATTTCAGTTCTTACATGCAAGTCTTTAATTCAGATTATGTTGATTTTGTATATGGTATAAATTAAGAGTCCAAATTCATTCTTTTGTATGTGGTTATACAATTTCCCCAACACTACTTGCTGAAAAGGCTATCTTTTTCCCATTGTGTATTCCTGGCACCTTGTCAAAGATCAACTGATTATATATGTGTGGCTTTGCTTCTGGGCACTCTATTCTGCTCCGTTAGTCTATATCTCTGTCTTTATGTCAGTACTATGCTTCTTAAATTACCCTAGAATTGTAATATATTTTGAAATCAGGGAATGTGATGCTTCCAGTCTTATTTTTCTTTCTCAAGATTTTTTTTTTTTTGGCTATTTGAGATCTTTTATGGCTCCATATGCATTTTAGAATTATTTTCTATTTCTGTAAAAAAATTCCATTGGGATTTCGATGGGCAGAGCATTGAATCTGTAACTCACTTTGGGTAATATGAACGTTATAGCAATATTAAGTCTTCCAATCCATTAATTTGGGATGTCTTTCCAGTTTTTGTGTCTAATTTCTTTCATCAGTGTTTTGTAGTTTTCAGTGTACACGTCTTTTCACCTCTTTGGTTAGGTTTACTCCTAAGAATTGTATTCTTTTTGATGCTATTACAAATGAGATTTTGAATAGACCAATAACAAGTAGGGAGATTAAATCTGTAGTCAAAATCCTTCCAACAGAGAAGAGCCACCAAATGGCTTCACTGGTGAATTCTACCAAACATTGAAGGAAGAATTAATATCAATCCTTCTCAAACACTTCGAAAATATTGAAGAGAAGGGAGGAGTTCCAAAGTAATTTTATGAGGTTAACATTACCTTGAAATCAAAGCCAGACAAGGCCTGGGATACAAGGACCATTCGATATATGCAAATCAATTAATGTAATAACCACATTAACAAAATGTAAGATAAAAATTACATGATCTTCTCAATAGATGCTGAAAAAGCATTTGACAAAATTCAGTATATTTTAATGATAAAAACTTTTAAGAAATTAAGTATAGAAGGAATTTACCTCAACATAGTAAAAGCCATATATGACAAGTCCACAGCCAACAGAATATTCAACCGTAAAAAACTGAAATCTTTTCCTCTAAGATCTGGAGCAACTCAGGTATGCATACTCTTGCAGCTTCTAATCAACATAGTACTCAATGTCCTAGCTAGAGAAATTAGGCAAAGAAAAAAGAAACAAAAAGCATATAAATTGGAAAGGAAGAAGTAAAATTGTGTCTGTTTGCATAGGACATGATCTTATATGTAGAAAACCTTAAAGACTCACAAAACAACTCTTAGAACTAATAAATGAATTCAGTAAAGTTTCAGGATAAAAAAATCAACTTACAAAAATTGCTTGCATTTCTATAACTGTAACAATGAACTATCTGTAAAAGAAATTAAGAAATCATTTAAAATTTGATCACACTAATACTGAGAAGTCAATAAGCTAATAAACGGTAAACCAAATTGTTTTAAATATACTTAAAAATATATTCATTAATCACTGGTATGGTAGGCAATTTTTGCTATGATTGCATTATATTATAGTAAAATATTGTTGCCTTCTGGCCAGAAAGTCACAATCAAGGAATGAACCATCCTTGTTCATGACTCGCACAAATCGTCTTATATAATTAGACATACTTCTTGTGGTTAAGTGTTAGTTTTTCAGTTCAGTTTGCGTTTGTAGCCTGTGGTTTCATTGCAGATTTCTTAAACATGGTTCTGGTTATCTGGAAATGCTTTGTGATTTATATCTCATTGGATTTGATTCATCAGTATTAGCTGTACAAATTCAGTTTGGAATCGAAACATAACAGAATACAGAGAACTTTCAGAATAGTAATTATAATTCTATTTATTAATATGTCAAAATAATTAAAATATCAAATTGTATTCAAACTATTTAGCTAGAGAAGAGATAGGAAAGGAGTGGTTTAATAGAAATCATCAGAACCATGATATCTTTTTGTTATTAGCTGTAGAGTGATATTTTCCATCTTGGCTATCAATTGAATGGATATAAATTGTAGCGTTACTCATAAATATGTTAATAAACAGAGACCTTTGCTGAACATTGAGCACTAAAATGAGGTGTGAAGAGGACATGGAATCATCAACTTACATTATAATTAAAAACATTAACAATTTCCATGTATCTTGGATAATTTAAATAGAATATGAAGTTAAACAATACCTGAGATGTCCCTCAAATGTTTCTTTAGTTCTGCTATTAGCTGATTTAAAAATTATAATATTAAGGGCCACCCCCAGTGGCCTAGTGGCTAAGTTTGGTGTGCTCCACTTTGGTGGTCTGGTTTTGGTTCCCAGGCATGGACCTACACCACTCAACTGTCAGTGGTCATGCTGTGGTGGTGGCTCACATATAAAAAGAGGAAGATTGGCAGCAGATGTTAGCTCATGGAAAATCTTCCTCAGCATAAAGAAAATAATAGAATAAAAAATAACTAAAATTAAGATTATAATATTAAATATGTTTCTCAAGTCTGTCGTAAGTCTCCTCCTCTTACTCCTTCTCACTCCTTTGGGCTCTGGCAGGCAGCTTCTGACATCACTCCCAAGGATCCCACCTCTTTATGGTCATACTGTAGTGTAAACTTTGTCCATTATATGTGCGCTGGACCTAGTGATTTGGATCTAATGAATAGAGTATGGAAATTAAAGGACTATCACTTCTGGTACGAACTTGGAAGTACTTGTGACTTTCATCTTGTTTGCACTCTTTCTTTCTCTCTTGTTGGTATTCTTTCTTGTTCTCTCATTTGACCACTCTGATGAAGCAAGCTACTATGTTCTGAGATACTGTATGTAGAGGAAAATGTATCAAGAAACTGAGACACTTGCAGCCAACATCTCATGAAGAACCAAGGTCTCGGTTCAACAGCCTCTGGGTAACTGAATGCTGCCAACAGCTACATGAGTGAGTTAGGAAGTCAGTCCTTCCCAGTGGAGACTTGAGATGAATGCACACTTGTGAGAGACCGAAAGATAAATGCATCTACTAAGCCACTTCAGATTCCTAACCCACAGAAATTGTGAAATAATAAATGTTTTAGGCCACTAAGCTTTGGGATAAATTGTTAGGTAGCATTCAGTAACTATATATAGGCTATGGGTTAACTTATTCATACCCATGGATTCGTTTCTCATCAACTTATTGATAAATTAAAATTCAAGTTACACATCTCTGATGCCTACTGAAATTCACATCCATATTTCAAAATTCTTGTTTTATTCAATACCTCTCAAAACCATGGTACCAATATAAACAAAATTGAAGTCATCATTTTCCCATAAAATTTGCTTTCTCTCCTAAACTTTAGTTCATGAGATGACAACTTAATCAAATCAGTTGCCCATGATCATATTTCAGACCTAGAAGTCACTCTTGACCTTTCCCACTTTCTTGGGAATCCCTCATCTGATTTAAATATATATATAATGTTTATTTTATTATACTTTTAAATACTTCCAGAATCCTTTTTATAACTTCTGTTTATACCTGAGTTTAAAATGCTACCAATTTTCAAATGAATTACTATAGCAGCTGCATAAAGAGTATCCACTTTTGATATGGCAATGAAAATGATATTTTAAAAATAAACATCTGCTCACATTTTTTTTCATAACTTTGTTCAAAGTCCTCTGATAGCTTTCAGGTAGAAGTCAAACCCTTACCGTGGATTTAAAGGATCTGATAGAAATGCCCTTTTCACTCTTGCATATCAGATTTTTATTTGTCTAAGACTTAAACTTATTGAAGGCAGTCACATTTTTCTGCATTATCTATTTCTTTATCCTCAGGCCTAGTTCAGTTTCTTTTAAATAAATTCGTGAAAGAATGAACAAATGAATGATTGAACATAGTCTTTTAGATTATAGCCTTCTTAATATTAGGATTCTGTTAAGAGACACTCTACTTTATTAAACATATGGACTTGTTAAAGGCAGAAATGTGTGGATTTTAATTCCAACTTTGCCATTAATTCCTTGCCTTTGACCTTCAGAAAGATATTCAACAGAAAATCACACTGGTTCATTACGATAGATCAGTATAATGGAACCTGGTGAGCTAGAAAAATAAGCATTCCAGATCATTAATAAGACATAGGAATGAAAGAGGGTGGAGAGACACATAAATGAAAAAAATAACAAAAAAAAAATGGTTAGAAACAAAAGAGGACATAGTAAAAAAGTCTAACATATGTTCACATTGAGGCTGTGACAATATCTGACCATCTGCCTCAGGCAACTGACAACAGAACAGATTGTATATTATAATATCTAACAGTCTCTCCAGGTAACTAAGTGTATCCGAGGTCAACCTTTGCTTTATAAGCTGAAGGTCATGTAGCCACCACTGCTAAGAGAAAATCCTGAGGTCTCACTATTCCACTAGTGTTTGCAAATGTCATTGGCAGAGGAAAAAAATCAGTAACTCATTCACTGGATTAGCTTTCAGCCACCGTTGTGCCAAATTCAGGAGTGGCATGAGGTTGTGCTACATTCTTCTCAATTTACTTTTATGATGCATTGCACAGTCCAAAAGAGCTGTGGGGAGGGTCAGATCTTTATGCTTCCCTTCAAAATCTTCCTGTATGAATCCAACTAGAAGAAATCTTGAGGGCTTTTGAAATGTGAATAGGAGCAAAATATTTCTACCACCAATTTATCTTCCATTTTAGTGGAAATAAAGATAAAGGGTGGAGATTACACTGTACACTGCTTAGATTTACACTTTGTCCACCCAACCCATGTCCTCAGCACGTGATGCAGGTGGGTAGAGCTGGATGCAGCACACACAGTGGGTTTGTGTCGCAGATGGGAAATGCCAAGATCATGAAACCTCAGTCTTTTTTATAATGAGCTGCAAGCAAACCTGCCCCATCTATTCCCCAGAAGAAAAACCTATCTTTATTAAACTAAAAGGCAAACAGTTCTTCCCTCAGCTCTGGAAGGAAACCTATCTCTATCTTCCAGGACTGCTCACTATACCACGCCCTTGAAAAGTAATCCAGGAAAAAGAATAAAAAGGCTGTCCGTGTTTCTAGTTCACAGTGCCTCTGCTTGCAGGTGTTGCTGAAATGTGAGAGACGCCATGAACAGGAACAGCAAAAAATGCAGTTGACTGTATTGTATCAGTGAACAGTGAGAGAGGAGGCTAGAGGTGGGGCTTGGCCAAAAGTCCACGTGATTTCCAGCTGCCAATCTTTGAAATTCTCTCACAACCTAATCAATTATTAAATATTTACTGACCACACAGTATGTGCAATTGCCTTAAATTATAATCTCTTTTTTTAAAGAAAGTATATTTGTTAAAAATTAACATAATTCAGCCCCTGGCCTAGTGGTTAAGTTTAACACCCTCCGCTTCAGTGGCCGGGGTTCAGTTCCTGGGCAGGGACCTTCACCACTCACTGATGACCATATATGGCAGCGTCCCACATACAAAATAGAGGAAGATTGGCACAGATGTTAGCTCAGGGCAAATATTCCTCAGGAAAAAACAAAACAAAATAAAACAAATTAACATAATTCAGCAAACTGCTGCCTGCCATTAACACAGCAACACAGTCATTGTTTTATCTTCTAATGTGGTTCTGAACTGAGAGCAAGTTTTAAAAATGGGGATAATGAAAAATGAGAGTCTGCCAGAGGAGATTTCTGAGAGTCCAGGTGTATCCAGGGAGTGGTGAGCAGTCAAAAACAATAATTACACCCGGGAGAATGTGTTGTATGAAGTTAGGAGAAGAGCACTGGAATAAAGGTAGGAAAATGTTGCAGTCTAGTCTCTC
Source organism: Equus caballus (assembly GCF_041296265.1). NCBI lineage: Eukaryota > Metazoa > Chordata > Mammalia > Perissodactyla > Equidae > Equus > Equus caballus. The sequence goes on from NC_091700.1 coordinate 75,263,983, forward strand.
TTAATTTGTAATTGCCCTTTGGTTTGCCCTCATCTCTTAAACTGGTTGCTTGCTTAAGAAAATCACTTCATAAGACTAATAAAGGTTGTTTTGGTTAAACACACATTAACGTACATCCACATACGTAATTGAGTACATCATCTAAGAAGAGTATTCTCACTAAAAATCATAAGAATATTTTCTCCAAGCAGCAGTGGTAATGTCCTTATGGCATAATCATTCAGACCTCAGTTGCTAGAATTAGATAGTCTTGGTTTTAACCTGCTACTATTTAGTAGCTCTATAAACTTAGACAAGTTGTTTAATTTTCCTGAGTCTCATTTTATTCCTTTGTAAAATAGGGATTTGTACTTAACACAAAAATTTACTGTGAATAATAACAAGTTTATGCATGTTAAGAGCAGAGTGTCGTACTGGAGAGATTCTATCCACTTCATAAATAGGAGGTATTACCATAATTAGCATTATTATTTTAGAGAGCAGAGGAATAACCCTGGGTTAACTACTTCTGAGAAAAATAGGACAAACAAATATCATAAAGTAAAAATAATACCAAAGCTGGGGAAAACCCTGAAAGGATGAAGTATATACTATACAAGTAATTCCATAAATTAGAAAGTAAGGATAGTAAAATTTCTGAGAATAGAAAAAATGAAATCTTGTTTCAACTACCTAATTGAAATCAGTTGCGTCAAAAGACATGAGATAGGGTAACAGGGAACTAAAAATAAGTTATTCAGGGCGATGAAGCTCTGAAACATATACCTAGCTTAGGATTCTAAAGAAGTGAAGTGTAAAAAGCAAGAGAATGCAGGTTATGTCTCCCAAAATAAAAATGTAGTCTTCATGGTTACTTATGAGGTCATATCTGATCTTCATACCGTTCCAGTGTCTGTGCTGTTTCAGGACTGATGCAAATTCATAGGATTTGGAGTAGAAGAGGCCCCACTAAAATATTCCACTTTCCTCCCCTCAGCTATCTAAATTTTAGGCACCACGTTGTTAAAAAGAATTGAATAGCCAGGGATCTTACGTGGTTTAATACTTAATATCAACATCGTTAAGATCTTTGGATTATGTTTCGAAGTGTGACCATAAGGATAAGTAGTTTTAATTTTTCATTTTACACATTGAGAAAACAATTCAGAAATCATAAACATTGCACGCGGAAACCCTAGGTCTAAGAGGACTCTGCTTACATACTGTGGTCCTTCCAGTGCTCCAAAATCACTCCTCATATGAACGCTTAAAATGACTTGGTCAAGTATGCCAATGATGAAAGAGGTTCTGAGAGAATCAACATATAGTACAAAAAAAGAGCCACAAAGAGAAGTACTGCTGATGGAAGCAGAGGACCCCGGTGGAACCACCTGGACAATCAGCTGTATGTGCGCTTTACTCAGCTTTGCTCCTCCATACATGCTATCACAGGGCTTTGCCTGTCCGGGTTTCAATAAAATGCTCACTGAATTGATTTGCTCTGTTTGAAATTCCAATTAAGTTGTCAACACTGCTTATACTTCTTTATCCCAGAACCTCCAGAGGTTCCTCAGAATGAAATAACAATGAGCCTGATGCTGGTGGGAAGTCAGGTTATTTGGCTTGCTTTAACTTGTTTGTTCTAATATCAGTTCATCTGTGTCTCATGAAATCAAACAAAAGAGCTTGGTGTTCCCCATTTCTAGTACTCAACATCAATGCTCTTGGAAAAGCAGAATTGAGTGAAAATGCAATTTTTAAATAATGATAATTATCATGGGGATTGCTGGAGGAACTCTATATGTGTTTCTACTTTGTAAACTTTTTATTTCATTTATAATCTCAGTTGTACCCCTCACTAATCAGCTATTGATTGACACATTTATTCCACAAACACAATTGAGTATTTATTCATTACTAGGTAGTCAGCTTGGGTGCTGGGGACTAAGTGATTAACAGGAGAGACTTAGTCTTTGGCTTCAAGAAGCTGAGAGTCTCATAAGAGAGACATATTTTAAAATTTGCAATTATGGATTTATATTAAAATTTATATCAGTTTGTAGCTATAACAAAGAGACTTACTCTAGTGGAGAGTTTGTGGAAGACTATCTAGGAAAACAATTTTAAAGAGTAAAGATGAGGAGGAATTAACCCGTGAAAAGAAGAGGAGAAAGCATGCCTAGCAGAGGAGGATTTGAAATCCTGCAAATGTGAAGAAGCCTATATTCATTAGGAAATGAAAGTAGCTGGCTGTGGAAATAGAGAGAAATAAGTTTGAAGATGTACTCTGTAGGCAGCTCATCCAAGGTTTTGTGGTCTAAAGAAGTTATTGTAAACTGTTAAGCAGGAAAGTGCCCTTATCCAAATCATATTTTTAAACATTTCTCTAATTAAATTAAATTTAAAAAAACAATTTGGTTAACACACATCAAAGAAATTACTCTCTTCAGACAGAGAAAGTCTATATAGAATCCTAATTCAGAAAATGTTACTTTCCTTGCTCCAAGAGAAAAAAACATTGACGCACAATCACCTCACTCCCCAAAATCAAACTTTACCTTTCCATCATGAGATAGCATGTTTTTTGTTTTAACATAGCAATAAAAACTAGACAAAGAAAAAAATAAAAGATTACTCTGATATTAGTTGTGAATCAAATGAAAGTTTGCCAGAGAAGACAAAGCAGACGAATTAACAGGATATTGCAGAGGGGTTTTTTTCATTGAAATATATTTGACATATAACATGGTGTAAATTTAAGATGTACATGTTCACTTGATATATTTACATATTGCTGTATTATTGCTGGTGTAGTGTCAGTTAACACCTCTGCTAGGTCACGTAGTTACCATTTCTTTTTTGAGGCCCACCACAAAATAATTAAGATCTAGTCTCTTAGCAAGCGTGATGTTCATAATACAATATTGTTGATTATAATCACTATACTATGCATTACATCTCCAGGACTTATTTATCGACTAGTTGCAAGTTTTTACCCTTAAATAATATCTCTCCTATTCCTCCACCCCCCAGCCCCTGATATCCACCATCTTATTCTCTGTTTTTACAAGTTTGTCTTTTTTTAGATTTCACATATAAATGATATCACCCCGTATTTGTCTTTCTCTTTCTGACTTACCTCACGCAGCATAATGTCCTCAGTGTTCATCCATGTTGTCACAAATGGCAGAATTCCCTTCTTTCTCATGGCTGAATAATATTTCACTGCATTTATATATATATATATATATATATATATATATACACCACATCTTCTTTATGCAGTCATCATTGACAGATGCTTAAATTGTTTTCATATCTTGGCCATTGTGAATAATGCTGCAGTAAACGTGGGAATGCACAGATCTTTTCAATACCCTGTTTTCATTTCCTTTTGGTTCTATACCCAGAAGTGGAATTGCTGGATTGTATGGTAGCTCTATTTTTAATTTTTGGAAGAGCCTGCATATTGTATTCCATAGTGGCTGACATTTAAGTGTGAGAGAATGGTGGCTCTCACAGTGGCACTCTAGATGAATAACAGATAGACTTGAAAAATCTTTCACAAGAAGAATCAAACAATTGGTGATTGATTTTGAGGGGAGAGAGTGAGAGAGAAGTCACTCCCAGATTTCCGGTATGAGTACCTGAGTGGAGAGCACTCCTTGCTGGGATTTGGACTGTTTTCCAGGTGTGTGTGTGTGTGGCAGGGCATGGGCAGAAGCGCCTTTGTATTTCTACTGAGAATCAAGGGGCTGATAGCAAATGAATAATTGCACGTCTGAGAAAGGAATTTAGAAGAGTAGCCCACTCAATTTCCTTCTTTTGAATTCTACGTATTAAATATGAAAGGCTTGAATTTGTCAGATTTTCTATTCACTAGGATTCATCAATATCTTTATAGATAAAGATAAATAGATATGGACAATACAGATATAGAGATAGATACAGATATAGATATGCCACACCAACACACACATACACACACACAGGAATTTAGAAGAGCAGGATAGGAGATCTAAAATTGAGCATTGTGGAAGAAGATAAGACTACGCAAGTTCCAGATAGTCTGAAAATTTAAAGCAGTTTTCTTTCTTCTTCGGTTATTAATTTTTGGTCCTAAATAGTGTGCATGTTAAATTGCTCCAATTTCCTTTGACAAATCAGTCAGTTAATATTTCTGTAAGCCACAGAAGTATTATGTATAACAGGAACTAGGGAGGAGTGAGATTCAAAGAAGTAATTCTCTCTAGTCTCCTAAGTTGGCGCCACCCCACTATGTATATATGTGTGTATGTGTGTGTTGGTGTGGCATATCTATATCTGTATCTATCTCTATATCTGTATCGTCCATATCTATTTATCTTTATCTATAAAGATATTGATGAATCCTAGTGAATAGAAAATCTGACAAATTCAAGCCTTTCATATTTAATACGTAGAATTCAAAAGAAGGAAATTGAGTGGGCTGATTTCAGCTACAAAGCCTTAACGTGTTCTGTGATATGGCATATTGCTGTGGAATTGCTTATGAAAAAAAGTGTTCATGTTGTTTTTAAAAAGCCGTTTTTTCTCTCTATGCTCTTTTGACAAAAAAGGGAAAGAAAGCAATTTAAAACCTTTTAAATGATGCATCTATTGCAATACAATAGTTGGCATCATACTGTTAAGAGTAGCATCAAATCACATATCACGTCAGCCATTACCTTTTCATTTAGTTCAAAATGACCTTACAGAATGAGCTACCATACTGTGCAGAGTCACATCGAGAAACTTAGCTTTTAAAATGCTGTTTATATATTGTATTTCATTTTTCTTTGATGAAAGGTCAACCGTATACCATTGAGTTGACAAATAAATGTGATTGCTACCAAAAATATTCATCAGAATTTTATCTTTATATATTAATGAGAAAAGGAATATGTTATAATTTGTATTTGACATAAATAAACTTTACATTCCCTTGCAATATACTTCTCATGTACTCATTACTTACTTTATACACAATATATTTGTAAATATCATGCCTTTTTTGGTTTATAAGAATGACTCTTTTAAGAAAACATTTTAAAGTTCTTTAAATCTTGCAACCTTTTGGGGGCACTATATAGTTCAATCATTATATCTTCTCATGGAAGAAAAATAATAGAGTGTCAGAGGGAAAAATTGTTATATATAATTATCCTTCACTGTAGTGATTTTTCTTTTATTTTGACTATTGTATATTTTCTTATCCTAGGCAGAGTTCCAGCTCTGATTCTCTTCTATGTGTAATGCTTTAATGCCAGCAACTGGCAACAAGATTTCAAATGCTGTTCTGTAGTATAAGTAAAGGGAAAATGGAGAGCACAAAACCATAAAGGAAGGTATCAATCCTCTTACTGCCATTGTGAGTCACAAACATAATTTTCAGAATTGTGCTGTCACTCCTGCAGGTAATTTATCTTATATGTCACATAGAAGTGTTGCTTTAATTTTAGGTTTTATTTTATTTTTTTTAATGAGTTTGTTTAGAATTATCTACGCTTCTCTACTGGCCTTTATGTTTCATGTCATACTTTGTATGATGCCTGGCATTAGTTATATACACAATCAGATTCCATTTACTGAATAGCGATATGAGGAGGTCTGTGTAACCAATTCCCAGTAGAACAAACAACTGAAGAAAACTACGTTTAAAAAAAAGTTGAAATCACTGGAAATTATTGTAAAGTCATAAAGCAAATGAATAAACATATATTCAAGAAAATCTACTAAATAGCAGGAAAACAAGGAGATTATATGACTTGAGCCGTAGTCTGCTCCCTGCCTCCTTGCTAATCTCTGTTCAGCATGAGGAAAGAGCTACCCTGGGCAGCTGTGGCCAAAAAGGAGGGTCTCTCTTTCCACCTAGCTCCCAGTTAAGGGCTGTAGAATCTCTCCAGAAGGTGAGCATCACCATCATTTCTCATCACCCCCAGTTCCTTAAGCCAAACCCAGGCAAGGTGAAGAGGACTCCTTTCTTCAACCCTGCCCCAAAGCAAAAACCCGCCACTGCAGCCCAGGTGAGGAAAGCTGAGAATACTTCGCCAATTGCCCTCCCTCCAGCTCACTCAGCGTGGAGGTGCTACACAAGGAAGGTTAAGCTGAGAAGATCAGAGGCTACTGCCTCTTTCCAGAATCTCATTCATATCCCAGGTGTGCTATTATAAGAGAAACAGGCAAGTGTCCCCAACCCCATCTCCAGAGCAGTGGCTCAGAAATTTCCCCCAATGAAAGATTTACGCCATAAGAACAGAGAGCACCAAAGTTCTCCTCAAAGGAACTGAGTTTATTTTGAACAGAGTGTAGGGAAATCTTAGCCTAGGGCCCTCTGAAAAACAAGAGAGATTTTAATGGTAAGCAACTAAGGAGAAGTGGATAGCTTCATAAGAATGAGCTAAGCTTTAGATCAGTTTAGTTTACCAGAGACAACAAGGTAGAGACCGCTAAGATGTCCCTCCTGGGGTCAGAAAAAAACTTTCAAAGATGGGCTCAAAAACTACCTCTGCAAAGGAGCCCAACTGGAATTGGATCAGACTGTGTAATAATTTACACTTCAGGGCATTGTCAAAAACAATAGGACAATCAGCCAGCAATTAGTGGGGCCTAACAGTTGGGTGTGATGCCAAAGTAGAAAGCTTAACAGAGATCAGGGAACAACACTGTCAACTATAGCTCAGCTAAAACTATTGTCAACACAGGGGACCTTCTTTTTCCTTCAGGGCTACGGCCACTGAGGAGCATCAGAGGCATTACAAAGCAGAGGAAGCAGACGCCACTAAAATAGTGCAGACAATTCACTAAACAAATGAACAAGTAAAGAACAGCACAACTTGCAAGCCTCAGAGGCACCGTAAAAGAAATATTAGAGGACATGTGTCAGGCTGAAAACAATAACACACAGGGAAATTCAACTCCACACCAAACAGTGAACCCTAGTAAAGGTCATTATGTAAATCCAAATACAGTATAACCGCATAATGTTTGTTCTTTCTTCTCTAATGGATTTAAAAAGTAATTGTGTAAAACTATTTGTATGTAATTGTGTTCTTGGCCCTATAATATATAGAAATGTAATGTGTTTGACAATAATAGCACAAAGGAGGTAGGTAGAAACAAAGCTGTATTGGAATAAGGGCAGGATACCAGATGATAACTCAAATACACAGAAACAAGTGAAAAGAGCCAGAAACAATACAAAAGCAGATTAGTATATATTTATTTAATGCCTTATTATTTTTCACATCTTCATGAATTTTATCAATTTGGATATTAAACATATATTGAAACACTTTTCATAGAAAAGTCTAATCTAATATTTTCCACATATGAGTGGAACAACAGATGAAAATGATTTATTTTGTTCAATATATCATTTGAGAATCATTTATGCATATATATCAATTTGAAAAAATAAAAAGGACACTCTTAGTGCTTACTATGTTTCAAGCATTGTCACAATGTACCATTAAGGCATTAAATCTCTAAAACAATCTTACAAGTTAGTTTACTTTTATTTTACAAATGTGGGACCTGAGATATAGACAGGGTAAAATACGTATCCATGGTCACAAAGTTAGCAGTGGTAGAACTAAAATTTGAATTTAGAAGGTCTGGCTTCAAAATCGGGGATCTAATGAAAAAGTCCTAATTTTCTCAATAAGTAGTTACATTATTTTAAGATGTCATGACATTTCTCTAGGCCTTCTTGGTCTATTAGAGGTTGTGTCATATGATCTAAACAGTTTTCAGTTCAGATGCCTTCTTTTTCACCAGGTCAAACTAATAAATCTAACGCTTTCTCTTTTAAAAGCATTAAACTACATCTTTTCTTTTCATTTAATTCTGCAATATAATTTTGATTTTGACCAGACATACTGTCATAGAAAATTAATTAAAGAATTAACAATAATAAATGTGTGTTGAATACATACCATTCTCAAGTCACTAATATGTTTTTTGAACTAAAAGCCACCAAATTTTACTATGAAATTGAACTCGTATCCTAAGAAAGCCATGTGTTCATTTAGAAATAAAGGATTTGGGAAGTATTGCATGTCTATATAGGGAGGTTATTTTAGAATTAGTTATCAGAGAAAATGTGAATTTAAATTGTCACTTTCACTAGTTAGAAATAAATACCTGATTCCATAAAATCAGTGTTCCATGCTCCACAAAAAGACTAATGAGAAAAACGTGCATTGTCATTTTTAGATGAGCCTGAGGTATACAGTGACTATTGCACAAAAGGACTCAGTTGTGAAATAGAATTGTTCCTTCTTAGTCTAGCTTTAAATAACTTCTTTTACTGGATGACAGAATCAAGATCTTCTCTTAGAAGATGAGCTAGAAGTAAACAAAATCATCTTAATGATTTCACAGTATCTAATTTCTTCTTAATATTCTTATTTTATAATTATGAACATGCAAGGGAGATTATAAAATATATAAAATAAGGTGGTGCATTTCAAATTAGTAAAAAATAACAATTTTTACATTTGCCAATTTCATGTTTGAATTTCAAATGAAATTTTCTAAAACTATGTGTTTGATTAATTTATCAGGGGACATTTTAAAAGTGACATTTTAATCTTTGGATTACACCGTGGAAGAATTTTACAGGATAAATTTTACTTTACCAAGGAACATAATTTTACAAAATATTGCTGGGTGGATTTTCTTTCCTAATTAGAATTTTCTAACTATTCATTGTCATGGGTTCAAAAATTAATTATAGCCATACCATATTTACACTCTTTGTTTTTCATATAGGTATATTATTTAGAGTTCTCACAATGATGTCAACTACTCATCTAATATATGTCTGTTCAGTTTATTATAGAATTTTATTAAGTGAACATACCCTATAAGTATATTACATGACTAAGACTTTTATAATCTTAATTGATATAGAATGTATTTGTTTTATATAGAACCATTCATTTGCATTATTAAAAAATGAGATATTTTATATTTCATAAATTATTTTACTTCATTTTGAATTAATATCAGCATTTGCATACCACTTCTGTGTTAGATATTCGTGTTACTGTTTTGTTTAAATAAATGTTTAGTAATAATTTTAGTACTCTTTCATAAAAATGACTTAGAAAAAATTGCATCTAGATGACAACAAATCCTTCTAAAATATAATTTTGATGTTCTCAGAAGTGCATATCATATGCAAATTTAAAACACATTGCAATGTTCAACAAACTAAGACAGGCAAGGGAGTCAAAAGCCTTACAAGTGAGAAAATTATTTTCCTCTAGGTGTGATAGATGAAATCAGCAAATGAATAGATTTAAAAAATAGTACAAGACTAGTGGTTGGCATTATCTAAGTTTATTTATTAAAAATTTAACATTTAGTATCAATGATAAAGACTTGGAGAAGAGAACTCAAATACACTTCTGCTATACTGTACATATTCATTACCTTGTAACTATTTAAGGGGAAAATGATCCTATATAAGGTCTAAAAATTCAGGAGAAATAAAGACAAATATATATGATTTCTTTGATGACTTCTTTTTTATTTGATTCTCTTAACTTTTTTAGTTGACATGAATTAATTTTTGAATCTCTGCATTTACCATTTCCTAGTAAAGACTGATAAAATAATGCTTAGACTGTGAAAAAAAATTCCAAATTTTACTAACAATGACAAAAACAAAGAATACCAATGATGACAAAACCTATTTTTCAGTGGCTGAGAAAATACAATCGATATATTAAAACCTCTGTAAAAGCATTTATCTAAATTGAGTAGTGCTTGAGGAGAGAGGTGAGAAATGCCAGTGTGCAATGATACGAGTCTACACTAAATGCAAGGGGGTATAATATTATTTAAAAGGCAGACTGTATTCAATTAAAGATACATCTTCTAGGGGCCTGCCCCGTGGCCAAGTGGTTAAGTTCTTGGGCTCCACTTTGGCAGCCCAGGGTTTTGCAGATTCAGATTCTGGGCACAGACATGGCCATGGTGAGGCAGTGTCCCACGTAACACAACCAGAAGGACCTACAACTAGAATAAACAACTGCATACTGAGGGGTTTGGGGGAGAAGAATAAAAAGAAAAAAAACGAAGATTGGGAACAGATGTTAGCTCAGGTGCCAATCTTTAAAAAAAAAAAGATACATATTGTAAATCCTAAGCAATCACTTGCACACACATTCATACACACAAGAGCAGGTTTAGCCAATAAGCACATTTAACCCAAGAAAAGGAGAGAAAGAATAGGATAAAAAACAAGAATAAATTGGAAAAAGAGAAAACGATTAGCAAGACAACGTTTATACCCAAATATATAAAGAATTTAATTAAAAGCATATTGTCTAAATACACCAATTAAAAGGTATATGTTGTCAAATATATGCTGCATCCAAGAAATACATTTTAAATATAAAGATATATACAATTTAAAAGAAAAGGATGGAAAAATGGTGAATCATGCAAACTCTATTCAAGAAAATTCCAAGCTGGCTATATTCACAAAAATAAAAATAAGCTTTAGGGACAGAAACATTACCAGAGATAAAGGGATATTTTATAAATATACCAAGATCAGTCCTTCAAGAAGATATAAAAAGTTATATACAGGGGTGGGCCGGGTGGCCCAGAGGTTAAGTGCGCACATTCTGCTTTGGCAGCCCAGGGTTCGCAGGTTCGGATCCCAGGTGCAGACATGGCTTGGCTTGACAAGCCATGCTGTGGTAGGCGTCCAACATATAAAGTAGAGGAAGATGGGCACAGATGTTAGCTCAGAGCCAGTCTTCCTCAGCAAAAAGAGGATTGGCAGCAGATGTTAGCTGAGGGCTAATCTTCCTCAAAAACAAAAACAAACAAACAAACAAAAGTTATATACATCTAATGATACCTCTTCAAAATACATGAAGCAAGAACTGACAGAAACTAAGAAGTAAGTTTCAACAGGAATCTCTCAGTAATTCTTAGTATAAGAAGATAAAACATCTTTAAAAATGTAACAGACAAATTAACAATTGGGATAATATGACCACTCCAAAACAGTAGAAAAATAGCTTTTCAAGTTCATATGGGACATTCAAATATGTTTTAAAAATATCGAATGGTTGAAATCCCATGAAGCATTTTCTTTGACCACAATAGAATTGGATCAAATAAAACAATATTAAATACCCCAGGTTAGAAATTAATAAAATGAGAGATTTAAAAAATTAAAATAAAAGCATATCTTATCAAAATTTGGAGGATGTAGGTAAAACAATGCTTGGAGTGAAAAGTATAGTTTTTAAACGTTTATATTAGAAAATAGTGAGGTCTAAAATTTATGATCTAAGTTTCTATCTAAAGATAACAGTAAAGAAGTGCAAATTAAATCCAAAACATGAAGGGAGAAGCATATAAAAAAGATAAAAAGAGTAAATAATAAAATAGAAAGTAAGCAAATAAAAGATAAAATCAATGAATTGAAAATCTTGTTTTATGAAAAGTTCTATAAAGTTGGTGTACATCTACCTAAACTCATTATGCAATAAAAAAGAGACTACAGATGATCAATCTCAGGAATAAAGGTGAGCACATTACTATAGAGCCGAAAGATATTTTAGGAGAGAAAGAAAATAGGAACAGTTTCATGCCATACATTCAACACAGAGATGAAACATAGTTTCTTCAAAAGATACAAATTACTAAAACTGACTTAAAAAGCAAAGAAATTTCTCAATAGTCTATATGTATTAAGCAAAATAAGTTTGTGTTTAAAAACATTCCTAACAAGAAAACTCCTGATTCAAATGGTTTCTCTGGTAACCTCTTTCAAAAATTTAGGGAAAAAGTAATATCAATCCTACGCAAACTCCTTTTGAAATAAAGGATAGAAGAAAACATTACCACTCATTTATGAGGTCAACATTATCCTAATAATAAAACAGACAAGAGCATTGCGGGGAAAACAAAACAAAACTTTACACCAGCATGCCACATGAAACTAGACTCAAAATTTTTAAAAATATGTAAATATTTATATATTAGCAAAGAGAACTCAAAAGCTTATTTAAAGATAATTTAAATAAAATACATTTAACACATAGTTTCAAACATTATGAACATGTAGGATTTATTCCAATAATGGATCATTGCTTCAGCATTCAAAACTCTATCAATATAACTCACCAATAAATGGAACAAAAGAGAAAAATAAGATTACCAGAGACAGAAAAGCATTTGAATAAATGTATCACCTATTCATGATGAAAATTCTCACGCAACCAGCAATAAACGGAAGTTTCTCAATCCGAAAAGGAATGTCATAAAAAAAAGAAGAAGGGAAGAGAAAGTGAGAGAGAGCGAGGAAGAGAGGAAAGGCGAACTAGGTAAGGAAGGGAGGAAGAAAGGAAAAAAGAAAGAATGAAGGGGGAATTGGAAAAAACTGGGTACAAGACAATGATGCATTCTCTCCCTACTCCTATTTTACATGGCATTACAGATTCTCCCTAGAGCAACAAGGCAATTAAATGAGTAAAACACACACTGAACAAAACGTGAGAACTAAGCATCTCTTTATCTGCATATGGCATTATTGTGTATAAAGAAAACCCTAAGTAGGGGCCTGCCTGGTGGCACAGCGGTTGTTTGCACGTTCTGCTTCTCAGCGGCCTGGGGTTCTCCAGTTCGGATCTCGGGTGAGGACATGGCACTGCTTGGCAAAAGCCCTGCTGTGGTAGGCATCCCACATATAAAGTTAGAGGAAGAGGAGCGTGGATGTTAGCTCAGGGCCAGTCTTCCTCAGCAAAAAGAGGAGGATTGGCAGTAGTTAGCTCAGGGCTAATCTTCCTAAAAAAAAAAAAAAAATTCCTAAGTAATTTAAAAAAAAATAGAATTAATAACTGCGATTAGAAAAGTCATTTATACATTTGTTGTTATTTCTCTACTCTAGAAAATAACACTTGGAAACAACTGGGAAATAGAATCAAAATAAAAAGTACCATTCAAAATAGCATTCCAAAATATGAAATATTGAAGTATGAGTTTTCACAAAATGCATGCATCATTTTTGCACTGATAACTACAAAACATGGCTCTAAAAGTCCTAAATCAATATTTGGAAAGATATGAGTTATTGATGCTTTTGCTGACTTGGTATTGTTCAGATATCAGTTCACACCAAATTGCTGAATGAATCCAACATAACTCCAATTAAAACCCCTTCAGACTTCTTTTTGTAGAAATATGCAAGCTTGTTCTAAAATATATAAGGAATTGCAAAGGATTTGGATAGTCAAAGCAATTTAGAAAAAGAACACAGTTGGAGGATTTACACACTGTGATTAAAACTCATAATAAAGCTCCAGTAATTAAGACACTGTGATATGGCTTGAGGATATACATGTAGAGCAGTAAGATAGAGAGTCCACAGATGGACTCATCATGTACCAGTGATACGCAACCATGTTGCCATGGTAACTCAATGGAGGGAATGGCTAATTTTTCAGCCATGCTGATGGAGCAACTTGATACCCACATGGGTGAAAAAAAAACTTCGTTACCTCTCATTATGAACAAAAATCGAATTGAAATCATTTATAGACCTGAAAAGTGAAAGCTAAATCTTTAATATTTCTAGATTAAAAGATAGAAGAAAATCTTTGTGGTCCTTGGATAGGGAAAACATATGATCAAATGGAAAAAATGGGCTTCCACACAACTAAAAACTTTTATTTTTCGTAAATGCCATTAAAAATGAAAAGGAAAGCACAAAGTGGGAGAGGATATTTGCAATACTGATATCTGACAAAAGACTTGTATCTGAACTACATAAGGAACTCTTACAACTCTATAATAAGAAGACAAACTCCCCAATTAAAAATGGGCAAAGAATTTATACACTGAAGAACATATGCTAATGGCAAGTAAGCACTGGAACACTGCCTACCATAATTAGTCATTAGAGAAATGCAAATTAAACCACAATTAGATACTGTTACTCACTGCTAGAATAGCTAAAATTAAAAAAGGCGGAAAATCAAGTGGCAGTAAGCATGTAGATGAACTCAAACTCTTATACATTGCTCGTGGAAATCTAAAACAGTATAGCTACGTAGAAAAATATTTTGGCAATTATGAAATTAGGAATAATTATGAAATTCAACATGTACTTACCATAAATTTAGTAATTCTACTTTTGAATATTTACGTAAAATAAATGAAATATAGAATCTTATAAATATCTGTACAAACATTTTATTGCAGCTGTATTCATAATAGTTGAAAATTAGAAACAGAATGTCTAACAGGTGAATGGTCAAACAAATTTTTACCTATCCATATAATTAATGAAAAGAATGATCGATGGATGCATGAAATAATAAGTGTGATTCTCAATCATATGCTAAGTGACAAACGCAAAGTACAAAAGGGTTGATACTGTATCTTCCCATTTATGTGAAACATTTAAAAAGACAAATCTCGGTTATAGTGACACAAAACTAGTTTGGCCATCAGTGGTGTGGGAAAAATAATTGCCCAAGGTAACGTATGGCTACGTGCTACATCTTGATTGTAGTGATAATTACCTGGGTGTATATATACATTAAAATTCGTTGATGTGTACTCTTAAAATGGACGCGTTTAATTGTGTTGTAGTTCATATTAATTTTTACTTCAACAAAACGTGGTTAGACAAGTGAGAACGAAAAACTCATGAAGTATTTAAGTCTAACTTTTTTTCTGAGCTCCACTAGCAGTGGTTTCTCCAAATAATCACTAGGGTCCTTTTAGATCATGTAAAGGAACTATTTTGCCAAATTTGAAAGTTTCCATTTTAAGGTTGCAGCCAGAGTCAGCAACATGGCCTATATCTTGCCTTATTTTTGTTCTATATCTCTCTTTAGCCCGGCTTCCTTAGTCTCTATAGGAGCCAGAAGACAAGCAAACTAACAAGCAAATAAAACAAGGTAAAAAACATTTAAGAGGCAAAGAAAGAGTTCATGACATGATAGCCTAGTATAACAAATTTGTTAAAGGAACTCTATGTTGACACATGAAGAATATAACTTGTCTTTAAAGGCACTCTCTTAGCCAGTTTTTTCCTCGCCACTAGATGGAGTTCCATAATCTTTTGCACTCTCTTTCTTAAGTAATAGATGACTTCCAGGCATTTGAACTCCAATCACACACTCATTTAAGCGATTACAATGATCACTCCAGTGTCATAATTACAGCCAATCAAAAGCTTTTCCCCTCGAGGCTCAAACTGGAAAGCCTGCACTGAAGAGTGGTGTGGGAGAAAAGGAACAGGGTCTGGATAGAGGACTTTACTGTTTTCTCCAACTTTGTGTATTTTTCCTGTCCTTTCATGAGGCTGTCCCTGGTCTCTGCTGACCTGGAACAAAAAGGACAACAGAGATGTAAGTGTAGAAAATGTCATTGTGCAAGGACACATGTGATGATTCCTTCTGAACTGCATCTCAATTATTATTACCCCTATAGAATACATTTGTGGGTTTCTCAAATGTCTCTCACTAAGGTCTCCCAACCCCAATTTGATGTGGGCAATGTCTCTCATCCAGATGGGAATTTATGATTCCTCATTTAGCTTCTGGATATCCAGTGGTCCATCTTCTGTTGGTGTAACAAACACACTCTTGTCTCATTTTTAATAAGATCTAAGGAAACCTCAGTTGTATTATTTTATGGAGTCCTCAGTTTTGCTCAGCCAGAGGAGAAGGTACAGTTGGAGTCTTACCTATTCCATCTTCATAGGTCACTTTAGGTAGCCTCTTGCCTATAGACTTTCAAGGTAACACCCGCTAAAACTTCAGGCTTACATAAATTTTCCAGTGGTCGTCTGGAAGTTCTCTCATTTAGTTGACAGTAAGGAGAAAGCAAATGCATTAGTCAGGGTTCTCCAGAGAAACAGAACGAAGAGGATATATAAAGATATATGGAAAGAGATTTATTATGACGGAGTGGATCACAAAATTATGGAGCTAAATTGTTCCATGATCTGCTGTCTGCAAGCTGGAGGCCCAGGAAAGGAGATGGTGTAAATCCAGTCCAAACTTGAAGGCCTGGGACCCAGGGTAGCCAATGATCTAAGTCTTGGCCTGAGTTCAAAGGCCCAGGAAGGTTGAAGTCTGAGGGCAGCAGAAGATGGATGTCCCAGCTCAAGCAGAGTTGAAATTTGCCCTTCTTCTGCCTTTTTGTTCTTTTGAGGCCCTCAAGGGATTGTATAATGCCCACCTGCATTGTGGAGGCAATCTCCTTTATTCAGGCTATTTGTTTAAATGCTAATCTTTTCCAGAAACAGCCTCACAGACGCATCCAGAAATAATTTTGTATTAGCTATCTGGGCATCCTTTAACACAATCAAGTTGACACATAAAATTAATCATCACAGCACCTCTCCACCTTCACCATTAAGGTGGGATAAGAAAAGATGTAGAAGAGAGTAACAATCCTACTTTAAAAGAATAAATCCAAAAATAAACCCACACATAAATGGTCAATTAATTTATGACAAAGGAGCTAAGAATATACAATGGGGAAATGATAGTCTCTTAATAACAAATGGAGTTGGGAAAACTGGACAGCCAGATGCAAAAAGATAAAACTGGACCTCTATCTTACACCTTACACAAAAATCAACTCAAAGCGGATTAAAGATGTGATCGTAAGACCTGAAAACAAAAACCATAGAAGAAAACTTAGGAGGCATGTTCCTTGACTTCAGTCTTGGCAACGATTCTTTGGATTTGACACCAAAAGCAAAGGCAACAAAAACAAAAATAAACAGTGGGACCACATCAAACTAAAATGAAAAAGCAACCTACTGAATGGGAGAAAATATTTGTGGATGTATGTTAAGAGGTTAGTATCCAAAATGCATAAAGATATCATACAACTCAATAATAACAACAATAAAAAAATCTCATTTAAAAAGATGAGCAGAGGAACTGAATAGACATTTCTTCAAAGACAACATGCAAATGGCCAATAGGTACATGAAAAGATGCTCAGCATCACTAATCATCAGGGAAATGCAAATCCAACCACAATAAGATATCTCCTCACAGCTGTTAGAATGGGTATCATTGAAAAGACAAAAGATAACAAGTGTTGGCGAGGATGAAGAGAAAAGTGAACCCTTGTGCACTGTTGATGAGAATGTAAATTGGTGCAGCTACTATGGAACCCAGCATGAATGTTTCTCACAAAGTTAAAAATAGAACTACTCTATGATTCTGCAATTCAACTTCTGCGTCTATATCCAAGGAAATGAAATCACTATGTCAAAGAGATATCTTCATCACCATGTTCATCGCAGCATTATTTTACAATAGCCAAGACATGGAAACCACCTAAGTATCCATCATGGATGAATGGATAAAGAAAATGTGGCATATACATACAATGGAATATTATTCAGCCATTAAGAAAGAAGGAAAGCCTACCATTGGTGACAACATGGATGGACCTTGAGGGCATTATGCTAAGTGAAATAAGCCAGACAGAGAAGGACAAAAGCTGTATGATCTAATATGTGGGTTCTAACAAAAACCCAACTGGTACAAACAGAACCAACAGGATATGTACAGTATATAGAAAGAGATTTCTTATGATGGAGTGGACACACAATTATGGAGGATAAATAGTCCCATGATCTGCTGTCCGCAAGCTGAAGGCCCTAGAACATATTTATATTGTAACTGGAAGTATGCACCTTTTGACCACTTCACCCTTTTCCCCCGCCACCCTCCTTTGGCAACCACCCACAGAAAAAAAGTTGTATCTATTTGATGTGATGGATATAAACTAAATTTATGGTGCTAATCATTTCACAATATATACATATATCAAATCATCGTGTTGCATCCCTCAAACAGATACAATATTATATGTTAGTTATATTACTAAAACTGGGGTTGGGGAGACTCGCAGGATTAACAAAAGCTTGATCTTGTTCAGTCTATTCTGTCTTCACACTTCTGTAGCCTCAGTAAGGGTCACAAAACCAGTTTTCCACATTCCTCTTGGTAAGACTTCAGTTGGTCATCTATCACCATACTTTGGAACTGAGAGTGTGATTTTTTTTTCTTTGCAACTTTTGACATCTCACATGAAATAGAATAAGAAGCCTATTTTAGGATCGGCCTGGTGGCTCAGCAGTTAAGAGTGCACGTTCCGCTTCGGCGGCCCGGTGTTCACCTGTTCGGATCCCAGGTGCGGACACGGCACTGCTTGGCAAGCCATACTGTGGTAGGCATCCGACATATAAAGTTGAGGAAGATGGGCACGGATGTTAGCTCAGGGCCAGCCTTCCTCAGCAAAAAGAGGAGGATTCGGAGCAGATGTTAGCTCCGGGCTAATCTTCCTCAAAAAAAAAAAAAAAAAAAAGCCCATTTTAATAGCTCAGTCTTTGGAGAGAGAGTCTCATGAAGAGTTTGTGCTACCACCACTGAAGTTATCTTGCATAAAAGAATAAAAGACCTACTGCGATAGGACTAGCCGTAGGTGAATAAGATGACCTGTAATCATTTTAAATGGGGACTGTGTTCTGATCAGCTAAATGGTTTTAATTTGGGGCATATTAGGCAAAAAAAAGAATGTATTATCCTGGAGTATTTAATAGTAATATAATGAAAGTGATGCAAAAATCAATATCAAATCAAGAGAACCAATATGCTTATTATTGTTCCTTTTATTTTAAATAATGCAAAATATTTTAATCACTCTAAAGTAACTCCTATTTGAATAATGGACTTCACCAACACCTATTTACTACATCTAATGCAATCAAGTGTCCTTTGGGGAGAGTTAGGATACTTTATAGATGAATAAATGACTTCAAAGATGTTAAATGACTCATCCCAAGCTACAAAACTAGTTAGTGTAAGAGGTGGGCCTAGTTATCAACTCTAACGGCTATTAGTCCAATTTCCTATTCACTAGATCATAGAACACAATGTCTCATTAGTACTTTTGTGTGTGTGTGAGGAAGATTGGCTCTGAGCTAACATCTATTGCCACTCTTCCTCTATTTTGTATGTGGGATGCTGAAACAGCATGGCTTGATGTGCAGTAGTAGGTCCACACCCAGGATCCAAACCCAAGAACTGCAGGCCATGAAGCAGAGTGCACGAACTTAACCACTATGCCACGGGGCCGGCCCAGCACTGTTACTCTAAACACGAAAATTTGAAATCGAAAAAAAATTCTCACAAATATTAAATACAGATTTTTAGGAGGACATCCAAATTTTCAGATACTCAACAGAAGATAGAACTGAAACATAAAATATGAAATTTTAATGGAAGTCATATGGCCTAGAAATAACTGGCAATTTAACTATTTAGTAAGGGAGAAAAAAAGTATTTGATCACATAAGAAGATATAAATTTTATTAAGATATGCATATGCTACGACTGTGACAGCCTTTTGAATTTAAAAATTATGCTTACCATTGCTATTATATTTTTTCTTGCTAATATTTTGAGATCTTATCTTCTCAATTCTAATGCGATACTTGCTTGAGTTTTTCTTTTAAAAGTACTTTTATTTGTTATCTCTTAAAACCTAAATTCCAATGAGTTTATTATATCTCCATTTAGCAATTTCATAAAAGAAATGTTATATTAAGTTCTCCATAACACAGCATAATCTTAAGTAATAAGAGATTTTGCATTCATTAGGAAAGCACTGTAGTAGTTCTAATATGGAATTAGAAAGTGTTTGTCCTGCCATTTTAAAATGACATGGTGATAGTATTTAGACAACATAGACTTTTTTATATTTTCCTCAAAGAAATAATAATCATTCATGCTCACAGAAGCCCAATGGCATAGAAGATACTGTGTTTTGATCATTGTATTTGTTTGCTAGTATTCCCATAATAAAATACCACAGAGCGGGTGACTTAAACAACAGAAATTTATTTTCTCACAGTTCTGGAGGCTGGAAGTCCAGGATCAAGGCTGGAAGGTTTGGTTTCTCCTGAGTCCTCTCTCTTTGGCTTGCAGATGGCAATCTTCTTGCTGTGTCTCTACATAGCCTTTCCTCTGTGCACGTGCATCCCTGATGCCTCTTCCTCTCATAAGGACACCCAGCCTATGGGTAGGGCACCATCCTTAAGACTTTATTTAACCTAATTACCTCTTTAAAGGCCCCATCTCCACAGTCACATTTGAGGTCATTATGACGTCAACATATGAATTTTGAGAGGACACAGTTATCCGTAACAGTAAACTTTACCATATTTTTACCATCTTCACTTTAGATTGTGATATACTCTAAATAATGGATTATTTTATTTTTTATTATAATCCCAACATGAATTTTAAAAGATATTCATTGTCAAATTAATTGATTCACTTTTTAAAAAAAATTCATTCATCAAGCCCTTTATTAAGGATGAATTTTGTTCCTAATTCAATGTTATTAATTATTATGACAATATAAATCATAGATCACCTCCAAAGAATTTCTTAAATGATGACAAAAATATACAAATTTTAAGGAATTGTTTGAGGCAAGATACGATGTGTAGAATATTGATGATAATGTTTTACTGTCTGTAAAAGTCAGAGAAGATAGAGATGAGTAGAGTCAAGGGCCATCCTGAAAAATATATTATGGCAGATATGATCATTGAGCTATACTTCAAATTTAATGTACTGTTTGGCTCGATGAAGACTGGAGTCCCATGATAAAAGTGAAATTTTTCCACCTTCTGCTGTCTAATATTGCTAAAAAGTTTATGTAAGAATACATGGTATTTATTTTATGGAAGAAATGTAGAATTCAGCTACTGGGAAGTCACTGGGAAGCAAAAGATTAGGGAAGGTTGAATTACACATACTTAATTAGTTGAAATGCATTGAGCTTCAAATTTAGGACTCATACTGGAAAGAAGAACCAATCTGAACTTATCTAGGGGCCGGCCTGGTGGCACAGTGATTAAGTTTGCACGTTCAGCTTTGGTGGCCCAAGGTTTGCCGGTTTGGATCCCAGGCACAGACGTATGCACTGCTTGTTAAGCCATGCTGTGGCAGGTGTCCCACATATAAAATAGAAGAGGATGGGCACAGATGTTAGCTCAGAGCCGCTCTTCCTCAGCAAAAAGAGAACGATTGGCAGTGGATGTTAGCTCAGGGCCAATCTTCCTCAAAAAAAAAAAAAAAAAAGATGGAGTTATCTATACTAATTCTTGATGATAGCTATGGGTTTGGCTGAAGTGAATATTGAAATTTGTAGGAGAAAGGACCAGAATAGAATTCATCTTATGTAGACTTATGTGGTGGTATTTTTGCTTCTAATATGAATTTACTATAAATACAGTATTACTCCAAGAGATTTAAATTCATTTATTTGTTCAAAAATTTGTACATAAATTTCTTCTTACAATTTTAATGGATTATTTCTCTGCACAGTTGAGATTTGCTGTGCTGGTAGGTACATAGATATTTAAGGTGAAAATATTTAAAATTAAACTGATCGCTTTTCCTTCAGAGCATTGAAAACCTGGATGGAACGTTAAACAATTATCAGGATCTTATTATTATAACATTTGTGTGTAAGCAAACAATTGTCCAGTGCCTATAGCATCATTGTGCACTTAAATGTATATAATAAATATCTGCTAATTAAGTAAATGAATGACGCATGCAAAGTGAAAGTGAGATTAATTCAAGACGATATTCTGTCAGTAGTAATCACAGAGGATTCAATTTCATCAATACAGATCCTTAAAGGCAATTTTAAAACAATTTGTCACAGTATTAATTCAATAATAATTTTTAAATGAATAAGTATGTAATGTTTAATCCATTTCTCAGGTTTTTGTCATTTTGGGAAGTTACATATGAAAAATAGATCTCATAACTATATTATTTAATCTAGAGGAAAGATGTGATATACACTAATATAAAGTTGACTTAAAATTACGTATAAAATACATGTAATGATTTAATAGAATTGTAATAACTTTTTCCTTTGGTAACAGAATGCTGCCTCCCTCGCCCCATCCCCTCCGCTTTTACGTTTCTGTTGAGGCTTATGTTTGGGGAGACAGAGTGTAAGAACTGAAAGGCATCTTCTAATCTTCGAAATACTGTATGTGATCATACTTTAATCACATACGCCATGGGTGTTTGTAATCATTAACCTTAGACTGATGATGGTTTTCCTAGAATCTTTACTGGACCTCTTTCTTTATTCATATATGACAGTGGAAGGCGCAAAAAGAGGTGGCAGAAACACAAGTAGACAACTGTTTTTTGCATTTACAGACATACTATATGTCGTCTTAAAATGTTTAAATATATCCCATGATGATATGCAGTAAAAGAAAGATATTTTACTAAGTATATAAAAAAGTTGTTATTTATAATTTCTCGTTTAGTATTAAAATGGTTTGATAAATTATATTTTTGCAATTTTTATCTGACTATAATGTATTATCATAGGTTCATACAGAAGTGCATCATAAAAAATCCAGTAAAAAGTAAACTACATAGAAAAACAAGACCCAGGATTCTTCAATATCATGTGTCTTCAATTAAGTTGATGATAATATGCATAATTTTCTATTAAAAGTCATGGACAAAATCTAAAATCTTTCAAAAGAAGCTTATGACATTATTCGTACAATGAAGAGTTAAATCTATAGTAGTTTAAAGAAGACAATGTGAATAAATTAAATTATTAACAGTTTAAGGAAATAAAAAACAAACACATAATCACCACACAAGCCCATCAAAAAATTGCTGATCTTAGATAAACATTAGCATCAGCAGACACAGGAAATCATACTAGAGCAAAATAAAATTACTAGAAGAATTCCAGATCAATGGTAGTAGAAAGTGACTCTCATCCAAAACTTTGAACATTTAATGTCATAGCTGTGTTGAGAGGAATGAGAAAGTGCTCTCAACACAGTGGAAATGGGGCTGTCATGGCTAACACGTTATTTCTGAGATAGATTCTTTGATTGCCAAATGAGAATGACGTGTGAATTCAGATTTTGCTCCAAATGATGAAGAGCTAGCTAGGCAGCAAATAACAAATATTAGTACAGTGCCATCAGTGCAGATATTAATTCTTTTGTTAGATTCATTCTGGAAGCATTATTTATTCATAAAAATATATATCACATATATATATCAAGTATGTGATATATGTGTTTGAATAAATAATATATTCAATACATGTAATATATATTCAAACATATATGTATTTCCCTAGAAATCTTACAGTTAAATATGAAAACTAATGGTTAAATTGTCTACATATGCTCATATTACAGTATAACAAATTCATTTCTCACAAATATATTTGTAATTTTAAATTAATATTTATTTCCCCTTATTCTCCTAGGAATTTATTTTCAAGTTCAGTGAATTTTCTCCTCTTTTTTACTACTTAGCCATAACAGCAAGTAGCTTGTTTAGAATTTAACAACAAAATAATATAAACAACATCCTGATAAGTGGATGAAATAGTTTCAGACAAATAAATGTTCCAGTGTTTACTAAATTATATGTTGAAGATTCTCCCAACACATCAGTGTTTCTCTTAAGGGGAGAAAATAAAGTGAGGAGAATGTTCACACAAAATGATTTGAGATACAAGAAAGGTCTAGCCAGTAAATGTGGCACTGAAGTGTTTGATTTAGAAAACTGAAAAAGATCAGGGAAAATTATTATTTAGATTTGAACCCGGTGGGAACCCAGTTTCAAACAGAATGCTTACTAAGTCTTATTTGTCTGGTTTTTGCCTTACATTTGCATTTTAAGGATTTACCTGAGTTTGCCTGAAGTAGGTATGAGAGATAGGTAGACGACAGAGAGAGAGGTAGGTAGATACCTAGAGATATTTTACTGTGATAGCTAAATCATTGAAGTAAGACAGGGTAAGTGCTTTTTTCAGATTACTATTAATTTTGTTAATTAAATTCCAAAATATTTTTCAATTGAGTAAAAGTTACAATGTGTTCAACCATGATGAGAAATTTTGTTTTAGTTCAGAAATTTTTACGTAAGAAATTTTCTGATAAAACAGTATGATAATTTTGGTTAAAAATGAAAATCTATTTGGGAAGTAATATACATTTGATGAAGCTTTTAAGATTTTGTGATTTACCCCCAATTTTTATTATTTTTCATTGATTTATGTCTTTTTTTACTATTTCTTATTTTGAGGGGTTTATCCTCTAATATTTTGGGTTAATCTTTTGGAATTAAAGAGTGAGATAATAATTTTTAAACTTTCTTATTTCTGAAAAATGACCTCTAAGTTAAAGTTTTCCCTTTAGCTGTTTCCTACATGTTCCGTTACAGTAATTCAGTTCTAAGACATCCATAATGTCTTCTAAGGTTTTTCCTTTTGATTGTGGGGTATTTACTACTGTTTTCAGAAATAAGATATTTTGAATACCTCCATTTGTTTGTGACTTGCAATTTCATTTTACACTAGATAAATAATAGAGTTTAAGTGAGGTTCATTGTTTAATAATTTGAGGATTTTTGTGGTCCAGTGTGGGTTCACTTTATTGTGACTATTCCATATCAAAAATAATAAATTCTTTACCTTCAAAACATGGTAAATATTAATCTACTGATTTCATGTATCCAGTGTTGCTCTTAAGAAGGCCAATTCTTAATCTGTAAGAAATTACCTTTCATTTCCAGTACTCTTCAGGACTGTCTCTTGCTGCTTTGAAAGTTTACTATACTATGTCTCTATTTGGATTTTCTTCTTATATAAATTCTATTTGACACTCGAGGTGCTCTTACAAGCTGTTGTTTTATATATTTCTAATGTTAACTTTGGATGAATCTAAGTTTTCATTTCTTCAATTATTTCTGCCAGAATATCAACCAAGTGTGAGGATGACATAAATATCTATTTTAGGATTTGTAAAGATTTGCATGAGTTCCATCCTCTGATTCCTCATGGAGAACGCTTTAAGGCTCCAGGACTTTTTAAAAAAATCAAAGTAGTAGAAAACTTGGCTTCCAGGAAACAGATGACCAAACCCAGGAGGGCAAGGAATTGAAATCTGAGAGTAAAAGCTCAGCAGCAGGCCTGGAAAGCTAAGGACAAATCAGAACAGGAATCCAGAGACTATAGATGAGGAGAATGTGCTCCACAAGAAAATGCGTTTTAGGTAATTACTAGTATGATAAGGAATTTGGGTTTGATTAGTTCAGATATAAATTTCATTGATATTCTTATTCTGTATTTTTTCCCATGCAATTCCCCTTCCCTTCACAGCTTTTGGCTCCTCCCAGTAGGTTTAGAAAAGAAAACTAACATAAAACCTGCCAAATTGAATCCTATCTCTCCGTTTCAGCCAACAAAATTCCTTATCTTTCACATGTGAATAAGAAGTATTTCAAAATTACCAACATCTAATACACATTAATTATTCAATAAACATTTTTAATGGTTCATTCAGGAAATGATTTATGTCAGTGATTGTCAATGACTTTGTTGTAGATCATTGACACCTGATACTATGTATGTTTTAAGTAATATATGTACATTTCATATGCAGAATCATTGAATTTTTTTCTACGATATGATATTGTCTTAACAATTTCTTTTTGTAATGAATAAGAGGATGTGAATATGTGACTAAATTTTGCATGGTCATACTCGGGGAGGTATACTCAATAACGTCTAGGATAAGTATTGCACTTTTATTTAACGGAATTACAAACTCAGTAGCCTGAATTTTTTGATAGGTCAGGAAAAAGTTATGCTTGTAGGATATTGATTTTTAGAAGATAATGCTTTCTCTAATATATACCATTGAAAACAAGGCTTTTGGAAATTGGCCAGCTTCTTTTTTTCTTTTAGTTTTGTGCTATATGAAATTTTTCATACTTTATTCTTAAGGCCATAATTGGGGTGAAAAGTTAAGATCTGAGAAAATTTCTCATGGTGTCCTTTTCATTTCTGACATTTTGTAGTTAACTGAAATAAATGATGTAAAATTCAGGGGAAGATGTCTTTGTCATGGTTCCAAGGCTTTGGAACTCTCTGTTCCTGCAGTTCTGACTAAGGCTTTTGATATAAGAGCATTTAGGAAGAAATTCAAAAGATAGTTTTTCATCAGTATTCTGCATCTACCAAGCCAAGCTAATTCTTATCTTGGCTTAGACTTTGCCTATGTAAAGACACAGAATCTAAAAATCTAATTCATGTGGAAATAAAATATACAGTCATTTACAATGATATATGTATATACGCTTAAGTACATATCCTGTGTATATATTTATATATAGTAAAGTAAGATATGCTTAAATATTTATACATTTCTTGTATAACACATGCAAATTTATGAAACAATGATGCTCATTTAACTGGGATTGATAGATTCTCGACTTTTAAAATTGAAGGCATGTATTCTTCTCTTAGATGTTTTTATCAACTGTTTAGATGTTTATCAACTGTTTCATTATGGACCATGCTGATTAAGGAGCAAATCACACAGGTGGGCAGATGATCATTAAAATTCTTTTCTCTTCTGTGCTGAATTTGGATAAACCGATATATTTTTCGTATATTCTTTTCTTTTGGGCAAAAGACAGTAGAACAAAATGTACTCTAACGTTAAAAAATTAGAGGAGTACTCATTTCTTTTTGTGTAAACTGATAATAATCTCAATAAACAAACAAGTACAAACAAACAGAAAACATACTTTTTATCCTGCCTTAAGAGGCAATATAGGACAATGGAATGGATGTGGGTTCTAGAGACAGATGCCTGAGTACAAATCCCAACTTCACTACTTACTAGGTGTGACTTGTCGTCATGTAACTAGCTTTCCTAGCCTCAATATCCCCCACAGTAGAGATACTAATATCCACCTCATAGGGATGAAGTTAGGAGTAAATAAGTTCATTACTGCAAAGCTTGTTGCAAAGAGCTTCACACAAAATAGGCACTGGGTGAGCATTAACGTTTATTACACTGCTTCTCTATAAGGAGGAAATTTATTCACTCCTTTATACAGGCCACAAATATAAGCTAAGCTTCAGGGATGTAAGCATGTTATTTGGTGTGGAGTATATAAAGCATTTCAGTGAATGCTCTTTTTCTCTAGCTAATATTTAGCTAACTTAACAGAAAAATACATGAATTTATAAAAAGTAGATCAAAGTATTTAAAGCACATGAAATGGAGAATATTCTAGGAGGTAACTGAAAAAACTGTTTGGGTTTGGGGAGTGTGGATGGAATGCATTGCCCCTGAGGTTATCGCTTTGCCTGGCTGCTGCGGCTTCTGCTCTGTAAGGCAGTGCTGCTGCGGTGTCACTACCACCATCTCTGAATCAACCACAGTTTTGGATCTCTTCTACTAGAAATATTCTTACCACATGAAGCAAGATGTTAGCCCATTACTTTTATAGGTGTTTAAAGGAAGTGAGTTGAAAAAGTATTCTAGTATTCTATGCAAGAGAGAGGGAGTGATCAAAGCGAGGCATAGATGCAAACTATGCTGAGTATGCAAGAAATTGAATATAACTATTTCCACTGCATCTCAATGTGGGGGTGGGGGGCAGTGCGTGTGCATGTGCTAGGGGCGAGGATGTGTGTGTGATGGCAGTTGAGCGTGAAGTACTAGTTAGCAAGACCAGAAAATAATGAGTTTTATGTGCAAATAAGAGACAGACTTTATCCTATAGTGAGGAGCTGTTGAAGATTTTCAAGATGACATACATCATAATAGTTGAATTTTATAGGATCATTCAATTAGTAAGTTCAAGGCACAGAGAGCTAGAGAAATATTCCAGGAAAGAAATGACATTTGTCTAAGCAAAGGCAGTAAATGTGACAATTTAAAGAAAATTCTATTAAAAATATTTTGAGATTTTATCAATATGATTTTAATAAGCAGTATATGCTGGTAGTCAGAAAACCAAATGCATTCATAGGTTTGAGATTTAGGAATTTGCACAATGGCAGTATGATTATCAAGAGAGAAACAGGAAGGAAAGCATGTTTCCAGGAAGAGTTCAGTTTAGAATATTTTGAGTTTAAGTATCTATTTGGATAGGCAAGTTCCATACATAGGCCTGGAAAGGAAACTACTTTTTTTCCC
Organism: Equus caballus; assembly: GCF_041296265.1. Lineage (NCBI taxonomy): Eukaryota > Metazoa > Chordata > Mammalia > Perissodactyla > Equidae > Equus > Equus caballus. The sequence continues at coordinate 75,292,073 of NC_091700.1, forward strand.
CCTGGAAATATATCTGTATAAATCAATAGCATTTAGGAGATGGTTAAAATCCTCCCATTGACCGAACCCAGTGAGAAGTCCCCTGCTAAGCAAGACCAGAGGAGGCTGTCCTCATGGGTCAGGTTCCCTTCTGGGTCGGCTACCCCTGGCTCAGTGCAGAGAAAAGAGGAGTTGAGAATGGTTATTGGTCAAGGGCAGGAGCAAATGGGCTTGCCCAACTGTCCGTTTGACATCCATATGAATTAGTTTCCGTGCAATCACCAATAACCCACTATCTAAGGACACAATATCAAAGTAATCCAAGATTCTCCTTTCATTCATTGTCTCTCATATCTGTATACCAATTATTTTACTGTATGATCACAACATGGCCAGAAGGCAGACACTTCTTGGCACCTCCACTACGAAAAATAATTTCACAGATAATTTCCTTTATCTGTCTTACTAATATGACATGCTAACTGAAACCACTCTTGCCACTCGAATGAGGTGTTTGTTCTTGACCACTGCCCCAAGGTAATTCAGATCATGTCTCCTCCATTTTTAAAATCCCACAGTAACTTTCAGCTACATCCAAAGTAAAAGCCAATCTCCTTACCAAGTCCTGCATTTATTTATTTCACCTATTTATCTAATTATTTGTTTTTTTATTTTCGGTGGTCTGCTTGCTGTCTACTCCTATAGCATCATCCCGTACCATTCTCCTCCTTGTTAACTACAGTTCAGCCACATTCTTCTTTCTGCTCTTCAGTATGCTGATCCCTTCCTGCCTCAGTATCTCCAAGCTTGCTGACTGTTTTCTTTCTGGAATTCTCTCCCAATACCTTCCTATGGTCATTCCTTCTTATCCAGCTAGTCTCTTTTCAAAGGTCTTTTTCTTGAGAAGTCTTTCTAAATCCTCTTCCAAAACAGTCCTATCCCATTCCATTTACTCCCTGCTTTCTTGATCCTGATTATTTTCTTCACAGCATGTAACTATATGAAATTGTATGTATGTATGTGTGTACTGGCTTAATATGTGTTACACTCTGTCTGCATTGCTGAGTCACCAAAATTTACAACGTCTGGCATATAACAGGGATTTATTTAATAAGTATTAAGGGCTGACAGACTGCTCTCTTCCAGACCTGATTACCCACTCTTTCCTCTGGGCTTGCAAGAAAAACACTCTGATCTTCCTTAATTTTCTTAAAAGCGGGAGTTGAAATTCCCATGTGGAAGATGTCCTCCCTATACTAGCAGGAAAGTAACATCCTTATCATCAAGGACAGGAAGTTGAGACCAAGCGAATTCTTCTGTACAAACAGACCTTGTTAAAATGATTTGTATTTTCCTATAGCTTCCCCATATAATTCCATAGTTGCCTCTCTTTGTTCAACCTAATATAAAAGCTTGTAGACGTCACCATTTCTTTGGGTCTTTATTCCTTATAAAGGTGCCCGTGTTACATAAAACATATACATTTGTGTGCTTTTCTTTTGTTAATCTGTCTTATGTCAGGCCCAGTAAAAAACTCTAAGAGGGTAGAGGTAAAAGTTTTGCCTTTTACACTGGTACACTGGTATGCCGTACACTGGTAAGGCACCATTATTCTTCTCAACGAAGTATTCAAAGAGGTATAAGGCTTGACACATTTCATTAAGATTTTTATATGATATTTGGGGGAGACAAGACAAAATGAGATATGGTACAAAGTATAATGCATATCAATGTGCTGTTAAATATAAAAGGCTATTACATATAGTAAAATGTATCAATTATGGTAAGAAAGAATGATTTTTTTTTTACACTTGAAAGCGATATCGTAGTAGTATTACAGAAAATAGGAATAATGAGTGAGTCCAGAAGAGGGGAACAGTGTAAGAAAATGCTGGAAACATGAGTGGAAAACTCTTGTGAAGGAAGTAGTTCTTTACTCACCAGTTAATATCAGTGCTTGGTTGATTCAACAGCAGACTAAGGTGACCCTACATTTAGGAGAAGATTGTTTTTAAGTCAGTATCCTAATTCTAAGAGTGGCTTCAGAAAACGTGTTTGGTAAAAGTGGGCAAGTCTGAGAGCTGTTAGGAAGAGAGTTCCTATAGGGAGATCTTATCAAATATCTTCTATAACTAATATTTATTATGTGTGTCAGGTACTGGGTTAAATTCTCTTTAGTCCCACTTTATCATTACACACACCACATGGGTTCATATCACCACTTAAATATTTATAGTACAACACTGAGGCTCTGAGACATTAGCTAAATTATCAGTTTAAATAGTTAGGTAAATAACAGACCTGGGGTTCAATGTCACATCTTTCTGACTCAAAAGCTAGTAACTATTTCTTTTAAGATATGTTAGTAATGAACTATTCTATCTCCTTAAAGCGGATATCATTTACCAGTTTTATGTAATTCTTAATAGTTTATGTAATATCCTTAGCAAGGATATATAATCAAAATATTGAAGCAAGTATTTTAACATTCAATTAACATTCAATTAGTCTGATTTTAGCAAAGCATTATCTAAATCCCTAAAACGTTAGGTCATAGGAATCTTGTGAGCAACTGCACATTTAATGCATCTCATTTGTATTAAATTGTGGTTAGTCAGCATCCTGACCTTCTATTCACAAGGTGGGCAATTGACTAAGTGAGTTCAGAAAACCATTTGTTTGACCTCTGTGGGAGGGAGTTCCATCAGCCTTTTGGCACCAGAAGGAACAAAGTTATGATTAAATAACCACAACCTCCAGCAGCTCTGAACACATTCCCCTCACTTCACATGCTGCAGTTTTGTTCCAGTGTGTCTGCTCCTGGCCAGGCACATCCTGTTTTCTCTTCCAGCCATAACTCAATTCTGTAATGGACGCCACCACCCTCACCGCCCTATCTGGCTCACAACCCAATGTCTGCTTTCCTTCTGGCATGAAAACCTCCTTCTAATTCCAACCTCATTCCCTTTCTCTGCCTAGTCTTTGCTTTTGTCTTGGTACCCTTCCAAATGTCCATTCCAATCTCTTTTCCTGTTCTGACTTAAATTGTCCTAATTTCTCTTCTGATTCCAAGGCCATGATTTTTTCTTCCTCTTTCCTTTTTGTTCTCAATTTTTCTCTTTCTTCTAATTAGTCATTATTATCCATTTTGTGTTAATTTATATAATTTGCCTAGATCCAAATATTTAATATTACTAAAGACTAAAACCCATTGCAACATTTGTTGATAAAATATTTGCAGGTCATATAAAGGAAGCACTTGTTTGTTTGGCTTTCTTTTTGGTATTTCCATAGGGTATATGTATATTAACAGATTACGGCTCCTCAGTGTAAAACCTAAAGAGAGAATGAAATGTATTAGATTATATGAAAATTGCTGTAAGTTTAGCATATGAAGGTCATATTGTAATGTGATCAGTTATATCTTTAATCGGAGTTTTCAAAATATCTAGAAATTTAAAGTAACTTAAAGAGTTCCACATTTACCTCCGATTAATAGAGATTAACTAGAAGTATACATTAATTTAATGAAAATATTTTATGAAAGACTGGATTAATGCTGGAATTTCTCATCTGTACTTCCCAATTATAATTATGTACTCTGACACTAAACCCTAGCTACATCATTATGCACACACACCTACACACACACACCCTAAAAGCTGTTTATTCTGATTCTTTTCTCCCTACAATTCTTAATCACCTGTCCACAGGGGACTTAGTCTTATACTGACTTAATAGACCCTGATTCTCGGAATTACTTTGCCTTCCTGCGGTAGGCCTCATTGCTAGGAAATTATATGTTTTCATTCTTCCATTCCTAAAGCTTGCTCCTCAAAAGGCTCTGAGCATCATTTTTCTTCTGTTCATGATATTCGTGCTTTCAGAGATGTAGGCTATTTTCTTGGTGTTTCATTTTTCAATGTGAATATGAGCAAAGGATTGAAAATTATATTATTTTTTAATTTTGTTTGTAAAACTCCTAAGCCCTAAACATACAGACACATGAATATAGGTAAACTAACAGGAGTCATGTAATGGAGGAAAATGTACATGTACAAAGAGAAAACTAAGACTGGGCATTAAGTGGAAAGAAGTCATGGAAATAGAGGTTACAAAACTAAGTCTTTTCATGATGGGCATACAGTAATGCTAGATTTCAAGATGCTAAATGAAAATGGATATGGAGATATGGGGTGTGTTTTGAAGAGAGGCACAAGGAAAGAACAAATTTAGCATAATGCTACAATTTGGGTTTTCAGTTACTGGTCTTAAACTCAATTTCATTATGTAATACTCTCAATTGCATTATACCTTCAAACTATCTATGTAATTAAATCTGTAATATTTCTATGGTTTAAGCTCAGCTATCTTCGTGGTTCCATTACCCCTTGATCTGCCCTACTTTAAGTCAAGCGCTCTCTGAAAGCTCTTATCTTCAAAGGAGTAATTAAAGCAAAGTGGAAAATTGGAAAGCACTTATTACGTAAAATATAGAAATAGTCTCATGCTATAAATATTTTACTAGGCAAAGAAGAAGCCCAAGTAATTGATAATCTGTCGAGAATTAATATGTTTGGTTATTATTGAATAACAATGTGTAAAATATTTATACCAAAAGTCAAAATGGACTAGATTTCTCAGACATCTTCAAAGCTGTTATGTTTGGACAGCGATAAAACATGTATTAAAATAATATTAAAATAACATTTTTCTCGGTGCATTTGCCTAACACATAATGAAATGGAAAAATAATAGATGAATAGAATTGAAATATACACAGACTGACTGAAGTAAAATTGAAAACTGGATTCTTTGTAAACAGCATAAATATTGTGGCTTCTCTTCTATATATAATTTGATACCAAGTATTCAATTAGTCATATGCAGAACTAAAGAATTTATTACTCTCAACTCACAATATAGAAACAAATGCCATTGTGGACTGGCTTTGCAAGTGCTAAATCTGACTGCTGAATTATCTTACAGCAAATATTTTGCTATTTGTATAGAAAGTGGTTTTCAAACGTGTGAGATGTGAGAACACTTTATTTTTGTCAATTTGACTTTTCCTAATTAAGCTCAATATATAGAATATATAAAATCAGGACTTCTCTGCTTGGTCAAGGGGATTAATGAGAATCGAAGAGAGAGGTTTATACCTATTTTACTGCAAAAACATATTAAGCACCTCTTTAAAATTTCAGATTGCATCTTAGGCTTTTCTTCTCCCTTTTTCTCTTTGAAAAAGGGTTAACTTGTTCCCAATCATCTGACAGCCCCTCATGACTTACCCAGTAAGGCTACATAAATAAAGCAAGATGAAATGGATCACAGAACCAGAACTTGCTGTGGTGTCTCATTAACAAACTATGGGAAATAAGCAAATGGCTTCTTTGCTCACCCAGATTAATAATATCTGCCTTTTCTTGTAATGATTTGAGATTGTATGACTATCCAGAAAGATTGTTGAGGAAGTATTAACTTTGACAAGCTAAATAATCCTATTGAGCTATTTTGTACTTAAGTACAAAGTGCAGAATTGTAAATATTATATAAGTCAAGAAAAGGAATGAGGACAGAAGATATTTGAATATCAGTCTTATTGCTTTTGGCCAAAAAGGAAAGAGCATGCTAAGAAGCACTATTACCTGTCCTTATCAAAGTTATTGTGAGCTATACCTCTCCACTAGTCGGTGGTTGGTAGGAGTGGACTGCCTTATGAAGGATCACCACAAACTTCAGTACTTTGTGCGTGGGGAAGACACATACAATTAACAGACTTAATGCAAATGAAGACTCTCATGAATGGTACAAATGAGGGAAATATTTGCCTAGTCCCATTTGGGTTTGGGAGAGGACATGTATTTGTGACGTAAGTAGTGTATTTAAGACAAAGTAAAATAATTGGTACCCATGGATAGTAAATTGATATGAATTTTTAAGATCAAGATTTATTTCAGATAGAAAATATGAATAAATCTAAAATGAATTAGAATGATAGCATGCATGACATAGCCATTAATGGCTCTAGAAGTCCCCAACATATAACCAGCTGTTAAAATTAATTCAGCAAAGAAACAACATTGTGTCTGCTCTTATAACCTATGGAGTTGCTATTAGAGACAAGCCTAAAAGCTGAACACATAGGCCCATTTTCAAATTTCCTCATTCTTCTCAGAGTTTTTTGAAAAAGTTCCATACAGCTATAAATAGAAATAAATCTAATTTCCGATTTTTTTGCCAGGATAACTCAATCTTCTTTCAAAATATAGAAGAAAGGCCCTTCTTGTATACACAACCCAGTATTCATGGTTTTTTTGTACAGCTGCCCAATAGTATACTCCAATCTCTTAAGAACCCTTCAAGCATCTCTTAAGGTCCTAAAGAACTAATAGGGTTACTCATGTTTTACCATCTTAGTGAAAGTAATATGTATACTCATTATTGCTCTAGGACTTAAAGTCTTTTTTACAATGTAACAATCCTCAAACCTATTGGTTACTACTAATCAGGATAGCAATATTCTTTTAAATTTGGAATATATTGTTAAAGGATTGATGTAGCCAACTCTAAATTAGCAACAAACAGCTATAAACAATAATGTCAAATTGGATAAGGGGATTAATATTGTGTACTAAACTGTTGAAATCAGTTAATAAAAAGGGGAAAAATAATATAGATGGTGTTTATTCATTCATTAATTATTTAATTCCATAAACATTTAGTGTGTTTTTCATGTCATTCAAACCTCTGAGAGACAGAACATTTGAATCAAAAATGTCTATTTTGTTTTATGATTTTGCTTTGAGATGATAAAATTAATGACTATAAAATAAAATGATAGGTAATAACTATTGCGAGAGACGATTGGATAAAATGCTATAGAAATTCAAAGGAAGGAAGTTTTGTTTCTAGTTGGGTGAAGAGCATCAGGAAAGTAAAGTGCAGTTATGATTAAAAGTTAGGAAAATAAAAGCTCAATATTCTGGTTATATTTTTTTGTTTATTTGTAAAACCGAGAATACATAAACCTCATGAATGCACCATGACTATAATGGCATATATTTCTTTCTTTAAAATATTCCAATGTTTTCCAAAAATCTTTTTAGTAATAGTGATGATAATAGGTGCAGGTCAGAAAACCCTATTCATAAGGGTTCTCTCCAGTCTGCCCAAGCAACTTCTGCTGTTCCTCATAGGGTGTTTTATTGTGCTTTACTTCTCACCTTCCTTGGTGAACCAAAATCAATAAGTAATAACTAGGTGCCCTTCTCCTTCAGTCTTCAAGGAAAAACTTAATTGCCTTCATTTCGGATGGTGCAGTTTATAACACTGTGTACGGCTTTTGAATATCGTTTCCTAAGATGACATGTTCCACGAGACAAGTTCATTTTGTTACAGTGTCTAACCTTGAAATCACCTTTTCTATTAGTGTTTATACATTTTTAACAGAATGATTTTTCAACATTAAGTGTGCTATAGTTTAATATTCCATAAAGAGAAGAAAGTAGTTGAAAGTAAAGATGACTGTTGAAGTACAAGTGGCTTTGGAGTATTTGTTCTAGGATTGTTTTTTGTTCCTGTTTCCACAAGCATATTTTAAAGTATTACATTTTAAAGTATAAAATTTTATTTGAGGAATAACTAAGAATAGGCTTGTCATAATTTTATTAAGCATGTTGTTTGGCTTTCCAAATATTCGCTAAAAAAGGAATGACTTAGAAATGATCTTAACATTGAATGTTCTCTAAATACTTATGTTTAATAAAAAATGAATAAACCATGCTGATATAATTTCTTCTATTTTTAGTGAAGAGGAGGGGAAGTAAAGTGTTCTCTTGAAAAAAATAAAGATCTTCAATTCCAACATGTTGAAACATAAAATAATCTATTTATATAATATACACACTAAAATTATTGGATTATAAAAATGAATTCCTGTCAGTGATTTTTATGAATTGACCTTCTAATATTTTTTAAAATTGAGCACCTTTGTAGGATTAAAGGACTTTTAAAATATATATTGCAGTTTAGATGTTAAAATACATAGAATCATTCCAGAATACAGGAATCCTACCTATTGGTTGGCCATGGGGGAAACTTGCTTAATGTTTCTGATACTGTTTCTGTATTTATAAAACAAGAATACTCATATCTTAAAATATGCTATACATACTTAATACTTAAAGATACACACTGCATATTCTCTTTCTTTTCACCTATTCACTCAAAATGACAGTGAAATAGCTCCTGTCAAATCACTCCCTTGAAATTACTTTTGTTAATTTCGTTGAACTCCTCCATATATTGAAAGCGGATTCTCTTTCCAACACTGCTCTTAATTGAACTTTTGGCAAAATTCACCATTGTTGTCTCCAATTTTTTTCTCAAAATTGTGTCTTCCTTTTGTTTCAAGAAAGCTGGTATCTCTGCATTTCTACTCTACTGTCTTACCTATTCCTCTCGAGTTTCATTTATTGTTTCTTTCACTTACCCACTTGATAAATGGTGGTGTTACCAAAATTATGTCTTTATAGATTGCTTCTTCTTTTACCATTTCAGGGCCATTTCATTGATTTCCAGAGTTTTATCCATGAATTAAAGAGTGTGGAGTTCTAAATTTTCCTTTCCATCACAGTTTCTTCATTACTACTTCCATGACACTGTTTTTTATTCCTATGTATCTCAAACTCAACATTTTTAAAATGATCCATCTTCCTTCAAACCTGTATGTTCTCAAAATTTCAATGTCAAGGCATGGCATCATTTGCTATAGGCATAATATTTTTAGAGAAGTTGTTATTTTTGTCTTCTCCTTCATTAATTTGATATTTTAAAAATTTCTTACTTCGTCAGGTTTCATGTTTTCTCTTTTAAATTATTTTACCAGTTCCTAAAAATGGGTGGGAATTTCTGGCTTTTGCCAGAAAATGTCTATGTATATGTCTTTCATGATTAATCTGCTACAACTCAATGTATTCAAGAAAGTAGACTTGGGTCTCTCTTCGGCCCAGGAATATGTGTCTATGATTTGTTCAAACATTCGGGGATTTTTAACTATCAATTCCTTTTTTTCTGGATTTTTATTATTTATTGATTAATTCCCTCAGTCTGAACTCCAGATTTCTTGTCTTTTTCCACATAAATTTTTGGTTGTTTGTTTTTACTTTTCTCCTTTTTTCTATTTATGTTTTAGGATATTTCCTCTACATAGGCCATAATTTAGGATTCAAGGGCAGCTATTCTTTCCTTTAATTAACTTATTGATTTTTAAACTAGAAAGCAAAGTTTTTAGTTCAAGGAACTTTAATGCTCCATTGAATCATTTTATTTAAAAATTATACTTTTGGGGCTGGCCCCATGGCATAGTGGTTAAGTTCAGTGTGCTCCACTTCAGTGGCCCATGTTTGCAGGTTCTGATCTCAGGCACAGACCTACACCATTTGTCAGCCATGCTGTGGTGGCAACTCACATATAAAGTGGAGGAAGACTGGCACAGCTTTTACCTCAGGGCTAATCTTCCTTAGCAAAAAAAAAAAAAATTTGCTTCTGGAAACCTTTTTGATATGTCATTGAATAGACTTAAGTGCTATTATTATTAATCATTTGTAAACATAATTATTATGTTTTTGGAATTTTAGTAATCTTTCTTTTCTAGAAGATAAATCATGTCATTTTTCTTTTGATTACCCTCCTTCTGAGCTCACAGCACAGCTTTGATGCATGCATTGGTTATTTTTTTCTGTCCATATGTGATTATCATGGCTGCCTAAGCCAGGGGTTTGCAAACTATTGCCTGCTGGCCAAATCTAGCCTGCCTCTTATTTTTTATGGTTCACAAGAAAACAGTTTTTATATTCTTAAATTTTTTTTATCAATGGAAGAACATGTGAAAATTAAATGAAATTCAGTTTCCAGTGTCCATAAATACAATTTTATTGGAACTGTAGGGGAGGAAGACATTTCCCCTACCCACTCTAGGTCCTTCTGCTGGCCAGGCTACAAATTAAATTCACATGAGACAGAGTAACAGGAGAAAATCAAACAAAGGTTTATAACATGTATACATGGGAGAGACCCCGAAAAACTGAGTAACTTACCAAAGTGGTTGAAGCTCTCACCTTAAATATCCTCCTCAGCTAAAGACAAAGGAGGGTGTTGGGGGTAGGGGGCGTCAGTTGTGGGAGATTACCAGAAAAGCACTGTAAACAAAGGTAAGGTTATTATGCAGATTTAAGTCCTTGCCTTGCACATTGATGAGAGTTTCTAGAGATAAGGTCATCCCCCCTTCTGCTTGGTACAGAGAAGAAGTCACTTTTACAGGTGGAGATTTCCTTTACAATGTAAATATCTCTTTACAAAGGGTTAAATTCCTCTTTTCAGAGTTTCTCTTATGACTGCAGTTTTTAAAAGTAACCAGCTGAAAATAATCCTCATGCCAGAGAGATGTATCTTGGGGTTGCCAATTCCAGTCCCCCACAGAACATAGTCTCATTCATCTACATATGCTTTCTGTCTGCCTTTATGCCATAACTGTAGGTTTGAGTTGTTGCAAAAGAGACCATATGGCCCACAAGGCCTAACGTATTTACTATCTGGCCTTTTACAGAAAAAGTTTGCTGATTCCTGGCCTAACTTATGACAGTCCCTCAAGACATGAGATAGAATGTATTGTTCACCAAGGGCAGGAGGAGTCTTGAAGCCACAAGCCCAGGCATAACATTGTCATCCCTTTGCAAGCTTTCAGGCTTAGGTCCAGATGCAATTTTTCTGTGAATCCTTAGTGCAATTGTGGTCTGGGAGAACAGGAGCCCTCATGTGATCCACATGCAACTCTAATCTCAGGAACCACCAATCTCTGGAATAGAAGAAAATGAAAGGCATTGGGTTAGGATCAGAGTTTCCAATATGGGAAATGTATTACCTAATCTCCATTATACTCAGTAATACTGTAGTTACTGTGCACACAATTTGATTCCTGAATTTCTGCAAGAGTTCAATTATTTTGATTTTAGAACCAGTACCCCTTATTCAATGTTCTGCTCTGTCCCCAAGAAAGCACTTACTGGCAATACCTAAGAAGAGTTAATGCATATTGAAGGGTTATTATGTGATATGCACATTTTAAGTACTTTAGAATAATATTTCATTTAATCCTCCAAAAGGCCCTAGACAATAGTTATGTTATTACTCACTGGAAATAATTGAAACTTAAAGACTTTAAGTGAATTGATGGCGTACAATTGTGGCAGTACTGGCCTTAAACCTTGAAATGTATAACATCAAGATTATTTTCTCTTGATCAGAGTTAATTCTCAACTTTTATATGCTACACTTCATTTTCCTGTGTGTGTCGTGGGCATTATACTGACTGATGAACATGAGATTAGAAACTAACAACGCCATAATACTGTAACACTCCTTAGGGTCACATCTCCAAACAGTTGCTTTCAAAAATATTCAAATGTTTCTCGAAATTATAACATATAAACGTAATTATATTCAATAATTGTTAAAAACCCAAGGTAATAATTCTAATGACCTTTAAAAATTATTACAATGTATCGTTTGTTACTCTAGATAAATTTTTTCTTAACAAATCTGTCATATTCCTAAATATTAGGGGCTTTTTGGTGGTGGTTTTTTTCCTTTACTTTCCTTTGTCCAAATTATTAAGTCAAGCTTTTTCTTTTTTTTCTAAATTCACTTTAAGGTTATCTTAGCAAAATTCTCACTGAATTCACTCGCACTCCTCTGATTTTATTTTTTGAAGTGCTACAATTGGACAAATAACCATATGTTTTTAGGTATTCAAAAATATATATTCTACCTTTATGAGTCATATCATAAATTTTTCCTTCTTCTTGTCATATTATATTGACTCACAGATAGTCAATTTATTAATTTTACTAAAAAATATATCTCATATAATCCTTTGTAGCACGCTTGGGGTTTTTATTGCAGAAAAAGCCCTCAACAAATATGACACAAATAAAAAATGTATTTCTGTATTTGTAAAAACAACCAAATGACACTTGAATCTGATTACAAACGAATAGAGAGAAAATTAGCCTGGAGAGTCTTAGAAAGGCTATGAGAATATACAGAAAATTTATACACACAGAGGATATAAATTTAAATTATCTCTATACAAAGCAGGATTTTTCACATCCATAATAATATTCAGCCATATTAATAATTTTTCTAAAAAATCAATACTTCCCAGAAAAGAGGAACAGTGATGTCAAGGTGAGTCTTTGATAAAAATCAGCTATGAAGGCATAAAGATACCTGCACCCCTATGTTCATTGCAGCATTATACTCAGTAGCCAAGACTTGGAAGCAAACTAGGTGTCCATCACGGGACAAATGGATAAAGAACATGTGTTATTCATACACAATAGACTACTACTCAGCCATAAGAAATGATGAAATCCAGCCATTTGTGACAACATGGATGGTCCTTGAGGGTATTAGGCAGAGTTAAATTAGTCAGAGGGAGAAAGTCAGATACTGTATGGTCTCACTCATAAGTAGAAGATAAAAACAATGACAAACAAACACATAGCATTGGAGATTGGATTGGTGGTTACCACAGGGGAAGCGGGGGAGGGCAAAAGGGGTGATTAGGCTCACATGTGAGGGACTGGACTATAATTAGTTTTTGGATGGTGAACATGATGTAATCTAAACAGAATTCGAAATATATTATGATGTACATCTGAAAGCTCTATAATGTTATAATGCAATGTTACTGCAATTTAAAAAAATCAGCTATGAAACAAAATATATTGTTGGCAAACTTATTCTAGTAGGCATCATTTAATGAGGACTTATTTTGTGTCAGGTGCAATGCTCCAGACTGAACATACAATTTTCATCTATTCCTGCAAAGTGAGATAAGTAATGTGCATGTTTTATTCCTTTTTTGAGGAAACCAAGTATCAGTTCTCACTGGACAAGTTTATAAGCTAAACATTGGGAGGGAGTGGAAAACCTAAGTCTGGTTGACGCCAACCATTTTGAGCTTTTCCAGTATAGGCAATATTTCCTGCCTAGGTCTTTTGTTTCAAGTGTAGGGAAATATTGTTATACATGCAGGAGAAAACCTCACTAATTAACATTTCAATACTGTGAAAACTGTTGGACTTTGCAGATTTTTGACACTTAAAAGAGCTCTTTTTATCTTCATTAAGCAAACTCTGTATTTGCATGAATATTCATATTTTGTAAAAAATAAAATTTAAATATGGAAAAGCAATCAGATTAATCAAATGAAAAGCAAATCATGTTTCTTGCCAAGAAATCAAGTTGGGAAATAGAACATGTTCTAGTGGTCAAAAACGCTTTGTGTGGCTTCTAAGTAGCAAGTAAAACACATTCTTCTTTTACATGTAACTTATATGAGACAATGGAATAATTAGCATAGATTCAGGGGATTTATTTCATGCATAATGATGACACAATTATCCTACATTAGAAGATTCACTAATTGCTGTTCCTACCACTGAACATCTGAGAGTCCTTTCCAGTTTCTTGGATAGTAGATATGCTACATCTTAGCATTATAAATGCTTCATTAAGTGTTCATCGAAATAGATAGTGCAGGTAAATTATAATATTTTAATTTAACCTCTTATAGAAAGTTAATCTTATGATTTGGAAGTTAAACATTCTATTCTGTCATTATAATAATTACCCTTAAGCATACACATAGTTATCATTCTCTCTTTCCTCCTCCCAAATAAACCAAAGCTTTGAAAGCCTTAACTCTGCTCATTCCCTTATGTCTTACCATTTACCATTATGCAGTATTTTAGATCTACTTTTACTTAAAATTTTATTATTACTTTCATTATTTTAGGAATTCATGTTTTGTTTGGTTTACCTACGTAATTGTCATTATCTTTTCTAAGTGTTCCCATTTGCAGCTCATTCTTCTAGGTTCAAATTTTTTCCTCTTGAAATACAAACTTTATAGTCTCCTATGTTGAGAGCACGTTTGTTGTAAATTATCTCTTTAATTTTTTTAAAAAAATGTATTGCTTTTTTTTTCAGTGTGCAGTCATAGATTAGGTGAATAAAAGTCTCTGTTGTGAATTTTTCTCCCACATTTTGAAGCTATTAACTGCATTTATTGTTACAGTTTGAGCATCATCTTTCAGTCTACTAATTATTGGTTTTCTTTCCAACTTCTTTTAAGGTACTCTTTTGGTCATTAGGGTCATATTTCATTATTTCTCTTTGGATTTGTTGGAATTCCTAAATCTGAGTTCATCTTTTTTAATCAGTTCTGAAAAAATCTTCGTCATTATCACTTCACGTTTTGCTCATTATTTTCTGTTCTCATCTTCTGGAACTCCTATGCTTAGTTGTTTTAATGTATTCTCCATGACTCTTAAGCTCCTTCGTATTTTCCATATCTCTCTTTCACTGCATATTCTCTCATCTGTATCTATACATCTATATGTACATTGATACACATATATATGTATACATGTGTACATATATGTGATTTAAAATATATACTCCCATACACAAATTCTATTAGCAGCTGTGCTAATTTGTTTTATACTCACCACTGAGCTTATATTTTAATTATATTGGCATTCCTTCTAATTGCTAGTATTTCTAATTGGATCTTTCTCAAATACGTCTAGACTACTTTGATAGCTCTTTGTTCATTTGACATTTTATCTCTTATTTATTTAATCATGGTAAGTATGCTTATATTTTTTGTACTGTATATTTAATAATTAAATTTCCTGTAAGTCTACCCTTTCCATGTACTGTTTCTGCTTATTCTCATGACACATTATTTCCTTGTGTGCACTGTAATTTAGAATTAGCAATTCATATTCAGTGGAGCGTGATCTGTGGAAATCTTTGTTGCTTGAAATGAGGGTGTGTCACTTCAAAGAGATTTTACTGTCAAAATCTGTTAAGACGCCTGAAGTGTTATCAAGAAGGATTGATATTTATGTGTATTTTGTTGCTTGTAGTTACTTGAATCATACATCTTTTAAAATTCAAACCTCAAAACCACCTACAGAATAGGGCACATTAATTCTCATGCAGGATAGTTTTTTTTAACCCAGATAAGCTTTCCTGTTTCCCTGACTGAAAGTAAGTGACTTTTTGCAATTCTCACTTCCATGAATGATATAATTCTGTGTCTTTCTACATATGCTTGTTAAGTAACAGTTTCTTTGGTTGCAAATGTTGGCAAATATGAGGTAAATACATAACTTTCTGGTTTTCAATTATCTTTTCCATTTTGGACCATGGCAATTTCTCTGAAATTCTTGTGATTTCAGTTTTGTATTGAAGAATAAGTTTATCTATCATTACAATGTATTATTTTGAAGGAGGCTTTTCAGAAAAGTTAGTCTACAAAATTCTTGAATAGGGGGCCGTTTGATTTCACCAACCTTAAAAATCATTCAGTCGTTCACAAACATTCATTTATCTCTTTGGTGGAGAGCACTATAAAAAATTCTGGAAATACAAAGCATGACTAAAAGATGGGTAAGTGAATGACTATGCCGTAAAATGACTCACAGTATCTGACACAATGGTTGATGTAATTATTCTTTCTCTCTATATATGTGTACATACTTAGATTCATATAAATATGTATGAATGTATCTTAAATATATATAGTTATTTATTTACACTTTTGAATTTTTGTTTCACACACACACAAACACACACAAAGAGAGGAGATGTTAATAAATGGACAACATTCTTTATGATTGAGATTTAGTTGTGCTGCAGCCCACTATACATTGTCAGTTGTTTGTAATTGTTGCTTTAAAAAGAAGCACAACTATTTCTAACATTAATTTTATTTTACACTGTCAAAGTCTTACTATATTTACTTTGAAGCAGACATTAAATTCAGACTAATCTATAGTTTTAGTTTGATTTGAGAGTAGAAAATGATATTACAAGTAATAGTGACAAAAGTTCATAACTTATTTTAATAACGGTTATAATAAAAAAATAATACATTAGTATGGTGCTATAAGCTTCTAGTGCAGGAACAATTTTAAAATTTTCAGAGAATATGTCCCTATAGCTTCTGGTTATTGGAAACCAGATTTGCTTGTCACAATAAAATTGTCCAGCATCAGGAATCACCTCTGGGTGAAGCATTAAAGTTAGTCAATCAGAGGGACAGCATGGCCTGGCTGCTTGTGGATTTCACCCCACTGGTGAGCAGATAATCACTTCTCTCCCATCCTGAGGAATAAATGCTATCGTGCTGTCAAGAGCCTGCAGTTCATTCTGATTTTCTGTTGCCAGATCAGAACATATCCCACCAATTAAGTCCTTTTGCTTGTGGGCTGAGTTGTACTTCTAACTGTGAGAATTAAAAAACTGAACTGTATTCACACAATAAGATGAATAGCATTAGAAAGTGATATTTTAGTAAGAAGAACCTGGTCTTACTACTGTTAACTTGTTTATTATTTTCACAAAATGCACAAATATGCTATGTATAATAGTATATACTTTTCTTTGTAATATATTCAACAAGTAAAAGGAACACAATCTGATATAGAAGGAAGTAAGAGTTGTTATGATCAAGGCAAAAAGACAACAGGATACTTACTGAGAGATGAGAGGGAAGAGAAGATGAATATAGGCCCCAAAATGACACTCTGGCACAAAAATAACAAAAAAATTTTTTTACATAAAGTGATGGTAGTCTCTAGCAAAAATAATAACTTTTCTTCAACTTGATCAAATAATTTGAGTTTCAAGCATGGTGAACCACCGTACCAGTGAATCAAGCATCATCTTGTGTGGGAATGGTGGAGCCCAGAGAGGTGCAAAGAAGTTAGCACGAACTTCAGGAATGTGTGGCACTGAAGAGTCTCTATGAAATGTTCAACAAAGTATTGTAAAGTAAATGATGGCTACTCATAAATCTAGAAATATTGCATTAGTAAATAGAAGTTTTGTCAATTTTAGATAGATAGATAGAGGACAGAGAGAGAGACAGAAAGAAAGATAGATAATTCCTAGTAAAACAAAGTGAATAATAGAAAAATTACTGTGTCATAAATGAAATAATCCCAGGGGGATTAAAAAAAGGCAAATTGGTTAACATACTCATATACTAAGAATCAAATTACTTGAGGAAATTAAATATTAATGGTATGGATAATACCATTAATATTTATTGAAAAGATAAAATAGACAAACCTTTAGCTAGATTCACCAAGGATAAAAGAGAGAAGATTCAAATAAATTACAAATGAAAGAGGAGACATTACAGCTGATACTATACAAATAAAAAGAATCATAAGAGACTACTATGCACAATTACATGCCAACAAATCGGACAACCTAGAAGAAATAGATAAATACCTAGAAGCATACAACCTACCAAGATTGAATAATTAAGAAATAGAAAATCTGAACAGATCAGTTGCTAGTAAGGAGATTGAATCAATAATCGAAAACCTCCCAACAAACAAAAGTCCAGAACCAGATGGCTTACCTGGTGAATTCTACCAAAGATTTAAAGAAGACTTAATAGCAGTCTTTCTCAAACTTCCAAAAAAAAAGAAGTGGGAACACTTCTAAATTCATTTTGCAAGGCTAGTATTACCCTTAGACCAAAACCCAGCAAGGACGCTACAAGAAAAGAAAATTACAGGCCAATATCCCTAAAGAATATAGATGCAAAAATTCTCAACAAAATATTAGTAAACCAAATTAAACAGTACATTAAAAGGGCCATATACCATGATCAAGTGAGATTTATTCCAGAGATGCAAGAATGGTACAACATTTGTAAATCAATCTATGTGACACACCATATTAATAAAATGAAGAACAAAAATCACATGATGATCTCAACAGACACAGAGAAAGCATTTGACCAAATTCAATATCCGTTCACGATAAAAAAAAACTCTCAAAAAATTGGGTGTAGAGGGAACATACTTCGACATAATGAAGGCCATATATGACAAGCCCACAGCTAACATCATACTCAGTGGTGAAAAGCCGAAAGCTTTTCCTCTAAGATCAGGAAGAAGACAAGGATTCCCACTCTTGCCACTTTTATTCAACATCATAATGGGAGTTCTATCCGGAGAAATTAGACAACAAAAACAAATAAAAGGCATCCAAATTGGAAAAGAAGAAATAAAACTGTCACAATTCCCAGATGACATGATATTATGCATAGAATGCCCTAAAGACTCAATCAAAAAATTGTTAAAACTCATAAACGAACTTCATAAAATTGCAGGATATGAAATCAGTATACAAAACTCAGCTGTTTCTATACACTAACAATAAACTATCAGAAAGAAAAATTAAGAAATCAATCCCATTTACAATTGCATTAAAAAGAATAAAATATTTAGAAATAAATTTAACCAAAGAGGTGAAAGATCTGTACACTGAAAACTATAATACACTGATGAAAGAAATTGAAGAAGACACAAATAAATTGAAAGATACTCTGTGCTCATGGATTGAAAGCATTAATATTGTTAAAATGTCCCAAAGCCAAATACAGATTCACTGCCACCTCTATCAAAATTCTGATGGCATTTTTCACAGAAATAGAAAAAGAAATCTTAAAATTTGTATTGAACCACAAAAGACCCCAAATAGCCAAAGCAATCCTGAAAAAGAGGAACAAAGCTGGAGGTCTCACATTCCCTGGTTAAAAATATATTACAAACTTACTGTAATTTAAAAAGTATGGTGCTGGCATAAAGACAGACATATAGAATAGTGGAACAGAATAGAGCACCCAGAAATAAACCCATGCATATAGGGTCAATTAATTTACCACAACAGAGCCAAGAATATACAATGGGAACACATAGTCACTTCAATAAATGCTATTGAGAATACTGGATGGCCCCATGCAAAAGAATGAAACCAGACCCCTATCTTACACCATACGCAAAATCAACTGAAAATGGATTAAAGACTTAAAGTTAAGACATGAAACTGCAAAACTCCTAGAAGAAAACGTAGGTGGTAAACTCTTGGCATAGGTCTTGGAAATGATTTTCTGGATTTGACACCAAAAACAAAGGCAATAAAAACAAAAATAAACAAGTGGGACTACACTACACAAAAGGCTTCTTCCCAGCATAGGGAACTATCAACAAAATGAAAAGGCAACTTATGGAATGGGATAAAATATTTGCAAATGATATATCTGATAAAGAGTTAACATCCAAAACATATGAAGAACTCACACAAATCAATAGAAAAAACAAAAACAAAAAATCAAATTAAGAAATGACCAGAGCAGGGTTCTGCCCAGTGGCGTAGTGGTTAAGTTTGCACACTCCGCTTCAGTGGCCCAGGGTTCGCAGGTTTGGATCCTGGGCATGGATCTATGCACCGCTCATCATGTCATGCTGTGGCAGTGTCCCACATACAAAATAGAGGAAGATTGCCACAGATGTTGGCTCAGCAACAATCTTCCTCAAGCAAAAAGAGGAAGATTGGCCTGATGTTAACTCATGGCCAATCTTCCTCACCATAAAAAAAAAAAAAGGAAAGAAAGAAATGGGCAGAGGAACTGAATAGATCTTTTTCCAAAGAAGACATACAAATGGCCAACAGGTACATGAAAGGTGCTCATTGACATAACTAATCATCAAGGTAATACAAATGGCTGTCATCAAAAGGGTAAGAGATTGTTGGCGAGGATGTGGAGAAAAGGGAACCCTTGTGCAGTGTTGGTGGGAATGTAAATTGGTGCAGCCACTATGGAAAACATTATGGAGGTTCCTCAAAAAATTAAACATATAACTATTGTATGATCCAGCAATCCCACTTCTGGGACTATATCCAAAGGACATGAAAACAGGATTATTGAAGAGATATCTATACCTCATGTTCATTACAGCACTATTCACAATAGCCAAGATATGGAAACAACCTAAAACTTAAGTGTCTGTCAACGGATGCATGGATAAAGAAGACATGGAATATATGTATGTCTATGTACATATATATAGTGCAATATTATTCAGTCACCAGAAGGAAGGAAGTCCTGTCATTTATGACAACGTGGATGGAGCCTAGCTTAGGGACGTTATGATAAGTGAAATAAGCCAGACAGAGAAAGACAAGTACTGCATGGTATCACTTCTTTGTGGAATTTAAATAAAATGCCAAACTCAGAGAGAAGAAGAGTGATTGCCAGGTGCTAGGGGTGGGGGAAATAGGGAGAGGTTGGTAAAAGAGCGCAAACTTTCAGTTATAGGAACAGGGTGGTGGGCAGGCCCAAGGAATGCGGAAACCCAAAACAGAGCCCCAGAGGAACGGGAGTTGAAGCAGCAGGCTACAGCAGCAGAGGAAGCAGCTCAGTACCCAGGCCCTCCTGAAGTCCTCACTAACCCGAGTTCTTAGTCGCTGGCCGCAACCCTCTCTCTGCTGCGTGCTGTCTCTTCCCAGCATGCGCATGCGCAACGTTTCCAGGATGCGCCATGGACCCGCGGACGCCAGGCCCTGTCCAGCCAGGGGTAAGGCCCCCCCAACCCCGAGCAATGGTAAGAAAACCCAGTGGCCCGTGGGCTGAGCACCTGCGCTCTCAAGAGCCGGCCTGCAGAATCTTTTCTATGGTAGTGATGGCAGGAACCTCCTAGGGCGCAGGTCCCAAGCCTGGCCCCAGTGCAGGCAGGCCTCTCTCTGCCCCCTTGTCCGCTGACCTCCGCCTTCTCCTCGGGTCTAGGAGGCTCAGGCAGGCTTTGCCTCCACCCTGCCCTACCCATCCCTGCTACTCCCTCCACCGGCCAGGTCCTGCCTTGGCCCCTTTGCTGGACTGGACCTGCCCCACTTTAACCTCTGTGGCCAAGATGTTCCAGGACCAGCCTCACAGGAGAATTCCAAATGATTTATGTAAATACTCCTTCCTCCGGGAGATGGAGCTCCATTTCCACCCTCACCTCCACCCCCAACTTGATTATGGTCTGTGCTTAGTGACTTGCTTCCAGAGTATAGTATGGAAAGGGGGGGAAGTAACTTTACAGGGAAGAAACCTGGCAGACATTGCCTTGGCCGGGTGATGAGGGTTATCATCATCAGTGAAATATGTTGATAGCGTGTTCCCCGGATATACGAAGGTTATTTAACCTCTGTGATATACGTCACCAAAACCTATTAACCTCAGTTCTTCCTGGAGAAGGAAAATCAGACAAACCCTAAAACACCTGATCAGTACTCCTAAAATCCGTCAGAGGTCATGAAAAACAAGTAAACTCTGAGAATAAACCAGAGGAAACTAAGCAGACATGACAATTCAATGTAATGTGCTATTTTGGAGGGAATCCTGGAATAGAGAAAGGCTAATAGGGGAAAAACTAGTGAAATACAAATAAAGCATGGAGGTTAGTTAACACTACTATTCCGATGTTGGTTTCTTAGTTGTGACAAATGTTCCACAGTAGTAAAATGTTACTAATAGGGGAAATTTGATGAGGAGTATATGAGAATTTTATGTAATACATGTGCAACTTTTCAGTAAATCTAAAACTATTCTAAAATTAAAAGCTTATTGAAAAGAAATGTCGAGGCTAGAAATAGGTGGTTCCAAATTTGAACCCATGATTCCGTGAGGTTGTCAAAGATCAAAGCTGCTTCTAACTTTGCACAATAGCATCCTTACAGAGTTAGCTATTCACCATTTAGTTTGTTTCCTCGTGGTCTCAAGATAGTTGCTCAGCTCCAGGCATCACATTCTCACATGACTGCATTCAAGACAGGACGAAAAGGGGCATATGAAATCGGTATTTTCCTTTTTTGAGGGAGGAAAATAATGTACACTCCCATTTTGTAGTCAGTGTTAAAAATGATTAAAGAAAACAATTAGGTGATACAAATAAACTTTATTTAACCCTTCGTGAGGTAGACAGTCTCTAATTGAAGAACTACAAAATGAGGCAGAAGGCAAGAAGCTTTTTATAGGATAAAGAATAATGGGCAAGAAAAAAAAGAAAATATCTGATTGGATGAGGCCACATTGTTAAACGTGTTTGGGGTGAGAAGGAACAAGGAAACAAGTTTAGATCCCAGAGTTGGTTTGGCGTGTGGTGATTGGCTGGTTGGCTATACTGTGTTTCTGGTCAAGCGGAGCATTTACAGGGACACGAAAGTTATCTAAGTTTTGGTTTGCTGATATGGCACCCAGGCGGGAGCAATTCCATCTTGGGCCTAGAAAATTATTTGAACAAGGGGAATTGACAAAGATTCTCTCCTTGACCAAACTCTGGCCAGGTTCTTTTGAGCCTTGTTCTCAACAGGGCCTCAACCTTGGCCTATAAAATCCAGAGACTCTGCAGAAATGATTTCATCCAGTCCCCTCCCCCTATATTAAAAGACTTAAATATTAGCATAGTTTCTAACAGCTGAAGGCAGCATCCCTTGGCTGACCCTAGCCCCCTTTAATGTGCTCAAGGCTGCCAAAAGAATGTACTGTTTGTTCTAGCCAACACCTGAGGATAGGCCCTTTACCATGCTTTCTTAGAGCAATTGTTAAAAGGGACTTACAATTTGTGAATCCTTGCTCTGTCACTTGAGATATAAATGGATTTCCTGAAGCTCGGGAGTGTCTTTCTCAAGGACCTGAAAACCGTTCCTTTGAAATGGAATCATCAGAGAGGATAGGGCCACTGTCGCCCAGTCTCTGTGTAACCTACACAGCTGACCTACTCGGCATTTGTACTGACTCATCCTTGGTAAGTTTTTTCTTCCCTGACTCTGCTCAAGCCCCTCTATTCCCCCTCCCTACTGCCTCATTCTACCTTTAAATCGCCCAGTCACTGCTGTATAAATCTAAGTTGAGTTCAGTTTTCTTTGGACCCACTTCCTTCTTGCACTAGTCTCTTACTGATTAGCATCTGTCCTTACACTTTAACTGGCATCTGGTTTTGTTTCTCTTTGACAGAATTAAGTAAATTGCTTGGAGTTACATATCTACTAGGCAGCTCAGCCACAGTTGGATTCTGGGACTCCAAGTCCGTGTTCTGTCCCTTTAGGAAGGCTCATTGAACATCCTGAACAAGTATGAAGTGTAAGAAGAAAAGCCAGTGTCAAGGAGAGTTCATTGAGGGGGAATAATGATGGGCAAGGGAAGACCCTGAGAGCTTAATAGCTTATTTTAGGGCAAATAAAATAACTGCTTCAAATCAAAAAAAGAAAAAAGATGAATAAGGGCTGAGAATCTAATATATAGCATGGTGACTATAGTTGATAACACTGTTTTGCATAATTGAAATTTGCTAAGAGAGTAGAACTTAAATATTCTCACCAAAAAAAAAAGATAAATATGTAAAGTGATGGATGTGTTAATTAACTAGATGGAAGGAATCTTTTCACAGCGTATAACTCAACACAATGTACACTTTAAATATACCAACATTTTGTCAATTATGCCTCAGTAAAGCTGAAGAAAATATTACAAGTCACCTGTTATCAAGCTCTGCAAGTCTAGTTGCCAGTCCCAATTCCAGGCCAGCATAAAGGGAATAGTAAGCGGGTATTATGTGTAGTGACGTCTACAAACTAAAGGGAGGCAGAACAGTTATGTCTGTGTCATGGAGGAGTTTTAATCTGTTCACAGAGCTAAAATTCATTCCAACGCAATTACTACAGAAAACATTTTTAATATAGAGTTTATATTTAAATTGAGTACTAGAGAACTGCTGAGTGGACATTAAAGGACTCTGAGGAGTAAAATATTGGTGACTCTTCTATGACATACAGTTCCAGTGCATATTAAAGAAGAGAGGGATCTAAATAATCAGATTGAGGAAGAAAAATGTTTCAATTAGTGGGACTGCCATATGTTAAGGCCTGAAATGAAATATACAACAATTTCATAAAATGATTAAATAGAAAGTAATCCCCTAATTTGACTTTGAAGGGGAGAATAGCATACACAGTTTTTGACCTTTAAAATAAAGCCTATGACTTTTTGTCCCTACTTACATATCATAAATCTTGGTTATTCTGTACAAATACAGACGTAAATTTTTTTTTTTTTTTTTTAAGGATTTTATTTTTTTCCTTTTTCTCCCCAAAGCCCCCGGTACATAGTTGTATATTCTTAGTTGTGGGTCCCTCTAGTTGTGGCATGTGGGACGCTGCCTCAGCGTGGCTCAATGAATGGTGCCATGTCCGCGCCCAGGATTCAAACTGACGAAACACTGGGCCGCCTGCAGCGGAGCGCGCGAACCCAACCACTCTGCCACGGGGCCGGCCCCCAGACGTAAATTTTAAATAGTAACTTAAGCATTTATGTTTATCTGGCTTTGAGCTTTCTAAGCACTAGAATCTTGATTTTCATTCTCATATTTAATATGTTCAGTAAACTAGGTATTTTGCAAATGTTTTTAATTGAGAAGTCTATGAAAACAAAACAGATTTGGTTCAGAATTGCATTACCCACATTTTTTTATTGATTTATCAATAATCAATTTTAAATGTCCCCACCCTACATTGCTTTTGTTTATTCTGCATAAAATATTTATTGAGCAATTCCTGTTTCTTAAAACCTGTTGTAGGCATTTCATGATCCATTAGTTAACTAAATAGACAAAAGGCCCTGACTTTGTGGAGCTTATGTCCTAGTGGGAAGAGACGACCAGTAAACTTTATATGTAACGTGTGAGTAAATAATGGTGACAAGTGCTATGAAAAAAAAGTAGAGGATCAATAGGGAGGCCCAGGGGCTTTCATTTATAACCAGGGTGTTCAGGATTGGCCCTGCTTCTGCAGCCTCTGCGGCAATGTTTGATTTGCTTGAATAGTGTTGAAAGTTATATTTACATTAAGTGCTTCAGAATGCTTTCTTTCCCTCCAGTTTACTTTAAAAAATATTGGCTTTTTGCTTAACTAGATCTGAAAATAGTGTGTGATGCTAAAGTTCTTTAGCAAATTGTTCTTTTCACTGTGCTCAGTAAACAGTTTGTTTATAAATTACATAATTTTCCAAAGGGTTTATTTTTAAAACTCCAATTATCCATTTATTCTTAACTGTCTATGGTGTTTATTCTTCTAACGCCTGGACAACAAAACATTCTAATATTTTAATTCCATAAGATTTCTTTTTATCCATCATTTCATTTAAATCTACACCTTTGACTCCTAAGTTTACAAACTTTTATGAATGCCCTAATTTGTAGGATAAAATTCACTATCGTTGCCTGACATTCTTAATTCTCTGTGCTCTTCCATTTCATTGTTGTCTCCAGACACTTCCCACCTCATAGTTCATTATTTAACAAGTTTCCTTGGTTATTGAAAGAGTCTTTCTCCTGAATAATTTGTACCTTGTTATCTTTGTATTTAAATATGCTATTTATTCTAAACTGTTTGTTTTCATAAATATTTCTCACCACAAATTTTTCAAGCTGTCTCAAAGTATAAACCATGTCTTATTTATTCGTTTATTTTTGTGTACACCTAACACAATGCCTACCATGTAGTCGATGGACAAATTTTACTAGAATGATATTGTTTTCACCCCTAAAATGTTTTCAAAATAAAAGCACCATAGCTTAGTTGGTGTTTTATTCGGAGTTTTCTAGAGAAGCAGAACAAATAGGAGAGAGAGAGAGAGATTTATTTTAAGGAATTGACTTATGTGATTATGGAGGCTGGCAAGTTCACCATCTGCAAAGTAGGCTGGCAGGTTGGAGACCCAGGAAAGAGTTGATGTTTGCAGTTTGAGTCCAAAAGATGACTTCTGGCAGACTTCCTTCCTCCTCTGGCAAGGTCAGTCTTGCTCTTAATTCCTTTAACTGTCTGGATAAGGCCCACTCACATCATGGCGGATCATCTACTTTACTCAAATTCTATTGATTTAATCTCATCTAAAAAAATACCTTCACAGCAACATCCAGGAATTTTTGACTATCTATGTACTGTGGCCTAGCCAAGTTGACATACAATTAACTGTCTCAATCACTTAGCACAGGGTACAATTAAGAACGGAACGCATAGATTAGGTCATACCATAGGTTAATTTCTTGTTCCCCTTCCACAGATTAACCCCCTACCACAGCCCATGGAGGCAAGAACATGTAATTCAAACATGTGAATAGATAGTCTGGGGTCTGGACAAGATTATACAAGTAGTTTAGAACAGATCGACTACCACTATAGAATCACAAATAAATCTATAAAATTCATACAGCATGAGTCTGCAAGTTACCTTGATATTAAAAACATCAAGGAGTTACAAAGTGTTTGATAATATGGAAATCATTTGTTGTAGATAGTATTTTATTTAAGGCCATTAAGGTGCCAGGATTTGTGAAACCTTATGAGGCAGGATTAAATATCATCTGATAATAGACAAAGCAACAAAGTCTTCCATAAGATAATTTACCGAAGCTTATGTGACTCCAAAACCCATACGAATAACACTCAGCTCTGACATTAATGGGCTGTGCAGTTATTTCTATTCCAATAAGAGGTAAGTCAGTGTCTTTAGAAGTGTTGAGTAAACTATCACTGTTTTTTTTGAAAATTTGTCAGAGTTTACTTAATAAGCTACTAAATATTTAATAAGCATTTGACATTTGGAATAGTTTGAGTGAATTTAGATATTTGTCACTTTGAGAAAATTTTTTCACGTCAATCTCTCTTGATAAATGACAAATAAAGTAAGCATTTGTTGTCACAAAATAGTATCTCCTCTTTTCCTGAGAAAGCCGTTAAGCTTTCGGTTGCCATGCCATTACTGCTGTCCTATAATTTTGTCACAGAATGACAAAACAGGAAAACTGAACAAAACAAACAAAAAAATATTTTGGCAGACAATGAATATGGTGTTTTACAAAATATGGATGTCATTCCATTGTAACAAAATGGTTTAACTGCTTGGTCTGTGTGCATTTACCATGTGCTCAATTACATATAGATAGCATTACAATCGCTTATATCCACGTGAATTTTTCTTTTTCTAGTAAATAGTCTTGCAGAAACATTCTCCTAAACTAAATGCACATGGCTACTTATGTATACAACATTTGTGTGAATTCAAATAATCTTTAATGAATGCTGACTAATTATGGGTTCTTGCTAATTAAGGTTTTATAGTAATAGTTATTTTTCTGTTGCAGATATTGTTGTTGCCTCAATTCATTTCAAGCTTCTATGATTTGCGAGTTTCTGTACAAATGTGTTGCCTGAGAATAAAAGATAATCATAATGTTATTTATTTTTACATGTTCTATTTCCACTGGATTTAAAATGGCTTACAAAAATGCACGTGATGGCAAAAATAAACAAAAATCAAATCTCTTAGGTCAGTAAATGAGGGTAAAAGGAAAATGAAAATGTAAAAAGAGCAAAAGTCAGCAAAGCATTTAACACTTAAAATGCACTCTCCCTGTTTTTTCTACAGGTTGTGAATAATTTTGGCTTTTTCAGAAGCCACGTGTAGGAGAAACATGATTCATACAGCACTCAACATATGACAAATATTTAGTAAGTGGAATCAACATGAAGTAATTGTTTTTAATTTTTCCCTAGTGATTTGCACACATACGAACATAGGTTGAACTTTATACAGTAGAGGAAGGACAGTGACAAGGATGAAAACAAACTAATTTAAGACAGAAGGAATAAATTATTATTATATAGTTAGAATGACTATCTCCAAACAGAATTAGCCACATTGCGTTGCTCTTCCTATTCTATGATGGAACCAAAAGATATTCTCTACAAAACAATTAACCGTAAAATGGTGATGCAAAGTAATCTATTCCTGACCTGTTAGTGATAAAAGTAAATGGTCTAAATCCTTCTTCTCTCAGTTTATATTTATCACAAATTATATATCTTTCCTAGAGTCATTGAAAAAGTGGCTAGTGATCATTTGACTCTACAGAATTTAAATTCATATGTTTTACTCATTACCCTTGAGGAGTTTTCTGCTGGAAAATGAATGAGCAAAGGCAGTAAAGTCTGAAAAAAGATTGAGCAATAGCAAATAGAATACTTTGGGAAGAACCTGAGGCCTGTGGGCTGGAGTTCTGGGGCAGAAGATTCAGTGTGGAGACTGAGGATGTGACAATAGTTCTCTCCTCTGGGGACTAATGTTAGAGCCTTGTGCATAAGGTAAACTGTAATGGGCTTATCTGACCTATGTTTGTTTTCTCAATAGAAACAAGATTCTTTCAGGTGTACTTTTTTGTTTTTAAGATTGGCACCTGAGCTAGCATCTGTTGCCAATCTTCTTCTTTTTATTTTTTCTTCTTCTTCTTCTCCCCAAAGCCCCCACAGTACATAATTGTATATTCTAGTTGTAGGTCCTTCTGGTTGTGTTATGTGGGACGCCATCTCAGCATGGCTTGACAAACAGGGTGTCATGTCCGTGCCCAGGATCCCAACCATGAAACCCCAGGCCATGGAAGCGGAGTGTGCAAACTTAACCACTTGGGCATGGGGCCGACCCCTCAGATGTACATTTGAAGGAACCACATCTTCCTCACATCCTCAATTAAAAAAAGTAAAAAAGCTACCCAAAACAAGACACTTGTGTAAGTTTTATAACATTAATATTAATTTCTGTTTTTTTTTCTGCTTTTTCTCCCAAAATCCCCCAAGTACATAGTTTTATATTTTAGTTGTGGGTCCTTCTAGTTGTGGTATGTGGGACACCGCCTCAACATGGGCTAATGAGCAGTGCCACGTCTGCACCCAGGATCCGAACTGGCGAAACCCTGGGCCACCAAAGCAGAGCACGTGAACTTAACCACTCAGCCACGGGACTGGCCCAGTATTAATTTCTTATAAGAAAAATTGAATCATGGGGCCAGCCTGGTGGCATAGTGATTAAGCTCGTGTGCTCCACTTCTGCAGCCTGGGGTTCACAGGTTCGAAGCCAAGCATGAACCTAGCATTGCTCGTCAAGCCATGCTGTGGCGGCTTCCCAAAAACAAAGTAGAGGAAGACTGGCACGGATGTTAGCTCAGAGACCATCTTCCTCAAGCAAAAAGAGGACGATTGGCAAGAGATGTTAGCTCAGGGCCAGTCTTCCTCACACACACACACAAAAACTGAATCATAACCCTAAATTTTCTGAAGGCTTTTACTACATTGATTCTGAACTGACAAGAGACAAAGTGCTATAGACTTTGACTAATTAACAGTATATTTGATAAGAAAGTAAAGTACAATCTCAGTTGCAAGTTCTCTATGAAACAAAGTTCAAAGTTTTTGTGACCGTATTAAAATGTATGCACTAAAATTGAGCTTGTACCATAAATGTGTCAAGTAGGGAGTTCAAGCTCCACTTCTGGTTAAATGTGAATGTGGGGTTGCGTATCTGTAATTGTGGTTTTGGCTTAACTGTAGCAAACTGAGTTCATGGTTTTCCCGTATGGTTGGTGAGTTTGTGCAGGGTACATAGATACTCTGCTGAGGTGAGCTAAAATGCAGCCTGGGTTCCATTGGTCAAGTCACGTGACCTCCTCTGCAAGGAAGAGCAATCATTCTTCTGCAACAAAGATGCTTCGTGTTTAATGTTTTGTTCCAACTGGGCTATAAAACTCAGGGGAGGGCAGTTCCTAATTCACCACTCCAGAGCTGGCACCTTTCTCTAATTTGCACAAAGGCTAGCCTTGACCCAGGCTTAAATGTAGGAAGCCTTATACACCTGGCAAAATATGCATACTGTCCTCTGTCACGTTACTTACAACACTTAATTAAACTTTTCCAGCTCTTTGAGAAAAATCCATAACCTCCATTGTATACTAGGAGAGAAGGCATTCTGTCCATAGATTTCATTTTCAACTAAAAAGAGAACTTTTTTAGGAGAGAGATCAACATGAAGATTTTTCGAATGTGCTAGACAGGACTGGCAAACAGCCCGAGAGCTGCCACAAATGGCAAGACTCCAGGGACTTATTTACTAGTCTACAGATCACCTAAACTTGCTGTGGAACTCAAGTTCAAGCAGGCCCTTGGAACAGCATCAGTACAGGTTTGCAAACTTAAAGCTGAGCCTGGAGGAGACCTGATGCCAGTAAAAGTCTGAGAACAAAGAAGGACTATGTTTGTGTCCTTACTGATCCTAGGTGTTTCCTTCACCCTGTTGAACTTCATTTAGAGTTTCAAATCTGGGTTATGGCTCTCTCTCATTGACAGCGTGGTTGGGGATTTAAGGTGAGTGAAAGACACAGATGCTTCAAATGTATAAAATATTTTTAGGGTCCTATTTATTGCTTTATTGGAAAATAATGTGATTGTAGCTGTGGCTACTGACAGAAACTACTAAAAGTGACTAAACTGATTGATATTCCCTTTCCTTTTAAGAGTTTGGCCATTCAAGTTTGATCAGAACTTAAAAAATAATGAAACACCTGAATAATCTTCAGCTAAATATATAACCTCTGAATAAAGATAATTATATAATTGTATGTGTATTGTTTACATAATAATATATAATGTCTCATAATTGACTATTAAATTTAAACTAATATTGCTGACCGATGATTACAAGCAGATATTTATTTGTGTCTTAACAAACCAGTGTGAGCTAATGAAAGTTGGTAAATAAAGTAGCAAATAGTTTAGTAAAAATTGTGATGGATTTTTTTGAATAGAAGGTGTACATTTAGCTTGAGTTGTCTATGTTATAATAACATATACATCTCTTCCTTAAGTAAAATTGCCATTTCCCTTATTTCATATGTTAGACATTTGATTAAGTGTATTCACCCCAAAAATCAGGCAACGTTTTCAAAGGTAAAATAATATTCCTTTTACTTAGTTCAACCATGCTTCATAGGCAGTAATGCTTTAAATTATGGGTTTTTTTAAAAGTCTAATATGCATAGAAAACATTGGTATAAATGTAAGAAAATAGGATTTTCAAAGTCCTGAAATATTGTGTAATAATATTTAGGAAAATAAGATTTTTTAACCAAGACATTATTGCTAAGAAAAGTACCTACTGTGACTCATTGAGAAGTAATTCATAATAAATTCTCTCTCAGTACAATTGCTGTAAGTAAAAATAAAAATATATAAATAAAGTCATAATCACATGTTAATTAAAGGAAACAAAATAGAATTTGGACAAGAAAATTAAGTATGAAAAAAGGAAAACAAATTAAAGTTCAGATTAAAAAAGAAATCAAGCAATAATCATCCATTTTATCAACATTCAAGTATGATATTTACAAGCATAAGGCCTTTCAGCATGTATGCTCCTGTGTAAGGCATTGAAACTATCAATGACTAAATATTTCTTAAGGATGATATTCCCCAATGCTTTTAATTATTTCTTTTTTATAATACCTGCATTTAATTTTTCAGTATATGCTTTTCTTTTATACATTATTAGTACCTCAAAACGTGTTAAAGGAAAAGTTTGGTGTTCACAGTTTTCTGTGGTTCTTTTAAAAATAAATCCAGCTTGGTCTCATAAAGTACTTTGTGTAAAAGGAACTAGCAAAATTGCTTATTTTTAACCTCCTACTTCAGTACAAGAAATGATTTTTGTGGGGGGGCAGTGAGGAATATTGGCCCTAAGCTAACATCTGTTGCCAATCGTCCTCTTTTTGCTTGAGGAAGATTGTCCCTGAGCTAACATCTGTGTCAACATTCCTCCATTTTGTTTGTGGGAAGCCACCACAGCATGGCTTCATGAGTGGTGTGTAGGTCCGCACCTGGGATCCGAACCTGTGAACCATGGGCTGCGGAACCGATATGTATAAACTCAACCACTATGCCACCAGGCTGGCTCCAAGAAATAATTATTTTTTGCTTGTAATTGGAAGAAATTCAAAGAAATGGAGGAAGGACTTAACCAAGTAAAGTATCTTGAATCTTTGATAACTATTTTGAAGTTCCTACCTATACCCTAAGTAAAAGATAGTATTAAAAGAAAGAAGGAGGAGAAGGAAAGAGAAAGAGGAGGGAAAAAAAAAGATGGCAAAGAATATATTCTTTTTAGCTAGGGTTGTAATCCCAATCTCAGTGAGATCTCTAAAAAGTGAGCCAAGTGATGTGATCAGGACAGTTTTCCCTGCCAATAGGCCATCCTAGAGGTTGGAGCTAGAAGTGGCTGAAAGGTTTCTTCATCTTTCCCTCCAAAGAAGCCATCTGTGTCTTCTATCTTGCCTTTCAATTGATGTGTCAAGTCTAACGTAGTGACAATCTAGCAAAACAGTGCATCAACTAATGACAGAGAACTTGCCCTAATCCTAGAGAAGAACAAACCTAGTACCATTTCCCAGATGAAAGCAGTGTCCAGACACTACAGTGACGGGATGGAGTAGGAGTGGCAAACCAAAGAGAGAGAGGAATGGCCAGGCCATCTCTCTAGCAGGAGCAACTTTTTTGAGGCTTTGCTCATTCATTTCCTGGGCAAGTTATGTGTCCTAGTATCCAAAAAGTCTCACTGCTCAGACCCAGGTCTGTGTATGCCCCATGCCCGAGTCTTCAACCTCGATTGCAACAGTGCTTTCAATTTCACCAATCCAGAGCCTGTCTCCTTTAGCCTTGAGTGAAGAATAGATGTGATAGAAACAGTAACCAACATGGAGATTGCTTTCCCTAGACCTCCTTGCAGTAAGGGAGCAAGGGAGAACATTACCTTGGCAGAGTCTAGCAGTGTCTCAAAAAGGGGAAGTCAGAGGAGGTTTTTATAGGATTGTTGGGCTCTAGGTTTAAATGGTTTAGCTCGGATTTTCCACCTTGTGGTTAGCCGTAGTTGTGACATAGGAGTTTACGATTGGTGGGTTAGAGTGGTGATGGTCTTGAATCAAGTCTTGATAAGTAAATGATTGTGTGATAAGTGAATGCTTTGTCCAGCTGTGCAGATCACTGTCCCAGATAAATTTCTCTGCAAGAGATTCCTGAAACAAAAATAAAGTTAGATATAGATTCACAATGTTACCTGTCCTGAGCAAAGAGTGTAGGGAAGAAACTAACTCATGTTGTCACAAGCCTTCTCAGTCCAGAAAAATATTTCAGGTATGGCAAAGAGTCATATTTTCTGTCATTTGGGGATCTTTGTAAAAGTCACAATATATAAATATTTTTTTCAAATATAAGATGGTGTCATATTATCCCAATATTTCCATAAACAAAATGAGCCCCATTTGACATTTCAGTATCTCACAATGTTAACCTACTTGAGAAGGCAAATGCCTTAAATTATGTAGAAAATAACTTTTTATTCAACGTGTAAAAAGTCCAGTTTTAAAATGAACTTTTTTCACAAAGTAGAGTGGTATCTAAGACTGTGCCTTCTAATTATGTTATTGTCTATCTCAAACTTTAACAAAAATATTTGAAAATTTTTGCTTGTGATAAAATATTTTTTGCAAAAGAATAAATGTTAAAAAAGTAAGAAGTCTCTTTTCCTACAGCATTCAGATTAAATTTACTAATGAATATATCTGTTCATGTATTTATATGGATTTGACTTTGAATATGAATTTTCTGCTCCTTTGTTTTCAAATGTTTGAATGAATTTACTAAAATAAAAAGCAAGTATAATAGCTCATTTCTTTTTAGCACTGAATCATGTCCCACTGTCTGGCTGTACCACAGTTTATCCAATTCACGTCCATTATCCATCAAGGCACTTTGGTTGCTTCCAGGTTTTGGCAGTTATGAATAAAGCTGCTATAAACATTGACATACATTTTTTTTTTTGTGCAGACGTAAGTTTTTAATTCATATCTGTAAATACCAAGGAGTGCAATTGTGGGATCCTGTGGTAAGAGTATACTTAGTTCTGTGAGAAACTGCCCAATTTTCTCTTCCAAAGTCTTCCAAAGTGGCATTTTGCATTCCCACAGCAATGCGTGAAAATTCCCATTGCTCCACATGCTCATCAGCATTTGGTGTAGTCAGTGTGCTGGATTTAGCCATTCTAATGGGGGTGTAGTGATAGCTCATTGTTGTTTTAATTTTCATTTGCCTGATGATATATGTAGTGGAGCATCTTTTCATATGTTTATTTTGCATCTGTGTATCTTCTTTGGTGAAGTGTCTGTTAAGGTTTTTGGCCCATTTTATTTTATTTTTTTGAGGAAGAATAGCCCTGAGCTAACATCTGCTGCGAATCCTCCTCTTTTTGCTCAAGAGACTGGCCCTGAGCTAATATCCATGCCCATCTTCCTCTACTTTATATGTGGGATGCCTACCACAGCATGGCCTGCCAAGCAGTTCCATGTCCCCACCCAGGATCCGAACCAGCGAAACCCGGGCCACCAGAAGCGGAACATGTGCACTTAACTGCTGCACCACCAGGCCAGCCCCTGGCCCATTTTTTAATTGGATTGTTTGTTTACTTAGTGTTGTTTTAAGTGTTCTTTGTATGTTTTGGATAACAGTTCATTATCAGATATATGTTTTACAAAAATAAGCTATCAAGTCATGAAAAGAGATGGGGGAAACTTAAATGCATATTAAGTGAAAGAAGTCAATCTGAACAAGACTACATACTGTATGATTCCAACTATATGGCATTCTGGAACAGGCAAAACTATGGGGAATTAAAAAGATCCGTGTTTGCAGGGATTAGGGAGGAGGGAGGAATAAATGAACAGAGCACACAGGACTTTCAGGGTAGTGAAAATACTGTGCGACACTGTAATGGTGGATACGTGGCATTTATACATTTGCCCTAACCTGTAAAATGTACAAGACCAAGAATGAACCATAACATGATATGGACTTTGGGTGATGACGATGGGTCAGTGTAGGTTCATTACTTGTGACAAATGCCTCGCTCTGGCCGGGTATGTTGACAATGGGAAAAGCTATGCATGTGTGGGGCCAGAGGCCAAGTGAAAACTTTCTGAATCTTCCTCTCAGCTTTGCTATAAACTTAAAACTGCTCTAAAAAAGGGAAATCTTTTAAAAAAAGGTTAACTAGAGACTGCCTCCTGCCAAACAGAAAACGTAAAATATGATGAATTAATTTGTTTTTAAGATATAATGGTAAATACTGTTAAGGAGATGAAAAGAAAAGCAAGCATAAAATGTTATTATTTGTGCCTAGTTTTATCTATGAATCAGTTTTTTTCTTCAATGCTACTGAAACCAATAACAAGGATAATTTAGACCTATGGCTGCTATAAAATGATGGCCCAGTTTCAAATATTGGATTAGTTGAAGCAACCTCATCTCTTTGATCAATCTTTTAAGAAATGTTTATTCTAAATTTGCATGTAGAATGAATATGCCACCAAACATACTTTTAACTCTTTTAGTTATTGATATGTTACATATGATCTAACCTCAAAAGTTAGATGTTTTCTGTTTTAGAAAAACAAAAACTACAGTGAAAATAAGAAACTAAAATAAATAACAGTATTCAAAGGATAAGAGAAATAAAGAGACAAAAAGGAAGGAAATGATAAAGCGGTTCATTACACAATTTCTTTAAAATGAAATAGAAAATTATAAAACATAGAGAAGAAAAAAGACTAAGAAAAAAATTATACCACAATTTGGAATTCTGTACGCTGTTAAATCTTTTGATAATTCTTTTATCTGGGAATTTTAGCTTTCAACTACACCTGTGATTTGGTTTTCTGTTCATTTTTTCTAAGCTCTGAAAATAACATTTCTTGTTAGAAATGTCAAGAAGCATCCTGTTTTATTTCTATGTATATAAACATGCCTTCTGTTAGAGCAATGTTTTCCTATTAATATATACAATCCATGATTAAAACTTAAGTTTGTCAAGGGCAAGTAAACTCTTTTGTTTGTTTTGTATTTTTCTAAAGTACATTTTTAGAAGATTACATATAAGAGGATGCCCAGCTTCTCTCTCATAAAGAATAATTCTTTTTATAATTTATGAGTTTTCAAACACAAATATAAATCATAAAATATTATTTTATGTTCACATGAGTTAGGATGGCACCGGATAATTATTTCAAGGTTTTGATAAATGTTCGTGTTGATACATTGGGTTAGATAATTAATCTAATGTTAATACAAGGCAAAGAATAACTATTCTCCTGATTGAGCTAAACTATAAAATTAACTCATTTTCTGATTTTATTTAAACCTCAATCTCTTTTATGGTGGTGATTAAGTAAGAATATTATACCATTACAGTGGAGGAAAGACACAAAATGTGTTTTCTTTCAAATTTATTAACATCCTACAGTTTCTGGAAAATGAATTTTCCTTAGTAAAACAAGCATTTACTGTCAAACCATTACGTTGAAAGTATCCAAAATGTGCTCTTCATGTGTTAAGAATTACATCAGAATGGATTCATAAACTTTTTAAACAAGAGGCCTGCTGTGTTTTTTAAAAAATGATACAGTTTGAAAACCGTTTAATCAAGTGTACAAATAGCTAATAAAATCTAGGATAAAAACCTGTTTTCATTTAATTTTGCACCAAATTCTGTAAATGTAAACTATACGCTCTTCTAAAGAGTAATGGGAAAAGTGCATAAATAGAGGTCAGGAAAATTTAATATGATTTTAGCTTTGTTTTTAACGATTAATATACTATTCATTAAATCACTGCAGCAGCCTGTCTCAGTTAATGTGTTTGTAAAATAAAGGTGAAAAATTAGATGCTTAGTACAGTCTCAGCAATAAATATTATAATTTTAGTGTAATCAGTGCCTCAGCACCTATCTTGACCATAGAACAGAGTCAGAACTTGTGAACTTGGAAAGAAGTCTATTATAATGCATCTTATTCCTCACTTCTCAGTGTCATAGTATAAAGAAATTCATTCCATTGACTTGCGTATTTTTTTGATTGAGTAAGCAGGGACTAGGAAACAAAATAAGATATGTAACGATGCCTTATATTATGCAGAGGTTCCAGAGATTCATCATTAGCATATTTTATTAATGATTTCTCATAAGAAGCCATACTTTTGCAGGCTTGATGTTTTAAAGGATAGACATACAGCACATTTTTATTCTGCTGAGGAAATGGCATTGCCTCGAGGGAAAGCTTGCGTAGCACACTGTCTGGGATGCCATGGTGACTGAGAAATGAAGTATTTGGTGACTTGGGATATGGCTTGGAAAATAGAGCGTTCTCCAAAGGGAGACAGATACAGACATTGAACATTATGTAATAAGGGGGAAAAAAAAGTAAAAATTAACATCATTCAGCATATTCAGTCAAGGATCATTTATTGAGATACTTCTGTTTCCTAGAATTATACTTCTCCTAGTAATATTAAAAAATATATTTTAAAAGTCCACGCAAAGGAGATCATAAGCTAGTAGCTAATTTACAGTCTAGTGTCATAGGATTAAAAAATTACAAAACAGAGATATAAAAAGTCATTGTAAAGTTGAGGCAAAAAATATAACTATGGTTATTTATGGACTAATGAGCTATTCTGTCAACTAGATCTTTCTAAAGAACAATTTCTAAAGAGCAGTTTATCCCCATAAGTAAGTGAAAGCTACTTAAAATCAGACATAGGCTGATAAAATTTGCTAATTAATATATCAAACCATGAAAGGAAAGCACAGCCAGCCACTATGCAAAATAATTGATAACTGATTGCATTATTGCATCTTTTTATGTAACTACTATATAAGATACTACTATTTGGTATAAGATGGCCATCTATAACCCAATTTTAAACAAAATAAAGACGTATGATATTGCTGTTTCATTTTCCTTATCTTGACTAAATGTTCTGTGTATGCATTTGCTTAGAAGCTTTGTAATTGTTTTCCTGTCTTAAAACCATTTCTTGGCCTAGGTGAAAACCTCAATGAGATAAGAAGTCATTTTATAGGTTGCATTAATTAATTAATTATAAAAAAGGAATTTCTGAGGTGCAAAAGTATACACTGTTAATATTACCTTTCCATGTTTCTTATGTATCTTTAGAGAATGACAATATTAAAGCTAGATAAACAATTTTCCTATTAATTATCAACTAAAAATAATAGACATATATTTTGCCCTATTGTGATGTTAGGTATTTGTAGCAGTTACCATGTTTATTCCAGACATCTTTTTAAAATGACCATCTCTACGGTAAAGCTAAATGACGTCTGTTGGAAAGGTCTTGTTTTTATATATTCAGAGTTGGAAATAATTGCTACTTCATGCAATGTGAACTGTCATGGTACGTTGTATACTTTATTAGTATATTCCAAAGTTACCCATAAATTTCTGATGTATCAAAATATCTCCCAATGCGTAGTAGAGGCTATTGCTACTCGTGGTATGGTCCATGAACCATTGACGTCATGAAGGAACTGAAAATACAGAATCTCAAATCCTGTCTCAGAACTACTGAATGAGAATCTGTATTTTTGTTAATATCCCCTTAGTAACTTGTGGATACATTAAAGTTTAAGAAGCACTTCTGTTCTTATAAGTAAAAGAACCAATGTATTTTATGTAATATAAAATTACTATATATAATAATTTATGAATCAGTTTTTGGTTGGCACACTTATTACAATCATTGTAAATAAAATAATTAATTTGCTTCTCTCTGAATTTAAAACACTTTACTATTAAGACCTTAAACTAATTTAAGGTAAATCATTTAACCAGAATTCCAAGAAATATTATAAATAAGAAGGAAAGGGGAAAAAAAAGGAAAGGAAAGAAAGGAATAAACATCAGCCTAAACTATTCTTCCTTTTTCTTATATATATTATTGGGGATTTGAGAGGGTAATAGATTCCAAATTAACTCATAAGCAAAAAATAAGTTCTCAGATTTGTCCTGAGTTATTTCCCAAAAGATAGCCAACATTTTATGAAACTTGCATGCTAATATTAAGTAAATAAGAAGTCTTGTAAGGAATTTTCTTTACTGACCTAAATTAAATGATTAATGGCCATTCTTCAGGAAAACCATTTTGATTATGTTTAATATGAAATAATTTAGACGCAGTCGTCATAGCTGAGCTGATATTAAATACTTTTCCACATACTAGATTGCACTTGAAAAGGTTTGCAAATAATTCCTTAACATACCAGGCATATTTTAAGGATTTTGCATTAATTTTATCCTTTTCAGAAATTTTTTTCCTGTCTGATATCCCCATGGCAAAATCCTTTACTTCTTTCCAGCAGTCTCAAATATCATCTGCCTTTGAGGTCTGTCCTACCTAGACTGTTGAAAATTGGAACTGCCACCAGTCCGTCGTTCCCGCTCCTGGCACTCCATATCCTCCTTAACCTGTGCTGTCCACATTAACCTACTAGAACTGCGCCTTAACCTTCTACAGTACTGTAGGACTGACTTATTTCTGTTGTTAATTGTTAACCGTATGTCTCTTGTGGGAAGTCTTATCTCACATGCACCCTAATCCATCCCATGCACCTCAAAGACTGTCTGGCACATAGTAGGCCCTCAGTAAATTTATGTTGAATGAATGAAACAATAAAGAGCCTTCTATTTATTGAAAACTTAATGGATAGTAAGTCCTATGCTATGTTGCTAGACACGTTATTCCTCTCATGACCTGTGTAATTTGTTTGAGGTCTAATTAAAACGGTGAAAATAATATATTAAAATACTTTGACAGTTTCCTACATGACAAACACTGTGCTAAGGGATTTGCATATATTTTCTTTTAATCCTTACTACAACCCTTAAGGTTAGTACTAGTATATGAGCCCTGTATTACAGATAAGGAAAATGTGTAATTTATATAGGTTTCTTAACTCTAAGCAACTGAGGCTGACTCTAGGTGACTTTAGTAGAAAATTATCAAAATATATATATTGGATATCTCATAGACTCAGTTTAATAATTTAGAATTAATTATGAAGTTAGCTGGAGAATCTTTCTCAGACAATGGTAAAGAATCAGAGCAGTTCAGATTGTGGGAAACGGTGCCAAAATGATGCCACAGAAAGTCTGTTGAAGAAATTCTGCTGCTGTTCCTGCTCCCCTGGTCACTGCCCACGGCGTTGCCATAGTGTGCTTGCTGGCCTGAAATCCACTTGTCATCCTGTGTCGTTACGATCGCTGAACATCCAATGCTGGTGCTGCAGGACAGAGTGTGGCGGCACTGCAACAGTGCTGTAACCTGGTGTTTTTGGTTACTTTAGCTTTGCATCTTAGAAAGACTTATTTAAAAGCACTTACACAAGACAAATTTCCCTTTCTCCTTAGTAAATAGAGAAGGCAATTGAAAACAATGAAATATTTTTCAGTAATAAAATTGGGAAAGAAAGTCTAGTGGTCAGTATGATAGAGAGAGAATGCCTCTAAAGATGCCCACATTCTAATCACCAGAACCTTTGAATATATTATCTTATGTGGAGAAGAGGACTTCCCAGATGTGTCATGGATTTTTGAGATGGGAAGAATATCCTGGGTTATTCAAGTGGGCACAATCTCATCAAAAGGACCCTTATCAAATGGAGGTCAGAGGGTGGAAGTGAGAGAGAGAAGATGTAAGAAGCAAAGATCAGAGAGAAGAGAAGATACTGTGCTGCTGGTTGTGGCCAGGGGGAAGTCACCAGAAAGGAATGCCAGGTGGCCTTTAGAATCTAGAGCGTGCCAGGAAATATCCTCCCTTAGAGCATCCAGAAGTGCAACTCTGATGACATGGATTTTAGCCCACTGAGACCTATTTTGGACTTCTGATCTCTATTACTGTAAGATAATTCATTTGTGTTGTTTAAGCCACTTCGTTTGTGGTAATTTGAACAACAGCAATAGGAAAATAATACAGTCAGTTTTCTTGGTTCTTAAATGTGTTAATGCCAGTTTATTTTATAGCTTTAATTATATTATTTCCTTGAGCACTGCATAAAACAATAAAATGTATATGCAAATAGAGTTGCAGTTTTTATGCCTTCAGTGGCCTTGATACATGTAAGAGAAGGAAAATATATTGAATTAGGAATGGCTGGAGCAACCATAAAACTAGGCAAAACTCCTAATTATCTGGGAAAATCCTGGTTTTAGAATGTTTTAAAAACAGGTAGAAAGTTATTTTAAAAAATTATGTAACTGAAATAATAGAATAGACAATTGGAGAAGATGGCTCAGAAAATAATGAAAAACCATGATTTTCTAGGTGACAGAAAACCTTGCAAAATGATGCAACTGAAATATGTCTGACCCCTTTTTAAGGAAACTGAGAGGTGAACTCATAAATAACACATCTCGGACACGATTAGAAAGTTCATATAGGGCTCCAATTAATGAAATCATTTAAAGAAGAAAGTCCTGGCACTACATCAAATGATTCATGAATAAATTTAAGTGTATGATGAATAAGACCATCAATACCAATTAATTATTACCTAGTAATTATTTGTTATCACTAGCTATTGACAATCATAAATAATAAATAATTTCAATAAATAATAAAGTTATTTAAGTGTTTACATGTCCAGCTAGTGGATGATTAATAATAGGGCTTCAGAATTAGAACATAAATTAGGTCTTAAAGTATGGATAGGAAAGTTATATAGGTGATCCCTTCAATAAATATTTATTGAAAGTCTACTCTGAGCTAAGCACTATTCTAGGCTCTGGGGAGATAAAGCAAATGGGGACAAACAATAAACAACAAAAATAAGTAAGTTGTTCTTTATGATAGAAAGTGATGAAAATACTATGAAAAAAATAAAAGGCAGGGTGAGGTAATGGAAAGGACCACGAATGAGAATATTGCAGTTTAATAAAAATGCTTAGTGGTGACCTTGAGAAGACAGGCTTGGTGATCTGAGGTTTTGAAAGTTCTCTTTTGATTGCCTTTTCTCAATGAGGCAGAGGTCAATATCGTCAGATGAGAGTGAAGCTTGGGAGAAAGTGTAGGATGTTTTAGGACAGCACAAGTGCGAGGACTGGGGAGAAGTTTCTTGATGGCTCCATTCCATTAAGAATCCATTTGAGGGGCCGGCCAGTGGCATAGCGGTTAAGTTCCCATGCTCCACTTCCATGGCCCAGATCCCAGCCTGATCTGAGCTTGGACTTAAGCACCACTTATCAAGACATGTTGTGGGGGCATCCTGCATATAAAGTGGAGGAAGATTAGCACAGGTGTTAGCTCAGGGCCAATCTTCCTCAGCAAAAAGAGGAGGATTGGTGGTGGTTGTTAGATCAGGACTAATCTTCCTTACCAAAAAAAAAAAAAAAAAGAATCCATTTGAAGCTTGTGATCATTAATTTTAAGTAAGAACGGTTACTATAATTGTGTGTTGTTCTCCAGCCCTGTTTATCATTATGGGTGAAGGCAGGGTCAGAGTTGGATTCAAACACTACACTTGTGTGAGTGTAGTTGGGAGAGATGAAGCTTGATAATGCCACTAGGAATAAGAGTGAGAAAAAAAAGAGGGAAGAAGGAAGAAAACAGATACTTGAAATCCTCCGTAGTGATAGGATACCAACATTAAAAGAGCAGGACTAAGACACTGAGAAACAGCAATTGATACAGTGAATACGGGTAGTACATGCTCAAGAATGGCAAGAAATTATTGGTCACTGGAATACAACATTAATTTTTTAAAATAATTTCAACTGATTGGTAAGATTTGGCTAGATATTGTTGCTGTAATTGCTGTTTAATTTTAAATACTAGATTTTCTTTTTGAAAGCATAAAGAGCCTGCATCATTTATATTGTGTATTCACTATAGAATCCATCATCATAAGATTTTTGAGAATATTAGGAAGCATGGCTAAAAATTGTCTGTCAATTGTAAGACAAAGGGGCATGTCAAGATTATAAAAATATTAATTATATTAATGTAGATGATTAACAGAAAAAGTGATGTCTACTATTTTTAATTTTATTTGTGAGTAAATTAATTTTTAAATAGCTGAAGTTGCTAAAATACTAAGATGATCATTACTTTCTGAGTCTCCTGTTGAGCACTATACTTATTAAAGTTTTATGAGATTTTTGTGTTAATATTGTATATTAAATTTATTTCAAGGACTTTTTTATAAGTTTAGAATATTTCAAATATATATTTATTAATTTTAAGTTTTTAAAACAACTAATCACAAATCCAAACGTAGTTGATTTAATTAATGAAGATTTGAGG
Organism: Equus caballus; assembly: GCF_041296265.1. Lineage (NCBI taxonomy): Eukaryota > Metazoa > Chordata > Mammalia > Perissodactyla > Equidae > Equus > Equus caballus. Next base: position 75,335,057 of record NC_091700.1, read on the forward strand.
TCTCCATGAGTATTCAGACCTTATAAGTAAATAAAGGGAAATTAATTTTTCTCCATACATTTCATTTTTCTAAGAACACATTTTGTGACATTTTTCCATGAAAGAATTTTAACAAGAGGCAATGCTTCCAGCCTGTGTAAATTTTTAAACTCTGTTATGTCTGTGGCCAATTTTACTTGATATTATTTGATAAGCACTCAAGTTTCTAAAATATCTAGAATTTTTAATGAAACTTTAAACAAAGAAAATATTTCTTCAAATAAAGGGTACATTCAAGTAATTAGGTGTAAGGGAGCATGTGGAAAATACTTACTTGAACACGGACCACGTTTCAAAGCTTAGCTATTTTAGCCTTGAGATGTGGACAGTTCTTTTTTTTTTAGTAATTTAGTTACATTTGAAGCCACTGTTTTCCGCAATGTGAAGTGAAAAAATGCAAAAGAACAGTTGTTTTGGAAGTAGATACAAGAGTCTGATAACTTTTAAACATAGAAATAAAAGCATTTCCCTCCATGAATTTTAAACGCTAACTTTCTTCTGTGGATGTAGGCAACTTTCTACAAATTGGGAGCATTTAATAACCCAGTTGGTTATTCTTGCCTTCATTATGAGGCAATTGTTACACTCATCCACTGATGCTGCTTTTCCTCATGTGGGTGTTTCAGAAACCTTTGTCCTTCTCCTGAAACAAGATTCTCTCTACCTTGTTTCCTTTTTTCTCAAGGCCCTTAGATCTTAACACTGCCCACCCATTCCTGATTGACAGATCTCAGAGGCTTTTGTCAAGGCTGCTAGTCCCCAAGGCCATCAAACTGCCATTCAGCCTCCTAGTGTCATGATTAAATCCAAGGAAAGTTCTTCATTGCTATTAGCTCAGCTGGAGAGCATGTTCTCCTTCTATAGTACTTGAGTCTTTTATTCTGCAAGTGGCCTTAGCTTCAAAATAGTCAAAGTGTGTTTTAACAAAAAATGGCTTCCATAGAAATTTTGTCTTCTAATTTCCTTATCAAAATTTGCATGTTGTCAAAGCTAAAATATAACAAATAAACAAACAACAACTCTTAGAGAAATAAGTACTGTTGTAAGAATAGGTGCTTTACACTACTGTTTTTTAAGACGCTGGTCTTGGATGACGTATTTCAGGATTATACTGTACCTAGAGATAAAAAATATATGTATAAATGCTAATGATTTTTTTCAGCATAAAATGTGTTATATGTAAATATTCACAAATAGATGAATGAGGATGACTAATTGCAATATTTTCCCAAAATTGCTCAATAAAAAGAAATATAATTTGGGATGATCAGTAAAATTATAAAATGCATTAATGAATCTCCATTGGATATTGATCACCCCTGTCATGCCTTCAATAGGTAGACCGGAACTAATACTCAGTGTTAGAGGCTCAGGTAACCTTTGGAATCCAAATCATAGCACTTCCATTCGCTATAAATGCAAGGAAAGTAGGTTGTTTTTCTTTTGGAAATTAACCTAAAGTGTAGGTACCCATGGGAAAATAGCCTATGACTGCTAAAATAAGACATTTCTCATAAATGTTCCTGTAGTGTGAGGCTTATTCCTGGAAATCTAAATTATTTAATTCAGAGAACATTAATCAAGTGCCTACTGTGTGCAAGGCCCTTTCCCAGTGCTTGGGATACGTCCAGAAACAGAAGGAAGATCCCGACTTTGGGGAGATTTTGGTTTTTTCCTCTAAATGAGCCTTCCTTTGCTCCCTTTTCTAAAAGGATTCCATCTTTGGCACCAACTTTTGATTTATACCCATGCAAATAGCCTTGAGGACAAAGAGTTAGAGGATGGCCAATTAGGCAGAGGGCAAAGTATTAACAAAAGACCCTGAGCTTCTTACTAATCAATGAAGCAAAAGATTGAAATCATAAGATTATGTCTCCTATGCTTTACTTTAATTAAATCTTTAAGCAAATATTCAGACCTTCTTAAGCACTAAAGTACCAGGGAAAAAACATTCAAATTATACTTTTAATTGCTGTAAATATCATTAGGATGGATCCTATATTATTTTTAGCATGTTAACATCATATAGACCCACGTATCAACCCTAAAAGTGGACACACCTTTTTATTAGCAAGTTGACTTGTTTATATATTAAATTTGATATTATTTTAATTAAAGTTTAATGTTGAAATTTTAACTTTTTAAATGTAAAACCTCATGTGGTTTAAATCAGAGGAGAGTTTCAGCTAGAATTTTATCAGAGTATTTAAGAAGTGAAAAGTATTTTGACTTTTGACTCTTTGACTACCAAAATATGAGATAAAAATATATATATATATATATATATATATATATATCCTGTAAAGGTATATGTCTCATCTTTCTGCTTTCTAACTTCTGAATTTCTCTTCTCTCTTCAACTGAGACCACTGATAACCCCACCCCACTTTCCTCTCTCATCATTAGAACCAGTCTTGAAAATACACATGTATATTTAAAACAGTTCAATGAGTCACATGTTGTGGAACTTGGTCTGATGCAAGGCCGTTAGATTGTAAGCCTTCTGACAGCAAGTAGAGATTTTTATTATTTATCACTGTACCCCCAACAGTTATCATAGTCTGACACATGCTCCACACTTGACAATGATTTGATGGGTGAATAATTTATTCTTGTTCAATGTCATTTCCTACCATTCTAAAACTTTAAGAGGGAGGAATTATAAATGGAGCAAAATTAGAAATAGTTATTGTGTCACGATATTAGAAACTGAAATTTTGAGGTTAAAGCATGCAGTGTCTGTTTCTATCATAATTCTCTAAGTCTCTGCATTTGTTATTTTGGAACTAATCTAAAGATAGAAATTGTCAAAGTAGATAAAAAAATCACGACTCAACTGTATGTTGCTTACAAGAAACTCAGTTTAAATTTAATATCATAGATAGGTTGAAATCAAATAATAGAAACAAATATACCATGCAAATATTAATCAAAAAATAAGAAAGGATGAATGACTATATTAATATCTGATAAAGGATATTTTAGAGAAAATACAATGAAGATGCTTTCTAACTTCAACTGCATATTTCTCCTGCAAAAAACATATTTTTTGTCCCTTTGTGCCCTTGAAAACATTTCCTTTTTCATTGTCACAAGATCCCATGTCCCCAGAGTTTCATTTTTGGAGGTAATTATGACATTCCCATGAAGACATACAAAATTTCCCTTCTGGTTTTCTGTGTGTATACAATCATTATAGACTTATTTTATTTCTGTGAAATTAAAACCATGTATCTGCTCTATGCTATATTGACAATAGTTCAGAAGGGTATCTATATATCTTTGTGCCACTAACACCCATAGCAATGTCACAACTGATAGATATTTGATCACATACTAGCTAGATATATGACTAAAGTAAATCTTTCAGTGTTTTAAAGAAACATTCATTGTTTTGGTAAAAGAATATGTATTCTGAAGAATCAAATCCATCCTTATACAATATTGTTTTCTACTTTGTTGAGGCCATCTGTTATTTAAAGCTACCCAATATGTTTTGCATACTTTCTCTACATCTTGATATTTTTCCACACCATGAATCCTACCTTCTCAAACAGAATTAGAAAGCTTCCATACATGGGATCCCTTTCAAGTAGAGCACAGGTATTTAACCCAAGTTACTCCAAAGAAATGCACCCAAGCAAATCCTAGATATAGAAGTGATCAATACCTAGAAGAAAGTCAATCTTTTGGCAAGCACTGTGGCAGGGTGTTCTGCTTCTCAAGGGTGGCAGCAGTAAAGTTTCTGATACCAATTCTTGGATGTCATAGGAGCCAACTGATAATGGTCGTCATGTTTAGGTAGAGAAATCACTGCAATGTGTGGGGCATTGTTGCCGCCTCTGTATGGCTCGTTGGCCTTACCAGAGATTCTGTAAGCTACCAAGTATCCTTTACTGAATTCTATTTGTGCTTGAATAACTCAGACAGAATTGCTTTGTTTGCAACTAGAAATCCTGAACAATAAACACTTGATGTTACAGTATGTTTGTTCTTAGTTATTTTTGATGCTAATAAACTACCAACTTTTACAAAAATCTTCCATTTTTAACCCATGTGCTGCAATAAGAAAGTCAGCTTACCTGGGACAATCTGCTCTTTTGGGGGTTTACTATATGGTTCTCTCATGACTCACACATCTGCTTTGGCTGCACAGTTTACCTTAAACAAATTGCTAGCAGCTCAGGCAGAAGGTTGACTATATGGAGTTGCCTTCCTCAGATAGACAAATTTGTTTGCCTTAGACTTAGACTAAACATAAAGATAGATTCCTGCTAAGAGTGTGAAGAAGTCATGTCAATGCTCCGAGGCAGTCTAGAGGTTTGAATAGCGCGAGTGCTCAGCTGAGCTTTGCACCTGTTTACAATATCTGTGACAAATGCACATGGAAAATTGCATTTCTTGCCAGCTGGGACTCCATAAGCAGCTGTAGATTTATAAGTGCCTACACAAATGAAGTAGAAAAATATTTATACTTGCACAAAGCAAACAGAAAAAATTTTTATCTTTAACAAATAAAAATTAAAATTCCATAAACGTACGTTTTATTAACATGATTATTGGTCACATATTTTATTTCTATATTAATAACCTTTTGTAACTCTCTGCCATACCAACTTTACAATCAATTCACTTTAGTAAATATTGATTGAAGAACTACTGTATATTATAAAGTATCTAGTGAACTATATGTGCTATGAATGTAAAGATGAAACAGACAAGTCTATGCTATAATTAACATTACGCTTGGGAAGCAAAAGGAAAGAATAAAAGAACTAACATTCCCCTATGTACTTGATCCTAAGGATCCTAACATCATCAAAGTTAATACACTTAGCGTCCATAACAGCCTTATAAATGATGTTTCAAAAAAGTTAAAGTTAGATTTGTCTACGGTCATGTAAACAGTGACTTCCATTGTGAGGTAATGAAGGAACAGAGATTCAGTTCATGTTTAGCTGATTTCCAAAGTTTAGCTCTTTTCTCTTCAAAGTAGTTCTTATCCTTTTTGTTTATAACAACGAAGTATATTATGGAGTCTCACATGTTTTTACTTGTATTTTAACACATGTAATAAAATACTATATATTAAATAGCATGCTATGATGAATATATAATTCATAATATAAGCAGATATATATAGTTGAAAATTAGTTCATATACATAAGCTATTGGCTGTTCAGTTACACAGACAACATTTGATGCTCACCTGTATTTGTGGAAACTTGCAGTAACTTCTTTGCCCTCAGATCCCCTGAGTATGTTAGAAACCCCTGCCTTACACTCTGAGATAAAATTATCAATTCAAGACAGAGCAACTGCAGTGTTTTTATAACATGCTCCTCAGAGCAGTAGTTAACAGTAGTAATAACATATCTTCGTTGGAACAAACATATTTGTGCTAAAATAAACTTATGAAATTAAGAGGTAAACAAAGTTTGACTGCAGTAATCCCAGGAGCCGTATGTTGTGAAAATTCACGTAGCTCTCCAAGAAGATCATATAAAATAATGTGCTCTCTGAATTTATACTACATAACATTTTTCTCCCGTGATATGTCATGAAGGACTAAGGTATAATGGAATATATTTGGAAAATATTCCTTTATACAGTAATCTGATATCACTGGACAACTGACTGATCAGACACAGGGCCAATATTTGAGAGGTGACTGCAATAATCCAGGGAGGGTTGATGAGGTTATTGCTAGAAATGAGCAGGAAGCATAACACAGTGAGAGGCTGCAAAATACAAGTTAGAGAGGTGACCGACAACACTTAGAGACAGACAAAAATATGTGTAAATATGAAAGTAGTACTTGTCATTTGTTGCTAATGTACATGCTTCCTTCTGCTGTTAGCATTTTCTGTGGTTGGCTTCTTTGATTATGATCCTGTAATCCCATTTACAGATCAAGTCTCTAAGCAGAGAGGTTCAGTACTTTACCTGAGGTAACTCAGCTGGTAAAGGTAGCACCAGAGTCTAGGTTCAGGCCCACGTTCTTAAGCCCCATGCTACGCAGAAACTGATCTGACGTATCTTAAAGATAATATTTGGTTAAATGATTCCCCAGCAATACCAACAGAAAAGAATGTACATAAGGACGACATTGAAAAACTACGTAAAAGGAAATAACATAAGAAATTTAAGCCTAGATATAAGGAAATAAGTTGGTTAATTTTAGCGTTTAAAAAAAGAGTAGAATTTCCATAAAACTGAATATATCAAAAAAGAAGAGAAATTTTGAATGAAGCACAAGATATGTTAGTCTATGCAACATAGATTTTCTTAAAAATTTAGAAATAAAGATTTGCAATTTTAGGTCAGAATTTCACTGCATTTGTCCTCTGGAGAAAAAGTCAATGCTAGGTTAGCTGGTGACCACAAGGAGAATGTCGTCCAGTTAAGGAATATAAATGCATCCTCAAAGCATAATTTTGGATGTCTATTCTAGCCCTGTCTCTACATTCTAACCAAACAGACCCCTTTGACTAAGAGATATTGCCACCTGTACATGCATTCCTGTAGACTGGCCAGATTTGAGTAGTTTCTTCTGTTGATTTATCTACAATTTTGGAATGTTGAAAATCAAAGCTAAATAATTCATTAACTGTGTGGCTTTATAGTGAAACACGACTTTTGCCAGACATTTGTAGAGCTAATTTTGCTAATAATGCTTCTGAGAGAGATTTCTGATATCCATCACAGATGCAGGATTAGCTTTTCCCCTCTGTTGAGGTGTTCTCTACTATGGTGAAATCTTTCTGTTTCAAATCTTTCCTTATCATTTTATGTGGATGAAATCCACTCTGCTTTCTCCTTCAGATTATCTCGAATACTTTGGGTACTTCAAATGTTAACCTTAAAAATAAAATAATGGAATTTACCACCAGACAGTATAGATGATAGAAGTGATTTTACTGAAATGGCTTTCAGAACCCCTTCAACGTGTTTTACTTAGAGGTTAAAATAGTCCCTATACACTGAGTGTACATATACTCAAAGTCATAAGAGTTATGGGTGTAAGGAGTAATGGCTTTATTTTAAAACACTGTAATGTGTTCTATATAAGTAGTAAGTTATTTAAAGTCCTTATGTGTTAGCTTAAAAAACCTTATTCATCCAATATAATGTAATTATAATCCTATCTGGAATCAAAGACTTAATGTTTAAGCACCTTACAGGTAAATCACTTCAGTTATTCTATTGAGCCACTTGTGAATTTGAGGTCATTAATTTTACATAATTTTGTTATTTTTGTTTTAATATGTCAATTTCTATTATACTAAATAAAAGTAGCATAATTTTATAAAAACTTTGTCCATCAGAACATGAAATAATTGTATAGACTAAATCTACTTTTTAAGAGATGCATTATCGAATCACAGATAATTATCACAAATAAACTAAATAGTACAGAAAAATAGAAATAATATATTACTTCTTATGTAAGTATCAAGTATTCAGCTCAAGAAATGGAACATGTTAAGCACCCCCAATGGCCCTTTTATGCTTTCTTCTCGTTGCTCAATTCCCAGGAAAACCTCTGTTCTTCTATAGCATAGATTAATTTTGCACAATTTTGTATATTGCAAAAAAAAAATGAAATAATACATTTTGTACTCTTTGGTGTCTAAATTCTTCTCCCCAATATTATATTTGCAAGATACATTCACATTATTTGTTATAGTTGTAGATCATTTGTTGTCATTGCTGTCTAGTATTCCATTGTATAAACATACCGTAACTATTTATTATCGCCATCGGTGATCATGGACGTATGAGGCTATTATGAATAGAGCTGCTAAGAAGATATTAATACGTGTGTTTTGGAGAAAATATGTGTTTGTATTGGAGGATATATATTTCTAGGAGTAAAATGCTGGATCATAGAGCATGCCTACGACCATACAGCCAAACATTCTGCAAAAGTGAATGTGCCAGTTCATAGCCCCAGTACCATATGTGAGTTCTGATGGTACCACACTCGCCAGAACTTGATGTCTCTGATATGTTTAATCCATTTTGGTGTGTGGTAACAAAATGTTTGGGTTTAATTTGTATGTTGATAATGACTGATGATACTGCCCAACTTTTCAAGGCTTATTGGTTATTTAGATATGACTTTTGTGAAATGTTTGTTCATGTATTCTGTCTAATTTTCTATAGGTTGTTTGCTTTTAATAATGAGTTTGAAAACATGTGATATTAGCAAGTTAATCTACAAAACAGATTTGATTACAACAAAGTTGTAGATATCTATGGCATTTTTGAGCAACTCCATACTGCAAAATTATTTTTGAGGTTTGAAAGGATATTGCAAACTGCTAATGAATGGGGTTTATCCTTTTTAGGATGGAATTTGGGTTGAAAGTATGATGAAAGCTGAAAAGAAAGATTTAGCAATATATTTAATATTACTGAGGCTCTTTTGCCTGTCTGAGATAAAATGAGTCTGCTGATGATTTACACAATATTCCACTCTTATTGAAAATAAAATACTCTGGTTGATGTTTTTAAAGTAATTCAATTTGCAACTTACTGTTACTTGCAACATTTACTTTGAATTTCATAACCTGATGAATGTTTAATTAGGCATGATTTAATCATCATTTTAATTTTTTTAAAACTTTATTTTTTAGGGCAGTTTTTAGGTCACAGAAAAATTTAGAGGAAAGTGCAGAGATTCCTCATATACTCCCTGCCCTGGCACAGCCCTTTCCATTATGAAAATCCACCCAGAGTGGCACATTTGTTATAATTGATGAACCTACATTGACACATCATTATCACTCAAAGTCCATAGTTTACATAGGGTTCACTCTTGATGTCATATATTCTCTGGGTTTGGACCAAAGTACCATGACATGTATCCATTATTATAGTATCATATGGAGTATTTTTAGTGTCCTAACAATCCCCTTTGTCTTTTGGTTAACTAAGGTAGTCCTACTCCATTTAGAATATTTATTTTATTTTATTTTCTTCTTCTTTTTCTTTTTTTTTTTGCTGAGGAAGATTCACCCTGAGTTAACTTCTGTCACCAATCCTCCTCTTTTTTTGCTTGATGAAGGTTTACCCTGAGCTAATATCTGTTGCAAATCTTCCTCTATTTTCTATGTGGGCAGGCGCCACAGCGTGTCCACTGACTCGTGGTGTAGGTCCATACCTAGGAACCAAACCCAGGCCTCCAAAGCGGAGCATGCCGAACTCAACCACTAGGCCACGGAGCTGGCCTCCATTTAGAAGATTTAAAGAATATTTAGTAAACTATCTAATCTGATCCAATCTGTAGTTTAAATATAACACTTTTGTCTATTTATTCCCCTTGTATGTAACAGAGTCTAGGTGGAGTTTGACTGCTATATAACATAAATAAATCATTTAAAAGTGCACGTGTGTGTGTTTGTTATATACAAATGTTATGCAAGTGTATTACAGTGTATGAAGATATAGTATTTGATATTAAGTTTTAAAATTACTTTCCAAAAGAAAAATATCACCAGAAATCTTTAGCTTTTGAAATATAATAAAATGATAGCCATATTATAGTTGGATAGGAAGCATTCACTTATAATAATGTCAAAACACAGTCCAGTGTTAAGATTAAAGAAATTATAAAAGATACCTGTCAAATGTAAACTTATTTTTAAACTATGTTATCATTTTTCCTGTCTTGTTTCTGTGCTTGGATTAAAGTTATAAATCACACATTTTTTCCAGTGAAAGGAATATATATACAAATACATACTCCCCCCACACACACATATTTTAACTGTATCATATGTTGCCTTTCTTCTTCTAACATTGACATTTTATCAAGGTCGCTGTAACATTTATCTTAAGCTAACAAGTGACTTCTGTGACTCTTGTTTGCCTATGAAAATGTTAAAATTAAAAATGAAAGTGAAAAGCTTGCTTGTCTTCTCATATTTTGTCTAATAAGAATGACACTGAAAGAATATTATAGATTAGAGGCATTAATATAAGTTTAATAATTCCAAAAGTATAATTCTAACACAACTTTGCAAATATTTCAGGTTATCACACATTTAGATAAGAGGTTTATTGTCTTCCGTATTTGAGCAAAACTTTTTTCTTTAAATAATTGTGGAACATTTCTAATGCATTTTAATTTCCTTTGTAATTTGAGTTTGATTATGTCAGGTTGTTTTCAGATTTAAATAAGAACATATATAAAAATAAAACAAGTACAAAATATAATTTCTTCCATCTTTAGTCGAGGCTGAAATATTAACTCTATTTGTCAATGACTAAATTTAGCAATCTGAAAACATAAGATGTCATTTCTCTGCAGCTACAGCAAAAGACAAACACAGGCATTAGCTCCAGAAACCATGAAACCAGGATCAGGGATACAATGAACAAGAAAATGAAAATAAATGAAGCTAATATTTATATCATATTTCATAATGGGGGGAAGGTACCTTCCAAACTACTTTATAAGTAATGCTTTTCAGTTCCTCTTACATAGCTCAAAACCTCTAAAAGTACAATTTTATTCTGTTATCTTTAAACCTTATAAATAGTGCAGTGCAGCAGAATTGCACCGTTTATTTCACACTGCAATGGTAATGTGTCTAGAAAGCATAATTTCTATAGTTAATCTATAATTAATCTGGTCTGACACAAGAGTACCTATGTATGGATAAGAGAAAAACATAAAGTAACTCTCAGTTCTACGAAGTTCAACAATTTAATGACATATTATTTTTGATAGTCCTTTTAAAGTGTTGAGTATGTATTAGATAAAATTGTGTAGTTACTCAGCATCATTTTCCTCCTACTACTTCTATAATTTCACTGGCACAGCCCTTGGAGAATGTAACTATCTATGGTGGCCATTGGACTTATTGTTCAAACTGGAATACTTTGACAGTAAAAAAAAGTTACTATTATTAATAATCACATCAAGACAACAGGCATAACCTGGGACACCCTCTGACCTACGTAGCTCAGCCTCTCCTGCATTCTTGGTAAATAAAACACTAAATGCAGCCAAATTTTCAATCTGATTCACTACAACAACTCGCTAGTTTTTGCTCAGCATTGTTAGCACAGCCATGTCAATGTGGGCCATGTTGCAGGTGCACATTTAGTTCTCAATTCTAAACCCACAGGTTCTGGAAGGCTCATGACTCCTCACACCTAAGCACACTGAGCTGCCAAGATTCTGTGGTGATATCTGCGCACCAGATTATTAGACGGATGTCTTCTAGGTAGCCACTTCCCTGGTTCTCGCCTAGAGAGCAGGGTCCATCACTATCTCTCCTCCATCTGCCCTTGTAGCATCTTGCCTGATAGAATACAAATCCCCCTCTTTGAGCTAAAGACTGTGTAGAGAGGAAATGGGACTCGCATTCAAATCTCATCCTCTATCTCTTTCTCATTTTTCCTTTTTTCCTTTTCACCCCTCAAATATCACCAGATTAGAAAAAGACTCAATCTCCTCTCTTCCAAAAGCAGGCATAGTGAAACATGTAGATGATTCTACCCCTGGGAGAATATTCTTACCTGTTTCCTTTAGGTTCATTATTGACAAACTAATGGGAATGGTGGTAGAAAATCAGAAAATCCTCTCTCATGATAGCAACCTGATTAACACAGTTATCCTCCCCACAATGTAATTTTTCAAATTAGAACATGAATACTATTTCTATACTCTATGTACCTCCCTCTATAGTACATCTCAGTCTCTGCATTCCTTTCATAATTTATCTTAATCTTCTCTCATGAGGTGAAGATTTTAGGTAGATTAGGCAAAAGAAAAAATTAAATTTATAATAATCGTGTATCAATAAGAATACATAACTTTTGAATTTTTGCAGAGAGTAAATAAAAAAACTAAATTACAGAGCAACTGCTGTATTTGTTATATAGTATGTGTTTAAAGGAAAGAATACAGTTTCCTTAGTAATTCCATGATTTCCATAAGAATTTCAAAAAAATCATTTCCACAATTTATAAGTATTTTCCTAACATGTAAAGTGATTATAATTTCCAAATACAAAAACAATTTCCTAACATATTTGATAATATATGAAAGGGATACAATTTCCAAAATTTTACAAGTTGCCAGTTATTGTTCCTCATTGCATTATTTAAAAAAGAAATCTACATTCCAATTGAATCCATTTTTAAAAAAGTAACGGTCAATACAGTACTAGCAAGTCTAGTTTTCAATCTTGCCAAGAAATTTTGTCATTGGTGACAATGGGAAGCTTAAATAATATTGAAGGAATTTTTTAATCTATTGTCTTCCAAATTAATCTTTTTCGAAAACAGCAGATTATGTTCTGGTGGACCTGTTTTCCACAGAAACAAATTAACAATTAATATTAGTAGCAATAGCAATTATCATCAGTAGTAGAAGATCAAAATATTTAAAATATTTATATACCTTCAAAATGTTGATCCCTTTTAAGTAGATTAAATTTTGTATAACTAAGTATACAATAAATATTATCAGTGATTATTAATTCTCTTGTAACTATCTAAATATGTGTAATTTGGAGAAATTCTAAATTTATTTTGTTTAATACATTTCTTCCACAAAATTATATTTGTGATATAATAGTCTACATTTAGTAAAATTCAATCATAACTTGTGATCAGTGACAATGTCTTTTAAAATATGTGACATATTTGTTTCAGTCATTTTATCAAATTAAAGACAATTTAAAATTTTATGGATGAATAAATACCCAAGAGTACTTTCTCTTGTAGGTGATTGATGCAAATACAACAACTTGGAATACAAATATTTCACATTTTTAAACTCTGAATATGATGTAATTAAAAAACAAAAAATAATTTGTTTTTCTGTATGTGGTTTTACAATATCCTATGAAACTACATAAATTCAGGACCTTGAGGTTGTCTCATTGCAATTTTTAAAAGCTAGGCTTTCTGGATTTTGAAGTGAGGAAACATTTCTATATCTCAGTATAAATAAGCTCTGGTGCTTGAAAATCAAATGGTAACTTGTTTCTAATATGCTATTTTGAAACTGTGGAATAAGAACTATGAAAGATGACATAGATGCTTTTGTGATTTTGCAGACAAAAATTTTTAAAAATACCGTATTAAGGGAGGCTATCCCTGCGGCATAGTGGTTGAGTTTGGCAGGTTCCTCTTCGGTGGCCCAGGTTCGTGGGCTTAGATCCCAGGTGGGGACCTATATCACTCATCAGCAATCCTGTGGTGGCGACCCACATGCAAAATAGAGGAAGACTGGCATATATGTTAACTCAGCAAGAATCTTCCTCAAGCACAAAAAGAGAAAGATTGGTAGCAGATGTTAACTCAGGGTGAATCTTCCTCAGCAACAACAATAAAAAAAAAAACCAACAAAGTACCATATTGACATTTTGGCTGCATTTAAGTATTTGAGAAATTTTGTGAGAAAGAGATGGCTGAATCTGCTTCTTCACAGAGCGTAGAAGGAAGAATTAGGGCTAGCACATGCAGATAAAAGGAGAAACGTTTGTCTTGCAAATAATGAAGAATTTCCAATAATTAGAAGTAGACAGAGACCTTATGCCCATTAATGCTGTGAGTATAATTACCCCTGCCTTATGTCAGATTTTGTACCAAAGAGCATTGAAGAAACTTCCTGCTCATATGATTCTATTAATAGCATCACAAACACTGAGGTTGAAGATGTCTTGGGGTGAGAGACGGAGCTATTTCTAGGGAACTCTAGAGAACTCTCAGTATGCATTGCCCTTTGAACACCGTGCAGCTTTACTCTGCACTCTGATGGTATGGATTAATAAAACTGATTTTAAAGGCAGTAATAAGTTTGCCAAACTTAACATTCACTCCAGATAGGAGCGTTTCCCCACGTTGACTTTGAAGGCTAACAGATGTATCCGTAATTATAATGAAGAGGAAAAGTAAAAAATGGTGCTTTGAGGACAAAAACATTAATTGAAGCATTTGTTATTGTTAATAATAAGCATTAGACTTGAAATATGTTTTCTTTTTGGCATCAGACTACACAGGGAAGAGTATAATGAAACGAGAACCAATTGTGTAATTTTTGAATGAATGCCTCTGATAATTCCATTACAAATTTGACTTGAAGAATGCCTTAGAAGTCATAGTCAAGATTCTCTGAGGTCAGAAAGGAAACTTTTATTTGGAAACTCTAACTGGAAACGTATACTCTTCCAGTTGGGGAGATCATGTCAAATTAAATACTTCATTTGATGAGAGAAGCAAATGGCGTGGTGACGGCAGAAGGGGCACTTAGCCAGCCAGCTCAGCGGAAGCAGGGTAATAGATGTCAGAGCCAACTTGTCCTCAGATTGCATATGTCAAAGGGTAGCTCCATAATTTTAGCTGTTGGGCTCTCCACTACCTCTAGCAAATTAAATCAAGTGCTCTCTCTCTCTCAGTGTATTCATTTTGAACCAATAAAACCATTGGCAGAGATAACAGGGAGAGATTCCACAGGGTCCCATTAGAGAAGTTTCATTAAATGAAAATAATTAAGAACTTTCAGTATCATGCTACTTCCTCTTCCACTTGACTGTTTGCTGGTATATTAGGGACTGAGGGCTAGAGTAATTGAGGTCATATTTTAAATGAAATGGTTTATTTGGAACCCTGAACTAATTCAATTAAAAAGTTTATTTCCAATATCTGTTCTCTTTGCACGGGGCCCATTTGTCATCTTGCACTATGATTTTCTAAAGGAAAGGTAATAAATATCTAGAGCCTCAAGGACTATTATACTTGGTTTATTTCTGCCTGCCTAAAGGTCTAAAGTGAATATCCTAAAGTATGAGTTCTAAAAATGCCAATATAATTGAAGTTACCTATTACACTGATATTATAAAGAAACCCGTGTTTTCCAAATATTACAGCAAGTGGGAAAATAAATGAGAGGCTGTCATTAGAAAACAAGTGAGTATATGAATAAATATTCATATATACATATATGCACATATATATGTATATTGTTTATTTATACAGAGGACTTACTTGTTTTAATGGGAATTTGCTCCAATTTAAGTGTTCAGTAAATGATGATATTGATATCAATGATCATTACCATATTGTTACTTCATTGCAGTTTTAGATAAGAAATGGAATTTAATACTTGTCTTGTGAACAGGCAGGTGAGAAAATTGAAGAGGAAAATTTAATTAGGCTTAGTAAGAAGAAACAGCTAATTAATCATAATGCTTAGACCGGAACATAGTTCTTCTAATTCTGAGCCCTGTGATTTTTTTTTTTTTTTTACTGTATTATACCATGCAAATTCTAAATGCATCCTATGGATTAATTATTATCTCACCAAACATCATGCATTTCCTCTAGTTATATTGAACATATGGTATGACCTTGAATTTCCCCTCATCATGGACTAGAAAATCAAATATGAATACGTGCCAGATTCACATCTGTGACAGACAGGGCTATTTGTTTGCTTCATGTTCATAATGTCTTTCTTTACAAAGAGAACAGTGATATCACTGAGGATGGCATTCAGCCCAAATGTTTAAAGCCTGCCATTTATCCCAGGGTGCTTTTTCCTTCTTTTTTTCTAATGCCTTTGTGGGAATGAGAATGTCATATCAGAAAGAGAGGAACACGGAGGATGAACAGCAGGAGGAGGAGCGGGAGAGGAGGAGGACGAGAGCGAGACCTTCTCATTTCCTGGTTGGACATCTACTTAGCTAATGGCTTGATGATTTATCTCTGTGCCTGCATTAGCAGTATAAACAACCACCACCACCATCAGCTACAAAAATATAGGGAGAGATGGCAGGACTGGGACAGGGGTCAAAAATAAACAGCCCAGGGGGCCGGCCCGGTGGCGCAGCAGTTAAGTTCGCACCTTCGGCTTCTCCGCGGCCTGGGGTTCCCTGGTTCAGATCCCAGGTGCGGACATGGCACTGCTTCACACACCATGCTGTGGTAGGCGTCCCACATATAAAGTAGAGGAACATGGGCACGGACGTTAGCTCAGGGCCAGGCTTCCTCAGCAAAAAGAAGAGGATTGGCAGCAGACGTTAGCTCAGGGCTAATCTTCCTCAAAAAACAAATAAATAAAATAAGCAGCCCACATCCCCATGTTTTGTTATGTTCAAGAAGACACTGTCAATATTTGCTGAGCTACCCTATTCATATTCACTCAAAAGGACTTCCTGCTATTTGAAGGGATCAATAGAACAAGTGGGTTTGGATCAGGGCCTCACAGGAGAGAGATGAGTAAGGGCGTAAAAGGACAAGCAGAGATTGCAAGAAACTAGGGAGAGTAACCCTAAGGAGCTGTCTAGAAAACCCTTGGTTTCCCCATGAAGGAATTGACATTTGAGCACTAACCACACCAAGCACATTGATGGTCAGTCACTCTGAGCAGAGATCAGTCACTCTAGACCAAGACAACAAAAGAAATAACATCGTTAAGTGACCAATTAGGTGAAGAGCCACATGTTATTTTGCTCTTGGCATTCAGATGGCTAAGTCTTAGAGAGGGAGTGAAGAGAAGGTAACTTATTACTAGACAGTAGCACTGTGGTTCCCAATTCCAGCATTCAAGATGCCAGGTCAAGTCTTCTCCAAGGAATGAAAGAAAGATGTGAGCTTCAAATGAAGAGGAAAATTGAGTTTTAGGCTGGACTGAACTTGCAAACGCCAAGTGGCTGGCAAGATACAGAATCTTCTCAAGGTCCCATTAAGGAATCGGACAGGGAGACTCAGCAGAGTATGTACAGAAACAGTGATGAAAGAAAAATAAAACTTTCCTAGATATAATTCACTTTGCTGAAACCAAACAGAGACATAAATTTATAATATAGTTAATTAAACAGAGAAAAATGATCTCATAATGTTGCAGTTCTTCATAGAGAGATTCAAGTAAAACACCATGTATAAAGAACCCACCCAAGGATTTATTTGATCCAAAAACCTTGGGAAATAACATTAAGTAAATAAACAAGAGGGGCCGGCCTGGTGGCTCAGCAGTTAAGTTTGCACATTCTGCTTTGGTGGCCCTGGGTTCGCTGGTTCAGATCCTAGATACAGACCTACACACCACTTGTCAAACCATGCTGTGGTAGGCATCCTAGAGGTTGATGGACATAGATGTTAGCTCAGGGCCAGTCTTCCTCAGGAAAAAAAGAAAAAAAGGAAGGAGGATTGTCAACGGAGTTAGCTCAGGGCTAATCTCCCTCAAAAAACAAAAAAACAAGAGAAAAAAACTAAGAAACTGTCCTAGACCAGAGGGGACTGAAGAGACATGTTGAGTAAATACAATGTGGGATACTAGATTGGATCCTTGAAGCAAAATGGAATATTAATGAAAAATCTGCTGAAATTTGAATAAAGTCTAGTGTCTAGTTAATAATGATATACTAATACTTGTTTCTTACTTTTGATTAGTGAACTTGGTGAGTAAGATGTCAGTGGCATAGAAAAATGAATGAGAGAATGCCAAAAATCTCTGTTTAACAATCTTTGCAATATTTTTATCAACTGAAAATTATTCTGAAGTGTTTTTTTGTTTTATTTTTCAAAAAAGAAGATTAAAGGACTAGCCCCATGGCCTAGTGGTTCAGTTCAGTATGCTCCACTTCAGTGGTCTGGGTTTGGTTCCCGAGCGCAGACCTACACAGTTGCCATGCTGTGGCAGTGACCTACATACAAAATAGAGGAAGATTGGCACAGATGTTAGCTCAGGGAAAATCTCCCTCAAGCAAAAAGAAGATTGGCAATAGACATTAGCTCAGGGTGAATCTTTTTCAGCAGAAAAAAAAAAGATTCAAAATTGAGTAAAAAATATATACACACAATTCACAGGAAAAAAATACAGAGAAAAGGAGATGAAGTTCGTGAGCAGAACTATCATGGCAGAATTCAGGTAAAACAAAAAAATGTATGAATTATTTATAATTATAATAATAAAAAATAGTTATTTCAAAAAATACCATTTTCTTCTGCTTGTCATCAAATTTAAAAACTCTACAAAACACCTAACCTAACTTTTGTCAATGATCTAGTTCATTATAATCAGAGAAAGTCTGAGGTGAGGAAGCAGGGAGATGTGATGGTGGTCCTAGGGGGGAGACTGGAACAGTAAACAATACGTTAGGTAAAGACTTAGAAAATATTAATAAGAATGGACCAGTTAGTAATAATGCATCAATATTTTAGTTCTCACAAATTACTACAGTAACGTATGATATTATTGATAGAGGGAACTGGGTGCCGGGTATATGGGAACTCTGTACCATCTTTGAAACTTTTCTATCAATCTAAACTATTCTAAAATAAAACATTCATTTGTATTTGTATATGTAAATTTCTAGTGGAAGAGGCAGAACACACACACAGAAACATATTAAACATAGTTGAAAAAGAGCTAGAAGGAAATATATTAAATTGTTAACCTATTTATCTCTGGGAGATAGAATTATAATGATTGTTATCCTTTTGTATTGTTTTCTAAGTGATCTGCAATGGTCGCATACTGTTGTTATTAAGCTATTATAATATGAAATATCACTAGGGAATAAACTAAAAAAGAAGGGGGGAAAACCCTTCTGTTAGATCTAGATATAGCCAAGTGGTGGGCATTATCAAATAGATTATTCAAACTAGTGCCTTAAATCTGACTATGCCCTGATTGAGAAAAAAAAGAAGACTCAAGAAGGGGAAACAACATGTTTTGCACAACAATCTGTATCAAGCAAAGCCTTGTATATTATGTGGCCGCTTAGAAGATTTATCTTTAGCAATGCAGATTTAGAATTCACTCATTAAGACTATTAGTTGATCTGAAATATGTACCAGAGAGAGCATATTTGATTCAATAGCTGGAGGATGAGGAGATATACATTTATATATATATATATATGTATATGACACTGACAGAGGGAATGTAAATGAGATTGGATTTGGAGTAACATAACCTAACTGGAATGTTCTGCGATAAGCTAGAGAAGATCTGCTAATGGAAAATAAAAGACATCCAGTAACGACTTGCCTATGTAAAGTCAATACTTCCTTTTTTTTCAGGAAATTGTGCAAAGCAGTAGGATAGTGGAAAAGAAAGTATAATGTCCACTTTCAGTGAAACTTGAACACATAATTATCCATCACCCTCCTGATTATTTGGAAAGCTTTTTTAGGCAGCTGAATTTGGGTAGAAGCTATGAGGAAGAGAGCCAAAGTAGAGGAAGAGTGAGAGGGAAAAAAGAAAGAAAAGAAGTGATGGAGAGAGGGAGTAAGGAGAGAAAGAAGAAAGGAAGGAAAGAGGGAAGGAAGTGAAGGAGGAAGGGAGGGAAAGAAAGAGAAAAAAAGGAAGAAAGGAGGAAAGGAGAGATGGAGAGACAGAGGAA
This sequence comes from Equus caballus, assembly GCF_041296265.1. Lineage (NCBI taxonomy): Eukaryota > Metazoa > Chordata > Mammalia > Perissodactyla > Equidae > Equus > Equus caballus. Next base: position 75,354,472 of record NC_091700.1, read on the forward strand.
GGAAGAAAGAGTCTCAATAGAAAGACTCCTGCTCTGAGGGACTTCCCCCTCCCCTACCCAATGCGAACCTGTCAAAATGGCACCCAGTAAAGCTTGTGTGTGCTCCTACCACCTCATGGTGATATTTTTTTCTTTTAATCAGCCCCCAAATCCCTCGAAGTCATTATAGACATCACCTGAGGCAAGTTATTCAAAACGTATTTGTTTTTCTTAAGGTGCTCTGATTTCCCTCAGATCAATAGTTAAGTCTATACTCTTGGCTAATATGTCATGATGAAACTAAGGGTACAAGTGTGGAAATGGCTCTTTAAGAGTGCGTCCTCTCATAGGTTTAGGCTTACCATCCTGTTACAGTACCTCAGACTGATCCCAGCAGCCTACTGAATGGCCCTTTAGAGCTTGAACATGATGGTTGCTTAGAGGAAATGAGGTGGAGATATCCTAACTGCTTTGGCAGAGTATTGAAGAAGAATTGAGAAAGATCATAAAAGTGGGAATGTTAAAATGGACTTATTTTGAGACCAGAGATCTCACTATATATTTACCCTGGAGGAGGCAAAAGACCGTCGTTTCATCAAGGCAATGAGAAACATACAGGTGAAGATGGCTCCTGCTTCTCTCGAAAGTTTAAGGTTGGTCTCCTCTATGGATTATGACTGACTGTAGGAGATGCTATCCTGGAAATAGGCTCCCTCATTTCAGTGGGTGTAAGATTCCAGAATGGCAGATATTAGATGTTTAAACACAGAGGGATAGTCAAAATTACTATAATTCAAAATAAGAAGGCAACCAAGTTACCTTGACCTTCAGGAATCTGTGGGAATTACTAATGGATCATGATGGTCCCAGAGGAGGTTTAGACGAGCAGCTGAACAGAGTAAAAGAATATTACTTGAATTGTGTAACAAGAAAAAGGAAAAAAAAACAGAAGCAAAATTTGATGAGCAGAAGGCTGTCAAAAGACACAAATGCATAAAATCTTTAACCTAATCCACTTTACAACCTCAAAGCCTACCAATTAAAATGAAGAATGGGACTCTTTAAAGAAAGACCCAGTAAGGACCTGGCAAGTATACACAATGAGTATTCCTTCATTTCTTCCCTTATGGGTCCTACAGTGATTTACTATAGTAATTAATTATTGGGAGAAAAGGAATACCTAGATTTTGAGAGTTTTTTAACTTCAGAATCTGAGCAGATGCTGATGTCAGGGGACTTGAAATATAGTCACAATCATGGCTCCCTGGGATGAGTGGTGATTTATAGACACTAAGTGATGAATAGAACCCCAGTGCATCTCACACGGATCTAATACATTTGCAGACCCAAACTGACATCATGTTCTCAATCTTCCAGTGCGTAATTAGTATACATACACTTAACATCTGAAAAAGCCCTCACACTGGGTACCAGGATTTGAGGTTAAGAGTTATAGGAGGAGGATAAGCCAAGTGAATTTCTCTGAGATTCTAGGCTCCAGCCAGGAGAGTGAATTAGAATACTGCTTGGTCCTTGGAGGAGTTCTAAAGATTAATGCCATCTTCAAAAACTTGAAAAGGCAAGAGTAGATACTATTATTCTCTAATCCCTTTACCTGTTTGATCCTTAGAGGGGAAAATGGATGGCATTTGTCTGTGGGCTATCCTAAACTTAATCAAGTGGTAGACCCAATCACAACTGGATGTGACATATGAGGTATCTTGATTGTCAGAGCTCAAAAGAGCCTCTGGTACTTGGTATTTCAGTCCCTTATCTGCCACATGAGGTATATTTTTGTTTTGCTTTGTCTTGTTTTGTTTTCAGTTTCCAACAATAAGTAGGACCAAAAACAATTGACTTTTATGTGGTAAGGAGAGCTGTCCACATTCACTGTCCTATCTCAGAGTTTATTAGCTGTCCTGATTTTTGTTAATAATATGACCCACCAGAAACTTGATCCACTTGTCATTCTTAAAAAAACTTCACATTGTTGATTGTTGATCCTCATAGGATCGGATAAGCAGGGAGTTGCAAATATTCTAGATGAACCAGTAAAACAGAAGTGTGCCTGATGGTAAGAGATAAATGGCGTGAAGATTGAGGGACTTACCACATTTGTTAATTTTTAGGGATCCAATCATATGAGGCAGGACAGGATATCCCCTTTAAGATAAAGACACAGTTGTGCTTGTTGTATACCATACAGCTCAGAAAGAAACACAGAGCTTGGTGAGCCTCTTGTAGATATTGGAAGAAACACATAGGACATTGGGGTGTATTGCTCAAAACATTAGCGAGTGACTCAAAGTCTGCTAATTTTTAGTGGGTCCTAAAGCAAGAGTGTTCCTCATCAGCTCCAGAATGTGGTTAAAGCTGTCCTGGCATTGAAACCATTTGAAACAGCTGAAAAAATGACAATAAAACAGTAGTATGCTGCGTAAAGTGTCTGGCAATAGGGTTACCACAGTGTAGAAAGTCATGCCTTTCACAACAGAGAACTACTCATAAATTGAAAGGCATCTTTTGGTGTTCTATTCACCCTAGAAGAGACAGAATCTGCTGACTGGAGGATACCCATCATGCCTTATGTAGATGTAGATGCTAAAACAAGGGAGAGGAAGAAATCACTTATGGGAATGGAGAGGGAGTAAATGATGTACACAGGAAGTGATGGACTATGACAGCAATTCATGAAACTGCTCATGAAATCAATTCATATCACTTCTACTATGGAAAATTGATATGTTAATGACCAGCAAGAGTATAGTGAAGAATGTCTGACTAAAATTTGGTCACCTTATTTATAAGAAAATAGGAGCAATAGAATTCTAAATCCTACTGATGATTGTGGAATAATGATGATGACACTGCACCAAGAGTAATGAAATCAAAACTAAACTTCCTTATGTAGTATGTAACCTGATAGTCACTGTCTGTAATAAAGTGTTTTGTTTTGTTTTTTTAGTGGTCTTAACTTAGTTTTGAGGCCCTGGCTAGAGGCTAGTTGGCCTCAAGTAGCTAAAACCACACTCTAAACCCTTCCTCTATTGGACTTCCACGCTCGGGGCCACTATACATCAGTCCTATTCTCCCAGGCCAGAGCCAGGGACAGCCCCTATTTCCCAGAGCCCACAAAATTATTCAAATTAGACTGTCCACAGGAGGCCTGCAAACCTAGCCAGCTCCACGCACTAAGCTGTCCTCTACAGCTCCAGCTTGCTCTTGCTCTGTCCCTGGGAGCAGGCCTCAGCTGCCTTCTCTTGTTCACAGCTGTAAGTAACAAGAGAGTCCTTTTTTCTATCTGAGTCTGATGTCCCACCATCAAAAGAATCTTTAAATATTATGAAACACTTTCGTAAACCGATCCTATAAAAAAATAATTGACAGCTTTAGGCTGCTTTACTTTGTTGAGTAACATCTTTAGAAAATTCCATATCATAGATATTTTTCCACTTCTTTACATATCTGAATTTAAGAATTTTTCAGAAGTTAGATACCACTCTCACAAGAAAGTATTTTGATTTTAAACATTAAGACTTTGATTTTTCTCTTTAATGATACTTATGAAATTTAATAACATATAATAAAATATACAAAAATGATATGTAGCAATATATATGTTACACACAGAATACAACTTGACATAATATAATTGCATATACCATGTGATTGTTAATATACAGAATACATTTTAATTATATAATAATGCTAAGTGTTTAATATAAATTTATGTATTGCAATTTAGTATCATTTAATTTAACTGCTGGTATAAGGGAAAATAATAAATTATTTGCAATGAAAGATTTCCTTTAAAAAGCAATCTTTCATTTTCATTTCTATTGTGTGCAATTTTTCTAACTAGTTATGAAAACTGATTGTTTTCATCCCTTCTGAGTAAAGATTCAGAAAATAATATTCTTTTCATTATGAGAGACGTGTTTGAAAGAAAATGTTGACTTTTTTTCATATTAAGCTTTCTCCCTCCACTTTTTCTCACAAGAGTGAGCCATTGTTGTAGGGTAAAACTATCATAACTTTGTAGCGTGAAATCAGATATTTACAGGAGTTGCCTATATTGAAACATTCTAAACAAAAGGATAAAAATATATGGGGTATCTATTATGCTCATGACATTCATTGAAGTTTTGCAAAACTTTGCTAGGTTCAATATTTATATTTACATAGTAGCTATGTGCATCTTTATTTCTAAAGTAGCAACAATAAGGCTATCATGTAGCTACATTGTGTGAAAGCATATTATCTGCATTATATTCCTCTATGTCATCCTCAAAACAACTTCATAAGGCAAGTATTATTTTCCCTATCATTGTACTTGATGAATATTTAGCAACCTAGACTATTAGACACTTAGAAAGGTTAACTAGGGGGCCGGCCCTGTGGCCAAGTGGTTAAGTTCATGAGCTCCGCTTCAGTGACCCAGGGTTTTGCCAGTTTGAATCCTCGGCATGGACATGGCACCACTCATCAGGCTACGCTGAGGCCGCTTTCCACATGCCACAACTAGAAAGGACCCACAACTAAAAAATTATACAGCTATGTACTGGGGGGATTTGGGGAGAAAAAGCAGAAAAAAAAAGATTGGCAAGAGTTGTTAGTTCAGGTGCCAATCTTAAAAAAAAGAAAAGAAAGAAAAAGAAAGGTTAACTAAATTTGCAGGGTTATTCATAAATATGATAAGAAAATGAAGGAGCAACCTAGTAGTTATCAACAAAGATCCTGGCTCATCCTTATTTCCCTGACTCCTTGGCAATTAGGTTATGCCACGTGATTGGGTCTCTGCCAATGCATGATGAGTGGAAATATGTAAGCTGCTTTCCTTCTGGGCCCTTTAATCATCCCACATCTTGCCTCCAGAAGCAGTGACCTTGAAGGCCATGAGTTCCAGACAGCCTACGACTCAGAAAAGGACAACCCACCTTCTATGAGTGAGAAAATACATTTATTTTATTAAACCACCGAAATTACAGGGTTGTATTTGTTACCACACCTGGCATCTGCTATCCTGACTACAACCATAACAATAATAGTTGTTGAATGGAGGTTATTTAACATTTGTGAGTCCTTGTGCTAAGAGCTACCATCCCCTTCCTCTCCCTGTTCCTGCCTCAAACCGCACATTTGGAACCTCCTCTAAATCCCACATCTTCTGCTTTGAGAAGTGCCCTGGAGAAAGTTCCTATCATTCTCTGCATCTCCTTATTTTCTCCTCTTCACAGTGAGAGTGACTTATCTGACGGTAAATAAAATTATGTGTATGGTGTATGGCAAGGATGGGGGAAGTTTTGCCATGTGAATACTTAGTTTTGCTTCCAGCACCAATTATAGATGAAAGGTTCTTTTCAAGTATGAATTGTCTTAGACCATTTGTGAAAAATCATTCGACTCTATACATTGTGGTTCTATTTCTGTAAAGTCAATTCTGTTCCATTGATTGATAATGTCTATAATTATGCCAATATCACATTGTGTATATTAAAGTATATTTAGACTGATTGTAGAAATGAAGTAGTATGAGTTCTCTTAGCTCTTTTTTCAAAATGCTTCAGCTGTTCTCCTCCATTTATATTTTCATTTAAATATTAGCTATATCTCGGGAATTTCTTCAAAAAGCCCAGTGCCATTTTTTTTGGGGGGGGGGAGGTGGGGTGGGGAATTGCATTTAATGTATAGATCAATTTGGGGACAGTTGATATTTTTACAATTTTGAGTCTTCCAATGCAAAAATATGGTCTATTTATTTATTTAGATCCTCTTTATCTCAGTGGTGTGTTGTGATTTTCACTGTAGAGGTTTTCAATCTCCTTTTTAATTTTTTTCGTATGTATGAGAAAACAATTAAATGACTTGGGAAATGCCCCCTCCTCTTTAATTTTCTGAAAGATTTTGCATAATAATGACATCATTTATTCCTTGATAGTAGCCACAGGTGAAAACTCCTGAACTGGTGTTTTTGATGCTATTGTTAATTGACTTTTCAATTTTGTTTTCTAATTTTTGTTGCTATATGAAACATCTGTTAATTTTTATGTATTTATCTTGTATACTAAGATCTTGCCAAATTTTCTTATTACTTCTATAAGTTAGTTTTTAGATATCATGATTTTCTCCATAATAATTATGTAATCTGTAAATAGAGATAATGCACTTCTTTCTGATATTTATGTCATTATTTCTTTTCTTGCCTTCTACAGTGGCTGGAACCTCTAGAAAAGTGTTGATTAGAAGTGGTGAGAGTAAGAATCATTGATCCATTTCTAATCTCCAGGGAAGGGCATTCAATATTTCAATATTATGCATAATGCTGGCAATAGAGTTTTCATACTTGCCATTTACTAGACTGAGCAAGGTCCTTTCTATTCCTAATTCGCTGACCATTTTTATAATGAGTTTATGTTACATCTTTCATGCATTTTCTGTGGGTACTTAAGTGATCACATGACGTTTTTCCTTTATTCCATTACTGTGATTAATTTCTTGGAGTGATTTTTGAATGTTTAAAAGAAAAATTTACATTTCTAGGATAAACCCTACTTGGTCAAGATATACTATTCCTTTTGCGCATCTTTGGATGCAATTTTCTAGTACATTTTTAAGAATTTTTCCATCTTATTTGTGAGGATATCAATTGTTTATGAAATTTTTTCGCAATGTTGTCGTGAGTTTTTGGTATTGGGGTTTTTTGGGTCTTATAAAATGATTTGGAAAATGTCCCCTCTTCTTTAATTTTCTGAAAGATTTTGCATAATATCGACGTTATTTATTCTTTGATAATAGCCACAGCTGAATATTTCTGAGACTGGTATTTTCTTTCTGGGCATGTTTCTAATAGCAAATGCAATTTTTAAAAATAGATATAGGGTTGTTCAAGTTTTCTTCTTCCTCTTTCAATTTTGTATGTAGTATTTTTCAAGCATTTTGTCCATTTTGTGCATATCTTCAAATTTATTGGCATAGAATTGTTCTTATTTCTTATTATACTTTTATTTTTGTAGTATCAAATATGATTTTTCATATTTGATATTGATTTGTGCTTCTTGGTTTTGGATGTTGATCTAACTACAGATTTACACATTTTGTTAAACTACTTAAAGAACTAGATTTTGATTTTGTTAAATTCATCTATTGCCTATCTTCTTTCCATTTTATTTTATTCCTTTTCTTATCTTTCTTATTTTCTTTCTTTTGCTTAGTTTGTTTTTACTTTGTTAGATATTTCTTGCATTTTCTACTATATAAAATTTAGGTCTTTGGTGTTATTATTCTTTTCTTCTTTTCTTCTATAAATACTTATAGCTGTATATTTTCCTGTAAGACCTGTGTTATCTGCATCTGATAAACTATAATATGTTGTATTTTTTATTGTCTTTTACTTTGCATATTTTAAAATTTTCTTCGGCATATGAATTGTTTTGAAATATATTCTTCAATTTCATATATTTAGAATTTTCCTATATACAGTCATGTGTCGATTAAGGATGGGGTTAGGTTCTGAGAAATGCATTGTTAGGTGATTTCATCATTGTGTGAACATCATAGAGTGCACTTACACAAACCTCGATGGTATAGTTTCTACATACCTAGGCTATATATTGCTAATCTTATGGGACCACCATCATATATGCAGTCCATTGTTGATTGAAATGTTTTTATGTGGCGCATGACTGTAATTTTAATGCTTTCAAACATATTTAATTCTACTGCTATCAGACAACATATTCTGCATAATTCTAATTCTTTTAAATGTATTAAGATTTATTTTATAGGCCACTGTATAGTATATATTGATAAACATAACACGTTTGCTGGAAAAGAAATGTATTCAGCTGGTGTTTGTAATAGCATCCTCTAAATATAAATGAGATCAAGGCAGTTGATAACAGATAATGTATGGATTTACCGATTTTAAATCTAGTTTTGCTGTCATTTACTGCGAAGGAGGTATAAAATGCTGTTAACATGATTGTAGACTTTTTATTTTAATCTTTTAAATATGTCCATTTTTGGTTCATGTAGGTTGAGTTTAGATTTTGTCTAAATACAGAGTTATAGTTGTAATATTTCATTGAAGAAATGACCCATTTATCATGAAAAGTCCCTCTTGATTTCTGGTAGTACACTCTTGTGAAGTCTGTTTCATCCAATGTTAGTGTAACCACTCCAGATTTCTTCCATTTACTATATGTGTGGATATCTTTTCCATTTCTTTCTTTTTACACCATCTGTATGTCTGTAGTAAAAGTATATCTCTTTAAAATGTCATTAAATTGTGTCTTGCTTTTGTATAAAGTTGGTTTCGGGTTTAATTATTTAATTGGAGTAATAACACTTAACATGAATTTTTGTACTCTTTAACAAAGTGTACCATACATTATTGTTGACTGTAGGTATAGTGTTGTAAAGCATATCTCTCGAGTTTCTTCATCTTGCTTAACTGAAACGTTATCCTCATTGATTAGTTTAACCCTCTGTTCCTCCCTCCCTCCAGCTCCTGGCAACACCCATTCCACTCTTTGACTCTGTATTCTCTGGCTCAATTGTAATATTTAGTCTCTTAATTATTATGTTATATCTTAAATATTATATCTCAAATATCTCAAATATTATCTTAACTATTAATATAGTTGTGATTTGCACAGATTTGTATCGACCTGTTTGTGATCTGTTTTCTGCTTTTCTCCCATCTGTTGTTTGTTCCACTGCTCTCTTTTTCCTATCTTCTTTTAAGTTATTTAAATATTTTTAGATATCTACTTTATTTACCTATTGGCTTTTTTGCTATAACTATTGTGGCATTGTTTTAATATTTGCTCCAGGTATTACAATATGTTTAGTTAAGTTCTAAAGTCTACTTAGAATTAATATTTTATCACTTAAATGTAGACAGCTTTCTGACCATGTGGTCTATTTAATAACACTCCACGTACTCTCTACTAAAGTAGTAATAAGCATGTTGCAAATACCGCAAGACAATACCAGAATATTTGCTTAAATTCTCATATTTTAAAGAAATTAGGAGAGAAAGTAATTTTTATATTTTCCCAGAAATTTATTATCAGGAAAAATTCTCATATCTCTGTATGTCTTGTGATCAGCGTAACCAACTACACTTTTTTCCAGACTGTCCTTTCAAGGTTGTTTGCATGGAAAAAATCCTTGAGGATAGAGATAAAAAATTATATCTGCCTCTAGAATAAAGTGAAGTCGTGCTTACTGCTCATTATAAAAGATTTGAGTTTCTTAACTCAGGATTCCTCTCCTTTAACTCAATTTGCTGCATGTGCAAGCATCCATCAGGAACTAGTTAGATAGCCCCATTGGGTGACTTCGGAGGGAGCGGGATTGAGTTAAATGCACTGAAGCTAAAGAGCTTGACATGCTGTGAGTAATGAAGTATTTTTTTCTGACCCAAGAGAACCCATGTCTTCTGCCAGCCTCCATAGAACTATGGCAGGCTAACTTGTTAACTTAAGAGTTGAGTAAATTTCCAATCCTTAACAGTTCTTGACAGTTTTATCAACAAGGAGGAGATGACCAGAGAGACATTGCTTTCTGAAAGAAAGTTTCAGGGAGATGAGAAGACTCCCTCAAGTCAAGTAACAAATGCCCTCATCCAGGTAGTGGGTTATTGGGCAGAGTGTCTCCTACAGTCCCACTGGTTCATGAACTGGAATTGAACTAGAGTATAAGGACTGAACCTGGAGAGGTAGAATTGAACTGAGCTATCCAAAGGGCACATTAATTTTTCACTAGCAGAGGAAGAGATGTCATTGTGACAACAGGGCAGCGAGCCCTGCAGTCACAGTCAATGCACTTCCCCATCCCACAGGTGATGTGGCTGTGACTGCTGAACCAGAGAGTCCACGAAGTTGAAATAAATGGTGTCAGAAATTATATAGAGTTTGGGTGGGCCAAAAATAGTAGAACGTATCTGTTGACCTATAAATACAGAGCTACTCAAAACCTAAATCGAATGCAAAGTGTTGTTTACAGGCGTGGGGTCACTCTCTCCATGTACCTGAATCTTCCCTCTATTCTCATATCCGCTGATTTCTTAGGGGTAGCATTAAACTCTTCCTGTCCCCAGGGGACTAAAAGTCATATGCATCTGTCCAAGTGACCTGGGAATCTTTAGGGATATGAGGGATAAAAATTGTTATTACTCTGTAGGATACAGGTACCCAAGTTATCATTCTACCCAGATCCATGGAAGAAGGATCCACCCAAAGTCCACTGATGAAATTTGAGTAAAGTTCACAAAGAGGAAATAAGTAAAAGTGACTTTGTGACTGGAGCCCTTTGAGTAATTCAATGTACTGTTTTTGTGACTGCCACATTAAAATGTATGTTAATAATTGATTTATTAAATAATTTCACTTCCACATTCCATCAGGGTAAGAGGTAATTCTATCAGGCAAAGTGCCGTGAAGAGAAGTGCTAGGGTAAATCTTCTACAGCAGCACCTTCACTCCTGAACTCCTCCGCCATTCATCACGGGGAGGTGGGCAGGATTTAGCACAAATGTTTCTACTCTCTGATGTTCAAAGTTTGGGGCTTTTTTAATTTGTTGGCAAGTCAGAATCCTCAGCTTCAATGTCCCTGACTGAGATAGCAACACATTTATGCGAACAGGGGTGGATAATAAACCTCAACAAAATTCAGGGCTGTCATTATAAAATAAAGTTTTATGAGCCTATTCGCAAGGCTCAATCTCACTGGCATACATAGGAAAACTGTTTTCTTTTTAGCCTCATAAAATCAAAAAGTAGGCTCAACAATTTTTTGAACTTACTGGCTATTGAAGACAGTATGCATCTTACTTGGGCATTATGCTGGGTCCTTCATGTTAACTTCTTCTGCTATTGGTTCTGTTTCTCTGGAGAACACTGATTAATTAACACACCCACTACATTGTTCCAAAATCGCATTCTGGCGAAGAAAGTAGGTCTTAGTTATATTAAAAACATCTGGGCATGTTTCACAATGGTTAGTTCTCCTCTCTCCTGTGAGGTTCATGAGGAAATCTTTCTCAGGTCCTCACAGTGAGAACCTGGTGGAATTCTTAGAAAGAATGTGCATGAAAGAGTCGGACCCTCAAGAGAAGCAGCCCTCAGGAGATTTTCACTTTCATACTACTTCACACTCAGTCTCCAGAAATTTATCAACATCAGAAATTTATCAAACATTTCAACATTTACACTAGTTCATGGCTCCAGCGGCTTCTGTTCGAGGTAAGCAGGTCCTGCCTGCTCTAAGACCCTGGGTATTTTTTCTCTCCCAATTTCACCATGGCAACTCGTCCTGTGACCTTCTTTCCCTAATGGGACGAAGAAACATCATTGATTTTTAATTTGCTCAACTTCTCCTTGTTGTGAGGACAGGAGTGATGACTTCCAAGCCCTTCTGATATTGGAGCTGAAACCAGCAGTCCTTTGGTTAAGTTTTTATTACAGATATTATATTTTACAATTATAAATTCTCTATTTACCTCTCTTAAAAAATAGTTTCTATTTCTCTGCTAATATTTATCTTTTCATTCTCTCTGAGCATATTTTTCTTTACTTCATTGTGCATAGATATACTAGTTGCTTTCAGGTCCTTGCCAAGTATTTCCAACATCTGGATTATCTCTGTTGATTGTATTTCCCTTGGTTCTACATGTGTCAAGTGGTTTTGGATTGTATCCTGAGGGTTATGATGCTACGTATTGTAGATTGTGGACTTTGTTGAGATCCCTCAGAAAGTGATGATAATGTTGTTGACTGGGATATTATTGGTAAAAATTGCAAACTTTTGCTCACTTGTGGTGGATGGCGGTTCAAATGTCAGTTCAGTTCTTTGAGGCTTAGTTTGGCAGCATGAATTTTACAAATGTGAGGTTCAGTGTTCAGCCAGTGAATTGGCAAAGTTTACACAGATAAATTGGAGTGCTCTCTTTCTGGGGCTATCATCTCAGATTTCTGCTGCAGGAGTTGACTCTTGCTCTGTCATCTGATTTGTCAAGCCAGAATGATGATGGGGTCTTTATTGGAGTTTCAGCCACCAAGCACCACTGTGCCTTGCACCACTCCCTCAAGCCATAGCCCCCAAATTTAGGAATTCATCTTTCCTTCTTCCAAGTTTCAATTCCTTTATAAGATGGCCTGCCATTGAGCATTTTGTTTTTTGTCTTATTTTGTGCTAAGTATTTTGTCAAGAATGTATAATTCTGCATTAGCAGCTCACTCTATCATATCAAATCTGGTAATCTCTGGCAATGCAAGGTTTGTTACTCCATTTTCCTGATGAGTTGGCATTGTGTTTTTGCCCTGAATTATCTGATGGATACTTGTCTTAGTACCTCAGCTGAAAGACGTGAAGCCTCTTTTACTGAAAAGCCAGTAATTAGGACAATAAAGTTTTCCATGCCTGCTTGGAAATAGTTTTATAGTTAAGTTCACTGTCTGTACATTTATTGACAAATGTCAGTGACATTTGCACAGTGTTGTCATCATTGTTGTACTATATACTGTCTTCGTCATCAAGGACGAATGTTATACAATAGTAAAAAGTTGATGTGTTTCTTTCTGCATTGTTGTGTGACAAATAATCTAGAAAAAGCCAGTAAAGTAACCTTAACACAAAAGTATTAATTAGCTTGGTGTCACCTAATCAGGAGAAAGGAGAAATAAGTCTGCATCTGAAAAGTGGCCTAAATGATTTCAATAAGAGCTATAGGAAATCTATATTTATAGCCTACTTTTGGGAAAAAATTTAATACTATCTGTGAAAGTATTATAAGAAATATCTCTCCCTGCAATAAAAGTAAAATGGAGAATTGGGAGATATTCAACATAGAATTAAATTTATTTCAAATTTTGAATTATGATCAATCTGAGGTCTTTCAGTAACTCTATACATACTTAATTTTATGTCATATTATGCTTAAATCTCACAATTCACAGCAGGCAACTCTTCTTTGCACCAAAATATTAGGAATATAAAAATTCAAACTGTTCATCCTTTGACTATAAACAACATAAATTAGTTAAAATCACAATTATTGACAGCAGTTATCTGCAATGAATCATTGTCATGTCCTCTAGGAAATGATACTTATTGAAACTTCATTTCTATATAATTAGAGAAATGATTGTTAGCTACATCAAGAAATTATCGTTCAACTAAATTAAAATCTGTTATATAAATATAATACTATGTTTATGTATGATCAGCATTGGTTTTCCTTCTTCCTTGCTTTAGATTCATTTTTACAATGCAAAAATTCATATTTATATATATTTTATTAATTTTCCCTACTTTAAAACAAGTAAGTATGGTCCTCATGAATAGAAACAAGTAAATAATATTCTCATCAATTGGGGATTCATATGCACTATACAGCTTTAAGTCATATCTCAAAGCTATACAAATAGCAAAAGCTGTTCAAGGATATTCCAACAAATTCTTAAATTGGGTAATGCACCAAAAAAGGCTTATTAGTCACCGTTGACAGTTTTGAAAGGAATAAAGAACACTGAAACTTATTATTTCAGAAAGCAGTGCTGCTCTTTCTATTGTAACTGACTAGTTTGAAACTCACAATTTGATTTTGCACCTATTGCCATGTTATGCAACTCCTCGAGTTGAGAATTGGAAACATGTTAACTCTACACAAAAACAAAAATGCAACTTCTTCTTTTCGATATAGTAGTGTAGTTAGTGGAGAACATTGTCTATATTATATGGAAAGGTTTTCATTCTGAAAAAGAGAGTATCTAAAAGTCCATGACATTTTTGTATTGACAATAGAATTACTTCTACGTGGTTGGTTATAACCAGGATTATACTACCACACTGATCATCATATTTTAGTTTATATATTTTCATTTTAGGATATTTGTAGGATGGGTTTTAAAACCTATTTATATGAACAAATAATAGTTTTTAAAATCCTACAAGGTGGTTCACACAAATGTATATATTTTCCAAATTTCGATTGCAGGTAAAATTAAAGTTGAGATAAGAGAGAATTATTCTATGGATTTTTTCTTATCAACTAGTTATTAAGTGATACACAGAACATAGTTACATCATTTTGTTGATTAAACCATTTGTGAATATTATTTGATTCAAATACAGGCAAATTACATTCTTTTCTTTGATCAATAGCAAACATTTCAAAGTTTGATGGGCTTTAATATATTCAGATTATTGAGTTCTTTATAGTAGCTCAGCCCAGAAAAGTGATGATAAAATTTTAATTTACCATGTACAATTTAATTTTTATCCAAATTTTTTGAATATCGTGTCAGTAAATTCCGAGGAATCCCTACATTTCTAGCAGTTTCTGATGAACACCATTTCATCTAGTAAAGGACATCAGGTTGTTTCTGTTGCCATCTATGGCAAACAGTGGGCTGAATCTGATAAAAGTTAGTAGTCCTATTTCTGTGAGCTTCTTGCAGCTTGTTCTCAGTATCAGATACTTATAGTGCTGACATTTCGAAAGCACAGATGGTGCAGAGGAAGTCCTCAGACGTCACCAGAGGGCGGTTTTCAAATCTCTATCACAGGTTTGGAGAGCTACAACTTTAAAGAGACAAAACTTTTTCACTAAGCTTTCTACTTGCAACTCAAAATTAGTTACCTTCCAGAGCACTTAGATCTCAAAGATTCCACCTGTATTGGTATAATAGTTATACCCTGTGTTTTCCGTGATTTGGGGAAAATATTAGATCTTTCAATCTTTACATCAATATTGTAGATATTTTCTATAGGAAGGTTCATATTTCCTACCAAGGAAAGATATTGTTGTAACTCCCTTTCATGAGCTTTATACTACAACACTTTGTATATATGGAATTAAAATATCTATTATGTTTTATTATAATTATTGGATTATGGATTTGTCTCAGAGTTGGAATTTTCAGGAATTTTATGTTTTTTAGCGGCCACTGTGCCTAGTTTAGTGTTTGGGCATATGGATGGTGAAAAATAACGTGTTCACTGAATGTTTGAATGAATAGATATTTGACCACTTATGAGACTAAAAATATATGTCAAAGGGAAGGATAAAGTGTCATTTTTATAGGGCACAGATTAAACTAAAACTGAAAAAAAAAACAAAACTAGAAAGCAGAAGAATAATTCAAATGTTCTGTTTCTGTTATCATAATGTGACTAGTCTTTCATTTAAACAAAAACTGCAAACTTAGTTTATAATTAAATGAAAGAACACATACAGAAATAATAGAAAAATATTTTTATATCATCTTACTACATAGTTTCATATATAAATAGGTATTTCTATTCTTTCAGAAGTTAAATACATCTTTAATGAATACCTCTTTCCAAATCAAGACTTTTGCTAAAGATAGAGAGTTAACATCTAACTTTGTTAGGCGTTTTCACAGTAGTGTTTATTTTTTCCCATACATTTGGAGACAAGGTCTCATACATCTGTTTTATTCATGTGTATCTTTTAAAGAAGTATACATTCTACAAAATGTTCTATAAAATAGTAATAAATCACTAAATAGTGTCTAATGCAAATATAATTTCAGGAAAAATCTTTTAAACTTGTAATAATAATGCACCATCTATTGTAGACATTAGTGTTTAAACCATATGACACTATATTGTTCTGTTAATTTTCTGTACTGATTAATAATAATCAGTCATATAGACAAAAATGCATCCTTAGCTCTACTTTACTTTTCACTCTTTAATTAATAAGAGACTTTGAAAATGACAGATGCATAGTGTCAACAATTTAAATCATACGTATGGTAAAGGACATGGAGGAATGTAATCATTATGTGAAATCCAACCTTTCAGAAATATCATGTTTGATATTTTGATAAGCTTTACTCTGGATCTCACTAAATTTATATATTTAAATAATACACTTTTATATATACAGTTAGTCATAACTGAGATAATATTATGAATATTTTTCTGTATATGTTTTTATTTATAACATTTATATATGCATAAACTATCATTTTAAAGATAATCTAATCATGTTATAGTATTTATTAACTGAGGAAATGGTTTATATATATATATATCATAACTTACATAACAAGTCCCCTCTTGTTGGATATTTAAGATGTCCTCAGATTTTTACTATTATAATAAGAAATTTGGAGAAATTATTTTCTCATAGATATATTTTCATATTGCAACCATATTATACAGCAAATCCTTAGAAGTAGAATTGCTGGATCAAAGGTAATGGATATTTCATATTTGATAATAATTAAAACTAACATCCAAAAAAATTGCATAAAACTATGCTCTCACAACACTAATGAGATTCTGTGACTATTGATTTCCTTTCCAACAGCAAAATATGGCAGTTTTCATAGAGCTTTACATGTGTCCTTTAGTAAAGTTTTCTATCATAGTAGTGGATGTCTCTTATTTTAGTTACTCTAATTTATATTTTTGTTGTCTATTTTTAACATATATTTTCTACTTGTGCATTTTTGTTGTAGAAAATATTTTTATGTATTAATTATGTCATTTGCCTTTGTATGACATTTTCTAATATTTTAAGAATATGTTAATTTTTGACTGTAAGCTTTTAGTATAAAATCTTTTTTTAAGGTATACTTTTTCATTTTTTCTTTTGTTGAAGAAGATTAGCCCTGAGCTAACGTCTGTTGCCAATCTTCCTCTACTTTTTTTTCCTCCCCAAAGCAACCATACATAGTTGTATATCATAGTTGTAAGTCCTTCTGGTTCTTCTATGTGGGATGCTGCCACAGCATGGTTTGATGAGCGGGGTGTAGGTCTGTGCCCAGGATCCACACTGGCGAAGCCCAGGCCACCAAAGCAGAGTGTGCAAACCTAAGCACTACACCACTGGGCTGACCCCCTCATGTATAAAATTCTATTTGCCCACAATCACAATTTTGTTGTTTCTTCCCTCTGTTTCAGTATGTATCTTTATTTGACTTACTGTTTAATTGCACTGGCTAGATCTTTGAGAATAATATTAAAATACTAAATACCTATCTATTGTTTCTATAGTTCTTATAAAAGAGCTCCAATACTTTAATTAATCTTATAAGAAAAGGCCCACTTTTTGCATTTATGCATATTTTATGGCATAAATTATTTGTAATATTCTTTGCTCCAAAGCAATCAAATTCTCATCTAAATTTCAGAACTCTTGAGTCAGAAATCATTAAAGAAAAACTAGATCCTAGAATATAGTAAGGTCAACAGGCTAGCATTTTAAGATAACAACAGATTGATGTACTAAAAATAGTATAAACAGAACTCTTACAAGGAAAGAAGGGAGAGAACATCCTTGTCATTAGAAGACCTTTTCATCACATTTGCTGTTACTACAGCACATTGAGCATGATGGACTAATTTGTACTTTGCTTCCAGACTATACTTACAAGAACTGTTCCACCTTTTTTTTTTTTAACCGTTTTTTTTTTAAGGTTTTATTTTTTCCTTTTTCTCCCCAAAGCCCCCCGGTACATAGTTGTATATTCTTTGTTGTGGGTCCTTCTAGTTGTGGCATGTGGGCCGCCGCCTCAGAGTGGTTTGATGAGCAGTGCCACGTCCACACTCAAGATTCGAACTGACGAAACACTGGGCCGCCTGCAGAGGAGCACGCAAACTTAACCACTTGGCCACGGGGCCAGCCCTGTTCCACCTTTCTTTAACATAACTTTTATGCTTTTAAATTAGCTATGTTGAAATGTTTTTAATATGCTATGTTTCAGATGAAATAGTAATGCATGCTGAAAATACATATAATGAGATAGTGGATGAGACATATATGGCTTAGTGAGGATGTTTAGACTAACAGTTATCAATAAAACTCTAGAAATCTTGTAAGTTCTCTCTTGGCTTAAGAAAGGTTAATAAACTCAGATTTAAAAGTACTAGAAAGGACAACCTAAGTAATTATCTTGTGAGACTTACTTCAATCCTAGGTAATGGTCTAGAAAATATAATAAGGTAATTGATCTTTTGGAAGAAGGAACTGATGAATTGAATGAAAAGTTGTCAGCACACGTTTATGAGACACAGTTGCAAACTAATGTAACAAATCAATTTTAATAGAGTAATTGGTAAGGTTGACAAGGACAACGTGCCAAGTGTAATGTAAAAAGGTTAAAATCAAACTATACATGCTGTTCTGTTGCCTGCTTCTTTCAACAAACAATGCATCATGAGCATCCTTCAAAATGGCTTCCTATGAATAAAATTATGAGAAAGTTATCTTAATTACTGGAAATATACTATTTCCATCATAAGTTTCCTTGAATATATTTTCATTCTTTGGATATTTCTAATTATATAATTTTCTTATTTTATCAGCTTTCTAGAAGTCTAAATTCCTCGTCTATGTGTTTTACAACACGCTTAATAAAACTTCCTTTTACTGCATATTATAATTCTACAAAACACAAGGCATTGTGCATACCATTATCTCATTATAGAACAAATAGTTCTATTTTTTTTTCCACCTGTATACAGGACCTCAATCAGAACTCGCTGCTACCAGAGAAAGAGTTTTGGTTAATTGTTGGGATGAGTAGCTTGTGGTTCACTCCATGCTTGTAGATTACATTAGAATGGCTCTTTATAAAACAAACAAATGAGAGTATCTAATTATAAATAGTGAGCAGTACAATTGTCCTAAAAATGCTTGCTTAAGCAAAATATGAAGATAGTGACACTGAATTACAAGTGAACTTTTATCTTTTCAAATTTTCATCATTAAAATTTTCATTTATTTTGACCCAAAACTTCTTTCCAATCATTAGTGCCCCATTATCTCATAGTTCCCTAAATACTTAACTCTAAGTATTTAGGGAACTACGGGTGAAATTGGTCTTAAACCCTTTAGAGAAAAGTAGCCTCAACTCTCCAGTCATGCATTCCTTCATTTAACAAAATTTTTACAAAAATCTTCTATGTGCCAAGTGCTGCTCTTTGTGGATACAGCGATGAGAACATTGATGAAATCTTTGCCATTGTGGAGGTTACATTCTAGTTGGCAGAGATAATGACTAAACTAACAAACAAACATAATTTCAGGGAGTAATATGACAGAATAAAAAGACAAAGAAGGATACGTGATGGAGCCCTGTTTATAAGAATAGTCCAAGAAAGCAATGGCATTTGAGCAGACACTGAATGAAGTGGGAAGCAAGTTAAGGAGCAGCTTACTCCTGGAATAGAGAACAGCAAGAACAATTTTTACTGCTATAGTAATTAATTTGTTATGATGAAGAGAAAGGGAATCTTCCTAAAGAGGAGTGAGCAGTATTATAGGAAATGACCTAGAGGAAAAGCCTTGGCCTAGTTAATATAGGTTTATTGTTTTTTGTTTTGCTTTATGTTGTTTTAGATGAGAGCAAGAATTTGGATTTTGTTTTGATGTGATCAAAAGATTGGTATGGTAATGATGTATGAGTCTAACACCACCAATAATGTGTGGAAAATAGGTGGTGTGTTATATAATAGAGAATGATGATGATCACTTAGGATACTATTACTGTCGTCCAAGTGAGATGATTTTGGATACATTGCGAAAATATATCCTAGATGATAGTCTGATGGACCAGATAAAGTCTGTAAAAGATGGATAAAGATCAAGGTCAAAATCACAACAAAGTTTTATTGGCAAGATGGTATTGATTTAAGTGACGTTTACTAAGGAGGGTACCACTTGGACAAGAGCCAGTAAGGGAAAAGTAATCAACAAACATTTGTTTACGCAAAGTTTGATACCTGTTTTAGACCATCAATAGATGATTTTGAGTAGGCTTCCAAATATAAATTTTTAGATAGATGCAGCTATATAGATATAGATGTAAGTATAGACATCAGGGAAGTTGTAAGTGCTGAAGATGAAAAATTAAAGCTGTATACATATAGAAGGCATGAAAGCACACTTCTGTACAGAACCCACTGAAAATGTTGAATAAATAATAACTTGTGAATTTAAGAGATATGATATTGTTAACATTCCTAACTAGAAAATATCTACATGTGCTGTAATGCAATATCTCTGTTCTGTGTGAAATTCTGTGATATCCACATGTAAATAGGCTAACATTTGTCAATATTTTAGGACATGCCTGTTTTACCTAAGTGCATATTTTCAGGGGCTAAAAATCATGCTGTCCTGTCTGCCTATGGACACAAAATCTGCCTTATATAAACAATTCTTCCACTTGTTAGTGATGCTGAAAGAATTCTTACTCCCTTATCAGATTTCCAGTGTCCCTGGAGTTAATTGAAACCACTTCTGTGAGCACTGAGCAGCCTTTCCACTGCAATTTTCTCCACACTGGTTAGTCTACTGATTGGTCTTCTATAGTTTCCATTTCAAGTCCATGACTTCCCTGGAAATGCACTACTGACCTGTTAGATGGGGCATCAAATGCCTTAATTGTTTCTTCAGATCTCCATCATAATAGTCATGGTTTACATTGTCTCTCTTATTAGCGAAGGCATTTCTCTCTATGGGGTGGAAAGAGCAGCTGAGAAGCTCTGTTCAAATCTTCTCTTTCAGGATAGTGTTGTATTTGAGTAGGGGAATTAAATCATGCACAAGCTAATAGAAAATTAATATATTTTATATTGATATTTGCCTGTCAGTTTCTCAATCAAAAATACAATGCGTGTGTCTGGTTTTTCTAATCTATATTGTGTCTGCACAAAGTGGGATTTGTTTATAAGTTAAGCTGTCTAGCAACCTCAGGTGGATGAGTTAAGGACACGTGTGATTTATTGTAATTCCTCACCACTATACCCTGAACTTGAGAAAGCCCTAAATTCTCAAAGCTCCTTCAGTATTTCTTCAGGTGTGAAATAAGTGTTATTATTCTAACCAATCCCCTCTGCAAATGACAAGCATATCCCACTGGTAGAATAAGTAAAAATTGTTACACAGATATGAACAGAGTCTTGGTTAGATTTAAGTTATAAATAATTCACAAGATAAATATGTTTTAAAATTATCTAAATGTAAATACTGAATTTTATTGGACTTTGAGTCATTTTTCAGGATACAATTAGTCATGGTTTGAAACTCCCATGATTGTATGATTTTACTTAAGATGATCCCCTGAAGTAAAGAAAATACATATTTGAAGTTTAATACCCTGATCATATTTTATCACCACAACCAAATAACAGTTTAAATTATTTTCTAGCATTTCACCTATGCATAAAATAATTGATTTAAATATTATGATATAGGATCAAACTTGATAATGCATTTATTACATTACATACGTTTATCATTTGTTTAAGTTCTTTGTATTTTTGGAAAGGAAAGTTGTATGTATTTTATCAGAGCACATTTATGATTCTCCATTTATTTTGTGATATAAGTTAATAAATTAATCTTTTTATATCTGGAGGTGGATGTTGAGACAACTTAGATTTTTGTGTGACTTGCCTCCTTGTTTTATGTACTGTTAATATGGTATAAATCTGAAAAAGATTTATTTTTCTAACATGGTTTCTAGGATATGCTATTTCCACATTTCATAATTCTAACCATGTGAATTTACCCTGGCAAATCCTTTTAACAATCCCTAACAATATCTTAAGTAGTGGGGCATAACAAAAATTTGCTGCTAAGGAAATGCTAACTTTTGGCATGAGTATGTATTAAGGATTTTCTTTTCTGTGACTTTGTCCAGCATTTATGAGTGTAGTTATAAAGGTTCAATTCATTTGAATGATGACAGACTTAAAATTCAATGAACCCTCTTCTTCTGAAAGAAGTCAAATAAGTTGTTGTCTTTCCAATCCCTCTTGCCTATGGAATGCATGGCCTTTTCGAATATTTTTCACCAAAAGTAATCCCTCATGTGAATGCCAAAAATAACATTTGTTCAGTTCATGTTGATAGTGGATTAAATGCAGCATTAGAGTACTAAGAACTTTTATAATTATAAGGATTTAGTTTATAGAGGAATTAGAGAAGTACAAGAAGAAACACCTTAGGCTCAAAATAGGTATTTTTATAAGAATATTTTCTAATGAAATATGGATTGTGTGATTATCCTACAACGCAAGTTTTACCCTGTAGAGTAGAAATCTGTCCTAGTGAGGCAGTACATTGCCATATATTTGACTTTAATAAAGGTACAATCTACTCAAATATATATGAACAATTAAGACATATCCTACATAATCGATAGCATCAGTGATTTCAAATCTTAATTGTATATTATACCAAGTTACTTCTCCTTTGGCTGTCATATTTTATATTAACATTATATATTCAAATAATATCACAGATTAAAACCCACTTACTGGAAAATATTCTCAATATACTAAATCAATTTCAAAATGGTGACTATTATCCGTTTGGATATTTATTATTATCAGACCATTGTAAAACGTTTAATTATGTTTATCTAACTTCAAATAACCCTATTCCTTGGATATTAAGAAAGCAATTGATGGCCCATTAATGCCTTTTTACCTTAAATAATAAAAATTAAACCATTTGCCTATTCACTCAATTTCCTTCATGCACAAGTGTGAACAAAGCTGACATTAGAAAGTGCTTTAATTTCTTTAGAATAACTTTCTTTATAAAACTATGAACTTCTTAAAACTATCCATAAGGTATTCAAATCTCTAATAAGAGCAAGCTAAGTTGCTTGGGTCAAAACAAAACAAAAAAATATACTGTGTTAAATTTAGAATAGCAGATGCTTGAAATCATTAATAATCTTTGATAGTGGAAACTCCCAAGTCAGTTTTTACATAAAACCTATAGTAAGAGAAGGAATGGAGGAAACTGCTCACTAAAGCTCCTTTTGCCCTCATGGCATCTAGCCATACTCCAGTTAGCGCTACTCTGCTTCTCTGGTTGAGGCTGACCAAAAAGACACAGATCACAGCCCAGAGTCTTGCCATTTTCCCCTGCCTTGAGCTGGGATGCCAAGAACTCAATCTTTTAAGTGAAGGTGCACAAGTGCTGAGAAATGCAGGGAGGGCACAAAGAGGAAAAGAAGAGAAAAATGAAATTTAGAAAAAGCCGTCTTGAGGACTTTCTGGTCACGCACTTGACCTATAGTGTATGTGCTCTGAGTATTCTGCTCAGCCTGGGTGAGTCAGACCTTCACATCTTTCATTTGGTTTGAGATGTTCTCAAACCTCTGGTAGCAGAAAGGAAGGAAAGGATCTCCGGAGGGAAGGGACAACTCTCCTAGACTTCAGAGAACACTGTAATTATTGCTCAAGAACGAGGCCAGAAAGCTATGAAATATTACAAAGCATAGAGGGAATCAGAAGCAATGAACCTGAGAGAGAATCAACAGAAACTACATTTACCAGGCAGGCAAAGTCTGCAGATAATAGATTTATATGACACGGTGTTGGAAATCATCTATGCTCCACCTGTCTAAAGAAATACATTTTAAAAAACATTGGAAACTATAAAAAGTGACATAGCAGCTTTTCAAAAACAACCAAACAGACAAGTATAAGCTTGCACTTCCAGCCTTGTTGTAGTAATTGATACTAGGCTTTTCATCTCATTTTTAAACAGGAAGGAAACAGAAAATATACCAGAAAAAATGTTTTAGATGTTGGGAGGCAGGCGTTATCAGACTGTAATTCCTGAGTGAAGGAAAGCAAGTACGTGAGCTCTTATACAGGCTCCTCCAAGCGTCTCCATGAAGGGGCTTTCCAGTCATGGAGTAAAGATGGTTCCCCCGGGCAAACCACCTTCTTCGACTGTGGTGAGTGGAGGAACAAGAAATAAGAATTCTTGGAAGCTGAGGCAGCTGTGATTTGTAGGGAAAAATACTGCAAAAGAGGGAGATATGCAGAGAAAAATTTACAATATATTCATGGTAACCCATGTAGACTGTCACTGGATATCAATATTCTCATGTGTATGGTGAAAACAGAAAAGGTTGATGAACAAATTTCACAGACTACTCAGGGCTGAGAGGCGCATGAATTCCCACCAGTCCAATGCGGAGCTACAGTTCAACGTGCTGTGTATTCAGTAGAGCCATCCAAACTATTCGGACCTAATAGTAGCTCTTAAATTACTCGCGAAAAGTCTACTCTAGGTAAAACAAGCAGAACTCGAAAGGAAGCCTCAGAAGGTTCAAGTTTTATCTGTCAGTAAATTAACTTTCCCAAACAATAATAATACTCTTGGAATGAAAAAAACAAAATATAGATATTTAACGCTGTAAAATACAAAATGTTGAATGTGCAGTAAAAAAATACTAGGCATTCGGGGCTGGCCCCGTGGCCGAGTGGTTAAGTTTGCGCGCTCCGCTGCAGGCGGTCCAGTGTTTCGTTGGTTCGAATCCTGGGCGCGGACATGGCACTGCTCATCAAACCATGCTGAGGCAGCGTCCCACATGCCACAACTAGAAGGACCCACAACAAAGAATATACAACTATGTACCGGGGGGCTTTGGGGAGAAAAAGGAAAAAAAAATAAAATCTTTATAAAAAAAAAAATACTAGGCATTTGAAGGAACAGAAGTAACAGCAAAAAATAAATTAATTCAGGTACAAAAATGACAGACATCATCCATTAGCAGATAATTGCTGTAAAACAGCTACTACAAATAAGATCAACCTTTTAACGGAAAACATGATGATAATGAGTAGAGAAATGGAAGCTTAAGAATAGAATCTTTGAAATGAAAAATTCACTGGATAGACATATGGGAAATTTTAATAATGTCAAAAAGTATCACTGAATTTAAGGCATAGTAACAGAAAATCATCAGGCAAGATTAAGAAAAATATATAGACAAAACATAACAAAAATGAGTAACAAAAAAGGAACAAGATTACAAATGCTTCAGGCAGTGAATAGTCAGATTATATTACGAGATGCTTCAGGCAGTGAATAATAAGATTATATTACGATAAATAATATGTCCAATAAGTTTAGAAGATTACAAGGGATAGGAAAAAATCTAGAAAAATAAATTTCACCAAAACTAACTCAAGAAGAAATAAAAACGTGAAATATACATTTCTTGTTAAAATTAAGTTATTTTATAACAGTATATTTTATATACAATATAATTTTATTATAACTATTTTATAATTTTATTCTAAAATATAATTTACATATTATAATTTATAAAGTATATACTTTATTTGAAGTGACTATACTTTATAAATTAAGAATTGTAGTTACTAAATTAAAAACTTAAATATATATTTAAATCTAATATATTTAAATCTAATGTATTTAAATTTAATGTATTTAAATCTAATATATATTTAATATAATATAATATATAATATTATAAATAATATATATTTTTAGAATATATATTTAAATATATTTTATTCTCAGAAGGTGTGATTGTATACCTAGAAAATTCAGAAGTAACTACATATAAATGATTAGAATTAATAGGAGTATGACAAAGTCGCTGGATTTAAAATTACTCTACAAAATTTAGTTGCATTTTGATATTCCTGAAGCAAATAATATTTTAGATTGACATAATTTAGAATAATATAAAAAATATGATATATCTGTATAAAAATTTAAACAATGATGTACATTTAACAATGATGTAATTTAAACAATAGTTCTATGGAAAATATAAAATTCTGTTAGATCTATTAAAGCAGATTTAATTAATGTATTTGATATAGCATATTCATAAATCTTAACGCTAAATATTATAAAGATATCAATTGCTATCATATTATTTGTAGAATCATTGAATCAAAGCTAACATCCAAAACTTTTAGTAGAAGTGAGCAAGCTTTCTCTAACATATATATTGAACTGTAAGGGCCAAGTCCAGTGAAGACTAAAATACACAAGGTTGGAGTATTCCTTTTTGAGATATCTAGACATGTTATAAAGGTATAAAGTTTCTGTAATCATAGCATGTTATATTAGTATAGGAATAGAAAATATATATATATGTAACATTCCTCATGAAGTTGTGGGATTACTTAAATTAATTTCAAACTTTTGATTCTTTTTAGATATTTTTCATTTTGAAACTCTCTGGAGATTGCTGGGCATCTATGGCAGGCTATCTTCACAAACCCTGCACCTTAAAAGGCCAGTTCAAATTGAAGCCTGATTCTCTAAGACTTGCCAAAACCAAATTTAGGTTAAAGATGTGAATCTGCCTTAAAGAAAGTCATATCTTGTTTGTTGTTGTTGTGTGTGTACAAACTCATATGAAAGTACAAAGACATCCTCTTACAGTTGTTGCTTGACATACATGGACTAGTATTTGAGAGAATGTTCGTCTTTACAAAATAAATATATGTTATGACAATCCCATGTTAGCATAACGGGGCTATTTCAGAGTTAAAGTTTATAAAAAAGATACAGATAACTTTATTAGCCACTCTCTGTTATCTAGTTATTTTAAGATTAACATTATCTAAGACCCTGTTAGCTTAGAATTTATAATTCTTTCTCAGATTAATCACAATCAATAGTTTTGGAATATAGACCTCTTATTAAATGCAAATCACTGTACAATTACATAAAATAATCTAATTTAAAATATAGGAGGTGCAGATACTGACAAAAGTTCACACAATATTTAATTGTTTAAAGTCACTTGATTTATTTTCTCTACTTTTTTTTTTTCCTGTTTGCTGTAGATTTGAAGGAAAAAGTAATCATAGCTGAAAAGGATGTAGATAGAATGGGTTAGGATAGGCTGGCAGAAATCAAGTTGCCTATAAAAGAGGAACATGCAGGTTTAACAAGAAAGACAGAAAATTTTAATAAAGGAAAAGAGAAATCTTATTTACAATACTCATAAGAGTTAAGGAGAGGATGCCTCGATTTTGGGTGTTTGGGTCTGGGAGAGATGGAAGCGTCATCAATAATAGTTGTGGCGCATTAAAATTAAGTCAACCCTGTATCTTCTCTCTCTTGGCAGCATTTAGAGAAAGGAGGAGGTACAGGAAAGAGTTTATGTTTACAGATTATTCCTGCCTGTTTCTATATTTATTCCATTTGATTTGTAAACAGATTTCTTCAGATAGTTTTCAGTAGCACATGGTTGGAAAAAACTTTTTGATGATTTTTTTAGTAGATTGAGTGTAGGGTTTTTCAACGGAGTGCACCAAGATTGCATGCTAGCTTCTGCAAACGTGCATTTTTATGGTAAAATGCCTTTCCCTGTTGTCATTCTTCTATTTTATTTAAATATCTACTAATCAATTCAAGCAAAGATTATCATCAGTTGTGCAGATGACAAAAATCAGCTTGTTATTATAAGATAATATGCCTTCTTAGGTAAGTAAATATGGCTGCGCCCTAAGGTATTGTCACACTACCATTTTATACCAAAAATAATTTTTGGGCATTGTAAAGTAGCTTTTTTAATAGACTGAGTAAAATACAAAGTATTTTTTATTATGTGAGTGTCATCTTCAAGAAATTATTGTAATTTTTCATTTTTGTATACTTATAGAGTCGTCTAGAAGGATATGTTATGACATAAACCTCTTTGACTGAAATCTAAATCAAGTTTACATTGAGTACGTATCTCAGAAATATAGCACCGTGGAGAATGTGACACACAAAACATAGGTGTGAATTTATCTGAAGGCAATGGCTACCATCCTCTGCTACAATGAACAGTCAGTTTTTTCTCCTTTGTTCCTTTCTTTAGGTAGTTTTAATGTTTTGTGGTTATTAGTCAACACAATTGAGGAAACAATATGGACTCAGATACCTGGGCTCGAAGCTTTGTGTGTGATTGGACATAACATTTCTCTATTTTATCATTTTTAACCTTTGCATTGAAATCTAAAAAACATACAGAAAATTACACACATAATCAGTGTTCAGCTCATTAAATCTATATGAATTGAACACCCCAGTGTAGCCAGCACTCAGACCAATAAACAGACCACTACTAGCACCACATCTCACTCCTCCTACACCCTCTCAGTCACTAAAACTCTCCCTCAACAGTATCATTCCTGGCTTGTAATATTATGGACTGGATTTGCCTGTTTTTATATTTTATATTTAAAAAAATCATATATTATTAATTATTTGTGTTTGGCTTCTTTCACTCAGCATTAGGTTTGGGAGATTTATCTATATTCTTGTATGTAGATTAAACCATTCATTCTCACTGCTGTATAATATTTTGTTGTAGGAATATATCACATTTATTTATCCATTTTAATGTTGATGGGTATTTGAATATTTTGTAATTTTTGGCTATTTTATTATAATCGCTATGAGCATTCTTGTGCACACTTTTGTTAAATATTTAAACGCTCTTCTGTAGGTTGTGTGCTAAGGACAGGAATTACTGGGCTATAGAGAGTGCATATATTCAGTGTTGGTGTCTACTACCAACAATTTCCAGGATGGTTGTACCATTCTACACTCCCACTGGCAGTTTAGGTCAGTTCGAATGGCAGGTCCACATACTAGCAAAAACTTGACATTTTCTGTCTTTATTTTTCATTCTGGATGGAAGAGTAATAACACTTCGTTGTGCTTAAGTTATGATTCCCTGATGACCAAGTTTGAGCATATTTTCAGTTGTTTAATAGCATTTGAAATATCCTTCTTGAAGTGTCTGTTCATGTCATCTGCTGGTTTTTTCATTATGCTCTTGTGTGCGTACGTGTGTGATATATATGACATTGTGGATATCTTCCCTCACTATGTAGAATGACTTCTCACTGTTGATGTGTCTTTTGATGAAGAAAGATTTTAATGACAATATAGCACAAAGTATCAATATTTTATTTTATGGTGAGAGGTTTTCATATCCTGCTTAAGAAATCTTTGAGAAGTTATCAGAGATGTTCTCCTGTGTTTTCCTTTAAGATCTTCATTTTTTATCTTTCACATGGAATTCTGCAATCCATCTGGAATTTAGTTATCTTATGACATGAGGTAGGAATCATTTTATTTCCATACAAATGTCCATATAATCCAGAACCATATTTCGAAAAATTAATTTTCCCACGCACGACTCTGATGTTTTTAACATAATTCAGATGATTGTGGATGTGTGGGCTTGTTTTTGGACTCTGACTTGTGCCTTTGGTCCTTCAGCCAAAACCACAATGTTTTAATTAATATATTATTACAATAAGTTTTAATACTACCTCATATCTTACAGCTTTGTTCTTCTTCAGTTTGCTGTCACTGTTTTTCCATATGAAGTTGAGAATCACTCTATCAATTTTCATAAAAATTTGCTGAGATTTTGATTTAAATTATTTTGAATGTATAAGTTAATTTAGGGAGAAATGACATCTCAAATACTTTCAATGTTTTACTTCATTAACACAGTATAACTATTTAACATGCATTCTTTTAATTTTTTTAGGTATACTATTGTGTCATTTGTGAAAAATTATATTTTTATTCTGTCCTTTTTTAATCATTATGCCTATTTTTTCTTTTTCTTATCTTGATCCTCTTGCTAAGACTTCCAGTAATATGCTTAATAGAAGTTGTGATAGCAAACATTTCTGTCTTAGTCACAATAAGGGGGAAAAGTTGTGATGACTCAACATTAATCAAGATGTTTGCTAAAACTGTTACCTTTCATTCATAGTTTGCTAAGAGCTTTCATCATGAATTTTCTGTATCTATTGAGATGACCATGTGATTTTTTTCACCTTTATTGATTTTCAAATGTTAAGCTGACTTAGAAAACTAGCACAAAATTCACGTTTTATTGATGATTTATCCATTTATCTATATCATTGGATTTATTTTGCTAATATTTTGCTAAGCCTTTTTGCACTTATTTTTTACAGTTGATTTATAGTTTTATTTTTTCTTCTAAAATTAAGGCAGTAGCAACACTATGTTAATTTTAAAATAAATTATTTCTGTAAAAGTTTTTATACCAGAAAGGGTAACTGTATAAAATTTATTTTTTTTCTTTAGGCTTATGGTGCAATTTTCTATAACATAAGCCGTACATACACACATACATTTTTTTCTTCTATTTTTTTTTTTTTGAGGATGATTAGCCCTGAGCTAACATCCACTGCCAAGCGTCCTCTTTTTTGCTGACGAAGACTGACCCTGAGCTAACATCTGTGCTCATCTTCCTCTACTTTATATGCAGAGCATACTTTATATGCTGCCACAGCATGGCTTGACAAGTGGTGCATAGGTCTGCTCCCAGGATCCGAACTGGCGAACCCCAGGCTGCCAAAGTGGAATGTGCGAACTTAACCACTGTGCCACCAGGCCAGCTGCATACACACACACATTTTTATAAATGCTTAGATATATTTCTGTGTCAGTCTGTTAGGATTTAGGTTTATTGAACACTAGCAACAAATACCTTAATCTTACTGCCTTAAACAGTAAACATTTACTTCTTTCCTATTCTACTGTGCCTCTGAGGTAGTTTGGAGCCTCTGTTCCATGATTCATACTGAGAGAGGGACTGCCAGCTGGAGCACTGCAGGATGCTGTGTCGAAAGGAAAGAGAATATAGCATATCAGGCTCGGGCTCTAAAACATCTGCCCAAATGTTCTACCAGCCACTTCTGCTCATATTTCATTGGCCAAAAGATGTCACATGTTCACATCTATTTTTACACAGCAGGAAATTTCATATGTACTATGAATCCCAAAATATGTATGTGTGTATATATATATGTGTATAAACACAACCACACACACACACCATTTCTTCCCCTGAAATGAACATATATTTCGAGAAGATAATTAGCGTTCATTTTCTCCACATCATAACCCCAGTTGTTCTCCTACCGCACACAAAATCTATACTCTACCTCAGTTAGTCTGTTGAAATTGTCCTTAACCTCCTAGTGATTTAATTAAGTTGAATGCACACTCTTCAGTGTCAACACAATCACTTCTCAGCAGTAGATAATGTTGAGTGCCCCTCCTGTTTGAAAAAATTACCATTACTTTTTCTTATTATCCTCCTTTCACTCCATTTTTAGCTTTCTTTTCTGGCCCTTAAGGGATTTTTCCTAACTCTTTCTTCTTTGGCTTATTTTCCTTCTCATTTTACATGTGGTTGGATTGATACAGATTTAATTATGATGTAAATTCTAAGGCATAAATATGTATTTCTAGCCTAGACCACTCTTTAAAAATCCAGGATTTATTTCCAAATGCCTTCTGAATTATTTAACTATGTGAAATTTCTCAGTATTATAATTCATCTCTCCCTAGGTTTGCCTTTGTTTTTCTTATTTGTTGACTAATCTAAAAATCTGATTTTTATCCTTTATTTTTATTCTTTTACGTCTTCAAAATACAAGTAGAAACGTTCTTTTATTTTTCCCTCTTAATTATCTAAAACTACAGATTTGTTGCCAACATCACTGCCTTTGCCATTATTCAAGTTTTATTATCTCCATCTCATTTCTTTCACTAAATGTCTATGTTTTTTTCCCATTGAATTCAAATCAGTTACTCCTCAACTCCCAATTTGTCTTCTAGACTTGTCTTTTAAAATGCGGTTTGTTCATAGCACTATCCTGGAGCTGTCTTTTGTATTGTTTTCCTTCTTACATTTGAAAAAAGTTAGTTTCTTAGCCTGGCAAGCAAGGTATTTGTGCTCAGACCTAAGATTTGCAGGCCCATCTCTTTGGAGACAGCATTGACTTGTAGAAAGAACAAGTGTTCTTTCCAGACGTACCGTTAATTAAAACTTGTCTGAGAAATGATCAGGTCACTAATGTCTCTAAATTTGTTTGTTCTACTTTGTGAAAGATTTTTATTTCTATCTATCTCAGAATAAAGTTTTATGAGGATTAAATTACATAAGGTAATCATGTGAAAAACTAAACAGTCTAATTCATAATAGGCTCATAATAGATGCAGTTAGCTCCAGACATTTCTTTAAGCATGTTCTTATCCCTTGACATGCGAGCATAACACCGACATACCTTCAGAACACTGAGCATGTAGCGCTTTTAATCTCTCCATGCCTTTCTTCATACCGTCCCTTCTTCCCTGTATGTGCTTCTTTATTTTGGAAAGGAGAGGAGGGCTGGCAAATTTGAATTCTTTGATCAAAGAATAGTTCAATGATACTCCTGTTGTGATTATTTTCTTTACAGCCACAGTCTTTGTTTCATGCATTTTTGCTCATATTCTGTGTCCCACATAATTTGCAGCTTCTAGTTCACAACTATGTCCAAAATAAAACAGAAAGTAAATAATTACACTAGCCTATTAATTCATCGTATACAGAGCACTTTTTTATTTGACTCTGGTACAAAAGGGCTTACTGCAATTTCTGTTGTCTTATGTGTGCAATATATATTTATATAATGATTGACAAAAATTCACTGTTTGACCTAATGAATAAATGAATGGGTGGCTCGTGGATATATGTATTAATTGAGAAGCTAGAAAGAATGATTTGAAAAATGTATTACATCATTATATTTGATGTTAAAATATTCTCATTTACCTATAGAATCTAACGTTTTCTTCTTAAAGCCATAATAATTCCATTGGTTATATGCTCAGATAGAGTAACAATTCCATTCTTAAAGACTTGAATTGTGATTGAAAGTTAGTTTAATTTAGTGCATTGATTCATGGGATAAGAATTCTTCGAGCATTCGTATTCTCAGTATAGTATCAAGCAATAAGGACCATATTATGTAGTTTTGGTGACAGCATCCCAAATACTTTTTTGGTTATTGTAATAATAAATTTAGTCACTGAATGTTTAAATGATGGGGTATTTTCTTCATTGGACTATATTTTTGATTTGATATGGAAGTGATATGAAAGTCATATTTATTGTATTGAATTTTATAATGTCTAATTTTTCACATCAAGTATGGGATTTGTATATCTAAATATATTTTAAGATCATCTCTGTAACTATCATTTTCATTTTTAGTTGAAGCCTGATCAGAAACAAGTTTAATTATGTTCAAATATGCCCAGATTTTATTCTTAGGAATTATCTCCCATATTCCAAGAAACCAGAAAGTAAAGCAAAGAATATTACTCAATTTTAAAATATTCATGAAGCAAGGGGACATTTCTTGGGAACTATGGACATAGGAGTTTTTAAAGAGAATACCTGCCAGCAGAATTGTAATGTATTTTTCAAACATCTAGTGTCTTATGACAGCAGCTACCTTCAGGTTGAGCCAAAGGGATTTCCAAATCAGAGCTCTGAGTCTGACACTTAAGTTAAAGCTGCTATTCAAAAGGCAGTTTTAGATCACATTTGGGGTTTGATAATCCTGAGGAACATCGCATTTCTATGTGCTTTGTGTTCATCTGAATTCAAGGGAAAAAATAAAACCTTTTAATAGAAAAAAACTGGTGAGAAAGACGACAGTAATTCACTTGATCCTTTCAGAAAATATAAGTATTTATTCTATTCTGGATAATTTTCAGCAAGTATAAATTCAAAAATAATTTTGCTATTATTGCAAATGCTTACAACGATCCTTTTGTATCCTTCTCCTTTACATATCCACTGATGTCTCTTCCTTTTGTTTTTAAATAAATTTTATTCAATATGAAATAAATATTTTTTCTAGAGATTATAAAGGAAATCCCATCCTCTGACATTGTCTTCAGAATCACCAGTCAAACCCACTTGGCTGCTGTTTGAGCGCTGTGCATGCTTGCCATGACTTTAGTGTCTGATTTGGCCTCTACACTGCACAAACATTTTTTAAAGTCTGTTTTATGCAATAAAAATATTCTAAAATGAAAGTCCTAAACTATTTTGATTAATGTTGTCAACACTGCAAGGAATAGATGCTGTCTTCAATGTGATTAAAGGAGATTTTGAGAGTTGTTTTATAAAGTTGGTTATTTGTGCTATGTACTTGAGTGAGTTTGGCAAAGATACCAACTTCAAAAGCAAAAATAATCTGTACATCAGGAAAGCCAAGTGCGTAACCAAAGCAGAAACTGACTACAAATTAACCTTAGGTTTTTTTTTTTTTTGAGCTTCCTCAAGCCCTGAGCTAACTGCTGCCAATCCTCCTCTTTTTTGCTGAGGAAGACTGGCCCTGAGCTAACATCTGTGCCCATCTTCCTCTACTTTATACGTGGGACGCCTACCACAGCATGGCTTGCCAAGCGGTGCCATGTCCACACTCAGGATCCGAACCAGTGAACCATGGGCCGCCAAAGCGGAATGCGAGCACCCAACTGCTGAGCCACTGGGCCAGCCCCAACCTTTGGTTTTATTAGAAACAGAGCATGGGACTGGGGTAAGGGTACACTGCAGCATTCTTAGGAATTTCTATATTCATTGAACCCAGTCTTGTGATATGACATACCATGAGAAGACATACAAATATACGACAATTAGTGTAAGTACAATTATAGAAGAACAAAAATATTTTGGCACCATGGAGTTTCTAGAAAAACATATTTTAGAAAAATGGAAAAACCTGGGTGTCACTCCTCCAGAGCCAGAGAGAGGAAAATTGCCATTAAGGATAGAGGTGTCAAAGAAATTAAATGCGCTCTTCAGAACAAGGGAAAAGAATGGACTTACATCACCCGTTATTCTTCTCAAAGTTAAAGGACCAGCATAACTAAGTAATAGCCAGCCTTACACAGATCTCCCATTCAAGTAGTGCATCTCTTTTTAATAATAAAAACCTGTTTTCTAAAAGGTTTTTCTGTAGGGAAATATGAGGATTTGCTGAAATTTATTTCCTATGTTTCCCCAAAGATAATGTTTATTACTCTGCCATCCTACTAAAATTCACCTTAGCAATGCAAATAATATGGTTTATTGCTTCAGTTTATTATTTGTTCATTTTTTCTTTAATTTTTAAAGGATTTATAGGAATGAGACAAATTATTTATATTGTTTTCTCACCTGAGATTAAATATTCCAAAATTATTTCTCCCAATATTATAAAAGTTGTATTATATTAGATATTTATAATCATTATGGCTTATTTTTATCAATTATTAATAAATATCATCAATATTTCATAGCATGCACATAGTTTCAGGTGGTTTTGCAAGTAGAGAATGGTCTTCAGCCTGGAATAGATAATTTTTCTAGTCAGATTTTTTTCCTCCTTTCAATAGTCCCTTCCTTTGCAAGAATGAACATCCTCCACCTTATTTAGAAAATTCTCTATCATCAATTGTTTTGGTTATTTATTGCTGTATTTAAAACTACACCAAACCTTGAAGCTTAAAGCAACAATTTTATTTTGCTTCTCATTTTATGGGTCAGAAATTCAAGAAGGACTTCATTTACCAGTTTACCTCTGATCCATGTGGCATCAGTTAGGGAACTTAACTAAGACTGGGAGGTTGACTTTGAAACTGGCTCGCTTGCATGGCTGGCAAGTTTGTAGTGGCTGTCAGCTCAGAGCTCAGCTGAGAAACTCAAGGACCACTTCACCGGAATGCATAAATTTTCTCAGAGAATGGAAGCTGAGTGTCAACACATAAGAAGTATAAGTTGTCATTCTTTTAAGTCCTGGTCCTGGAAACTGGCAATATTATAACTTCCATGTTCTATTGGCCAAAACAGTCTTAGAATCCACTCAGATTCAAAGGGAGGAGGCACAGACCCTACAACTAATGGAAAGAATGTTAGGAGTCTGTGCTGCCAGATATAAGAATGTTTTTGTCAGCAGAAAAATTAACACATCTACCTTGTTCACTCTACTCTTTAGATTGGGTCACTGACACCGATCACTGGCAGGGCCCTTGGTGAAACTTTTCCTTTCTCTCCCGTTTAATGAGCCTTAGAGCACTCCTAAGCTACATTAAAGCAGTGATATCTGGACATAAGAGAGAGAAGAACCAATGCCTGTGAAAAGAATCTGTGAGTATTAGAAAAGATATGTCTTCCTTTTTACTAAGTTACTTAGAGTGTTGGCAACAGAATTCTGAGACAGAATAAACCATACTTTTGATGCAAACCCTAAGCAGAACACTTAACTAAACTGTGCCTGGACTTCTGACCCATGGAGAAAATACATATGCATTGTGTGAAGCCACTTGTTACATAACAATAGAAAACTGATATAACGATATCTCTCAATGAACAGGAGCTCTTATTTTTAATTCTGGTCAATATATCTTTATTTCCTTTATTGTTCATGTTCTATGTCCTGTTGAAAAAATTACTGGCTATTCCAAGATCCTGGAGACATTTTCCTATGCTATGTTCTAGATGTGTTCTCTTACCTTTTGCGTTTGAATCTATAATCTATTTAGAATTGGTTTGGTGTATGGTAGATGGTAGACTTCATAGTTTATTGTTTATCATATAACTATTTAGTTGATCCAATACCATGATTTTAAAAGATTGTATATTTTGCATTACCGCCTTTCCATTGTGTGAAGACACATTTATATCTGGGTCTCTTTAGAATCCTGAATCTATTCCATTAGCTTAGTTATCTATCCTTGTGCCTTTAACATCCTGACTAATTACAATAGCTTTATATTAATTATAAACTGATATACAGTGAACTCTGTTCTTCAAAATTGTTTTATTTCTCTACTTTTCATGTCTATTTAAATTTTAGTATCACTTTGTTAATTTCCATACTCATATACACACAGTTTGTATACAATTGTGTATATACACACACACACACACACTGGGCTGCTGACATCTCTGGAAGTTTTAAGAATTCACTTCCAAGCTCTTTCAGGTTGTTGCTAAAATCCCTTTCTTTGCAGCTGCATGACTGTGAGTTCTGGCTCTTTGCTGACTGCCTCCTGAAGGTCCTAAAGACGGCCTGCTGTTTCTTGCCACGTAGGCTTCCTCAACATTGCTGCTCACTTCATCAAACCAGCAAGAATGATTTACTCTACACTGCTAAGACACTGTCTTATATAACATAACAAAGTCATGGGAGTGACATCTCAACTCCATTACCGTGTAATGGACCTAATCACAGGCGTAACATCGCTTCTACTTTGCTATATTCCATCAGATAAAGGCAAGTTATAGTCACCACATACAAGGGGAAGGGTCACACAGCCATGGACACCAGGAAATGGAATAATCTTTGGAAGTCACCTTAGAATCTGTCCACAGCAAACCTTAAGGAAATTAAAGTGCAAACTTCAGAGAGTAAGAAGAAATTTGCAATTATTGTAACTAACAGAGTTTATATCCAGCGAATATAAAGAATACCTATAAATGTTTAAAAAAAAAAGACAGGAGTCCTAAGAATGTAATGGGCAAGAGACTAGAAAAGAAACATCACAAAAAGGAAAATTAAATATAATATAAATATATGAAATGTGTTCAACATAACACTTATTAAGGAAATGAAATTAAAATCATATTGAAAATCTACTATACAAAAACTAGAATGGCTAAAAAAAATTATTGCAAGGATATGAAGTAATTAGAATGATCAAACTCTGCTGATGGGAGTAAAATTTGTGTAACTACTGTTAGACTACATAAATGATTGTAAAAGCCTCCACTCATAGGTATATACCCAGCAGTAATTTGTACATAAATGCATTAAAAGCCAGGTGTAGATGAGCTTTAGTCATGTTATGGCCCTTTATCACTGGAGACTAGTCAAATATTTTTCAAAAGTAATTTGGATAAATACATTGCATTATATTCATAAAATATAATTTTAAATAACATTGAAAATAAGTGGAATATTGCAACATACAACAATGACTGAAACAAGCTGGAAGCAAAAAAGGAGACACTAGATTATTCCATTCACATGACGTTCGAAAGAATGAAAATGAATTTACAGAAGTACAATTAAAAATTATTACTTTAGGCTTCTCTAGTCTTGGTATTACTATTTTTCTTAATTTTTGTGGTGGTTACATAGTTGTATTAATTTTTGATAATTCATTGAGATTTTCGCATAAGATTTTTCATTCTTCTGTATGTTTGTTATACTTCAATAAAAAGATTTTTTAAGAAAAGTAACAGTAGGGGTGGCCCAGGGGCCAATGGTTAAAGTTCCATGTGCTCTGTTTTGGCAGCCCGGGTTCGCAGGTTTCAATCCCAGGCGCAGACCTACATCACTCACCAGGCATGCTGTGGTGACATCCCACATACAAAATAGAGGAAGATTGGATCAGGGCTAATCTTCCTCCAGCAAAGAAAGAGGAAGATTGGCAATAGTTGTTAGCATAGGGCAAATCTTCCTTGGCAAAAAACAAAAAAGTACCAGTAATTCAAGATTATGCTCTCCAAGTTATTAAATATTGTTTGAAGTTATATCCCTAAAGTGTATTTAAAAAAAAAAAAATTCCAGAGCCAGTCCAGATTTCCTAGTGATTAACGTTCAGTGTGCCCTGCTTTGGCAGCCCAGGTTCAGTTCCTGGGCACAGAACCACACCACTCGTCTGTCAGTAGCCATGCTGTGGTGGTGGCTCACATAGAAGAACTAGAATGACTTACAACTAGAATATATAACTATGTACTGGGGCTTTGAGGAGGGAAAAAAAAGAGGAAGATTGGTAACAGATGTTAGTTCAGAATGAAATCTTTCCCAGCAAAAAAAAATAAAACTTCCATGAATCTAATGATTTAGTTGTTGAAATTTAAAATGTGTTAA
Source organism: Equus caballus (assembly GCF_041296265.1). Classification (NCBI taxonomy): domain Eukaryota; kingdom Metazoa; phylum Chordata; class Mammalia; order Perissodactyla; family Equidae; genus Equus; species Equus caballus. The sequence continues at coordinate 75,392,986 of NC_091700.1, forward strand.
TGGAAGAAATATCTGTTTAACTTATAGAAATAACACATATTATTTTGGGTACATAGGCCCATGAGTTAATTTGCAAAATATATTGGTATCTTTTCAAAAGCACTTTAAACTATCCTACTATGTAAAAGCTATCCATATTCATTTTTTTTTTTTTCCAGGAAGCCAATGCTATTACCTTATATATGCTTTTTTTTTTTTTTTAAGGATTGGCACCTGGGCTAACAACTGTTGCCAATCTTTTTTTTTTTTCTGCTTTATCTCCCCAAACCCCCCCTACACAGTTGTATATCTTAGTTGCCGGTCCTTCTACTTGTGGGATGTGGGATGCTGCCTCAACGTGGCCTGACTAGCGGTGCCATATCCGCTCCCAGGATCCGAACCCTGGGCCGCCGCGGCAGAGTGCACAAACTTAACCACTCGGCCATGGAGCCGGCCCCTATATATGCTTTTTTAGGTAAATAAAATATACTTAAAGGAGATTCCTGATGACAAAAGTACAATTAAAATAATTACTGTAGCAGAAGAGTGTTAGAAAGAAGTCAAAGTTCCTGGAACTGATGTAGAATGTATAAATATGTGTAATTTACTTTGCTTCAGAAATTAAACTTAAGTAATTGTTATTTTAAACATTAATATCCATAAGTTTGACAACTCAAATATTTCAAAATTGTCTGCCCAGGGGATTTTAACAGAAATTTTTCAGTAGAAATATGAAAATGTCTTTTTATAACATGCATCATAACTGCAAAAAGGTAGTAATAAAGTGCATTACTTTTAATATGTCAGAATTTTAAGTTAAGATGTATAGGAATTTTAAGAAAAATTTATTCATCCAGAAATTTCAGAAAGACAAATGGAAAAACTTGATTAATGTATGTGGCCATTCAATTTCAAGACTACCGTGTATTGAATTTTTATTTACTTTGTATTTTATATAAACTGACTCAGTTAATCCTCATGACAACCCTATAAATTAGATGTTATTATCATCCACATTAGATGTAGAAACTAGGACTTAGAGGAATTAACTTGCCCTCAGTGCACAATTCAGGAATACAACTGGTCTCTGAACCCAGGCTGTCTGATACTACACTAGCGACCTTGATCATTCTACAACTTCCTCAACTGGTCATCATCATTGGTTATATATCCTTTGCATCCTGTTTTTCTACACTCCTGGGAGTTTCCAAGATGCACAAGAATATTCTTAAAAAAATATTCTCTGTTATTAAGTATTTTATGTAAAATTAATAACTAATGCAGCACAGAAAGTATTACACATAAAATCAGTCATACACCATGGCTATATGAAGACAGCCTCATTTCACCTGCCTGGCTTATGTGAACCCAAATCTTAAACTAAATTCCAAGCCCTCCACTTGCTTTTGCCAGAGTTACATGAGGTAAAGAGATTGGAGGTGTTTAAGGATTCATTTGGAAAGGTAGGTACCTAGAACAGATACTCATTTGCTATTATTTTTTGACAGAGTAATAAAAAGAACATGGTAAAATTATTAGTTGATCCATATGAGGGTATGGTAGGGAGAATAATGCACTGTCCTCTTTTCCCCACAGCCACCAAAAAATGTTCGTGTCAATTTCTGGAACCTATGACTATGTTATGTTACATGACCAAAGGACTCTGCAGATGTGATCAAGATTATGGATTTTGAGATGAGGAGATTATCCTGGATTATCTGGGGAGAGGGGTCCAATATAATCACATGAGTCCTTAAAAGGAGAGAATCTTTTCCCAGCTCTGACCAAGAAAGAGAATGACAGAAAAAAGGTCAGAGTAGTGACAGCATGAGAAGAATTTGACACCTCATTGTTGATTCTCAAATACAAGTGTGCCTCTAGAAGGAATGCAGAGAGGTTTGTAGGGGATAAGGGTGGTCCCCAGCTGACAGCCAGCAAAGAAACAGACTTCAGTCCTACAATCACAAAGAATAAAGTCTGTCAATGCATGGATGGGCTTGGGACTTGTCTTTCTTCTGGAGCCTCCAGAAAATATCACAGTACTGCCAACCCCTTGATGTTAGCCTGCTGAGATCCATGTCAAACTTCTGACCTCCAAAACTGTAAGATAATAAATTTGTACTGTTTTGTGGTGCTATGTTTGGGGTAATTTGTTATTGCAGCAACAGAAAACTAATACATTGGGCAATACAATTTTTCAAGAAGTAACAATAGTTTATGGACTAGTGCAAGTTTCTAGGGACATTTAAAGGATTGTGAGATGGAAAAAGTGACTGGGTATATGAAGGTGAGTGACAGGGTGGTTGAAAATTCTTCTAAACGAAAAGAAAACAAAAGAAGGAAAAGAATTCCATCATTCACTGAAATACCAACTCTAATTATATTTGTTGAATAATAACAGTGTAGGACTAAAAGCAAAGATTTTAATAGCAGTACACAATAAGATGAGGGGCAATCTCCACCATATTATCTCTTTCTATATTATGTGCACCATGTTTAAAACAACAAAGGTTAAAAATTGCTGAAAGCATGTTACTTCTAATTCATTTATTTCTCACAATGAATTAATCTTGTCAAATAGATATTCTCCATCTGAAAATGAAATTTTGCAAAGCCGTTAATACTTTGCATGGATGATGATGAACTGTGTATGGAATATGTTTATTAAAATGCGTTAAAATAACAAACACTACTTTTAATACTGTACTTTAACCTTGTAACAAAAACTTTTTATCATTTGTGTGTCATCTACATATCTACCTTTATTTTTGTTTGTTACATATTTTTCCTTCTTTTTCCAAATAATAACCTAATTTTGACGAAGTGTTTTTTGTTGGTAAAATAGTAAAATGTAAGGCTCCTTCCAATTCCCAAATCATTATGCACACATATAAGGCAATAATACTCAAATGAAATAATTAGAGTTAGAAGCATTAAAAGAAAAAATCATGTTCAATCATGTATATAACATTTTTGAAACCAGTTGGACATTTACCATTAGAAAAAAGTCAATCAATTTGTTTGATAATAAGTGATGTATAACACTAAGTCAATTGATATAGGCAAGAAAGATCACATAATTTGAAAGCTGTTGGAAATAATACAGAAAATACAAATATGTTGACTAAGAGTAATTTCCTGGTACATAAGATTATAATAATAGAATCTTATAGTTTTGGAGTTGGAAACTTCTTTGTGGTCTTTTAATCCAAACTACTATCCAGAAGCTAGCTACTCACTAGGTAGAATAGCATCTATTTTTGTTTGAACGTTACATTAATACAAAACCTGGTACTTCACAGACAATGATTTTGCATCCATAATTCTTCAAAAGTCTTTCCTCATGAACGCTGCCTCCTTGTTATTCTAACTTGATTAATTGGTTATTAATCATGTTTGAGCTTTTATTTTTTACCAGGCTGTATTGTGAGTCTTTATTTTGGACCATGCTATATTATGTCTGAAATATAATGGTGACCATGCAACATATAAATTTTGCCTCATAGGGCATAAAGAAAATATATATCAAGTAATTCAATATATGTGATAAGAGAAATATATGGTGACATGGGAACACTTAGCTACATAAATTCACCAAGAAAACTTCAGTGTTCTGCAGAGAAGCAGATTTGTGAATGATGAATATGTGTTAACCAGGTGAAGATTTGTGCAAAGGGAACAACATGCACAAAAGGTCAGAGGTCACACAACTCATGGATTTAAGTGAGAAGTAAAACACATTTAAAATGGCTAGACTGTTTACCTTTTAAAACTGTATGGAGATCACCATTAAGCATTTGTATTTCAGAGTGGTCTTGTGGGCAATATTAAAGAGTTTGGCTTTTATTCTAAGTGAACTATCAAGACTTTAAGAGGCACTGAACAACACATTGACATAATGAAAATTACTATTTGGAAAATCACTTTAGCTGCAATGTGGAAAACCGACAGGAAAATGACAAGATTGGAATCAGGTTAAATGGTTAAAAAGGGAAACTACGGTATCTGGAATGAATATATTGGAAGAAAGATAGGTAGTTATACAGTTTTCTGAGAAATATTTAGGAGAACGACCCAAGAACCTGATTAATTACATGTGAGGGAGACAGAATGATCAGAGTCATAGAAAACGCTCAAGGTTTTTGCCTGGGCAACATCTACTTGGTCTTAAGTATAATTTTCTAAATATGCTGACTACATCTTATTTCTCTTTCATATTTCTCTTCACAGGTATACCTATATATGGTGCACACAGGTTTACTTATGAATATTAATATTCATCAGACTTATAATTTTATGATGTAGTTTGAAGACCATTCATATCTGGATACACTTTAGTGTATTAATGGTCTTTTAAAATTACAATAACCTCGATTAAAAATACTACTCTAATGTAATTTAATTGATGCAAAATGTAGTGGAACGATTATTTTTAGTATTTAGAAGGAAAAATATTTGAAAGTTTAAGGTGGTTTTAATATTTTTAAGGATTATCTCATACCCTTCTCTCAGATATGCCTGCCAATGATTAGATATCAAGCTTGTATTCATAAATCCCAACAATCTGTTGTTTTCATTCTACATATAATTTTATTTAATAACTTAGTTAATTGTTACATCATACATTAATAAATACATTTTGCTTTTTAGAATATCAAAACATTACAATTAAGATTTTAATCTTCTTTTTAACTACCAATCTTTCTCTTTCATAGGTATAAAATCATGATGTGTGTGTGCTTCTCTCTCTCTCTCTCTATATATATATTTACTTGTATTTATGTATATGTCTTTGTGTGTGTGTGTGTGTGTGTTTATCGAATCTCCCAATAGAACAGAAAACATCATTTTGGATACCATTTTACATGAGTAGTATAATTTGAAGATAATTTGGTAAATTGATTTATTTTCAAAATATGCCTAATAATCTATGCATATGGGTACACATATTTCTCATCAATCATTTCAAATGATTTCTCATATTTTATACTATAAATATATTAGAGTGTTGTACATTCTCATGACTTATATTGAGGTTTACAATTTATCTTTTAACACAAATATAGATTTGGGGTTATGTTATTGGCCAAGTTAATGATGAAAATGGAGAAATAAAGAATTTGAAGTGTAGAAAAATTGTTAATATTATTAACTTCTCACATTTTACTCAGCACTACTCAAGAATAACCTTACTTCCCCAAAACACCTCGGGAATTGATTTATCATTCACCCTTTGTGCTAACCAGTAATGAGAGATAGGAGACTAGAGTGATATAGGTGAAAAAATTGTGTGGAGTTTCCCAGCTCATGTGAAAAGAAGCTAGGAGAAAAACACTCCGAAGAATTTAGATAATTAAATTGCGTTCTTCAGTAATCACTCTTTCTCAATGCCATAAGACCACCTATGTGGAAGGAAATTGGTCTTGCCAAGATCTTTCAGGCTTCTTCAACCATTTCTTCACCTCAGCTCCATGTTTCCCTAGTCTAAATCTTTCAGGAATTAGTTGTTTCCTCCACTCCATAAATCTGAATTAAGGAAACACTCTCTCAGGGGGAAAGACATATGTTAGAAATTCCAGCAGCAACTGATTTTGGTGTTCATCTATTTGGAACATGACCTTTAATAACTGGTTAGAGAGAAGACCTGGTGATTGATTTGTTAAGAGTTACATTGTTGTAATTGATTTATTGATTCGATAAGTGCTCCTGTGTAATTGCCATAAACAGCATTCATTACCATTAATTTGAGATTGTTCTTGGGTTCATGTCAATTATCGAAAACAGGGAGACCTGTGGTGTAGAGTTGAGACCACATAAAGCACTGTAATTTCAGATCTTATTTCTAATCTGACATGAAAAGTAGCATTGAACTTGGTACATAAATAAAAATCCAAATGTTAATTAATCTAAAGATAGTAAAAAATGTCCCAGAAGATTTTCCTATTAAAAAGAAGGAATTTGGACTCTTAAATCAGAATAAGGCAAACAAATGCGTTGTCCCCACAAGATCCATACCATGAAATAGTGGGAGGAGCCTTTTTAGACATATATTTGATGGTGGTATCAGTGGGCTATCAAACTGACAGACACTGACGATAATTTTCTATGTTCACAAATTGTTCATGGGCTGTTATACAGGCAGATGTTTGCAGGATTTAGTAATACAATTAAGAAGTATGTTTATAAGAAAGATTTATAACCTATGTGAAAGTATGTACAAAGGAGTGAAGAACCCAAAACTGTTAACCAATCAACTTGAATACGTAGAATAATGAAAAGCATTGAGTCAAAAATTACTTCCTTGGTTGGAACATCAGATGAAAAATTTCCTTGGTTGGAACACCAGATGAAGTAGATTATTGTCTATTCAGGTGAAAAAAATGTGTACCTGAATAAAATGTTGACAGCATGAAGACCTCTATGTCAAGAAGCAATTCAATAAAATTTAAGTGAAACACAAGTATGGACTTTGAGAAAAATGTATCTTTTCAAGTAGGTAATAAGCTATAATATATTGAGACTATTTATCTTCTGTGTTTCACTTTGATTGTCTTATTTGATTAAAAATAATTATGGTTTAGGAACTATAGTTAATTTAACCCTACTTCTCCAGAACTCCTTGCTCTGTATTAAGTATATTCTCCTATGAAATCAGTTTAGATTCAATTTTGGTCTACTATTTTGAAAACTAAGAAAAAATAAATCTACTTTTCTTACAAATTCCCTCAATAAGTAAATCAGAGGTCACATTTTTGTTTTCTTTTTAATGTGGCATTAGCACTTCAATTAAGGATCCTTTCATTTCACTATAATTCATCAGTTTAAGGAGTTAAACTTCCTTAATATGAGGAGAGAACGTTTTAAATTTATGAAGCTTATTTTTCAAACTGTCTTTCTGAAGACTGGACAGAGAAATGAATAAAATGTACATTCAAAATAAATAATTCCCTCAGCTATATAAATGTGCCAAGATACCATGGTAATTTTTATAACACAATTGCTGCTAAGGGTGTGGAGATGATTCTCCCACCTTCTTTTCATCCTACTCAGATAGTTCTGTTCAATTTATTCTGTCAACAAGTTAACAAAAATCAAAGGGACAAGAACCTGATGTTCTGAAGAAAGCATTTAGAAAGAGACCAGAGGTTTTGCTGCCTCAGCTGGGAGGTGTGACGTTTACCCTTTTCTAGTGATTTCTGGCTGCATTTGGACTGTCAAGACAGTGGTAGAAGCCAGGAACATCTTTCCCATCTGTGCTTGGCATCCATTTTATAGAGTGACTGCCAAAGGAGAAACAGCTTCTTTTAGTACACACCTCAGTACCATTTTTCCTACCTTTTAACTCTCCATGAGGTTACATTGCAGAGGACTTGGTAGCAGAGTAGTGGGCCAATTGAAAATATAGGGATTGTACAAAATTCAGTAAGTCTCCATTTTAGAACTATTTGCTATCTGGATACTTCTAGATATAATCTATTTGCTAAACTTTATACATTTACCTAAAATCCTATACAGTGGTTTGACAAAAATATTCCCTTCTGAAATGCCATGAATAAAATTTATGCATGAAAAGGAATAGGTTTAAAGCCTAAGTCAGAAAAAAAATCTCAAATATTCTGAATTCAACAATTTTCATAAATATGTATCATGAATTGGAGGGGCTAATTACATTTTAACATTTTGCTTTATTGAATAATTTTCTAATGTTCTACAATGTGGATATTGTGTATGGGAATAGCAAATAAAAGAGAAAAAAAGGTAGATAAACACTGAGGTTAGGAAGAATATAAAAGCACATAAATGAAAAAGCCTGCAATAAAATTATTTTTCAGTTAGGATGTGTATATTCAAACCAAAAATTATTCAAGTCAATATATGTGAACATATTTATATATTACTGCTCACTGTGCTTATGGCATTGTGTCTGATCTTACAACTGATTCAAACACTCATATTACGCCCTTGAACCAATCCATAAGCTTTGTGAGGGGAGGAACCTTTTGTATGAAATTATTACTAAAACTTGATTTATAGCTTTTTTACCCATTGAGTTCTGGATAAATATTTTTGAATGAATGCACATCAGTTAATAATTGTTCTCAAGTAGCTTACTATCTATTAAAGGAAATGCATATATAAATAAACAACACAAACAACTTTTGAAAATTATTATAAAATCACGAAAGCTTTCTATTACATTTTCAAAAGATAAGAAATTCATATTAACTTGAGGTAATTAGGAAGTAATATTTTAGATAGAATTAAAGAATGTGTACAAAAAAACAGTAGGAAATGTTGGGATATTGTGTGCTGAAGGAATTAAAAACCTAAGTAATGGTAACTAGCTTGACTTGACAGGTGCATTACGTATGGTTAGGGGAATAGCAGGACATAATACAGGGAAGCTGATGTCATATTATACATTGTCCTTAGTATCTGGCTTAGGAATTGAATATAATTAGATAAGAAAAGAAGGGAGGTAATTAACCAATAGCTTAAGCAGAGAAGTAAAGTATATTAGTAGCACTTCAAGTAGATTAAGCCAAATATGTGTATATGTCAGATAAATTGGAGAAAAGATACTGGATACGTGGTGACTGCAGGAGGTGAAGGCAATGATAATGAGGTGTCACAGTAAGGTGGTGGCTCTGGGAATAAGATGGATTCAAGAGAAGTTCGGTTTTGTAATTGGAATAATACTGGGCCCCCTTGAGGTCTGTCTTTGCCTACCACATCTCTAAGCACTCAAACAATACCAAAAATCTTCAATATTTTTTGAGTTAACAAAAGAGAAGTCCCTTATCAAAATACAAGAAAATATGCTTAAATCCTCTTTAAGCATCTTATCTTCTCTTCTGTATTTCAAGGTACATATTACTCTAATCTCTGTTTTTTCTTTATTCTCTGTTGTCAGATCATCTTTTTCCAAAAAAAAATCTTGTTCTGAAAAATGAGCAAAATTTTCAAAAGGTACATAACTTTTGGGAAGTATAGTGCTTTTACAATTCTCTCTCATTTGTCTCATGAAAAGAAACTTCCACTTCCAATCCCTGACCTTGGAATTTTGGTGAATTAATTTCTATATTGACGAGTGTATAAGGGGTAAGTCATGGTTGATGAGTATATAAAGGAAAATCTGTGACAGGTATAACCATTTGATTGTCTATATTACTCCATACCAATATTTAAATGACTGAGCTACCAAGGTTATTAATTGTGATGCCAGATTTTCTAATGAGTTATATTTTATGATTCACATAAAGTTATTGGCAGAATTCATGACACATACTAAGTAGTTAGCAATCATTGGCTATTATAATTGTTTGAGTTCCATCTGCTAATTTTAGAGTCAATCCTCTTGATTAGTTTTTTTCCGAATATGAAGGTAGTTAACTCTATGCTCATCCTCCTTCAATTTATTTGCCTAATAATCCTGAAGCTATTTCCCTAAAAATTTTAAACAATGTTAGTAGAATATTCAAATTGAAATACCCACAAATAAATTACATAAGAAAATTCAAGAGAGTTTCATAAAGAAAACTCAGAAGAGATATTGCCTTTGAAAGCATTTGCACAGACAGTTGCAGAAGTGGACAAGATTGCCAGCAAAAGTACAGCTATATGCACCAAAAAAAATTAAAAAATGGAGAGAGGGAGAGAAGAGTGAATCTTTGAAAACATCTAGATTTGAGGAAAAAGGGTGAAGCAAATGAGGAGCGTTATGCTTACAGGAAAGCCAGAAAAGCACAATGATTAAGGGACCTGGAGTAAAAAAGGTTGGATAGTATGACATATGCCACAAGAGTGGATGGGAAAATGGATATATTGAGGGAGATTTCATTGGATTTTTTCACTATAATGAGGAGGTGTGAAACCAGATATCTATAAGTAAATTAAGATAAGAAGTGAACAATGGATTGTTACTGTTATGTAAAGAGGTTTGGAAATAGAGATAAAGGGAGCACTTGCACAAAGATGTGAGTTCCAAGTCACATAATATAACTGCACAAAACCTGCATGACCACTCATGAGGAAGTGATAGAGGTGACTGATCTGAACATAGGTGGGCATTTAAGCTACGTGGGCTTTAAGATATTTTCTTACCTTGACAGTGTATAATTCTGTGCAATAAGGATATAAACAAGAAGTGTGAGTAAGTAGCAAGTTCAAAGCTTATGACATTTTCCTGAGATGTGCTCATTCTGAATACTTACTATAGTACTAATTTGAGTCAGACTGTATTCAAGAAACTGTAGATACAGTGGCAATTAATGTAAACAATACATGTGCGCTAGTGGAATTTATATCATAGTTGGGAGGGGGTGGCAAAAAACAAAGTAGTAAAATTACAAATTAACAATATAGTTTGGATATTAACACGTGATATGAAGCACATGAAAAGAACAATATGACTAAAAAAGACTTGGAATGAATAGAATCCTGCTTTTATATAGGCGGTTGAAAAACATCTCTCTGGATGGTGACGCTTCCTGGAGACTTGAAGCTGGAAAAGGAACTAGCTGTGCAGACGGGTACGGGGAGAGGGTCCAACTGTGGAATCTGCACATGCAAGGACCCTGAGCGTGGTATTTGGAGAAACAGAATGAAAGCCAATGCACTAGACAGTCATGAGTAAAGGAGAAAGTGGTAGAAGATTAGTGTAGCGCTGTTTATCTGTTAAACAGGGGAGATAGGAGATGTCTGCAAGGGTGGAAATAACCTGGATGAACAAAATTTTGGAAGTCAAGTGGAGATTAAATCAGACTAACTTTTTACCTACAAAGATATAAGGGACATTTAATTGTCTGATGCAGGAGTGTTTTTGAGGTAGAGATTGGGGATTTAAAGATGTGTTCAGGGACCGGCCCAGTGGCATAGTAGTTAAGTCCGCACGCTTTGCTTTGGCAGGCCCAGGGTTTGGGGGTTCAGATCCCCTGTGCGGACCTACACAACACTCATCAAGCCATGCCATGGTGGTGTCCCACACACAAAATAGAGGAAGATTGGCACAGATGTTAGCTCAGGGACAGTCTTCCTCAAGCAAAAAGAGGAAGATTGGCAAGGGATGTTGGCTCAGGACCAATTTCCTCACCAAAAATAAATAAATAAATAAGATGTATTCATACTGTAATTCCTTATTCCCAGTAATATAGGAAGCAATCTTCTGAGAAAGAAAGGAATACAAAGAGATTGGTTATGCAGAAAGGGAGGGTAAAAGAAATTTGGATCAGTTTCACAGGAAATGCAATGGGACATAAAAAGTTATATATTTCCAATCACCATTTAGAATGAAGTTGTACATAAACAAACATTTATTAAGGCCTTTATATGTATGAGACTAAGGACACAGGGAATATGAAGAAGAAAATAATGTGACCCCTGACACTGGCAGCTCGTATTTGGGTAAGAGATCGCACAACCAGGACTCCCATGAATTTGTAGTAGATTTCATCAACGTAAATTTATAAATTTATCCAATAAGTCATAATCACATAAATAACAATAAATATTTTAATTTTATTCTTTTCCATTAACAGCAAAATCTTTAGTGTGTGCGCTCTGGGATTTTGCGTTAATAATAGTTTGCAGCGTAATGCATAACCATGAATTGGCCTCAGGCCTGTAATTTGCTCTGTTGACAGGCATAGGAGCTGATAATACACAGTGAATCATAAGCATTGTCTTGAATTAATGCAGCAGCTTGCTGTTATTTGCAATTGTTTGTATTCAGTTCCTTCACTCAGACCTATTAAAATATCTAGAAACGTGGAGTTTTCTTTGATCCTCAATGTCTGTATGTGCAATGCCATAAACACTAAATTAATGTACAAGTATATATACAGGACTGATTCTGAACTCAAATATCTTTCAAAATTGAGTAGTACTCTTCATTAGCTAAGCTAAGGTAATAATAAACGTCAAATGTTTTGTGCAAAGATGCATTACTGTTTCTCCTCAGCTGGCTCAATAATAAATTGTTAGCCAAAACCTTCTAAGGTCTGCTAATTAAACTGTTGAATTAATTAGTATGCAATAAAGATGCTGATATTTCTATATGAATCCGTCATTAGAATTTTGGCTTTCTCTGCATTTTATTAAATTATTTAAATATTTTAAAATCTTGGAAATGGGCCTACATAGTTATACACATTTCCAACTTAATTATGCCCAAAATAATCTGTTCCCAACATTTTTTTTCTTTTTGCCAGATCCCTTCTCACCATCTGCTTATCCAAAACTATTAAAGTGTAAAGATAAAAGCACATTTTAAACTCACTAAAAGGCAATCAGTCTTTTGCCAAAGTCCCAAGTCTTTAACTCCAGAATTTTCTTCTATGGTGCAATAGCTCCAATTTTCACTTGGACACCAAGATTTTTATATCACAGGGAACTTCAAATTTGTCATATACAGAATCTGATAAAATTATTCCTTTACTCTATAAAATACAAAATATATAAAATTCCTGATCTCTGTCTATCTTTTCTCTGTCAAAACTCTCATTATCTATGCAACACATGCAACCACAAAGGTAAAAGTCATTTCTATATTTCCTTTATTACATCCTATTCAACCAGTTGCTTGTCAAGGGTGTTGAATACAATCAAAATGTTTACTCAAATGCCCTTTGCTCCCAGTTGCACTTGTCTCTAGTTAAACGCAAGCCTCAGGGCTTCTGGGATCCTGTGACAGCACCTTATCCTCTACGTTTTTCAGCTTCCAGTCTCAATCTACTTGATGACTAGTTTTATCTTACCAAATAAGACCTAATTCCTGATTTAACATACTAAATTTTTGCTTATAGTACTGAAGAATCAATTATTCCCTCAAGAATTCAGTCCAAATTTGTCTACATAGATTTGCACTACATTGGAAACCATGAAGTGTTTTTCATGCTCACTTCTTCTTCTAATAAGACCAGTTTCTGGAAACTAATCTTTTTTCCTATTAGATTTTTTTCCTTCTATTAGAACGATCTGTAGACTATTTATATGGGAGTGACTTGGGGGTGAGTTTGTTAAAAATAATGATTATGTTAGTTTTCTTATTGTTGTTGTAACAAATCACCAGAAATTTAGTAGCTTAAAACAACACAAAGACATTATTTTATAATTCTGGAGGTCAGACTCCTAAAATGAAAGTGTTGGCAGGGCTGCGTTACTTCTGGAGGCCCTAGAGAAAAATCTGTGTCCTTGCCTTTTTCAGCTTCTAGAGGCTACCTATATTCCCTGTCTACTGTTCTTCCATCTTCAAAGCCAGTAATGTAAAAGCCCCAAATCTTCCCCTCCACTCACCTCTCTGTTTCTCTTTCATTATCAAATAACTTTTTCTAACTCTGCTGATCCTGCCCACCGTTCATAAGGACCCCTGTGATTACATTATCCTGGACCATCACCCCATCTTAAGATCTTTAACTTAATCACATGTGCAAAGTACTTTTGCATGTAAGATAACACAGTCACTGGTTGCAGCTACTAGGATACAGGCATTTTTAGGGGGCCATTATTCTGATTTAAAAATATATTACACAACTCCAGTAATCAAAACAGCATGGTGCTGGCATAAAAACAGACATATAGACAAATAGAACAGAATAGAAAGCCCAGAAAGAAACTCACAAATACATGGTCAACTGATCTTTGACAAGAGTGCCAAGAATTCACAATGGGGAAAAGGTAGTCTCTTTAATAAATGGTGCTGAGAAAATTGGATATCCACATGCAAAAGAATGAAATTGGACTTGGACCTTTATCATAAAGCATACATAAAAATCAACTCAAAGTGGATAAAAGGCTTAAAAGTAAAACCAGAAACAATAAAACTCTTAGAAGAAAACATAGGGAAATAGCCTCTAGACATTGGGCTTGACAATGATTTCTTGGATATGACACCAAAGCACGGGCAACAAAAGCAAAAAATAGACAAGTGAGACTATGTCAAGCTAAAAAGCTTCTGCATAGCAAAAGAAACAATCAACAAAATGGAAAGGCAACCTACAGATTGGGAGAAAATATTAGCAAACCATGTCTATGATAAAGTGCTAACATCCAAAATGTATAAGAAAATCATTCAACTCAATAGCAAAAAACCAAATAACCCAATTGAAAAATGGGCAGAGTACCTGAACAGATATTTTGCCGAAGAAGACATATAAATGGCTACCAAGTACATGGGAAGGTGTTCAACATCACTAATCATCGAGCAAACATGAATCAAAAGCACAGTAAGATATTATTTCACACTTGGAATGACTATTATCCATAAAACAAAAGGTAGCAAGTATTAGTGAGGATAAGAATGACCCTTGTTGATGCGAATGTAAATTGGTGCAGGCACTATGGAGAATAGTATGGAGGTTCCTCAAAATATTGAAAACAGAATTACCGTTTGATCCAGTAATACCACTTCTGTCTACCAAAATGATTCTGAGGATTTCACTTCACACTATAGAATCACTCTCTGAATTTGAAACCCTAAATCTACACCTTAACCCTCCCACGACTCTTAAAGACTTTACCAGAAACATTTGAAAACGGTGAAAATTTGAAATATATGGAAAGAAAGAAAAGAAGAAAGAGAAGGAATCCCAATGGCACTCCAACATTTAATTTCAATTTATTTTAATGCATATCTGGCATCTGGATATTTTGTTGTGCTGAGTTTTACAAACAAAAAACTCGAAACTAATGAAAGACACTACGTAATTTCTCTCAAGCTGAATTTTCTACCATAATTTAATTTCTTCCTTCTCATTCAATCCATATTTAATCCATTTTGGATGTCTTGCCGTATTGTAAAAATGCCATTAACTTTCATATATTTATTCCTTTGCTCTTTCTAGAGTATTATTCTTTCAACTTGAAAATTTCTTTTCATTTCTCAATGCCCATTTATTGAAGGAGGTCATCAAAATGATGTGCCCACCAGTTGGCCCATGATCTGGATCTGGGCAATTAGAAGCTCTCCACTCCCTCCACCCTCATCTTTGGAATATGTGCTCCCTTTGCCCTCCCCATTCCCAGAAGCTGCAGTAAGGATACAGCTTTGAGCTAGTAACGTGATAATGAGATTATCCGGACTGGGTATGAGACTAAAGCCAGTTAAGGCCCCCTGTGTACCTGACTGAACCCAGTTAAGGCCCCTTTATAAATCTTAAGAATTGACAAGTGGGTGTGGAAGTCTACTGTCTTGTAATGGCCCAAGACAAGCCTCGTAAGTAAGTTCCCTTGTTCATGAAACCTGCCACCTACATGTCTGGAGTGGTCTACATGTTTCTTTCGTCTGTGCCTGCCCTCTGTGAGAGTAGCGCCAGTTTCAGATTACAGCCGGGAGGTTGCCACCCAACACCATTCCAATGCCACTTTACTTCTGGAAAGTATACCCAGGATAATTTCCCCTCAGGAAAAAATCAATTAGCCCCTCTCGTATTCCCCTATATTTTGCCTTTGCGTTTACTTCTCCAACAGTGTTTCTTCTCAGGGTTTCTAATAGTTATTTTAACTTGGAAAACTCTTCATTGTCTAGAATTTTTCCTAGTATCTCTGACCCACAGACAAGATATACTACAAATACTCCTGGTTGTTTTACATAAACTGTAAATAGCTTGAAAACCACTAGTCGTTAAGAAGGAGAACCGTATGTCTCATTTTGTGTGTCCTTTATATGGAACTGTGACCTCCCCAGAGTTAGAAATTAGGAAATACTTGTTGAGTCAATAAATGTAGTAAGAAGAGTGTGACAAAAATGAAGCAAAGTACAGGTTAAATTTACTCATCCATTGTACAAGTAACTTACTAAGTACCTACTATATACAAGGCATGTACTGTTGTACATAGGCATATACTGTGTATATATTGAAGAAAAGGACAGAGACCGTCTTTTTCACAATTTTTAGTATGGCAGAGGAGGCAAACTTGTAACAGCATAGTATATATCCTAATGCAGTAAATTTAAAGTATTATTAAATTGTACAGGCAAGAACCTTAATAAAATCTTATGTGGAATAAGATTAGGAATCTAAAATCCAATTCCCTGCAAAGATGTCAGAGGAAATATTCAGAAAGAGATAACTTCTGTTGCAAAGATGCAAGATGGAGAAGAATATGGCCCTTCCTGGGGAACTGCAAATAGCTTATTGGAGTGGGAGCAAAGATTGCTAAGATAACTATCACAGGTTGATACTTGAGAGATATTAGTAGGAAAATAATTACTAGTGGCAATTAAATGATTGTTGTATTCCAGGTTCTGTGAAATGACCTTTGTCTATCTTTGATCATTTAATTCTCACAGTAACCATATGGGGTGGAAGAACTTGGGAAAAACTGAATATAATGAGAAGAGGCAAAGCAGAGATACTAGTCAAAGAAGACACTAAAAGGAATATGATGCCACAAGTGGGATTATAAATAAGAAAATTACTTAGAATTATTAAATAATTTATGTACATAATTGAATGATTTGATAGTTTTCAAAATATTGTAGTAACTTATGTTAATCTGCTCAGGCTGCCATACTAAATACTTTAGACTGGGTGAGTTAAGCAATGGAAATTTATTTTCTCACAGTTCTGGAGAGTGGAAGTCTAAAATCAAGGTGCCAGCAGGATGGTGACTTCTGAGGGCATTCTTACTGGCTTACAGGCACCTGCCTTCTCACTCTATCATCACGTGGCCTTTCCTTAGTGTGTGCATGTGGAGAGACAGAGAGATCTCTCACTTCCTCTACTTATAAGGTCACCAATCCTATCAGATTAGGACCCTACTCTTGTGACCTCGTTTAACTTTACCTCCTCCAAGCCCTATCTCTAAACACAATCCCACTGAAGGTTAGGGCTTCAACATATGAATTTTGGTGATGCACATTTCAGTCTATAGCATTTGTCCCTGGCTCCTCAAAATCCATGTTCTTCTTACATGCAAAATACATCCATTCCATACCAACAGCCTCAAAAGTCTTAACTCATTCCAGCATCAACTCTAACATAGAAAGTCCAAAGCCTCATCTAAATATATAAATCCAACACGGGTAAGACTTGAGGTACGATTCATCTTGAAACAAAATTCCTTTCCATCTATGAACCTGTAAAACCTGATTATGTCCTTCCAAAATACAATAGTGGGACAGGCATAGAACAGACATTTCCATTCGAAAAGGGAGAAATAGGGAAGAAGAAAGGAGTATGGGTCCCAAGTGAGTCCAAACCTAGCAAGGTAGATTCCATTAGATTTTAAGGCTCAGGAATAACATTCTTTGCTCTGATGCTCTTTCCTTCAGGCCTACTGGGGTGGCAGCATCACCTCCACAACTCAGCATCACCTCCACAACTCTAGGCAGGAGTCAGATCCCCTGACTCTGCCTGGCCAGAGGCCAACCTCTGCAGCTCTGCTTGGCCGGGGTCCTGCCCCCAAGGCTTTGGGCAGCCCCACCCCTATGGCTCTGCAAAGCAGTCCTGTCCCCAAGGCTTGAGGCAGAGGCTGTATGGCTGTGGAAATCAAGCTGGTGGCCCAGATGATCTCTGAATTGCCTTTCAGGTTATTTTTTCCATCTTCTTGAAGAATAGCCTATGTTCATAGCTCAATAGCTCTGTCGCCCTGTTCTGTCAAATCCGAGGAGTAGGAAGCCTGCCTTTGTTTCATCCCATCTCCATCCCCATCAATTCAAACTGGCGGTATTTCTGCTTATGTAATCCTATAAGATCTTTATCAAATGATAGCCCAGCAACATCTTTGGAGTTCTCTTCAGAATCTGTTCCCTCATTTTTTCAAGTTCTGCTTCCATTTTACTTAACAATTACTTTTTTCAATTCATTTCTCTCTTCTCACATTTTACCATCATCAGTCAGGAGGAACAATACTCCTTCAATATCCCTCCTTCAATAGTTTGCTTAGAAATCTCATCTAGGTGCTGGCCCTGTGGCACCGTGGTTAAGTTTGCATGCCCTGCTTTTGCAGCCCCAGTTTGCAGGTTCAGATCCTGGGCGTGGAGCTACGTACCACTTATCAAGCCATGCTGTGGTAGGCATCGTACGTATAAAATAGAGGAAGGTGGGCGCAGATGTTAACTTAGGGCCAACCTTCCTCAGCAAAGAAAAAAAAAGATCTCTTCATCTAAATATCCAGTTTCATGCTCACAAGTTCTACATTCCACAAAACAGTAGATGGTGAATACAATTCAGCCAAACTCTTTGCCACTTTATAACAAAGTTCACTTTTTCTTCAATTTCCAATGACACGTTTCTCATTTCCATCTGAGACATCACCAGAATGGTATTTAATGTCTATATTTCTACCTACATGCTATTCATGATTATTAATGTAGTCTTTAAAAATATGGAAAGTTTCTCTCCAGCTGCCCCCTTTTCTTTGAGAGCCCTCACCAGCACTGCCCTTAATGCCCATATTTCTAGCATGCCCTCCAAAATTTGTCTAGCCTCTACCCTGCCCAAAAGCCACTTCCACATTTTTAGGCATTCATTACAACAGCACCTGGCTCTTGGTACCAAAATCTATGTTACTCTGCTGGGGCTGCCATAACAAAATATAGACACACATAGACTGTGTGGCTTAAAGCATCAAAACTTATTTTCTCACAGTTCTGGAGATTGAATAGCCAAGATCCAAGTGCCAGCAGGGTCGGTGTCTGGTGAGGATTCTCTTCCTGACTTGCAGACAGCTGCCATCTGGCTGTGCCTTCAGATGGCCTTTCCTCAGAGCGTGCAAAGAGAGAGAAAGAAAAAGAGTCAGAGAGGGAATTCTTCCTCTTCTTATAAGGCTATCAATCCTATTGGATTAGGACCCCACCCTTGCAACCTCATTTAACTTTAAGTACCTCCTAAAAGACCTATCTCCAAATACAATCACGTTGGGATTCAGGGGGGCACAGTTCGGTTCATAGCATAATATATAGGTCTCTCATATCGTTTTAAATTTGTTTACATAATTAACATCATACTTATCCTGGATTATGTGCTAAGAATCTTATCTCAATTGATCCTCAAAAATTATCTCACTTGTGAGGGTCCTCATTTGAGGATCACTTAAATTATCCCATTTGATTCTCTGAGTCATGTTTTATTATCTCTATTTGGTAGGTTTAGATATGGAGGCTTAAAAAGATTAAATAATTTCCCCATAGTCACAGGGAAGGTATATAACAAAGCAAAATATTAACCCACATATGTCTGAAACCAAAGTTCATCCCTTAAAACCTACATCATACTTAAAAACAGAATGTGTAATATAGTCACATGACTCATATGAATATATTTTATCTTTGATCAATTTCAAGTTCATGGGTCAAATCTGCAAAGAATATTAACAAAGATAAGCTGTATGATTGAAATAGCGATAACATGAAATCCTTTAATGCATACAGAAAACTGAAGAATCTAAATTTGCAAATAAGAAGTGGCAACAAAGGTGAAGATATCATTGCAAAGTATAGGGCTAATTCCGTGTATATATTCGCCAAATAATATATAAAATAATTCTTAGGTATTATATATGGTTATACGCAAAAAAGAAAGATAAAATTGGTTTGTTTCACTGCCAAATGCATAATTTTGTTGTCATCTACATATTCTTATTAATTTTTTCAAATTTAACCAACATTGGATGAAATATTAGCCTGACAAAATGTATCTCTCAATAATTACCACTTCATTAACGAAGTATGCAGACAACCACAAGAAGATATTTTATGACATTACTTATAAATCATTAAGTAACAAATATGTGGTGTTCCCTGTTGGTTAGAGTTACACAAAAAAGGACAAAGAGTCATAAAGATGAATTTTGGTAACAGATTAAGGTTTCTTACTTGATTATATAATGTCAAAGGCATTTTTTTGACTCATCAAACATGAGATTTGAAGAAGGAAATCTTCTTTCTCAAAGGCTCGTGAAATACCCTGTGCGTGTGCACATGCATGAATCTAGTTTAATTAAGTTTAATTTGTAAGATGAAAGAAAGTAATGCTCAGAAACAGTCTGGATAAAAAAAGGATGAGAATGATCTCAGATATGAGAATGTGTCAAACGCAAAGCAATGTCTAAGCCAGGAGACAGTTGAGAGGCAAGATCAACCATTACAGATTGTGAAATGCTCACTGTGAGCCTAAATATCCACTTCTATGAGATAGCAGAGTTCTCATGCCTTCTGTAAGTGTCTCAAAGGGTTATCTTGAAACAGCAATTAAAATAAATAAGAGGAAAACTTTAAAGCATGTAAATCATAATATAGGTGTAAGTACCACAAGTATTGGCGAAGCAGAATAATGTGGTTAAGATCATAGACCCCAATCAGGTTAACCGGGTCTGAATTTTGGCACTGCCTCTTCCTAGCCATGTAAAATCATCCTTGTTGCTTGTTATATCCATGCCTCTGTCTGCTCATTTGTTAAATGGGGTCTTGAGTGAACCTGTCTTAAAGGCAACTGATGAGGATTAAATGTTCTAAATACCTTAAAGCTCTTACCACAGCGCCTAGCAAACACTGAGAGCTTGTAAAGTCCTCTTCAATAATCATTATTTGTGATCATGACCTGTTTTTCGTTTGTTTGTTTTTGGATCAAATTGAGTAATAGAAATAAAATTTTATTTTGTATAACATCTTCTAAGTCAAATGAAATATCATTTGACTCTAAACCACAGTTAATAGAGTATGCTAAAAATTTGGTGGAAATGGTTTTGTTTATATTATTTAGTAAAGATTAGGGGATTATTTTCCTTTAACGTACTCTTTCTGTGAGGAAGTAAATTTCTTTAAAATAGACATAGGGTTATTTCAACTTAAGAAATAACTACTCTATAGAGCCGCAACTTACAGATTTACAACTTTAAACGGTAAAAAATAATGAACTAGCTAAACTACCCATTGGAGAAAATTCTTTCAAAATTTAGGAACATATCATCTATAAAGCACAATGCTACCTTTAAAATACTGAACTCCCACCATTGTGCTCAAAGAGTTACAGTCAAGAAACTATTAAAACCTCCTAGTCAGGCGATACCACATTGCTGAGTGAATGAGTCATAGATAATTCCCTGCAAACTAAAAGGAGATTATTCTGGGGCTGGACCCGTGGCGTAGTGGTCAGGTTCAGCATACTCTGCTTTGGTGGTCAGGGTTCACAGGTTCAGATCCTGGGCATGGACCTACACCACTTGTCAGCCATGCTGTGATGGTGACCCACAAATAAAGTAAAGGAAGATTGGCATAGGTGTTAGTTCAGGGCTAATCTTCCTCAGCAAAAAAAAAAAAAAAAGAAAGAAAAAGAAAAAAGATTGCTCCAATTTCCACACAAGGAAACATTTCTTAGAAGATGTAGCCTTTGGGGCCGGCCCGGTGGCGCAGCGGTTAAGTTCGCACGTTCCACTTCTCGGCGGCCCAGGGTTCGCTGGTTCGGATCCCGGGTGCGGACAAGGCACTGCTTGGCAGCCATGCTGTGGTAGGCGTCCCACGTATAAACTAGAGGAAGATGGGCACGGATGTTAGCTCAGAGCCAGGCTTCCTCAGCAAAAAGAGGAGGACTGGCAGTAGTTAGCTGAGGGCTAATCTTCCTCCAAAAAAAAAAAAAAACCCAACAACAACAAAAAAAACAAAAAAAAGAAGATGTAGCCTTTTATGATGCAATGATTAATTGCCTGAAGAATTTACATTTATAGAAATTTCAAATTTACCTTATGATTTCTATCAAAATTTATTTTGAGGAATTGAAGAGGAAGTGTTTAAAGATATCTTGTTATATAGTATTCCACTTACCTATTTCTGCATGAACAATAACCCCAAAATTTAATGGCTTAAAGGAACAACATTTGTTTTACTCATAAATATTCAAGTTGGGAGAAACTCAGCAGGGATGTCTCATCATTGCTTCATTCTGCAAAAGCTGGATTGCCTCAAAGGCTAAGCACTGGAATCATCTGAAAGCTTGATTAGAGAGTTGATGCCGACTGTCAGTCAAAAGGCAAATGATGCTAAAATTAAGACATGACTTCTAGACAAAATTAGGTCTAGGGTATTTTCCCTTCCCCTTGATTTGGGTGGTATCAATATGGAGCCTAGGTTATCACTCTAAAACCTTTAGCCAAGAACTCAGAAAGACTTAAGACTGTGCTTCATAGACTATTGCAATTAGACAAAAGGCCTTTTAAGAATCTTAAGCCTGTGCTTGAAGATTTTCTTTGTTAAATAATAGCTGATTTGGACTGTGAGGACATTGCCCTGTGGCAGCTTTACAGGGACTTAAGTGAAAGGTGGCTCATCTCAAAGAAATCAGTGGAAGTGTTTTTTGTCTAATTTTATAGAATTGGGGATCAGGGAACTCCAACAGAAAACTATGTTCTAAAGGCCAAATAAGTTCACTGAATATTTTTGTGAGTAAAGATTCATAAACACTCTACCACACTTATCCATCTTACATTTCTCTATGGCTGTTTTTGCACTACTACCGAAGAGTTGTAGAATTGTGACAGAAAACCATATGGTAGCAGAGAGAAAAAATATTTACTTTTTGGCCCTTTACAGAAAATAGTTGCTAACTACTGGTATAAATGATTCATTAATTAGTAAGCAACCCAAATAGCTTTCCAAGGAATTGTATCAGCTTAGATTTAAAAAAGCAGGGACAGCACAAAATGGAGAGAAGATTTTGGACTGTCATACTTCTGTAGACAACAAGAAAACTGAAGATACTACCAAACTAGAAACAAGGGGTACATTGTACAATTGTTCAATCCAGGCCATGCCACCTTTTGTGTATGTGTGTGTGTGAGAAGATGAAGTCTTTGTCCTTTCCTTTTGAACTTGGTTGGGCCTTTGTAACTCCTTTGATGAATAGAAGGTGGTGAAAATAGTATTAGGTGATTTTCTATGCAAGGTCATAGGCCTCCACCACTTCCACTGATTATGGGCCTGGATGGCCCAACAATAGTTCACACTGTTCTATGGATGCGAAGTGCCAGCTGTCGCCAGTTCCTCTTGCATAGACTTAGGAGAGACCACTCTGCTCACACTTTCTCCAAATTGGACTCGTGGAGGCTCTGGCCCCTCCCGGGGCTACATGGATGGTCTATGTTAGACCAGATAGAACCCAAGAAGTAGACTTTGACCAATGGGAGGCTGAAAGAGCTGGCAGAGTATTTGATATCCCCTCTCTCATGACGGATTCTTCTGGCGAAAAAGGGTTCTGATGCATTTTCTCTGGAGACATCTGAAGTGACTGGACTAAGAGCTTTGAGTTCTTTCAAATCTGTATCCAGCTCAATTCTTTATTCATTTATTCTATATTATTCCTTGCTTTGCTTATCTCTTCTCACTCTTATTCTCTGTGTTTGCACCACTCTGAGAAAGTGTTAGCATATACAATTTTGCTTCAGGATCAATTTCCTAGGAAATCCAGGCTAAGAAAATATTTTTATCTTTAAAACGCTAAAATTTGGTTGAATGTGTGTGTGGATACATACATATGTAAGTGGTAGTTAAATCAGGAAATATTGACCTGAAATCAAACTACTTTAGTCTAAATCTCTACACTGTCTTTAAGAACCTGTGTGACCCCCCTGACCCAGTTTCTCTTTTATGAAATGATGATAATTTCAATTTTTCATTATTTGCCTTAAAGTGTATTTAAGTAAGATAATCCATTTGAGGCACATAGAAAAGTGAATACAATATGAGAAGATCTGAGCAATTTTCATATTCGTCTTTTTACTATCATTATATCATTATTATTATGGAAGGACCATATTCTACATGCAATCTTCCTATACAGCAATAAAACTGATGAGGCTATTTTTAGAACACTTTACAAAAGCAATGACATTATCTTGGTAATATGCACTTTAACTGTTCTATTGAATTAATCATGAGCTAAATACATTTATATATATATTAACCTACTTGAAATCACATAATATACAAGCTGAGTTAATACTTTTAATACTTCTCTCCTGTATGTTATAGTCTCCTTGGGTTTGTTAAACTACATGAGCCGGAATTGAAGATAATCATTTATTCAGTTAGACATTTGGTCAGTGCTACTGATTTTGGCTTCAAAATCATATTTTATTTCTAATAGTCTCAACTCAATATTTTCTAAATGTAATATGCAAACCCAACACTATATTATTTTTAATTAACTGATTATATTCTTTATTGGGAAACTTTCCTTCTATGGCCTTATTTTAAGAAACCACTTATCAGTTTTTATATTGTTTTCATTCATTTGATACATCTTATTACTCATTTTATATCCCCATTTTCTTCAGCTTACATTATGCTGCAACAAATGACCTGATAATATTAGTGGCTTATGAAACAAGGATTTATTTCTTACTCAAGTTGCATGTCTTTTGTGCTCCAGACTATCTCTGCTCCGTGTGTGTTCACTCTGAGAATTAGTTTTACAGAGTAGTCCAAATTTAGTCTAAGCTAATTTCGTGACAAAGAGACAATAACTTGGCAAAACCCCAAGTTTGGCACATTTAATTTACCAAAGCAAGTTACATGGCCATTTCTGAGTTCAGAATGAAAGGAAGGTACAATCATCCAATGTCACCACAATTCACGTAATATGCCTCATTTCAACAAGGCATGGATAAAGAGAGTGTAGCAGTAAAATTTTTTGTAATTATACAATCTGCCACTTCTCTCCCTTCTGCACACAAAATACATGCAATCCCTTTTCAAGGGGCACAAAACAGAAATGCCATCAAAATTCAGCATAGGTTTAAAGTCCAGGATCTCACAAATAGATATAAATGTCTCCTCTTAATCCATAGCCTATAAAATTAAAGAACAAACCAACCACATATTAGGAGAAAGTATATTAAACAGGAATCATGGAATTAAAATTCCCTGCTACTCCCTTTGTCCCATCCTTCGGTTTCAAACACCTATTATGAAGTTTTTCTCACTGTATATATGGATGCGTTAGTGATAAAAGGATGGGATATAGCTGTCTCACTCCATGATCTCGCTGTGCTGAGTAATATTCAGTCGCTTCTTTTAGGAAAGTTTTCTAAATAGAATCTTACATGAACCGAGTCCACTGTCTCCCTAGCCCCCAGCTCTTACCATTCCGTCAGCTCTAAATCTTCAGTTTGCTGCCTTGGACGTCATAGGTGGAGTCAGAGATAAATTGTTGAGTATTATAAGACCTGGAATTGGAATTACTCACATGTTATTCCCTAAATATTTTATATTTATTTTCACCTTGCAGCAGGTACTTTTTGGTCTTTCCCTTTAGATACTACTTCCACTTTTGTTTTCCACAAAGGAGGCATCCATACCTTATTAGAAGGGTAAACATTCCAGAATCCATCCTTTGCCTCAAACTGCCCTTAGAATCTCCAGGAGTTGTGTCATGTTTGCTACTTTACACGTGTTGAAATTCTGGGTTTCAGGCGTGATGACATTTGAGGAAAATGAGGCCATGGGGTTTCATGCAAAACATGAAATTTAGAGCCAGACAGTCCCAGGTTTAAATCCTGCTTCTCGTATTTGTGAACCGTGTGACTGTCTCCCTGCTGTAGGACTCTCTATTTAAGAACAGTTATTGCCCAATCCTAGACCGTGTGGATTTGGGTAAGCAAAAGGAACAGTTCCAACCATCTGCAACTTTTGGGGGTTTAGCACAATGAGATATAATTAAACAAGAAACACTGTGCCTTAATTGTCAAAAATATTCCAGCTGTTTGTCTATAATAATATTACCCCCCCTGTAACACTCATACTTTTTCCACAGGTGGCAGTTGCTCTGAGCCCAGATATTTTTATCTTGATAATAACAGATGACGTTTCAGAAGTCAGATCTCTCTAATTAAGGAATTCACTCACCTCTGTCTCCTATTGAGGTGATTTCAATAAAGTTTTCTAAATCTCAATTTCTTGTTTCTACGGAAGTTGTCACTGCTTTTTAAGATGATTGTAAGCTCCTTCTTCATTGGGTAGAAACAGGTCTTGCCGCTAATCCTCAGTTGCTAACAAGTAGGGAAGAGATGGAGATGCCATCTGCTGGATGGATGTTAGGCCTTAACAACGATGTAGAGTCTGGAATTTGTGCTGCTGATGCCTTGTCATCAACAAAGAGGACATCAACATACACAGCATACAGGCTGCACCTAATGACCAGCTTCAGGTGTCACTATCTGCACTCATCCAAGATACACAGCTAGTCAGAGGAACATAACTCACTCCCAAGCCACAGACGGGTTCAGTGAAAACAATCCATTTCATTTTTTATATGTTTTGTTTAAGAAAATCACTCAGCTATTTCTAATGCTTCTGACCCAAGGCCATTCCTCCTTGCTAACAGGCTTTCCTACTAGGAGAATTGGGCCGAAAATGTGTCCTAGTGATCATTTAATGGTTAAAACTAAAAGTTGTGGGGCCGGGCTGGTGGCTAGTGGTTAAGTTCACATGTTCCCTTCAGCAGCCCAGGGTTTGCCGGTTCAGATCCCGATGTGAGCCTACACACTGCTTGTCAAGCCATGCTGTGGCAGGCGTCCCACAAATAAAGTAGAGGAAGATGGGCACGGATGTTAGCTCAGGACTAGTCTTCCTCAGCAAAAAGAGGAGGATTGGCAGCAGATGTTAGCTCAGGGCTGATCTTCCTCACAAAAAAAAAAAAAAAACCAGCAACAACTATAAGTTGTGCCTTCGGTGAGAGGGGCAATGAAAAGTATTTGTGACAATGAGATCAATGAAGAGACAACAAATAGACCCCATAAGCACCACCATTCACTTAATCTCTTCGTTTGTACTTTGAGACCCTTTTCTGGCCACTCTTCCAACGTTATGAGGATATGAAGCTGCCTTTGCCTGGAGAAGATAATCACAGAAAGGTGAAACAAGAAATCATTCATCTTTTGGGCAAGAATTTCAAAACAGCCAAAATAAGTCTCAATTCAGGTACAGGAATACAGATGTCTGTATTGGCTAACTAAGCAGCTTTACCATCGACAGACTCACCCAGAATTCTCCTGTGCAGCTAAAGTGATGAATTGGCAAGGCAGATGGTTTCCTGATTTGTTAAACACTGAGCAGAAAGCCTGGAACTGCCTCAAATTTGTGAGAAAAGAAGAATCTTGCATCATAAAACTGATAAAAGGACCAAACAGGAAGTATTTCTGTGTATGCCAATGTAGAGGATAACCTCATGAAAGAAAATGTTGTACTGCACACCTCGGCAGACATCAGCTTTGGACAGAACATTGTGGCAAACAAGCCCACTCCCACTCCCCTATCATGTGATCAACTTCATCTTCAAGGTGATCTGAACCGGCATGGAAAAACTCATACAATAAAAAATAAATAAAAACTAGAAACATAGTTACAGGTCACATGACTACATAGTCAAGAAAAGGAAAAAAGATCACAGCCTCCAGTCATTTATCATGTTTAGAGTTGAGGCAATGTTTTTCTATTAACTACCTGGTTGCTAAAGCAAAGAATAAAATATGATCGAGTGATAAAATTTGTAATATTCATATTAAAACTAACAGGAAAAAAGCCTCTATAAAGAACCATAAATTTCTCCGTAGGCAAAAAATGCTATTCTTATTCTCTCCTTCCACAAAAAAATGTATGTTCTATATAACTCTAATGATTTTGTGCTTGACCCAAAATTCACGTAGTCTATTAAGCAGAATGAAAATTACACAATCTGGGCAATTTTGACATAGTGTTTAAAAATCGATTTAAAACACCAAGTTTGTAGAAGTGGGTTGGAAAAGGTCAATTTATTAGGTTCTCATCTTTTCAAAATGGGATGTCTCATAAAAAACCCTACGTTAAAATGGCTTTACAAGGACACTATTACTTAGCAATCGTGGGGAACCATGCATTACTTTATTCTTTCCTTCATTCAGCATTAATTGTAGATGTGAAATATGCCGAGATTTATGCTGGAAATAAAAATATATAACCATAAGTCAGAAATGTGTCATCTTTTGAAGATGGTCTTTGGAATGCAGGAGACAAGTAGAAGAAATTGAAATACTTTGTCATATGTGTTAGGATAAAAATATGAAAAGATTGTTGTAGGATCTGAGAGTAGGTGCTCAGTCTGGAAATGAGGGAACAGTGTTTGACAGAGTGGTTGCTATATTACTGTGTGCTATGTGTTAAACTTAGGATTTTTGTAGTTTAGGTCATTCAATTTGGTTATATCAGTCATTTATGTTGTTTTTATTAGATATTTGTGTTTTTCTCATATTCAATGATTTTTACCTGTACTTCTGTTTAAAACATTGCTTTTTAAATTTTATCCTCTTTAGTAAAGATTTCAAATACAATAACAAAATATTTTTAAACAAAACAAATACCATCCTGTTCACCTCTTTCATTAACTCATGATTGCTTTCATTTAGTAGATGTTTGCCTTGAGATACAAGAGTGAACGGGACAGGTCTTGAGTTGAATGACAAAGGAGGAATGGAAAGAGCCACTTGGCATCAGGAAAAGTTTTACAATGTTGGTAATGTATGCGTTAAGTCTTAAAGATTAGTAAAAATTTGCCAGATGACAAATGTGGAGAGAATATTCCAGGAAAGTAAAGCTGTACAATAACATGAAAAATTATGTTTTCACCATAATCTTATTTTTCTTTTTTATGACACTGTTTTGACAAAGCTTTTTACTCAATACCTTGTGGTACTCTGGGACACAGACATACCCTATTAGCAACTCTATCACTCTCAGCTGTCTACGCTAAGGTAATACTAACGCTTCTCTCTTTTTCAAAGATTTAATTAAGCTTAATCTAGCTCAAAAAGAAAGAGTTTTCTTAAAATGATAATTTTTCAAAATAATATATCCATTTTATTGCTTCAAGGTGAATTGATGACTTCCTATAGTGATAACAAAATAAAGCAAATCTAGACTGATGAATATATAACATTCAAGGAGGATGTATTTAAAGACCCATGGACCGGCATTACTTGTAGGAGTAGTCTAGATGTCAGCAAAATAACACTTCCGGGTTCCCTCATTTTTAAATACATCACAGAATAAAAAATCATGCATAATGAACACTAATGGAATCCCATGTTAAAAAATAACAAAATATAATAAAACGAAACACAATGATAAAGATAGAGGAGGACACTAAAATGCATATTCATTAGCAAAGGGGACTGTTAAAAAAGAACAAGTTATGGAAATGCTTCTTAGCTATCCTATTGATTCAGTAGGGCAGAGATTCGACACCTATTAATAGAAATAATAGACAATAGTTTTTACATGTTTTGCATGGATTCAGCATCAACTAAGTATTATGGAAAAATTGGGTGATGTTTTCAAACTTAGAAGATGTTGCACATCCTGAGTTAATAAAAGCTTAGTATTATTAATGTATCTTACAATACACACCTTTATGGAAAATAATTTTCATCTGCTTCATTATTTAAAAGCAAATACTTTATCATTCAATAACACATTTTTCTTCCAAATGAATTTTACATTGGTTAAAAAAACAGCTTTCGATGTTCTGGAAGAAGAGAAAAAGGGGTTTGGTTATGTTTATAGGTCCATTTTGTCATGGAGTGAATGCTTGTAAGTTACCCTCTTTTCCTGTTTAACTTGCTATTCTGCAAATTCAGGTATACCTGAATAGATAATTTAGCAGAAGAGTTTGCAATAAACTTTTTCTTAATTTAATGATTAAGAGTAAGAGATATAGTGTCTTTATTGTTTGTTAATTATTTCAATGGATTCAGCACATCAGTCTCAGTATTCCCTATATTGTTTGTTAATTATTTCAATGGATTCAGCACATCAGTCTCAGTATTCCCTAACATACTGCACCTTTTCAGCTTCTGTTTTTAAGTTATCTACTATTTTATATGTCATCCAATTGATTCTCCAGAGCAATAAGGAAAAAAATCCGTTCTACTAAAGCAACAACAACCATATTTGCTTCTTTTTCTGAGTGTAGATTTACCTCGAAGAAAATATCTCTAGCGATGTTATATTTTCTTTTGTTTGTAATTTGAGAAACCGGCGCTTTCAGAGCTACTTAGATTTTCAGAGTTAAAATTGATGACGGCAGGCTCCTTGCCTCTCTTTTCCTGTTTCATTTATCTGCCTCAATGCAAGTAGGTCCTCTGTGCTGCACTCATGTATGATCAAACCAGTCTGGTCTTCTCTAGGTAGAGTATATTTGCTGAACATTTTTATCCTTTCACCATATTGTAAAACCTGACTGTCTTGTGTGTGATAGTCATGCATTTAACTATGCAACTAGTTACTGCTCTGCTATAAATCAGTTATTGCTTATATACTAATGGCTAATAAAGATTTTTTAAATCTCCAGCTCTTTCTCTATTCCCTTATTACTTGTGAATTCTCCTGCAAGTGATCTGAAAGCTTCAATGCCTTACTCCAGATAAATGTTTTGGGTAATTAAACAAATCTTATAAATGTCTGTTTTGCTCTCAGAGCTAGGCACATAGTAGGACTAAGCAATAATTTGTGATTAAACGAATGAATGAATGTTAAGATTTTTGTATGAATGTGTTTATAACACCCGCCTCTGAAAATCCCAAACTTAACATTCATGATTCTCAGCATTTGGGAACAAATCTTAAAATATATTGTAATTTGTATTTTTGCCAGAACACAAATATGCTATCGCTACATTAGCATTTAGCTGTTAGTCAACCAATCTGAGATCCTACATTTTTTTGTTCTCTAGTTTATTTTCATACTCATTAAGTGTCATGTTACTTTTTAAAGAAAATAAAGTTCTAAAAAAAGTCATCTGCAAATGACTTCATTAATATTTAAATGAAAATGTCTAATAAAAGATATCTATGAAGTCATGACTTTTTAAATCAGAATATACAAGTTGAGAGCAAATTAAAGAGTAACATTTAATTTTTTGCTAATATAATCTGTCATATATGACCTATATATTGTATATGTCACCTTGCCTAGTTACTCCAAAAAGTTGCCATTGTGAAAAAACAGTGTAAAATCTTTTAGTCTACCAGAAACTACAGAGATAACATAATCTTGACTAGACTTTGATTAAAAAAATAATAAAAAGAGCTATAAAATATATTTCGGGTGAAAATTCGTCTTATATCTGATAACGTTTTATATTATATAATATTAAGAACTTTTTCTTTATTTTCTTATGTGAGAGCTTTGTAGTGAGTTCTGTCAAATTTTTTTTAATTTTTTACGTGTGGCATGTTGACATGCTTAGAATTGATGTTTGCAACTTTCTTTCAAACAGTTCAGAGACATATGTATACTCCCATATGTGTATATACATTAAATATATGCACACACATGAACGTATATCCTCATACTTATGAATGTGTAAATATATTAAGCAAATATGACAAAACATCAACAAGTGAATTTAAATTGTGGATGTGTTGGCGTTCATATTATATTAGCACTCTTTCAACATTTCTATATATTGGAAAATTTTCATAACAACAAAATTCAACATTCTCCTACTTATATTGATCCATCACCACTGCCCATTATCTTTTTCATGGATCTCTCTTCACTTTTCCTTTTAATTCTCTTCAATGACTGCTTCAAATTTACCCAAATGATCCACGAAATCCATCTTACTGTGATCCATTCTGTTTCAAAAGTGCCTTCAAATTCAGGAAGAATATTGAGATTTCAGGCATAATTTTCTACAATTTCCACTTCCAGGAAAGAACATGGCCCTGCCTATATTTCCAGTCTTTCTTGTAACCATCCCTTCCCTCAAAAATTATGGTCCAAAAAAGAAGCAACTAATTGTTTTCATTTATTTTCTTCTACCCTAGAAGAGGAAATAGTGTCCTTCATTGGTTCACCACGCCCCAACTTCCCACACAGCCTGTAATGCTTCTCCCTATTTTTCACCTTCTTAAATATTATATTAAAACATTTAAACTTCTGTTACCTCTTCCAAAGAATCTTCTCAGAGCTCAAAGTCTCAAGTGTAAACAGATAACATACTATGAATGATTTGCATTCGTTTACATTTGTTGAGGTTTATTTCATGACCTGTGTTACTCTCTATCATGATAAATGTTCCATAGGTATGGATTTGTCATTAAATTTACGCTTTCAAGGTATTTTTATTTGAGGATCTTCAAGCTAATATCCCATGCTATCCGAGCAGCATGTCTTTGTATAGATATACCTGAATTTAATTTTTCATTAATGAGCATTATAATTGTTTCCCAGTGTTGTCCATTATGAATAAAACTGCTATTAATATTTATATATAAGTCTTTACATGGACATGTTTTTATATTTCTTGGGTAAACTATCTGTAACTCAATAGGAAACTCCCAAAATGTTTTCCAGAGTGGTTGCACCCTTTTACACTCCCACTGGAAATGTGTGAAGTTCGCTTCACAGTCTCATCAACGCTTAGCACTTTCAGTCTTTAAACTTAGCCCACTGGTATCTCTTGCTATCTCATTTTGGTTTGATTTGCATTACTTTGATAACTAAAAGTGTTAACATATTTTTGTCTGCTTTTCACCATGTGATATGTCTTCTAAAATTGCTTTATCAATTAATATTTTAAAGTATTTTATCCAACACATTAACTTTCCTGTATTATAAGCGTTCTTTGGACTTTAGTTCTTTGTATAACTAGAAGAAGAATTTTATCATAGATGTACATCCCTCTGACTTTCGGCAAAGCAATGTCATTATCTGTGGAGATTGTTTGTGTTGAGAGAGAATTTTCCCTGGCTACCTCAGCGCTCCTGCATGGTTCATGTATTCTGAAAGGAAATTGACAAGGTATGCTATAGATAGACAATGTCTCTATTTTTACATCTGCAGGGTTGTAAAAACTTAGATTTGTTTACATTATAGAAGTAAAGATAATGTTTCTCTCTCTCCATCTCCCGAGAGTGGGATAGGCAGATGTATTAGCAGCGGAGATAAGATTTGTCCCACAATTTTAGGTCCTCTCTTGTGGTCCACACTGAGTGCACATGCAAATGAAAGTCTGGTCCTCAAGGGCCCTGCAGGAAGTTGGGGTGTGGCGAACCAATGCCAGATACTATTCTGGCTGGTTTTGTTTTATTTTGCTTTATCTGTAAGTAATAAATGGTTTGTTCTCTGACTCACAGATATAGTGTTTCTTTCAGTGTCTGTCATAAAACTGATGGGCTAACTTGTAGCTTGTAAGTAGAGCCAGATTTCAGACTCTTCACAGTTTCAGACAAAACTTTAGGCAACAAGGATGGAATACTGTCAGAGACACGTTTGAAAAGAAAATCAGGGGCCACACGAGTCATTGAATAAGTGTTGAATGAGACAAGCTGAACAGATATACCCGACACTGTGGATTACATTAATCTGAGTGGTAGACAGAATAGAATATATTTGGGAAAATTTCACTGAGGCCAAAACTGTATAAGACCAAGAAGTGAATATTTTGGGAGAAAATTCTCCCTCGGTTTCTTGGTGTTCCTGAATGTTCCACACATTCTGGGCAAAGGAAATTGCCAAGCTATAATAAAGATAGACAGCATCTCCCCACCCACCCTCTGGAACCATTTACTTGGCGTCAAGGTTGTAAAAAACTAGGGACCTCCATCTGTCTTCCTTAAAGAGAACTTGTTTACATTATGAAGTAAAGATAAAGTTTTTCTCTATATATTTCCAGAAGGGAGAGAGACAGATGTGGAAGCAGCCCTTATGTAAGTCTGAATATCATAATTTTGGGGTTCTTCTTTTTCGTAGAAATCGACTATATGTGCTAGCCCTCACTGTGTTTCTCTGTGGGACTCTGGAGGGCAGGGATCTAATGCAAAATTCTATCCTGCCTGCTTTTTTGGCTGTATGTAATAAATGTCTGCTTTTTGACAGAGACACCAGACCTCTACAAGAGAAGAAGCCATTTATTACTCACAACCAACAAGTAGCTAAAGAATGTGTGTAGATGTGTGTGTGTGTGTATACAAATGTGTGTGAGTATACATTTATGAATTTTAATAGAATTCAGGCCAATCTCAAGGTAAATATAAGCATGTACCATTATCTTTGGGTTCCTTGAAATTATATTCTAAAACTAAGCATTACATAAAGTGTTCTCAAATAAATATATTTATGTTCTTTGCAAATATTCTTTTTTAAAACTTTTCACAAGAATATCACTATATATCACTATATCATTTACTTAACATGTATTTAGCTATAGTCTCACATTTTAAATTCAAATAAACTTGACTACATTAATTATTTATTATAGACTGGAAAACATACAGTAAAAATTGAAAACATTATTAAATAATCTACAAAAGATATCAGGTTAATAATTATTCCAGATTGAGCCTAATTCCTTGATAGCATTTTATTTAATAAGTATAATGTTTTCATACTTAAATTTGTATTTTTAGTTTATTCTTAATGTGCTATTAGCTGTACAGAACCTGTAAGATTTTTGTGAAAGTTGAGTGAACCATTATTTATTTTCTCAAAGCAATCCTCATTATAATTAATGCTTTAATATAATATTGGACATACAATTACTTTTTGCATCTTTCTAAATTATATTACCTCTGTTCACTGCTCAAGGTCAACCTGATTATTGCGGGGACTTTTATTTCTTTTTAATTGAAGTCATTAAAAATAAGGAAAATAATGATAAAGGTTATTGAGTTCCAAGAACTCATTTTGCTTAGTGTACAAAAACTTTATTTTATGGCATAATTATTTTAGATTTCCTAGTGAAATATTTTATACAATAAAATAATACAATGACAAAGCTATTTAATAAGTTCAAAGATCTTCAAGAATTCTCATTACGTGTATCTACAAACTCAATTATTGTCATACAAAAAATATCCGTTGCCACATCCAATTTTTCAAAAATAGTTTAATTGAAAACCTATTGCAGAAAACAGTTTAGCAGTTTCTTAAAAAGATAAACATGCAACTACCACATGACACAGCAATTGCACTCTTGGGTGTATACCAGAAAAATAAAAACTTATGTTCACACAAATGAATATCATACATGGATGTATATACATGAATCTCAATAAGTTTTATTCATTGAAGTCAAAAATTGGAGTCTGTCTTGATGTCTTTCAACAAGTGAATGGCTTAACAAACTGTGGTTTATCCATACCGTGGAATATTGCTCAGGAATACAAAAGGAACTGGCTGAATATGCAC
Source organism: Equus caballus (assembly GCF_041296265.1). NCBI lineage: Eukaryota > Metazoa > Chordata > Mammalia > Perissodactyla > Equidae > Equus > Equus caballus. The sequence continues at coordinate 75,428,123 of NC_091700.1, forward strand.
ACCAACAGGTGTGACTCTCCAGAGAATTATGCTGAAAAAAGTCAGTCCTCCTAGGATACATACTGTATGATTTCATTCACATAAAATTTTTGAAATTATAGAATGAATACAGGCCTAGGAAATTAGTTTGAAAGTTTTAGGAAAGGATAATTTTTTTTAAGAATTTTCCAAACCTGTTAATGCTCTCGTGTAAATCTAAAGTAGTGTAGGTGTAGCAGGGATATAGTAAGTACTTCTGAGAGTAATAGCAGCAAGAGAGGCCTCAATATTAAAAGCACCATAGTGATCATCACACCTATGTTCAAGAGATCTATATCTTGGAACACCTATGTGAATGAATAATCGCCCATGTTTCCTAAAGTTAATTTTCAGTTAATAAAATAAATTTTTATCATTCTGATAGATCACTATCAGAAAATATTCTCAATTATGATTTTTAAATTAAATTATCCCCTTTTCCACTTCTGTCCTTCTGATGGTGAGGACTGCTTCATAAAAGAGACCTTCTCTGAATGTTTCCAAAGGACACGTGGGAAGCATGGTGGCTCTTCTTGCTCACACAGTTTCTTCCTGACTGTGAAATTAGCAGGAGCATCCCAAATTATTATGCCTGATTGTCAGTGGAACTTCATCACAAACAACCTTTCACGATGACAGGAAATTACCAGTTTCAGGGAGTCCCGGAATAGCTTGCTCTCTTCTAATTTAATTTTAACAGTGTCAGCTTCCTGGTCTCAAAAGTGTAATCCTGATTTTAATTAAATTATTTCTGATTGGATAATATGTTTGAAGATTAAACAGACATTTTATTAACCCTAAATCTTGATACGTACACGCTAAATTAAAAGTTAGAACTTCTCAAAAAAGGATTAGAACAAGAAACTTAATGCTGAGTATTGACTATCTAATTAGATTTGGAGATGGTCCAGAGTGATTCAGTAGTCTTTGGGATTAGGTTTTACTAAAGGGGATTTGGAAATTAAAGACAGAAACAAATTATTTGTCATTTCTCCCATTAAGAGGTGAAATACATTTTCATTCCCCTTGAATCTGGGCTGGTCCTGTGCTATGCGTGGACTAACAGATTTGGCAAAAGTGATACTGCTTACCCTCTGAGGTTAAGCCTTAAAAAATCAGCAACTACATGGAGAGGCCACAGGGAGAACAAGGATCTCTGGTCAACAGCTCTAGCTCTGTTCCAGGCCAATGGTTAGCATCTCCTGCCAGCTGTGTGCAAAAGTCATCTTGAACATTCCGGCACAGTTGAGCCTTCAAATGACTGCAGCCTCATTAGACATCACATGAAGCAGAAGAATTGCCCAACTGTGTCCAATTAACCTACAGAATCATTCAAAACTAATAAATGGTCCTTGTTTTAGCCTACTAAATTTTAGGGTGGACTGTTATGCAGCAATAGATAATTGAAACTGCATTTGATAACTTCCAATAGCTCCTTTTACATCATTAGAAACACACTTGGTCAATTTGAGTCATAGAGTTTCATAGGCAAAAGGTAGGAAAAACCTAGAGTATTAAATAAGCAGTGTATTCCCTCAAATAGCCAACAAATCACCCCTTCTGGTGATATGAGAGCAAAGAAAAGCTACAGATAGAAGGAGGCGAGGGAAGGGGCACTTTTCGAAGACCCAGATAGGTTTAGCTGCTGGTGTTCCCTTCCCCCTAACCTCCTGCATTAGAGCAGTAGAATGGCACTAATGGAGAGAGATATCTACACAACATGGAAATATGTGCCGTTGTGCAGGAGACCGACATGTTTCTGCATGCCTCCAGAGGGTATCAGAGAAGCTAAGAGGGCAGATGTAGAAGCCTGGGGTCAGGTAACAGAGGGTACAGAAAGTGCAATCTCATCATCAAGAACTCTGGCTGAGAGAGCAGCAGACGCCAGTACATACACAGCAGCTAGATGGAAACTGAATGGCCACAAGTAGACTCACGTAGGACATAGCATAAGGTTTAGAGAAGTAAGGATGACAGGGTACCACATCACGATGAGAAAGGCCTTAGAGAAAAGGTTGTGAATAAGAAGAGTTTCTGCTCTCAAAACTGTTATTGTGAAGGCATATAGGTGTCATTTACATACAGATTATATCCAGGGATAAATTCTCTAAATGACTGTCTATTAGGTTCTCTAATAGACTTACCTGATTTTAAAGAGATTCTATTGATTTGACAGAAGTGAGGATGCCTTATGTTAAGCCTTGTCTACACTTGCTGTATATTTGAGAATGCATAAGAGGTTGAACCTGGAGTAACTTAACTGTGACGCAGTATTGGATCTGCATGACCATGGGTGGATCCTTAAAGGCTTGTGTGCCCTCATCCGAGCTTAATGGCAGAAAAGGCAGAGGGCTGCTGGCCTCAGTCCCTCTCACCTTAGCTTTGCTCACTCGCCGTGGATTGCACTGATCATTAAAATAGGAAAACACCTAGGAAGACGCCCGCAACTCTGTATGCTCTACTGTTCATATAGCTTTGTCATACATCTGTGACATCTAGTTTGTAATAAGTGAGAGCAAAAACAATTTCGTCCAAATATGGGTCATCATTCTCTCTGATTTTTGAAGGCAGATGAATTCTTTAAGCTTTGGCTGGATTGTACTTTTATTTGTTAGGATTAAATACTCCTTACAACTAAATAAATGGGGAGCTCTTTAAAAAGTTAAAGAAAATGAAGAACAGGGCATTTTTTCATACATCTGACTTGTTCTGTGTGGTCTTACATGCTTATAAGCATGAAAATAAATCATCTTCTTACAAAAGTTTTGCAAACTGTATGGTATTTACATTATAATGTAGATGGTACAAAAGTATAAAGCATGCAAGGTTAAAGGTCACAAAGCTAAAGGTCACAAAGCCAGAATTCATTTCAGGCTACTACCTTCTAGAGTTATGATTATGAATTTTTCCCCTACTCTGTAAATACAGGTCCAATATACCTATGTTGTCTCTCAGTGAGTAATAGTGGCATATGTATGAAATAACAGTTGAAAGCAACTTTTGGAGAATTTTAAATGGGAGACAGAGAGCAAGAGATTCAGGAAGCAGAATGTTGAAGAAGCCAGGAGACATAAAGAGATGTGATTATAAATGAGACACTGTACAGAGAGTTGTTAGCCAACAGACATTGTTAGGTAAAAGGGAGAGGAGAGAAGCCATTAGGTAATTGAGTAGTGAAGGAGACAAGCAGAACCATGAGTAAACTAATTTGCAATTATCTCAGATTACTGATGAGGTATCATAAAGAGAAGTCTGGTTATCCAGGATGCCTGAAGCTGCAGTGGAGGGACAGTTTCCTCCACTTCATGCTCTCCTTGAATAGCTTCAAAATAAATGTCCCTCGAGTAAGAGAACCTAAGTGTATGTCTTACATGGAACCTAAAAGAATCAAATTAGAAAAATTTGGTATCTTGAAGGCACAAAAATGTATAAACTATAAACAATTTGGCAAGTTACATTGCCTTTGATTCAAAAACTTGTCCAAACTCATATTAAAAATTTTAGTCCTATACTTTGAATTACCTGGCTTAACTTTGAAAGTGAATACTTGAAACTATAAAATGATTTACTGACAAGGATTTCTGATTTGAATGTGACATTTTAGTCACCATCTTTTAACTTTACAAAAGCAACAAGAAGAATGACAAAAGAAAAGAAAAGAAAACTTTCAGATTTCATTTGCAGTGAAACCAGAAGACAGATGCAATAGAAGACTCTAAATTTTGGTAAAGTTTACTCAAAAGAGCTAAGATCAGGCAGAATCTAAGGAGGAGGAAGTAGGGAAAGTAGGAATGTGTATTGAAAGATTCCAAAGGTAAGGAATTTTAGAAAGAAACAGCAAAAAGTACTTTGTAATGCTTTTCATGAAATGATTATAGAAAAAAATCTCTTTTTTGGAAATAAGTTAAGAAATGACATGAGCTCAAACTATGTCAGAATTTACCTAGGACCTTTTTTGGTCAGAACAGAGAGTACAAGTTTATGCAAGAATGATCTAGATAAGACAACTCAGAGAAAGCAATCTGGTTAAGTCTGTAATTTGGGAAAAGTAAACCTTTGGGTTATTAAACTTTTGCTCTTCCTCTTAGTGATTATCCGAAATTGCCTTCAAATAGATGCTCTGGAAAAATCTATTTTATTCACTAATTAGTAAAAAAATAAAATAAATTAGCACACATAGATAAATGGTACTATAAGGAAAATCAGAGAAAAACATCTTACCAAGAAGTCATAAACATACATTAGAAAAGTGTTGAAATATTGCCATAAAATATTTAAATTTTGTTTAAATAGGTTATTATTTATTCAAAAATAGTTAATGATGTAATTTTCTCTATGAAGAAATGTCACAAAGTAGAACTACATGGATAATGGATGCAGAGAAGAATTAGCAAGACAAAAGGAGATTAGAAGTAAGAAAGCAGATTTAAGTATAAGTAGAAGGGAAAAATTCCTCCAAGATACTATCTTATGAAGGGCAAGGAAGACAACAGCTATGGGAAATCTTGAGAGATGTGACGACATAAAAGAGAATAGCAATCAGAACTAAGTGGAAAAACTGAAACTTAAATAGGGTTAGAGAGACGTTTCGCTTGAGTCATCAGTGGACTAGTTTGTTAGAGTAATCCTCTAGTTGAAAAGACATAAAATATCAGACCAAAAGAAGCAGAGGAATAAGCTGGAGAAGAAGGTGGAGAAGGGGTGGGAGGGGGAGCCGGAGGAGAGGACCATAGAAGCACGAGGGGTCAAGCCAAAGCACATGAGCACGTTTAAAGGCACTTCAGTCTTGTAAAGTGACATTCGATTGGCCATAGCACACCCAGCATAAGCAGGTGGGAAAGTTGAGGGGAATTGTAAAGTCACATGCCAAAGGTCACGGGAGTATAATTCTCTACAGGAAGCTGGTAATGTATTGAGAATGATTTTCCAGACTATGTCATAATGGAAACTATTAAATGATGAAATTTTATCTTTAATATAAAAAAAGAAAATAGCTTCCAATTTATATTTATATATTCATAGAAAACTTTAAGAATATTGTATAGTGAACTCTTCTTGAAGAAACTACTCCAGACCAACTAAATAATGACTAGTATACTGTAATAAAAAATACTGATTTTGAATACTGTATATATTTAACTGAATATATTTAAGTAAAACATAATGTGGGAATGAAAGTGGCTGGGCAGATATGTAAATATTTAAGCCCTAAAATTTAAAATAAAAAAAATTGGGAAAAGAAGGAGGAAACAACTCAGAAGCAATAAATTTTATGGTTGTCCACTCCATGATAACTGCATGTCAAAAAATGTTATTTAGAGGCCTGCCCAGTGGCACAGCAGTTAAGTTCCCGTGCTCCACTTCAGTGGTTCAGGGTTTACCAGTTCAGATCCTGGGTGCAGACCTACACATCGCTTATCAAGCCATGCTGCAGCAAGTGTCCCACATATAAAATAGAAGAAGATGGGCACAGATGTTAGCTCAGGGCCAATCTTCCTCAGCAAAAAGAGGAGGATTGGTGGTGGATGTTAGTTCAGGTCTAATCTTCTTTCTGGGGTGACGGGGGGATATCATTTAAAGCTGGTAAATAAGGCAACAGTATTACCATATAAAATAGTGAAAAGAAAAGCGATAAAATGTATGTGATGGAGGAAAACGTAGGGATTCCCAGTGATAATTATAAATTGTGCCTAAATAAACATAATGTTAAAGGTATCATACAAGTTTATAATATAAGGATAACTACAAGGACCAAACTTTACTAAGTAGCAGGGAAACAACTATACTGAAAAACAAAATAAAGAAAACAATTTACAGAGAGAGAAATTTAAAGAAAAAAGTAATAGGAGAAAAAATAGCATAATATAGCATGATACACCCCAGTGCAATATATATGTCATATTAATAAGTATAAATGGGTTAATCTCGTGTTTAAAACAAAAAAAGCAGTTTAAATCATGTAACAGAGCCGGCTAGCTCTTCTCCAAACAATTTTACCTTTCCTATAGACCTCACAGGTGTGGGTGCCACCTCACAGGGTAACGTCGGAAGCCACATTTTTCAGACCATAAATTAATACAGATAATATATCCTCTTTATAAATGGTCCTGAAACAATCATGAAAATTGTCCAATTCTTTCTATTTATGAATTGTCTTATTTAGTACATCATGGAATCTATATTTGATCTCCAAAATAAAAAAGACAGTATCATCTACCACGGCTTTCTGAAAATAATTTACTTAGAGGTCCATGAAATATATTTCAAGTGCTTCAGTAAGCAGATAAAAATGCATAAACCTTTCCCAAATGTAAAGTCACGAAAGCAACATTTTAATTTCTTGGGAACAAGAGAAAACGTTTTTGTGTACAACGTATAGGAGCTTTTCAGTGGATTGGTGACTGGAGCATATGGTAGGAGCACATTTTTCTAGTCTAGGAATTAATGTATTTAGTATTCTACGGTCATGTAAAAAAGATTGAAATAATGCTGTAATACTGTATTACTAAGAAATCTAGACCGTAAAATAGATTTAATGCTACTGTCGATGCAAATAATCCATAACAAACCTATAAACCAAAATTGGGCTGAGTTTATTGGCCAGAGTGAAGATTATAACCTGGGAAGGCTTTAGAAGGTTCCAGAGAAGCATGGGTTTCAGTACAGTCTCATATCATTTTAGAACAAAGAACATACATTAAACATACCCAGGATACTTTTCTATCCAAATTTCAAAGTGATATTCAGTTGCAAATTAGCAGGTCAACATGACCCTGATGTCAGGAAAGGGACTAATCCTGGCGTTACCAATAGGGCATTACCAATAGAGAGCAGGAGGGGAAGTATGCATTCTTATCTTTCTTATCTTAAGAGAGCGTGTTCTTTAATGGATAAGCAAATATACAGTGTATGTTTAACAGGCCGTAAGTCAGGCTATTTAGTTCAAGAGGAATCAATTTTGAACTCGAATAGTTACCCCATACACCTCAATATGTGAAAATCTCTTGTCACTACAAACACCTTGACTGTCTTCACACTATTAGGTTCCAAAGACAGGCGTCCATGGGTTTGTAATTTAATAGATTAAAAGTATGCTTTGGATTATATCATTTGATTCTAAATGGTATTATAAAATCCAACACATCAGTAATTCTTTTGTTTTTAGGAACAATGTAAATAGTACGTAGATGAAGTTGTTTTAAAGTAGTAAATATAATGAAGTTCATTTGAAGAAAAAATAATGGGAGATCAATGATATACTACATACTGAACGCTTAATCAATGACAACATACATATATTTTCTAATAATGTGGAGGTAAGTATCAGAGAAAATACCATAAGGAATTGAAAGTTCTTTTCTCTGGGAAGGGAGCTCAGATGGGGAAAGGTAGAGCTGAGAGGTACTCTTATGTTTTGTAAATTTTTTAGAACTAAGAGACTATTTTCAATATTTGCAGTGATAAAAAGGAAAACTAACCTATAAGACAGACAAAGTTTACAATCTTTTATTCTTAATAGTGCAGTCTCTGATACGCACTTGAATTAGAATTCTGGCTCCTCACCTCTTCGCTATGTGAATATGGGCACATAATTTACCTTTTCTTGGCTCAGTTATCCTAATTATACATCACAATAATTATTGTGCCTACCTCAGAGGACCTCATGCTTGAGTTAATATATGTAAGTGATTTAGGCTTTGCTCTGCATGTAATAAGTTCTCAATAATTGTTAAAAATGTAATTGTTGATGTTGATAGCTATGTAAAATGTCTTTCTCTTACAATTACAGTTTCTAGAAAAATCAAATAAACACCTTGAAGACCCCATTCAGATGCCACATCCTTCCAAAAGAATCTTCATGTAAAAGTGATCTGTCCAAAGGCAATTCTTCTGTATCTGTGTAATAATAGGTACAATTAGACCAGTATTGTTAAGCAATGTGCAAGCCTAGGAGGCAATTGAAAGGTCAACAGACCTTGTTCCTGGAGTCTGAATAATCAAGAGTGAGGTTACATGTGCAGTTTGAAAAAAAATACTTTCATTTTATCCATTGTTTTGGTCCAACAAACTGAAGAATGTAAAGTTTGGCAATATATTTTAGAAGATAGAGTGAAAAATCCTGAGGGAAAAGGGACAAGTATTAAAAAAGTCTGTTAAAATGAGTTAGAGTTGTTTCAGTATGACCCGTACGCTCCTTGGAAGTGAATACAACACTTCCCTAAAGGTTAAGAGAGAAAAATCAACATTTATAAAAATTCCAGATTAAATTAATATACAGCTAATTAAGCTACTGTGCTATAAATGTTGTTGTTATAGTCATCAGAATTGATGTAATACACATCACAAAAAGCTAGGCCCATTATTTGATTAGAGACATTCAAAGTGTTTTTGCACAATTTTAGAAAGAAGGAAAAATCTTTTTTTATATAGAAAGCACAGTTTAGCTAAAGGAAGGGATACAAAAGTGAGCAAAAAGGAAGAGATGGGACACGACTTCAGAAAAGAAAAAGATTCACCTTAATCACTATAGTGCCAAAAGGCTAATTATACTCCATGAAATAATTAGCATAGCAAAGGTAGAATAAATTATATATTATAATTATTCTCTTGGAAATGACGCAGCGTATTGTTTAATTTTTGGTATTAGGGACATACAATTAACATTGGTTTAAGCTCAATTGAAACTTTTATAAGAAAATTGCTGTTTTAAGCAACCTTTTCTTTCTCACTGAAATTAGGAAGGTCAGAAGATGTATTATTTTAAATATCAGAATTTTTCTATATCTAAATTATCTGTACCACACATGTATAGTAAGACTATGTAAGAATTACCATGACACACCTCTAATTTCGAATAATGTTTCATTTATAAATGTTTTATTGCTGTTATTTCCTGTGGTGGTAATGGACCAAACTGATAAATTAAATCATAATTCACTTCCAGAATTATCTATCAAAAAATCAGAACTATAACATAAGTGATGAATGAAAGTTTACTTTTTTTGTAAAAATAGAAATGTGGTAACGCTAATCTGATTTAAAATCTGACACAAGTGTAGTTAGAAATGGATGACCTTAAAGTGCCTTATAACTTAAGGAGACTGAACTCATTCAACATATAGGATAAATGGGGATATCTAAAACCCATTTTCGTAAATAGAAGATTAGACTTTAATAAAATATTTGTGGAAAATGAGATTAAGTCTTTCTATCAAGAAGTTTGAGAAAGAATGTAATTATAGTTTGTTAAGTATAATACAAAGACCAGAAGAGCCATTATAATGGCAATAATTAAATAATAATGTAAAAATTAATGTCATTTTAGAGACCTCTAGGAAGAAAGAAGCCAAGAGTTCAATTATTAGGTTCTTCAATCTATGTGTCTTTCTTCCTTCAGCAACTGAAAATATGAAATGTTTCACTCTTACAATCTTAATCTTCCAGGCACTGCCTAGGAAACTTTCCCCATGTTTAGTACTTTGAAATTGAATATATATTTGCAGTTAGCTATTGAATTCTGTATTGTAAAATTTTAAATATTATCACTTCTGTTATATTAACTCTCAATACTTCTTAAACGTTAAATTACATCAAATTTGAAAAGACCATATATAAGATGTATATAATAAATATCTTTTTCTCTAAAGAAAGAACTCAGTCTTGAGGTTAAATTCTCCTTTAATGCCTGTATGGATTTAGTGTGAAGATGTCTTTCAAAAGGTGCCTAGAAGAGAAGATTCACAGAGATAGTGAGTACATTATTCTGAAAACGAGCTAGGCCATCTGGAATGAAGCTAAATTTCTTAGTTTTTGGAATATGATCCGTTGTGTTAGAATACACGGATGTGACAGAATCACAAAGTAGGATATTTGCTAGGCTATATCTTCATAAAATCTAAAAACACTGAAGGAAAGAGTCTGATCAGGGACAAGGTGTTACTACAGTAATACCCCCTTATTGGTGGTTTCACTTTCTGAGGTTTCAGTTACACACGGTAGACCCCAGTCCAAAAGTATTAAACAGAAAACTCCAGAAATAAGTAATTCGTAGGTTTTAAATTAAGCGCCATTCTGAGTAGTGTGATGAAATCTCTCTCTGTCCTGCTCCAACCCACCTGGGACGTGAATCAGCTCTTTGTCCAGCTTATTCAGGCTGTAAATGCTGCCTACCGGTTAGTCACTCAGTAGCCATCTCAGTTATTAGATCAACTGATACAGTATCGCAGTGCTTGTGTTCAAGTAACCTTTACCTTACTTAATAATGGCCCCAAAGTGCAAGAGTAGTGATGCTGGCAATTCACATATGCCAAAGAGAAGCTGTAAAGTACTTCCTTTAAGTGAAAAGATAGAAGTTCTTTTTTTTTAGGAGAAGTTGTTTTTTTTTTTTTCTTTCTGCTTTATCTCCCAAATTCTCCCTGGTACATAGTTGTATATCTTAGTTGTGGCATACGGGACGTGGCCTCAACGTGGCCTGACGAGTGGTGCCATGTCCGTGCCCAGGATCTGAACCCTCGGCTGCCACAGCGTAGCGCACAAACTTAACCACTCGGCCACGGTGCTGGCCCTAAGATAGAAGTTCTTAAGTTCACTGAGGTATGCTGAGGTTGGTAGGATCTATGGTAAGAACAAATCTTCTGTCCGTCAAACTATGAAGAAGGAAAAAGCAATTTGTACTAGTTTTGCTGTTACAACACAAACATGTATGCCTAGGAGAAAAACATAGTATGTGTAGGATTTGGTACTATCCACAGTTTCAGGCATCCACTGGGCATCTTGGCAGGTATTCCCTGGGGATAAGGGGGCACTACTGTGCTGTGAAAACTGAAATGACCCAGACAAGGATTTTAATGTTAATGTGCTATAAGTTCCAAAAAGGCCGTGGCTCTTTTCCTCATGAATATAGCCACTAATATTATGTCATAGAGAGGGTGTTTTGAATGAATTAGCAATTTCCAGCATTGATAATCTTTGCCAAATAGTGAACCCAAGTGCAAAACTTACTTTAATAAAGGTGTCATTAAAAGACTGATTAACATTTTCAAATTGATATTATGTTTAAAAAAAAAGAAAGAAAAGATAAATAATAGGCTTCAAGGAGAAATACCTGAATAACAAGGAAAGAAGTCCAATTAAATATTTAGCCTGCATATCTGATTCAATTATCAAACCTCTCAAGGGATTATCCAGGAATTTTGCTGTCTTGGCAACTTGAAGGAATCTGTTGGAGCATGTGAACTTTTCTGGACTTTAGTTATGACCTGGCACTTAAGGTAAGGATCATATTCTTACCCATTTACCCATTTGTTTCAAACAAGATCAGTGAGCATAACAAGACTTTGATGATAGTTCAAGTAGAATTCCATGAATAGAAAGAATAATGTGTTACCAAATGTTGGTTTAATATTAATTACTCTTTCAATTGAAAATTAAAAATAAATTAAACAAATTTAAAAAATTGGTTAGCATAACTAAGAAAATCAAAACACATGGAGCCAGCGCTAATGGTCTAGCAGTTCAAATTCAGCACTCACCACTTCAGTGGCCTGGGTTCACTTCCCCATCGTGGAAACACACCACCTGTCTGTCAGTTGCCATACTGTGGCAGTGGTTCACATAGAACAACTAGAATGAGTTACAACTAACATATATGACCATAGACTGGGGCTTTGAGGAGGGGAAAATTAAAAAGAGGAAGATTGTCAACAGATGTTAGCTCAGGGCCAATCTTTTCCTGGGAAAAAAAAAGGAAAAATCCTCACAAACACATGGCAATTTAGATGCTCTTGGATACTCACTGATTCCCTTATGCACAACTTTCTTACTCTAAGGACAGATACCTCCATAAGCTGCAAATCTAATAATCCAGGGAGAGGCATACCTTTGGACCGATTACTCTGACCTCAATATTGGTTTGATATGTTCAATTGTATGAGAATTGCATAAATCAATCTGGAACAAAAAATAGAGATGTTATGATTGTCAAACTCACCCAAAAAATAGCATAAATGGAGATGTACTGGAAAAAGAAAACAACCAGTTATTAAGTGAGATAATCAGTATTACAAGAGGAGATCCATAGTTATTACTTTTTACTACTTAAAGAATACTAGAGAAACAAATAAATTTTATAGATTTTAATAAAGTTGGAACAGCACCTTAAGGGAGAGGCGTGATTCTTTATCCACTCATACATCTGTTTCAGTCTAAACCGATGCCAGATGATAGGATCTCTTTTTTTAACATCATAGTACTAGGGCTATATAATAGTATTTTTTCATAGTTTATGATGTTGATACATGTGATTTATTAGTAATATTAAACAACAAATGATAAAACTGAAAAAGAAGACAGCTAGTAGCAATAGCAAGAGTAAACTACAATACCTCATTAAAAGATCTAAGTAAATGAGCCGAAAGTTTAATCATCATTATTTTCCTCTCTTAAACATACAGAAATTAAATATTATAAATACATAATTTCTGCATCAAGAATGAAATACTCAAAGGAATATTATTTGAAACTAGGATAATGGCTACATAGTACATAAGAAAAATTTATAATTAGAGTATAATTAGAAATTCCATTTTGAGAAATAAGAGGAAAAAAAAATACTCTACCTCTTCCAAAAACATTCTTAATACTAACTCATGAAAACAAATACAGATAATTTTTAAAAATGGGTTTTAACAATAAAGATAGCCACTGCTGAATTTAATGGGAAAAATCAAAACAAAAAACCTTCCTTCTTTCCGGCTACGGTAGATGAACTGACCTTGCTTCTAGCAAAAGCCACTCCCTCTTCCTGTAACCTAGAGCCCATCCTTTCATCTTCTTGAGGAATCACTCCAACAATGTTCCATATGTGTCACGCAACATCAATTTTTCGATGAAGAGGCTGATCCAGTGTTCACAGTTGCCCATTTCTAACCCACTGCTTTGTCTTGGCCAAGCACTAGGTTTCTCTCTTTCCTACGGTCTTCTGAACTCTTTTTGCCTCCAAGTCTGAGCAAGCACAAAAAGTGGAATGTATTCCCCCTATCAAGTTCTCCTAAGAATCGGCTGACCACAGTGACACCCTTTTCGGGCCCGACATCACTGGTCTTTTCCCCATGCTTGTCCAGCTCCCACTCCAAAGACAGTGCTTATCTCCACTCGCTGCCTTCTTTATCTTACAAGAGAAAAGTCATTTTTTGTTTGATTTTGAGATGCTTGCAGATTTCTGAGATTGGAGTGTTCTCCCTATTACAATTTCTTTCATTCTAGTTAAACTTATCCCTATCTAGATTCCAATTTTGTTTTTGACAACGCACAATTATTCAATGCATTTTTAAAGTTGTTTTTCTTAACTCTACAAATCTTTCCAAGCTATTGTACCAGTTCTCTTCTTCTTTCAAAATAAAATTCCTCACAATGACGTGTTTCTTCTAAACTCCTCGATTCTCAGTATCTCCAGAGTCACTCTTTCCACGATCTCCAGCACTTCAAAAAAACTCACAAGCAGCAGTCGTTCCAGTATCCACATATACACACAAACCAGGTATTTTTCAAGATATAGTGGTGTATTTATTGGAGTGTATATGTATTTCTGACCCATTTAACAGGTGAAGATATTGGAGTTCTTTTTTGTTTGATTCCTATATTTATTCGTATATGTCACTGGTGAAATTTTTTAGACCTGTGTCCTTTGCACCATTTTTTCCCATAAGCTTTATGATTTTTATTGTACAGTTTTGTGTGGAATGGCATTTTTAGGAATGTAGATCTCTTGTCAGAGCAGAGCTGACTGCATGCACAAAAGTTCTTTCATTGTGTAGATTTATGGGTGTTTTTAATTCTGGAAAAAATAATTATCTAAATAATTTAAATAATATCTTATTAGAATAATAGTTTAAATAATCTGTTTAAATAATAGTAATATTTAAATAATACTTTTAATAATAGTTCCATTTAAATAATTATTTAAATAATAGTTCTCTTACATTATTTTGTTCCTTTTTTTAGACTCCAATTAAATATACACAAAACAGTTAACCGTCTTTCTGAAAAAAGTTTAATAGCAACATCAAATGCAGATGAAGAAAGAAAAGAATTTGAACAACTTTATAGTGAATACCATTGAAAATTTTATAACTTCTTTGTAAAGTAATTTGTAAATATACTCAAAGAAACATCAATATTTTATTCACATTTGAATACAGTTTCTTCTACAAGGAATTTACCCTATGATATTATAATGCATATGATTTATTTAATAAATAAAATAAACAAATTTAAAAATCTGAAAAGTTGCAAATAGTTGGTACTATAGAAGATTTTAAAACCCGTATTGCGCTGGAATGGATTCATTTTTCAAGACCGATAACTTTGAAGTTGGCCTTTTGCAAAGCTCCATGGAAACCAGCTAGAGCTGACTACCTAAAGTAATGACACCTGTTAGAGGTTTAAGGTAGAGAACCAGTTCACCCACCTACCATGTCATAGAACATATAATCACAAATTTAGACTTTCTCTCCAGAATTATATTACAAGAGGGGCTAGGCCTCCCCTGGCCATGAATGTTGATCTCCAGATCATGCCACTAACATGACACATCATATAGCAGCATCACAAGGTTTGGACCCCTCCCTTCCCAACCTGTCGCGGGAGGAGCTACAGTCACTCCGTCCATGAAGGAAGCAATGGAAACAATCACAATCTACTGACCTTCCTGCTGCTTTTGAATTCTAGCCTTTGATGAGCCAGAGGCTCTGGTGGTCCCCCAGTCATGCATCTTAAAGGTCACTTGGTCCAACAGTCAGACTACTTCTCCAGGAATCTGGTAGCTACTCCTGCTAGATTTTTATGCAGTCATTAGAATGTAATGGGAAATGGGAAATGCAGACCCCTGCTAGTGATTATGTTCTAGTGTTCTAATGCTTGCTGTGTGTGTATATATACATATATATGTAAAGGTAATTGTTTTTACTTTAAATAAAAATTCCTCTCAAAAGGATTAAGTTTGAATAACTATAACAGGGAGATGATAAACTGCAGATAGTCATAGTTGCCTTGCAAATAGAACTAAAATTCTGCCTTCCTGTGGACACATGTAAATGCACAAAGCACAAAATAAGATGTGGATCATATATTAGAGTTAAAATTATGTTTTAGTCTGAAATTTTAAAATGCAATTATTTTAGAACTAAGAATTGTTTTAGAACCGATTGTTTATTAATATATTACAGTTCGTATGTTAAGTTTTAAAACTTAGCTTAGATTTCACATCCAAAGCCTTTAATTTAATACTAAAATAATTCTTGTAAAATATGCAGCTTCATAGAGAGAAATACAGATGGCTGTGTCTGAAAATCTGTGTCATTAGAGAAGTGTTCCAGATTGACAGTAAAATGTGTTGACAGTCATAAGCAGAGTCCACTAACTTCACTGAGCAAACGGGAAAACGATGTTAGCTATGCCAAGGACTGAGAAGAACTTCCATTATGTATTAACTCTTTTTTTGTTGTATAGAGTATCAATGAGTGAGAGTATTGTGTGTGTATAAATGTGCATGTACACATGTAAGCATGTATGTTTTGCCACAGTTGAAAGAAAAAACAATTGACTCTTCACCTAATTGTGAATGCTTTATTTAACTTGTCCTTGCTTCTTGACCATGGGCATTTTCCCTAATCCTAAAAGAGTATTGCTATCCCATAGATTGCAGTTTATCAAGTTCAAAAATATAATGATAACTCTAAGAGTATTTGAGGATATAAAGTTGTATGATAACTATGTGTTGGGAAGTGTGCAAGCCCCAAACATACAATAACTTCAGGGGTAGATTATAACATCAATTGTCCCTCTAATAAATTTGATATTTGTCACTATTTGAGTCAAGGATATTTGGAAATAAAACTTAGAGAGTGTGTTCTTTTTCTGTTTCTAGAACATGATGAAGGATTTTGTCTGGGCAAAGATATCAGCATCCTTGGACAACAAACTTTGGGTGTAAGAAATACTTTTGCTTCTAGCAATTATAGAGTTGTCGAGACTAGACTGTGTCCTCCACCATATGCAACAAGTACAACAGCACAAAATGGACAACATGTGTGAAGCAACTCTTTTCACAGATTGGGAAAAGGCCAGTTATGTACTGAGATCAGTGAGGGGAGTAGTAAAACAAGGACAATTCTGCAATCACTCTCTTTCTTGCTGGAGGCCCTCTCCAAATTGCAGTGCACAGATGGGGAACTGAGCAGAACTGGAAGTTTTGCTGAGTAGATACAGAAGTCAGAATTCAAGGAAGCTAAAGTGGCTGGAATAGGCAGGCGGAATACTGGACAGGAGGGAGCTACTCAGAGAAAGAACTTGAAAGATCTCCATAGAGGAACACTTGAGTCTTTGGCTGGATACTAAGCTACACATGCGTAAGGTGAGATTCTAGGAGGGCAGTCTAAAACAGCTACGGTGGAATGACGACCAAGGAGCTGCAAGCTGAAGAATCAATTCTCAGATGTCACACAGGACAGGAACAGTCAGATTCTGATCAAGCAGAATGGAGAGATTTTCTTGATACCTGAAAATTTCAGTAGACCTGAGAAAGCTCACGTTTAAATAGTGATACTAAATCGCCTTAATGTTAAGGCTATTCTATAGCGTCTCTAGAGTTTTCTGAATACAAGATCATGTCATCTACAAACAGAGACAGCTTTTCTTCTTCTTTTCTTATTTGGAACCCTTTTATTTCTTTATTAGGAACAAACAGATTCAATAAAGTTGAAGGATACTCCAGCAACTTACAAAAATCAGTTGCATTTATGTACACCAACAATGGAAATTAAGAGACAATCTCATTTACAATAGCATGAAAAAGAATAAAATATTTAGGAATAAATTTAACCGAGGAGGTGAAAGACTTGTACATTGGATATTGCAGAACATTGTTGAAAGAAATTCAGGGAAACACAAACACATGGAAAGCTATCTTGAGTTCATGGATTGAAAGACTTAGTATTGTTAAAAATGTCCATACTACCCAAAGCTCTCTATAAATTCAATGCAATCTCTCTGAAAATCACAATGGTGTTTTTTACCGACATAGGGAAAAACAATCCTAAAATTCATATGGAGCCACAAAGGACTCTGGAGAGTAGAAACAATCTTGAGCAAAAAGAACAAGCTAGAGGCATCACACTCCCTGAATTCAAAAAGTATT
Organism: Equus caballus; assembly: GCF_041296265.1. NCBI lineage: Eukaryota > Metazoa > Chordata > Mammalia > Perissodactyla > Equidae > Equus > Equus caballus. The sequence continues at coordinate 75,445,335 of NC_091700.1, forward strand.
ACAGCACGGCAGTAATCAAAACAGTATAGTGCTGGCATAAAGAAAAACATATAGACCAATCAAACACAGTAGAGATCCCCAAAATAAACCCATGCACATACAGTTAACTGATCTTCAACAAGGATGCCAAGAAGACATACAGATGACCAAAGGTATGTGAAAAGGTGCTCAGCAACACTAATTATTAGGGAAACGCAAATCGAAACCACAATGAGATATCATCTTACAGTTATTGGGATGGATATTATATTATTATTTGTTAAGTGTTGGTGAGGTTTCGGAGAAATTGGAACCCTTTTATTAGAGGGTTACATTAATATAGAGAATAATTACTAGTGTAACACTTTAATTCCTTGAATTGTAATTTCACTATATTTGAACCTTTTTCTTAGTATTTAATCTTTTGCTTAGAATATGCTTCTTAGTTTATCAGATTCTATTTCAGATTTATACTACCATATATCAAGTAAAATGTAGAAATGTTATTTCTATAACTCTTACCCTCTTTCCCTTTTATTATACTAATATTACTACAAATATAACTTTTAAATTTGTTGCAAATGCAAAACCATATTTTATAATTATTACTTTATATAATTTTATGCCATTAAAGATGCTCAGATTAGTAACAGACTTTGTTACATTAGCTTTCTTTTTTACTCTCTCTGTTTCTCTTAATTGCTTCCTGTGTAGTGGTCACCATCTATTGCCATTTCCTTACTCTAACAGTTTTGTTCAAATCCACTTTCTTTGTGCATTGTTATTGTTTGACAGTAACAACTGGCAATTGTGTTTTGTTATTATTTGACAACAATTTGTCGTCATCAAATATGTTACATGTTATAGGCCCGACAATGTAATTGTATCCACATTGTTTTATACAATTGCTTTTTAAATCAGTTAGGGAAAGAAAGGAGAAGTGTACATTTATACTGTCTTCTAATTTACATAATTGCCTTTACCAGTACACTGTTACTGTTTTTTTAATGTGGAATTGATTTATAATACTAGATCACTTTATCCTGAAGAATGTTATTTAGTATTTTTTGTAAGTCAGGTCAGCTGAAATTCTGAGGATATCTTCATTTTTGAAATATAGTTTTTCTGGATACAAGATTTTTGGTTGACTGTTTTTTTTATTTTTCACACTTTGTGTGTGGGCAACTCATGAGCTTCTGGCCTCAATTGTTTCTGAGGAAGAGTCTGATGTTAATTTTTGGGGGTTCCCTTATATGTCATTTTTGACTTGATGCTTTCCAGATTTTCTCTTTGCCTTTCTCTTTCAACCTTTTTTTTCTGTGATGCATCTGGACGTGGATCTCTTAGCCTTACTTGGAGTTTATTAAGCTTCTTAGGTGTTAGATTAAGATTTTTCATTAGATTTACAAGGTTTTCCATTATATCTTTGCATATTTTTTCAATTCCTTTCCTTCTCTTCTTTCATCCTGGAACCTCAATTACACTTATATTAGTATGCTTAATGAAGTCCTAAGTTTTTCTAAGACTGTTCATTTTTCTTGATTTATTTTTCTCTTTGTTCTTAGGTGCATAATTTCTATTGACCTATCTTAAAATTTGCTGATTCTTCTGCTAGCTCACCCCTATTTAGCATCTCTAATAAAATTTTTATTTTGTTTTTTGTATTTTTCCACTCCAGAGTTTCAGTATGATTCTTTTCTATAATTTCTGTATCTTTATTAACGTGCTTTATTTGATTACAAATTATTATTATACATTTCTTACTTTAAGTATGGCTCCTCTTAGTTCTTTTAACAATTATAATCACTTTGAAGTATTCCTTCACTTGCTAAGTTCAACATGTAGGCTTTCTTAATAGCAGTTATTGTTGCCTGCTTTTTTTCTTGTGTATGGTTCATACTTTCCACTTTTGCTGCATTTATCATAAAGTTTTTTTGACAATCAGACTTTTTAGATATTACTTTGTAATCGTCTGGATTGCTGTTGTTGTTGCTGATTATTTGTTGTTGGTTCTTTTTTTTTTTCGGTTTCTTGGCTTGACTATTTCAGTGAATCCTCCAGAATATCCAGCCTTGATGTTCTTCCTCAGGCAGGGCAGCCTCGGGCATGCACACAGTTACCCTGGGTTGATGGTTTTAGCACAGTTCTTTTTGACTGTATCTTTCTCTGATCTCTCTAAGATGCCAGCTGATAGCTTCAGCTACTTTCCAGCTGATTGCTCTATTATATTCAATAATGCCCTCGGTCATAAATACTTCCGCACTCTGACCCAATTAATTTGAGCTTCCTTTGCAAGGATAAGCTTTAGGTCTAGAGCCTTTTTCTGAGCCCAGGAGGACTCTTCTTAGCTGTCTCCTTCTTTGTTTGTTTCTGTGAAGCTTCTAGGTGGTCCATGTGTAGCAACAAGCCTTCTTTTGATTGCCTATTAACAATAATCTCTATTGTTTTCAACAGCACCCTTAGTTTTGATCTTCTTCATAATCTATTCCAAATAATCTCAGTTCCCTTAGAGAGAATTTAGGAGCTAATGCTTCCTATACCTGCCTCTCTCCTTGGGCAAAACCTCTGTGCCACTACTTCAGAGTGGAGCATGAGGACAATGGCTCACTTCTCTTAGTGACATGCCTGCTTTACAAGAAGAGTCCTGGATGAGAGCAGTAGCCTCTGATCTTCTCGGCTTTTCTCTCCTGGCATGAGACCTCTGCTCTACAATTCAGATGGTGAGAGGGCACAATTGGTTCTCCCGTATTATTGGTCTACAATGCCTGGGGTAGAGCTTCCACTTGAAAAGTGGGGGCTTGGTGGAAGAAGTGAACTCTTGGTGTTCTTGCCTGGAATAGGGGTTCTGAAATTCAAAGCTGGGGGAAAGTAGAGATGTTGGTGGCCTATCTCTCTCAGGGAGATAGTGTAGTTTTAAAATGAGACCTGGAGGGTGAGTGAGGCCTTGACTGTAGGTCTTGCCTGAACTGACCCAGAGTAGAGGTTTATCATGCTAAGCAGTGGAGGAAGGGAACAGACCTTGGCTTAAAGGATACAGACATTGGCTGATCTTATTCAAATTTAGTAGATTTTCTTGAATAAATATTTCTTCTCTTGCTGTATGACTATAGAACAATTTTCAGAGAATTTAATTTATTTTTATTATATTAACATGTAGTTATGGTTGTTTTGCTGGGGAGAGGTTCCATGTAACTTCTTATGAGACCATTCTAGAAGCCATTCTTCGAGATAAAATATTTTTGGGTTGTCAATATCATTCACCCCAAAGCAGGAATTTTTTGTGGAGATTGACAAACTAATTCTAAAATTTATGTGTAAAATCATAATAGAAACAACTAGAGTAGTAAGAAACTTTTAGAAAAAAAGAGGAAACTTGGGATAATTACATTAATCAATTTCAAAACTTGCAAAAGTTCTAGTACTCGAGGCAGTGTGTTTTTGGCATAAGCATAGACATAAATCAATGGAAGTGGATAAAGGATCCAGAAATAGAACCACAATATATGGTCAATTGATAATTCACAGACATGCCAAGGTAAATGTTTTCAACAAAATCACTAGAATAAGTCAACATCTGTATGGAAAAAATGAATATCAATTTTTACCTCACATATTATACAAAAATTAATTTTAAATTGTTCATAGATCTAAATGTAAATGCTAAAATTATGTGTCTTCTAGAATACTACATTAAAGAAAATTTTAATTACCTTGATAAAAATCAAAGATCCAAGACAAGTCACACACACACAAGAAACTTCTGCTTTTTGAAAGACAATTAAGAACATGTAAAAGTACATTATGTATTTGGTTTATTGGCTTCTTATAATCAAGTTGTAAGAATTCTTTATGTATTCTGGAACCAAGGATCTTTTTCAGATATATGTATTATCAATATTTTTCATAGTCTGTGTGATAAATTATTCAAAGTGGTACATGTATTTTCTTAAAATTAGAATCTGTTCTTCAAAAGACACTTTTAGAATACTTATATTCAGAATATATTAAAAATCCTTAAACTCAAGACAGACAAAAGAAAATACCAAAATAGGCACTGTACATCTTGAATGTAGATGTTTATAATTAATAATAGCCCCAAACTGAGGAAAGTTAAAGCAAATGTCCATCAATTAATGAATGAAGAAGCAAATTTCCATACATTATAATATGGAATACTACTAAGCAATAAAAGAACAAACTGTGGATACGTTCAACAACATGAATGAATCTCAACAGCATTATGCTATGTCAAAGAATCCTTACATAAAGTAGCATGTGCTGCTTTATTCCATTTATATGAGGTTTTAGAATAGTCAAAAATTATTTTACAGTGACAGAGAACAGATCTGTGGTTGCCTGGGGCTGAAGTTATGGAAGACTGACTGCAAAAGGAACTTTTTGCAGTGATTAAGTTATTCTGTATCTTCATTGTTATGATGGTTAAATGGTATTTATCAAATACATTTGTCAAAACACGTGGGACTTTACAATTAAAATGAGTGTATTTTATGTTTTGTAAATTATATCTCAATGATGATGATTTACAAAGGAAATAAACAAAAAAGTGAAAATAACAAAAAATGTGGCTTATAGAAACAGTTAGTGAGAAAATAGCAGTTATTGAATGCCTAACCATGTCAACATCTGATCACTATGATTAGAACTCATAGTGAGAGAGAGAAAAATTAAGGACCATAGAATTCCGTTTGAAGGAGTGAATATGCATGTAGGAATGGCAATGTTTGAGAACACTTACAAAAACACTGAAAGAACCTGTATACTGAACTTGTGTCAAGTAAAGGTGTCATGGGACCACTGATGTGTTCCAGACTCTTTAATTAGATTTCTCATCTCCTTTTCTCCAAATATATAACTTCAAAATGAATAACTACAACAAACTTTGTAATATCAGTATCTTTAAAATGATAAAAACTGAATTAAAAATAGGGCAAATTAGAGAACTTTCAGGAGACAAAGTCATTCACATTTTTATATAGTTCAAAACATTACCTTAAAATATATGTCGATTCTAGTAAACATATTGGCTTAAACAAACATAAATCATTATTTCAAAAGTTCTGTCAAGGTATGTCGAACTATTATGATGAAATATGTCTTTCTTCTGAAAGGTAAATCCAGGTGGTCAGTTATATTTCAAACAGAATATTGTTCCAGTCATTTCATTTATAAATTCTAAGAATGCAGCTCTATGTTTTTAGTTTGGATGATTTCTAGAATTCAAAGACCAAAAGAGGAATTTGTCACTGTATTTAGAAAATCAAATTAAACGTTTTAAGAATGAAAAGTTACTTTTGCACTGAAGAGGATAAGAAAGGAATATTTATTATTCCAATTGAGTGAGATAAATTTTGAAATCAAATCACAATTACTGTTGTTTACAATACAATCTTCTCTCTATTTTTGAAAAGTGTCATTTTAAAGCTTCTGGTAGTTTATCCAATGACCTCAATTTTTTAAAAAAATGTGATAAAATATATAATGATTTCTTAAAAAATAAAAAACAAGTAAAAGAACATAAGGCACATTTGCTCTTGCATTCAAAATAATACATGTTTCCTTAAAAAGCATATTGTAAAGATATTTAAGCCTTGGGAATAATTAACTTGCCTTAAACGGAAACGCTAACTTCAAGAGGATTCGTTCAGCAATTTCCACAGCTGTCTTCCCAAAACCGAATACATAAATTTCATTCTGGCACTATGGCATACATACAACAGGATTAACATACTGCTTTCTGACGAGCAACATTACTCATGATCTTTTGCAATTAGTTGTGCTTAAAATGAAGACAGCTGTTAAAGTGGAATCTTTTATCATATACGTATATTATTAAATTTGCTTCAAAATTCCAATAAAACTGTGAGTGATTTCCAAAGTAGAAGAGCTTCTTAAGAAAACAAACAAATATACAAATAAGCATTTATTCAGCACTTCCTCTTAGCCAGGCATTTTGCTAAGTATGTTATAATAGATTACCTCTAAACCTCGCAAAAATACTTCGTCGGATATTTTCTGCATTTTAGAGAGGAAAATATTGAAGTGTTAAAATGAAAATGGCTTCCCGATTTTAAACAGCTAGTAATTGGTAAGACAAGGATGTGTCCTCAGGTCAGTTTGGCTCCAATATCTGGAGACCGCCCACCATCACTTCATCCTCACTTCTTTCTCCATAAATTGCCTGAGTGGTTAAAACTAGAAACTGGAGAAAGAGAAAAAATTCAAGTAAATTATGGATGCTGGATTATTGGAAAAAAATGGTGAAGATATTTATGAGATTGTGAATTCCATCAAAACCTATTACCTTCTTCTATTGTTCTTTTAGAAAATAAAGAAAAAGCTAAATTTGAAATTTTGACTTGAGTATTGATAAATGAAGAAATTAATGTGTCTACTGAGTAAGTGAAGAGAAAGTTAATAATCGTTTCAAGTGTCTAAGAAGTCAGGATTAGCGGAAAATAATACACTGAACAGTGAAGACAGCAAACACGGTTGAGAAAATTGTGTGACACACTGGAAGAAAGAGCTAGAAAATAAACGGTGGTGTAAGCAAAAAGCCCTGCAGAATAAAACACTTCATGTTAAAAATATATGATAGAAGTAAAAAACAGGAGTGAAATTATTTGTGTTTAAGTTATTAAGAATTGGATTAGAAGAAAAAGTTTTTAACATGGAGATGAATACCAAGATTAGATACTGGATTTAATATCACTGTATTTTGGCGATCAAATTTGTGTCACAGCTTGAAACCTTCTAGTTTGGCTGCTATATCCATTACTTATAACCTACTTAGTAAAATTGCAGATATTTGGGAAATAGTCCATGTTACTATCAGTAAAATAAAATATATTTTAAAACTGTTTTTGAAATAGCTTTAAAAAATTCCTAATATTGACTTCTGAACACTTCACAAAGCTTAATTTGTGATACAAATGTGCCTATTACAAATTCAAATACATTCAATTGTGGATTTTCAAGTCATTTCATTCTGTTAATAGTCATTATATAAAATCTATTCTTCCTCTTCTCTAACTCAGCGGGTTTTCTATGTGCATTACTGTTTTTTTATGTGAATTATGAACATTCCTAGAATACCTATCATCCCACATTAATTATTATGAATTTTACGGCCCTGGAATAGGAAATGCCAGTTAGGATTACAGCTGCTCTTTCAGATTCAAACAGCATATTCCATTTAAACTATCACTAAAATGTGAGATTTGAAGACTATCAACAGAGCCAAATTTATATTTTTAAAAAACATTTATCATTTCTTCTGGTATGACAAAACATAGATAGTAATAATTTTTCCTAGATATTAATGACTCCTTGTATATTCATGGGAAATTAGAGTATCACAATTTGAACAGTTTTAAGTTGTCAGGCTCTTTTTCATCAAAATATTAGTCTTAAGTACATTAATCCACGAACTCATTTGCTGTACAAATTGTAGGTTTTAGTACCTCCTTTAATAACATTGTGAAAATTGTTAAACTTCATTAAATCATACTCACAAGCTATTACCCTATGCTTGTAATACATGAGTTGTGAGGGCATTTTCTAAAAAATAATTTAAAAGAGTCTTTTCAACGGAACATATGAAAAAAGAGAAACTGTCTTGTGGTTTGATATGGCAACATATAGGGCTAATTGATTCAAGGTGGTCAGGCCCTCTAATGTCTGTAGATAATTTGCTGAATGTCATTTGGCTACTTCCAAGTCCTAGCATAGTTTAAGGGCTTAGATTGCTATGAAAACATATATTTATAATAACAGATCTCCCTCATCTATGTTTGTGCCACAACTCACAGAATTCTAGGTGCAAGGATGATTATTTCCATGATTGTATCCAACTGTGCTCTTTGGCTAGTAGTAATGTTTAACAGCTTTTTGATGAAAACTAAAGTAACATTAAATTCGCTTCAGTGAACACTGAGTAATTACCAAGAGTAAGACACACTAGGTTTAAAGAAAAACGGAAATACCAAAAAGCAAACATTTCACAGTGGAACCCAAACCTTTAAATTAGTTATGGGGAATAAGGGAGAATAAGTAGTTAGAAGAGAAAGGGCTATGATTTATTAGCCCCTCAAGAACTGAGTTAAGGATAGTAAGTACTTCTACCAAAGTCTTCTTGCTGCCCATACAACATCTGCCATCTGAGCTTCAAGATTACCTTTCAAATCCAACCACTCCTCGATATCACTAAATCTACCCTCCCCTAGTTCCAAGCTATTGTCCTTTCTCAGCTAGACATCTCCCATGCTCCCCTACCTTGTCCACCTGCATCCATTCAGTCTTCCTCCTCTCCAACACATTGTCTAGATTGCCAAGAGAGTTACCTTTTCTCTTCATGTAGATTGAAACATGCACATCCTTACTATCTGATATGCGGCTTCAGGTTTTCAGAGAAGTCTTTCCTGTCCTCCTTGACTGGGTCAGTTTCCCCTAAAATAGGTTTCATTGCATTGTGAGCTTTCCTGACATACTTTCATACTTGTTTACATTTGTTTTTGATCAGTATTAGTCTCTTCCACTAAACTATAATATCAGTAATGACAAGATTCATTTTTAGGCCAAACTCTGCGTAACAAGTGGACTTCAACATGGTTTCAACTCTTATTGAGGTTATTGTTGAGAGACAGATAACTAGACCAGGGCTTTATACTTGGCTCTCACTAAATACATACAAAATATATGAAAAAATTGAGTATCCATTAAATATCCCAAGACTGAAAATAGCCTCATTTATGTTAGAGTCTAGGCTGAACATTTTAACTCCCAGAGAGGGAAATCGAAAAGAGAAAAAGAATAGTTAAAAGCCATCAACTTTTATGTATTGATCTGAGATATGGTGACAAGTCCTATTAAAAGTTCCAGTAGCCACAACATGAGGAAGTAAACAAATTAAGAGTTGGCAAACAGCAACGAAAGTCCAAAGTTTGTTGAAAACACTACTTATTCTAGAGTAGTGTGGAGAAGAAAGTGCTTCAGGAATAACAGCAGTGACCAAGTAATCATACGGCTGTGGAAGAAATGAGCAAAAATCTCAAGGAAAGAAAGCGATGATACTTGTATCAACATTGCCCATGTCAAACGATTACTTAGTTTTATGACAATTAAGAGTTCTTGGCTGCAATGAATTATGTTTTGTAAATCCCATTCTTAAATCTTTAAATTACCAGCAATAAACAGAATTGACTGGGATGATAGTACTGAGCAATTCTTTTAGGAAGAAGTAAGAGAGGAAAAGTTAAACTTGCATCAAATAGCATATATAAACTGGGGAGCAATAATGGAAGAATGGGTTATTCAGACCTTCTCAACTGCTTTTCTTCAAGTCTCAAACAATAAAAGGTAAAATCTTCCTTAAGGAAGGAAAATTTCACATAGACATACATCTAAATTGTGTGATTTCCCCACAAAAAAATCACAGACCCCTAAATCATCACACAGCATTTATTTTCTCCGTCAATATCAATCTTTATTGAAGATCTCTACACCTAATCTGAGGTCATACTCATTGCCTTGAGGGCTTACAAAGTCAAGAAAGTTTAGTCAATTATTTTTATTTTTATTTTATTTCATTTAGTTAAATTTTATTTTCCATCATCCCTGACGGGTAGGAATCAGGACAGTAATATTATCCACTGGTGATTGTCTATAATCTCTGTTCCTGCTCCCTCCCCTGTAAAAACATAATTCCGATGTTTTTCAGGAATCCACTTCTTCCCCACATAATCATATACCTGAGGCGAATTTTCCTTCATCCAGATCCAAGGGTAGGGCAGAATAAGTGTGTCCTTCATATAGGAATGAAGGAAAGGATGTCTAATTTTTGCCAATACATTTTGAATGGAAATATGATATGATATTTGCCGACAGGAAACTATCTGGTGAGAAAAAACTGGCCACTTGACTGAGGAAGGTAACAGTGTGAATACAGAAGAGAAAATGCAGGAACCATTAAAGGAGACAAACTTAGCGGAAGGTGGCTAATAATTTGCATAGAGGCCAAGAGAAGTGAAATATAAAGATGACACTCAAGTTTCTCCCCATGTGACAAGACAGTCAGATTCTGTTAAACAGTGTAAAATAGATGACTACAAAAGATTTGAGAATGCATAACCAGAATTTAGGAGATATTCTAAGGATGATGATTAATGTAGGAAGGAAGATGCACTGAGGTGAAAACCAATGATGTAGGATCTTGACACAAGCTGTAGTAATAAAATGATCCTAGGATATAGTCATACACAGAACTCAAATAATTGAGCTGAAAGGAGAAAATAGGAAGAGTCTGAGAGACTCATTCACCAAATAACAGAGAGATAAGGAAAGGGAAAAGAGAGAAAGAGAGAGGAAAATTATTAGCTGGAAATGGAAATTATTAGTTTGCAAGAACAGTATGCAAGGTTCAAAAAGGTTAGAACTTAAGAAAGCTCATTGTATTTCTTAAGTAGAAAACGGGAAGAAAATTTCTACCGTGTATTTAAGTAGAAGCTTTTTGAAGATAATTTTATTTTCCATCTCACAAAAATTACTCTTAGGGTAAATATGCTACACGTTTGGGGGGTAACTTTAAGTAATATGGATATGGGAGATGAGCACAAGGTAAGTGGCTTATTCTTCATGTAGGTAGCAGACAGAGCCTTGAGGCTTTTCGGTTTATATTCTCACCACAGAAATGTGTTCATCACGGAAGGGTTATCCCAGCCAATATCCACAAGCGTGTGACATAAACAAATGTGGAATTGGACTAATAGAAACGTACTTTGAATGCTCTACTGAACTAGCAACAGCTGTCTGAGAGTAATGGCTTAAGGAGTTGCAGGCCACGGTCATCAGCATTTGTAGTGTTGTTCCCAGAAGCAATAACATTTTCAAGCATTATATTGGCAATGAAACCCATGTAATTTTGAAAAACTCACTGGAAACAAAATACAGATTGAATGATAAATTCATCCTGTATAGCTCAGCTTTGTGAAATCCTGATATAAACTACGTTAAAAGAGAATTGGTTCATTTTGGGCATATGTTCGCATGTTACTTTGACAAAGATTTGTATCTTTAAACCATATTAAATGTGACCAAGAATTGCGAGGAAAATCTATGACTATTTTATGCTGAAGTTCATCAACTTTCTCTTTAATCCAGGAAACTAGATAAGAGCTGTTCATTTACTAATTGGAGAGGATCATAAATGTTTTCACAGGGGGCACTTGGAATGAAGAGGGGAAAGACAAAAGCCAGAGGCCGAAACAGATGTGAAAATATTAAAAGTTCAATGTTGTATCATGCAAAGTAATACAAATCTTGAAAGTGGACAGAAAAAAATTAGGTGAGTATAATGTTCCTAGACAATAACAGCGTAATGCTTCATGTTCTCTAGGGACACAATTATGAGCTATTCAGAATAGGGCACCTCAAATATTGACAGGCAGGCTGTTTATATTTGGTTCTTAATTAAAGACTCTCCCCTCACATCCCTAAAAAGGTTTATCAAAGACATCTTTCTACACTAACAAGCATACTGTGCAGCCACATATTGGGAGGCAAAAATAAATGAAGAAAATAGAGTTTAAATATCTTCATAGATCGGAAGAGAGAAACTTTTCTGTAACTTTCAAGGAAAAAATCTTTTCATTTATCTGTCTGTGTTTCCAGTCATATTTTTTATATTTCCCATATTGCACATAAAGATCAATCATATATTTTTTAACTCCCAGAGCTGCCTCTATGGCAGTAACTTTTATCAAAAATTGTAATCTTGGGAAAACCTTATGAAAGCAGTTTCACTCTTCAGTTTCTTTGATGAATGTTTTTAATTCGATTTCCGCATAGACCGTCCTAAATATTTTTAATTTATATGGTGCATGAAAGTAAACAGGAAATGGATTATTTTCTAATTGTATCTGGTTCGTTCTAGCAATAATATCATGTCTTGGGAGTGTTTTACAAAAGAAAGGGATTACACTAACAACCCAGGTGGAATATTGAATGATAGCTTGATTTCTTGAGGGATTAAATGGCAAGGAATGGAAATAGGAGCAATAGAAATAAATTGCAGGAATATATTTGAGCCTCAGACAAATTGTTACTTTTTGTCAGTAGCTTTGCTGTGGACTTTTTAGGTGTATCATTTAACTCTCATGTTAGCAACAATTAACGTATATATATCATCATTTTATATAGGCCAGAATTTGAACAATTTCTCAGATTGCAAAGCAGTGCTCTTAAAACTCCACTGCTGTGATATGCAGAGCTAGCTCTTAATGGAGAAAGCTCTCTTACAAAAGTATAATTCAGCAGAGCCGACTTTCCTCTTGGTTTCTTCTAAGTGTACTGAGCATTATTTCATTGGTTTGGAAGAGTCCTGATTGTTTTCATGGCTGCTATTAATTCAACCTTACCAGTCTAACTAGAGTTTGATTTTTAGCAAATATTTTTTTGGCTTTGTATATTCTTTACATTCTGTGACTTTCTTTTGTATCTCTCTAGTTTTCTAGTGTTTAATTACTTAATTACTCAATAATTTGCATCACGTCAAAAAATCTGTTTCCTTATTTGACCATATTTTGCAGGGTTACTTTGCTCTGTTAAACATCACAAAATATTTTAAACATTATAAAAATAGATAATATTTAAGAGCTGTAAAACATGAATGGTTTCCCAAGAAATTGGCTAAATATTGATGAGGATTCTCAATATATAGATCATTCTGAACTAAACAATAGAATATTATTATAGATTTTCTTGGGCGGGGGGAAGGCATATTACCGCCATATATTCCCAGTGTTAAAGTCTATATTTCAGGTGATTGAAGAATTTTCACCAAATTATTATGTGTTCTAAAGACAAAACAAAATCGAGAGCTATGTTCCTGTAAAAGAATTAAACCATTTCAAATAGCAAAGCTCTGCTCTTCTCTGCAAATGTCTTTCCAGACTACTTTTACTGTGGTGACATTTGGCTGAAATGGGACCATTGGGATCCAAAGACACTCCCAAATGTGAGTAAAATTCTTACTTCTAACGTTAACGTGTTTTTCAGACCTTTCTTACCATTTCATACTGAAAATGAAAGGCCAAATTTTTTTGATTTCTCTAACAAGAGGGCCTAACTTTAAGTATTTAATTCTCTGCATATCCCTTACTCTGCTAATGTAAAGATAGAATTGGAATCATAGAAGCAAAATGGTAAAAGGCCTGTGAGTGGTCACCGAATTTATCAGCCTATTTCAAATAAATCGGCCTCTTCACCAATGTGGGCACATGATTATCTGCATTCTTTTAAGGAAAACATCGCTGGAGAAGACTATTACATAAGCAAACAATCCCTGAAGAGCCAATCCTGAGAAATTTCTGTAATTGCTCTTTTTAAGCCACTTTAAAACATTGGCTTTCAAAATGTTTTCACCAAGATTCACGTTAAAAAACAAAACAAAAAGAAAAAACACCTCACAAACCAGTTTCTCTCTCTCTCTCTCTCACCTGTAAACACACACACACACACATGCTAAGCTTTTCTAAGATGTATTCTAATATTTTCCCTTCCTTTCCTTTCTCACCACCTTCTTCTCTTTTCTAACATTAATTAGATATAGTAACTGTACAGTTTGAAAATTTTGTCTAACTCACAGACAGTAATTTGGTAATTGATTGACACGTATATATTTACGTCTTTAAATAGTGAACCTAATAGCTCTATGCCAATCTGTCTTTATAGCTAACATGATAACTTCTATATAATGCTCATCTATAAGGTGCCTGACAACAAAAAACAAAAAGGACTTGCCTTTATTCATTCCTTCTGTACATACAGTACCTGGCATTCTTTTTCTTGTTGGCTGTAAAGAGTAGCATTGGACAAGGTTGATGTTGAGTGTGTCTTTAACATCAAAATAAATGTACGATATATTGTTTTCTCTTTCAATAAATCTGTGTCACTATTGTTGGTTAATTCGGAGTCTGACTGTTACTCTAAAATCAAGAAAATAAGTGATTAAAAGCTGACATATTTTGAGTTGTGTGTCAGTGTGCATTTGTTTTAACTCACCAATTTTGCTAGAATTGCCAGAGTTAAAAGAGAAATATAAACAAGACAGTGCATAGTCCTTTTGATTGAGCATTTATCATTTGATAGCACACAATTAAAATTAATTATGTCCTTAAAAGTGTTATATTCTTTTGGAAATGTACCATAGTGGAATAACAATTCAAACACTTGAAGAATATTTATACACTAGGCAGTAAAATTGTATTTCATACTTCTTTCTTTATCTTGCCCTATGTTTAATATTTACAAATGATTGGTATTTTGCCAATATTACATTATTAACTTCGTTATGAGAGTGGAGATTAAATTTACCAATTAGAAATTCCCATCCTCTATTTCCTTGAAGAGTGATAAGCTTACTAAAAGAATATAATGCATTTGATGTGATTTGAATATAAAATTTAACTGGAGCCATGTTTTCCCTTTAGAAGCTTACAAAAGGAAAAATATGTGACAGGAAAAGTTTCAGTATGGTTGTTCCTGTGACAGGTCCTTTGAAATGCGATTTGCAGGTGCAGAGTGCAATTTATTCAATCTAAGCAAAAATCACTTTTAATGGTTTAGGAGATGGAATACTTACTTCATTTACGCCAGTGCTCAGAGATTGTTTCACTTATGAATTCATCAAAACTATCTTTGAGAGTGTTCACCTTCCTTTATATAAGTTCATTTCCTAAAATTGTGCGAACGCATAAGCAAAAACATTTTCAATTTCTTGTAAAATAGAAAATCCATTCACTACTTAGAGAGTTAAGTTTGAGTTTTTCTGTTAAAATTATCTTAATAATAATTTTTTCATGTACAATAACTCCAAAGAGAACATGACATAAATTGATGGGTCAACATTTTTAACACATACGAACTTTTAACATTGGAATGCATTTTTCTTCAGATGTAATACTCTACTTTCTATGAAACACAAAAATTATGCTTGCCATTTATATATCTAATAGATCATCTTTTCTCATATTAATTACATATTCTGTCAGATAAAATGAATTGAAATATATTTTTTTAAAAAATGAATTAAGCAAGTGAAAAATAGAATAAATTTCACTTAAAAAAAAAAAATTGCCCAGCACAGACAGCAGTGACAGATCTGTCCCACTGCCCTAGGCAGGTCAAACTAGTGATGGCTGCGCTTTTTATTTCATATTGCCCTTTTTGGTTTTCATTACTCACCTGTTGATGGGCTGCTGAGAAAAATCGAGCAGCCAATAATCTGAGTCCTCTCCCTAAAGAAATGTGCCTGCTTGCCCAGCACTCTTGTTCTCGTTCACTCTGCCCATTTTCCACTTCTCCCTCCAGTTTCCGTCGATGGTGCGACTGCCCTCCCCTCAGCTGACACAGCTTGCCTCCAGGCTTATCTTGGGTAGTAGCTTTACCAAGTCGAACTTGTCCCAGCTTCCCACACACATGCTCTCTAATAGAAAGGTGACTATGTCATTCTCAGAGGAAGCTCTTTGGGACACTCTCCCTAGCTTCTTTGCTGATCCAAGGTCAACATTCTTTTGCCATGTGTTGGGTGAAAAGAGCCCTGCCACTGCCTTTCAAGGAGCAAGCTGGGCAGATGGGGGTTCTTGCCTCCCACTGTCACCCTCAGCCCCATCAGGTCCTGAGCAGCAAGGTCTGTGTTCTGGCAGGTTCCTGGGGCCACCGCCCTGTCTTTTTCCACCAGTTGAGCTCTAGGGACTCAAGCTGTGGTCCCTTTCTCTGAATCTCTGCCTCACCCTTTTATACCACCAGCTGTTTTACTTAAGGTTGCTCATGGACTGTTTATGTGAGGAGAGGAAATGAAAATAAATCTATAGATATATACTTTTAAAGTAAAATAAAGCCTTAATAAATTGTTGCCATTTTCTTTTTTTTTGGTGAAGATAAAAGCTCCATTATAAAAATTTATAAAGCTTTCTTTATGCAATTAATTTTTATAATTTTTGCTCAAGTTCAATCTGCTATTATTTTCCTCCGTTTGCCATTTTCCTTCAAAAGGCCTAGTTGTAATTTTGCCTTCCTTTAATCTTTCAATGTCTAGTTTAAGCCCTACTGTTTCCACAGTGCTTCAGCCTACATTGAGCTCCCTTTTTCTGGTCGGTTGTAGCCCTTGATGATTAATTTTGTGTTACTGTCTTTCAATATATGTTGTAATTAGCTAAGCCAAGAATCATTAAAAAATAAGTCAATCTGAAATATAATGAAATTTTATTTTTATTTTCTGCTATTCTGCATGATTTTTCCTATTTTCTCTCAAGTTTTTGTTATTATTATTGCTAAATGTTAAGGCTCACTATCATGAGCCTTTAATTAGGAAATTTCCCCAAAGCTAATATTAGTCAACGTTAGACGACATGGTACTTCTTGAACTTTGGCATCAAAAGAAATTAATAATTTATCCTGAATGACATCCCTAGTCATCATCAGGCAGGAAATTTCTAGTTTTATTGCTCTCTGTGTGAATTGTGGCAATGAACTACTAAATCATGGTCACCTCAGGTTAGATGTCTCCTTTTTTTTCTTTATAACAACACATTAAGCAACTCAGTTCAAATTATGTGTCATTCTAATTGGAACTGGAGAGCAATTAACTTTTGTGTGGCAAAATGTCAAGTACTTTTTTTATCTCATCAAAAGAAATTTGTCAAGAGAAGTCTATAGCTTCATATAAATTACAGTTGCTGCTAGTAATTGGTCTCTGTTTCAATTAGCTTATGAACTACTTTAACTATGGCTAAGGATAACAACTAGGAAATTCAAGAAGCAAACACTGTGTTTTGCCTCTCAACATGACATCATTTCTTAAGAGTCAAGATCAGTGCAAGTTCCAATTCAAATAAATAGATTTTCCCATTTTATAAAAAAAGAAAACTATAACATGCTTATTGTATATCTCTTCTTTCTTTTCTCCTTCCTTCCTTCCCTCCCTGGCTCCTTTCCCCCTTCCTTTCTTCCTTCCTTCCCCCCACTTCCTCCCTCTCTCTCTCTCTTTCCATTCTCTTCTCACAATGTAATATCTAAAACTCTTGAATTATTGAATTTTAGTGACAGATTGGAGAAATGTGGCACAAAACATATTTACTAATAAACAGAAGTATCTGTAGTTCCCCTGTGAAAAGAAGCCAAAAATCAATAAACCTATGCTCAATAATTAATGTTTCAGTATTTTATCTTTTGGAAATGATCTAGATATTAAATGAGTATCCATCGTTTATCTTATCTCAGTGTAACTTTAAGGTTTCAAGTTACCAAAATGATTTTGGAAAGTATTACTAAGCAGACATAACATAAAGAATAATTATTGTTGAAAAGTTCATTAATGAACTATTATTTTACTTACATCTATTTAGTTTACTTATTCTTAACAATTATGCTTAGATTATTCATAAAAATCTCATAAGCCATCATCTTAAATTGCCTTTCTTGCTAACAAATTTGACAAATTCTATAATATAGATAACCTGAGCTTATTTGTATTTTAGTAAACCTAAGATGAATAAAAGTTATATGTCCTCAATATAGAGCTGATAACTCTAAATACATACCAATTTTAATTAAAACAACAAACTTAACCTAGCTTTTATCTGCTGATGATTATCCTAGATCACATGAACTTGAAAAACATTTGGGTTAGTTTCTGTGTTTCTGAGAGTACACTTAACTTATACAAATGCTTAATTTTCTTTAAGTCATTTAAATAAAGCTCTCTACAAATTAATTTTTTATTACCATCAGGAGATGTAAAAATATCATACATTGGAGCCAGCCCTGTGGCCGAGTGTTTAAGTCCGTGTGCTCTGCTCCGGTGGCCCAGGGTTTCACCGATTGGGATCCTGGGTGCAGACATGGCACCGCTCCTCAAGCCGTGCTAAGGTGGCATCCCACACACCACAACTAGAAGGACCCACGACTAAAAATACACAACTATGTACTGGGCGGCTTTGGGGGGAAAAAGGAAAAACAAATCTTAAAAAAGAAAATCATACATCTGTGAGATACAACATAGACATATATAAACATACAGACAGATGCAAACAGAGATCTTACAGCTTTTGTTTTAAAAACGTATCCATGATGGGGTGTGATAATGTAAAACTCACTAGCTCATAAAAGAATAGTTGGGTCCAAATTATGTTTCTGGCAGATGGTCTAAGTTAAGGTTACCTGCTTAAACTTTTTACTAATATTTGTGGAGAAGACTTTTAAGATTTTTTTATTTGCATACTTTCCAAATAGCTTTTGCCTTTTTTTTTTCCTTCGAATAAGAGCTACCCAGAGTCATAGAGACGACCAGGTAGAACATTTACATCTCAAAGGCACAGAGAAAGAATGTAAGTTCCTCAAAGAAGGACTTCTGTTTCATAAGGCCAGAATTTTTACAATACTACAAGGCTTTTGAGGTGAATAGGGGAGTTTTTGAGACTGGTGAAAGGAATAGGTAGGCTTTTGCTGTTCTTGTAAACACTCAGTTTGTAGGACAGGTTGTACAAGTTGTCCTCAATTTGTAGGACAGTGTTTTTAATTCCTTAGGGAATTGGATTACAACCTGAGTTATATCGAGGGGTGCCCAAACATCCAACTATGTTATCTTCAATTTTCTTCTTCATCTCAGGGAGAAGACCTTCAAGTAAGGTGGAAATCAAAAGATTCCCATGTTCTAGATCTAGAACTGTCTGTCTCTAGAATGTTGTCTTTCCCTCTGCTTATACGGTTTCATTCTAGCTGAGGGGAGAAGACCAAAAAAAGTTTTTGTTGGGGTCTGAATATCAGCTTTCAGTTTGGCCAACTTCTGACCATAGAGTTTCTTAAAAAAAATATATATATCCTTTCAAATATCTTGTCACGCTTCAGCCAGGACAAAGACTAAATATTCCTGGCAGCATTGAATGACCCCTTGGATGCAAGGGGCGTCCCCAAAGGGGGTACAAAATTACTTCCCTCCCAAGTTCCAGAGTCTGTTCTATCTTGGGTCTAGAAAGTTATTTTGACGTATTTGATAATCTGAAGAGAAGTTTCAATTTAAAATTGAATATGTAAGTATGGAAAAGGGACTACGTGGCTTTGCTGAACTGATATACAGATAGGCACAGCTGTGGATGACTTAGTATAGAGTAACGCCATGTACGCATTGTAGAGAGGCCAACGGCAGAAATGCTTCAATCATCTGTTAAATCCCCTTTCATTTTTCTAATGAAACCCTTTGCATTGTTATTTTATTTTTATTTTTTTTTAAGATTTTATTTTTTTCCTTTTTCTCCCCAAAGCCCCCTGGTACATAGTTGTATATTCTTCATTGTGGGTCCTTCTACTTGTGGCATGTGGGATGCCACCTCAGCATGGCTCGATGAGCAGTGCCATGTCCGCCCAGGATTCGAACCAATGAAACACTGGGCCGCCTGCAGCGAGCGGAGCGTGCAAACTTAACCACTCAGCCACGGGGCCAGGCCCTACATTCTTATTATAATAAGTTATTACGTAGGAAAATGTGTGTTTCACAGCTATTAGTCTAATTTAATTTATATTTAATTATAATCATACCTGCTGTGGTCCAGTAAACAGTTAAACATTTTGAGATATAATTTACTCCATTTACTTCAAAAAAAAAAGTATGGAAAATCTTCCATTTATTCATTCAGTGAATATATATTGATCATCATTTTGGGGCAATTTATCTGTAAGGATTAGCAGTTAACCAAAAGTTTAGGCCCTCACCCCTAATAGGATGAATAGATATTTAACAATAAATTAAACAGTTTCTATATTAATTACAAGCATGGTGTGGTATTTAATATAGAAGTTTGGGTTCATAAAATACTGTATAATGGGATCTGAAGTTGTCTTAAAGGTCCCTAAAAAGTTCCCTGAAGAAGTTGTTTTAATTGAGAGGTCAAGAATGTGTAAGGGTTAACTTAAAAATGATAGTGATGAATTGGGGCAGGGAAGGGTGTGCATGTAAAACAATCCAGTAAGAAAACATGTGAGGACAAAATCCCTAAAGAAAGAAAATACTCCATTCATTACAGAAACTGAAAGAAAGTCAATATGGTGGTTGAATGCCTATAAATTACTGACAAGTTGATGCTTGAATAGAGTAGAGAGATAGAATCCAATTATTTAGGGTATTGTAAGTCAGCTTCATAATTTGTCTCTTTATGTTAAGAACAACAGGGAGAGGGGCTGGCCCCATGGCCTAGCGGTTAAGTTTGTTGCACTCTGCTTTGGCTGCCTGGATTCAGTTCCTGGGTGTGGACCTACACCACTTATCGGTGGCCATACTGTGGCAGCAACCCACATACAAAGTAGAGGAAGATAGGTACAGATGTTAGCTCTGAGGAAATCTTCCTCAAGCAAAAAGGGGAAGATTGGCAACCAATGTTACCTCAGGGTGAATCTTCCACAGCAAAAAAAAAAAAAAAAAAAAAAAGGAACAATGGGCAGAAAACATGTAATGGTTTCATATTTGTCAGAATTTTTCTTGAGGCAACTGACTTATCCACACCTCAAACTAGATTAGGAGTAAAGGGGAATTTATAGATTCATATTACTGAAAAATCTATGATTTACACATGATTGTGAAAGACTAAATATACAAACGGACAATAGCCAGACCACATATAAAATTAAAACTCTGATCCACAACTTGCAGCAACCTGGCCAGGAAACCAATCTATTATCTATAGTAACTACGCCAGGAAGCCAGTCTCCTATAAATCAGATTTTCAGGAGGCCAGATAGCTACCTCTACTGAAAATCCAGGAAGCAAAGCCATAACTCCTATCATAATCAGCCCAAAATGGCCAGAACTTGATGAATCTCTGGTAGCTTCCCTAATTTTTGTCCCTGCTTCCAGTTTAGCATCAACTAAAGAAAGCCAAATGTGCACCCTAATCATTCTAGTTAGGCTGCCCACAGCTTCTCCTTTCCAACATCCTCTAATCAGGGCATACCTGAAGTCTTCCCTTTTTTCCACTATAAAGCTTTCCCACTTCTCTACCTGCCTTCGAGTCTCTGCCAAACTCAAGTGATGGTGACTGACTTCCTTGCTGTAGCAAGTCTGAATAAATAGCCTTTACTTGTCCTCATTTGGTCAGTCTCTGTTTATTTCCACAACTGGATTCAGAGACTCACAGAAGCTGTCAGCAATCTCTCTCTCTTCTTCTTATTCTCTCCCTCTTTCCTTCTCTCTTGTCAACTTCTTCTATTTTATTTTCTTTCACAATACAGAGATGACCACAGGCAAGTCAAGGCTAATATCATCATACAAATAGAAATCACAAATAAAAGCTACATACTTCTATACAGACAGACTTAGGAAAATGTCCAGGTTGATCACAGTCCCATCTGAGTGAAAAAGTGAAAAGTGAAGTTTAAAAATATACGTTTAGAGTAACATTATAATCATCACACAACTGAAAATAAATGGAAGTTGGGTCAGACTTCTCCACGGTGAGATACAAAGCTTTTGAGAGGAAACAGAGAATACCTAACTAAATGCGGACATGTACCCTACTTGTTGATTAGCAGCATCAATATTATAAATCTGATATTTCCCCCAAAATTTATATATAAATATGATGCATCCCCAATTAAAATCTGAGAGAATGTTTTGTGAAAATGTACAAGTTGATTCTAAAAAGAATATAGAAATACAAGAGCCAAATATAGCCCAGGCAATCTTCAAAAAGCAGACGGTCGTTAAATGCACTCTGCTGGATTTTAAGACGTATATGAAAGTGTAAGTCGTTAGAGAATTGGTATTGACACAAGGAAAAACAAATAGGCCAATGAAACAGAGTAGAGTCCTGAAGTAGAGCTAAGTATATATGGCTACGTTATTTAAAACAAATTCGCCTTGCAGAACGGAGTTACAGCATTCTTTTCAATAAAGAGTTCTGGTTCAATAAAAGTTCAGTAAAAAATGGGATATCTGTATAAAAGCACAAAAAGATTGACCTTTAATTCACCACAAAATCAAAAACAATAAGTTGGTCGGTAGACTTATGTGTGAAACAAAAACGAAAATGTGTGAACAGCAACATGTAAAGATATAACAATTACATTCACGGTACTAAAGAAACTTAAATAGGAGACAAAAAATACTAAACATGAGACAATTGAAAATGTTTGGCATATTAAAATTAAGAAATTTTTAGGGCTGACCCTGTGGCCAAGTGATGAAGTTCGTGCACTCCGCTTCGGTGGCCCAGGATTTCACTAGTTCAGATCCTGGGCGCAGACATGGCAGCACTCATCAGGCCATGCTGAAGTGGTGTCCTGCATGGCAGAACTAGAAGGATCTACAACTAGAATATACAACTATGTACTGGGGGGATTTGGGGAGAAGAAGAAGAAAAAAAGAAGATTGGCAACAGATGTTAACTCAGGTGCTAATCTTTAAAAAAAATGAAAAAAAATTTTAAATCAAAATACACCATTATCAGAATGAAAAGATAACTTATAGAATGAGATAAGATATTTGAAACACATATGACCAACAACAGGCTTATGTCTAAAATATTTTTAAAAGAATTCGTTCATAAAAGGCAGAGAACGAATAGAAAAAGGACAAGAGACTTTAGCAATCACTCTGCAAAAGATAATATCCTAGTTGCCAATAAAAATATGGAAAGGTGCGGCCGGCCTGGTGGTGTAGGGTTTAAGTTTGTGCACTCTGCTTTGGCGTCCCCAGATTTGCAGGTTCGGATCCCCAGCGTGGACCGAGCACCAGTTGTCAAGCCACACTGTGGCGGCATCCCACGTAAACTAGAGCAAGGTTGGCACAGATGTTGGCTCAGGGCCAATCTTCCTCTCTCTCTCTCACACACACACACACACACACTCACAAAACAATGAAAAAGGTAACCATGCTCATTTGTTGTCAGTGAAAAATGATTTAGTCATACTGAGATAACCACCAAGATAGATACAATTTTAAAAAGTTAACAATCTTAAATTTTGGCAAGGATTTGGAGTAACTGGCATCTCAAACACTGTTGATGGGAGTATATGTTGGTACAATGTCTATAGAAACATTTATTGTTGCTCGCTAGAATTGAAAATGTAAATTTCTTATAACCTAGCAATTTCACACTTATTTATAAGCATCAGAAATACAAATAAGGTTACAATAATAGACATTTGCAAACATATTTATAGAAGTGTTATTCATCATAATCCAAAATGTGGAATAACTAAAATTGACACTGTTTTGCATATTCATAGTAGATATATGTTTAGTTCTCTCTCTATATTTTTTGAGCAATATATATATATGTTCATATATTTCATTGTATGCAATGAGAAAGAAGAAAGAACTCCTACACACACACACACAGACACACACACACACCCCCAGGTACATATTATGGCTAAACTGAGTGAAATAAACCATACTCACAAACATATTTGTATAACACAGTTACTAAAAGGCCAAAAACCAACCAGATTCAGCTATGATGCTAGAATTCAGGATTGTGAGAAATAAGGACAAAGTAGTGTTTCAGTTATCAATTATCTTTTCCAGTTGTCTATTGCTACATTAAAAACACGGTGACTCAAAGAGGCTTCTTATTTTTCTCATAATTTTTTGGGTCATTTGTTCAGGAATGACTTGACTAGGTCATTGAACTCTGACCTACGTGGCCTCTGCAGGATTGGCTAGGGTTGGAAGATCTACTCTCCAGATGATTCCTTACTCAGTTTTACCTGGCTCATCCCCGCTCCCATCATGTCTCGTTCTCCAGGGTGTTTTTGCATGGCTTTTACTTTTCCTTCTTATAGTGTTCTTGTCTCAGGATAGTCAACATTTTTACATGGAAGTTGGCTTTCAAGAATGTCTTCCAAAAGATAAGAAGAAAAGCTACAACTCTCTTATGTCCTGGATCCAGAAGCTCACACCAGCTTTATTTCTTCCCTATTATAGTGGTTAAAGTAATGACAGAGAACACCCAAATTAAAAGAGAGGAGAAATTTAATAGAAGAAGAAAAAAACCCTGTCATTTCTTTTTAAATTACCACAGGCAGAAGCAAATGGGAAGAGGCTTGAAAGATGTTTTTCGAATGAAGTTAATATTTTATTTCTTCATTGGAGTAATAGTTACATAAGTTTGTTCAATTTGTTATAAATCATCAAGATATAGACTTGCATCAAAATATGTGTTGCGGGGCCGGCTCCGTGGCCGAGTGGTTAAGTTTCCGTGCTCCGCTGCGGCAGCCCAGGGTTCGGATCCTAGGCGCCGACATGGCACCGCTTGTCAGGCCACATTGAGGTGGCGTCCCACATCGCACAACTAGAAGGACCTGCAACTAAGATATACAATTATGTACGGGGGGGTTTGGTGAGATAAAGCAGAAAAAAAAAAAAAGAAAAGATTGGCAACGGTTGTTAGCTCAGGTGCCAATCTTTAAAAAAAAAATAAATATGTGTTGCATGTTTGTTCATATATATTCTGTGTCTTAATTTTAATAAATTAAAAAGGAGATCAGGTGCTAGCTGAAGTTATTTTTAGTGAAAAAATATTAGATGGAAAACTTGATCAGGTTAAAATACTAATTTTAAGGTTGAAATGGTAAAAGAGATTAAACTATTCAATGAATATTTGATGCCTCTAATATTTCAGGCATTTTTCAAACACTGAGACATTTTAAAGATACAACAGAGAGAGAGAGAACACAATATAAAAATTCCAAGAAATCTGGAGAACATGGAGGTCAGGATGAGAAGATGAGACTTGATCCCAATTTTGAGTATAGTGGCAAGTGATTGAATGAATTATGACATCTATTTCTTCTATGAATTAGGACAAAATGGTTGAAATAATGACTAAAATTCCAAAATTTGATGAAAGCTATAATTGTACAGATTTGAGAAGCTGAATGAGCCCCAAACAGAACAAATTCAATGAGAATTAAACCAAGGCACCTCATAGACAAACTCTTGAAAAAGAATAATAAAGAAAAAATCTTGAAAGCAGACAGAAAAAAATTGACATCTCAGAGGAATAATCTTCTACTAACCACAAACCACACAGCCTAGAACACAATGCAAAAATTACCCAGACAAGAAACAACAACTGTTGGAGAGTATGTGTAGAGAAGGGAACCCTCACACAGTGCTGATGGGAATGCAAACTGATGCAGCCACTATGGAAAACAGTACGGAGATTTCTCAAAATATTAAAAATAGAAATGCCATACGATTCAGCTATCCCTCCACTGGGTATTTATCCCAAGTACTTGAAATCAATGATCCAAAGACGTTTATGCACCCCTATGTTCATTGCAGCGTTATTCACAATAACCAAGATGTGGAAGCAACACAGATGCCCTTCTACAGATGAATGGGTAAAGAAGATGTGGTATATATACACAATGGAATACTACTGAGTCATAAAAAAGACAAAATCATCTCATTTGCAGCAACATGGATGGTGCTTGAGGGTATGATGTTAAACAAAATGAACCAGACAGACCAAGACAAATACTGCATGATTTTACTCATATGTGGAAGATAAACAAATACATGGGTAAAGAGAACAGATAAGTGGTTACCAGAGGGTAAAGCAGCTGAGGGTGGGTCAAAGGGGTAAAGGGGCACACATGTACTATGATGGCCAAAATTTAGACTACTGGTGGTGAGCACAATGACATCTATTCAGAAATTGATAAATAATAATGTACACCTGAAATTACACAATGTTATAAACCATTATGATTTCAATAAAATTATTGGAAAAAAATTAAAATAAAATGAAACTTTCTTTAAAGTACTCAAAGAAAAAAACTCATCTCAGAATTCTATATCCAGTAAAATATCCTTTAATAATGAAAATGAAAGAAATATGTTTTCTGATAAAGTAAATCTAAGAATAGTTTTTGTTACCATACCCACACTTGTCGTGAAGAAATTTTTTTCAATCTGAAGGAAAATGATACCCGGAGTAAACTCACATTTTTGAAATTAATAGAGAACATTGCAAAGGTAAGTAGCCAGGTACACATGAAAGACTAAGTTTCTCTTATTTTCTTTAAAATCTACAAAGCAAAAATTATAACACTGTCTTGTGGGGTTTATAATGTTTATAGATTTAACATGTGTAATAACCGTAACATAAAATGACAATGGATGATGGAAACAGATCTGTATGATTGAAAATTGTCTATATTTTTGTGTGAAGTGGTACAATATTATCTCTCAGTAGACCATGAAAATTTAGAGATGTATATCATGTCTAGAACACCCCAAAAATATGTAAAGATACATAGCTAAATGCAATAGATATATTAAAACTGAATTCTAAGAAATTCAAAGAATTTTAAAAGATATGTAGTGAGAAATAGAAGAACCAAAATTAGACTGAATGAACAGAAAACAAATAATACACAGACAGACCTATAGGTAACCACGTCAATAATTGAATTAAATGTTGAGAGACTATATAATCCAATTAGGTGTCATTGCAGTCACCTAGTCTCAATGGACTTTTTATTCTGTTCTATTTTTTTCTTCTTTCAATAAATTACTATGTTTTTAATGAATGTCTTGATTTTATTTATATGAATGAGAAGAATTTAATACAATAACATTAACTTTTACTGCTTTATTTCAAAATAAGTGTTTTTAGAGATTTATGTGGTAGGCGCTAAGACAAAAACACAAACAAAAACTCCTTTAAAACTAGCAGCATTTGTGTCAAAAAGGCAGCATGTTTTCCCCCAAATTTAAAGTCAATTTCTTGGAGCTCAGCAATTATGCAAACAATTCTGGTGATTTATAACTTTGTGAGTCAAAATACGGTAAATAAATAATGCATGTTTTTTAAGAAAATACCATGTCGGGGATAGCCCAGTGGTGTAGTGGTTAAGTTCGTGTGCGCCACTTCGGTGGCCTGGTGTTTGCAGGTTCAGATCCCAGGTGTGGACCTAGCACCGCTCCTCAAGCCACGTTGTGGCGGAACATAAAATAGAGGAAGATCAACACAAGTGTTAGCTCAGTGACAGCCTTCCTCAAGCAAAAAGAGGAAGATTGGCAACAGGTGTTAACGGAGGGCCAGTCTCAGTCATACACACAAAAAAACCCAAACACCATGTGGGTAGTAACAGAGTTGTGTATAGAATGACAGGAATCTGATACTCACTTTCATGTGGTTACTGTGAAGAGCTTGTAAAGATGAACCTGTGCCAGACGTAGAGTAATCCCATCCATTCGTCTAACTTAGAGGCAACCTCTTATTTGAATTTCTTCTCAAGTTTTGTTCTTTTATATAGCAATTATGTCTTCTCTATTGCTATTGCGAACACTTACTGTAATTTGTACTGATTTTCCTGTAATTTGCTCTTCCTCTCTCTGAATGTTTAGTCAACAACATCATTCTTTGAAATAAACCAGCCCTTAGAATTCTTATTCAAACTTTGAATAAGTAATTATCATCTTTAGGTAAAATATATAGTCTTTTAGATTCATCTGTTTGATGCTTTTGGAGATCCTTTATGGTGCAAAATATAAGCACACATAAAAAGAACTATGTTAATTTGACTTTTTCAATGTTACCTTCTTGAAATGAAAGACGAAGAAAACAAGTGGAAAAATAGTTATTGAGATGTTACTTTGTATGCTAAAGTTATGTATACTGTCTCAATCATTAGCCCAAAACCTTGGCATAATGATAGGAATACATATCATGTTGTGAGGAGAATCTCACCATCCTATTTACCAGAAAGCGGGACTTCCCGCACTTCATTGTGAGCATAGGCATATAAAGTGCCATATTAATTACATCGGAGATGCTGAGCACTACAATGATTACGGTGATCTCCCCTTATATATATATTTTAAATAAATCAGTAATAAACTATACTGATGACCACTTCAATTTACGTTGCTCTTGTTTTTATTAAGTGAGTAGAGTAGGAACATCAATTATTAAATTCTTTATTATGAAATCAATATATTTATTTTTATTCTGATAGTGTCTGAAATAAGCTGTATTGTCAGTCTGCTGATTGTGTTCCAGAGTAACTTTCGCATTCTTCGGCTACAGTCTTCTCATCTTGTTATCGTGATGTTGTCTCTGATCACTTATGGGTTCAGATGTTCTCCAAGTATCCTTTCAAGAATGATCTCAGTTCATCCTCCTATTTCTCCCCTTCAAGCGTACGAAAGTCAGCAGGCAGACTGTACTTCACTCGGGCCCCCAGCACCCTTTTCAACAAATATCTCTGACACTTATGTATAGTAACAACAAATACTTTACTAGAAGAGATTGTACATTGAGACAATGAGTTCAAACTGGACTGTCTAGTTTCTGGCAAGCTTCCATGTGGCTTTATCCAGCCAAATTTTTTAGATAAGAATTTTCAAGTGTGTCCATTCCTTGGAGCCAAACACAATTTCATCACCGTTTTTCAAACTCTAAGACTGTTCACTTCCCACCCCTTGAACATGGTAGAATTCATTCCTTCTGATAGGTCATAGTTTGTCCTGTTTCATTCTTTAAAATTGTAGACATTTTAGGATGTTTGAGAGTGAGACCTAACTTTCCCCTCGATGAAAGAATTCCTCAGTATAACTGAAAGGTACTTTCTGGCTCAAAAACATATATAAAAGTCCTAAGAGTGCAAGTTAGATTCCTCCAAGGTCAAGTTAATATACTCCTAAACAACATACTCTATATAAATTCACCCTTCCGGAGCATTTTTGATAAGTGAAGACCAGTCTACATTTTTTGAGATCTTTCTTTCATGAAAAGTGAAAAGAAAATCAATCCTCACTTACTGTTGTCCTTTACCTGCTAGTAACCAATTAAAAGAGACATTCTTGGACAGCAATAGTTGCATCTTTGATAATAATAAAAATACACAGGCAATGTAAATTCTAAATATAGTGTTTTGGGTTTTTGCCTTTTGTTTTAACAGAATGGTCATGTGTTAGGAGCTCCACAGAGCTAATTCCCAGTGAAATAGGTCAAACTTATTTTTCAAAAACAACTTGACGATGTCTTTCCATTTATTTGTGTCTGCTTTGATTTCTTTCATCAATATTTTATAGTTTTCAGTGTACAATTCTTTTGTCTCCTTGATTAAGTTTATTTCTAAGTACTCTTTTTGGTGTGTGATGCCACTTATATAAGGTATCTAAAGTAGTCAAACTCGTAGAAGCAGAGAATAGAACGGCGGTTGTCAGGGGCTGGGGGAGGAGGAAATGGGTATTTGTTGTCAATGGGTATAAAAATTTCAGTTATGCAAGATGACTGAATTCTAGAGATCTACTGCATAGCATAGTACCTGTAGTTAGCAATTCGGTATTGTGCACTTTAGAATATGTTAAGGGGGTAAATCTCATGTTAACTCTTCTTAACACACACGCACATGAAAGAACACAAAGAAGTTTTTGGAGATGATGGATATGTTTAGTACCTTGATGGTGGTTATAGTATCAAGTTGTATGCATATGTCCAAAATCATCGAGATGTATGCATTAAATGTGTGAAATTTTTGCATATCAATTATACCTCAATAAAGGAAAACAAATTTTTTGAGGCCTCTGGAAATGGTACTAAGGGCTTACAACAAATACAGAAACATTTATTCAAGAAAATCCACCAAAACATTGTAAGTAGAGTGAGAATCAGTAGCATTTGAAGGAAGATTCATTTCCTGTCTCCCCACTCCTTACCCAGTATGATGGAAAATCTATTCCAGACTGGTGCAGCCAAGAACACAAGGCTTCCTCTCCCTACCACCTGCCAGTTGAGGAATACCGTAGTTTCTAAGAGAGGCCTAGTGTCCACATTTCTCATCTTAGCCTAGAGCTACCTGTAGGGGCTAAGTTTTCAGTGTATGCAGCTGAAGATAAGTTGCTCCCTTCTTCTGCCTAGCCCACATTTCTGGGATGGAGGCTCAACCTCAGGCTTGGCACACACAATAATACTAGGGACCTCATCCTACTAACACTGGCTCATTCATTAAGTGGAGATTCCATGCAAGGAGAGGCAAGTTGGGAAGAACAGAAGTTGTTGCCCTGGCCCCTTCACTGAGCCCCAGTGTGTAAGGCACAGGACTGCCAGCATCCCCACCACCAGCTACAGAGCCATGGGTCAGATGTTTGCATAGATGGAGAGGAAGATGATAAAACAGAGAAATCCAAAGCTCTTTCCAAAGGAATTGGCTTTATTTGCAACAGAATGTGGGGAAGTTTGAGCTTAAGGGTGCCCTGAAAAATGATGAAAGTTGTTATGAAAAATAATTAAGAGGATACCAATAACTTCATTAGAGATATAAGTTAAACTGAAGGCCATCTAGTTTATTAGCGAGAACCAGAGAAAAAACATCTAAGAAGATCATTCTTGACGTCAAACAAATTTCAAAGACTGACCTGAAAAAATATTTGTACAAAGTATCCAGATTTAATCGTATCAGCCAGTGGAGCAATTTTTGACTTAGACGTTGTTGGAAATAATAGAGTGACTAGCCACCAATTGGCTTAGCTCGTCAGATGAATATGCTCAAGTAAAGAGACAAAAGAGTCCCAGGTGACTGTGTGCATAGTTGAGGCTTCTCCCTCAAAGGAAAAACATAAGAGATTTTACACTGTAGGAGATAGACCTTACTAATATATTCCAGTCTGTCAATAAACAAATAAACAAGCATAATATTAACCAGTCCCAGAGTGAGAGGGGTCGGTACCCAGAATTACTACAATATGTTACCTAAAATAACTGGTTCCCATCTGAGTCATGAGTATTCATGACTCATACAAAACAGGAAAATTTGACCCATACATAAGTTAAAAAAAAAAGATAACAGAAATTGTCTGTGAGGTGAACTAGATGTCATCTTTAATAGACAAAAACTTGAAAACAGCCATAAAAAATATGTTTAAAGAAGTAAATCATGTTTTACATAGTAAAGGAAGAGATGACAACCATGCCTCATCAAATGAAAGGTATCAATAAAGATATAGAAATTATGTTTAGAAAGAATCAAATGGAAATTGTTTATTTAAAAAGTCAAAAAACTGAAATGAAAAATTCACTAGATGGGTTTAACAGTAGGTTTACACTGGTAGAAAAAAATTAGCCAGCTTCAGGAAAAACCAATAGCAATTATTTAATTAGAGGTACAGAGAGAAAAAAGAGTGAAGAAAAATGAATATATCTTCAGAGAAATGTGGGATATCTTAAGTATGCCAACATACATATAACAGGAGTGCTGAAAGGAGAGGAGATAAAGGAGCAGAAACAAAATCTGAAGAAATAATGGCTGAAAACTTCCCAAACTTGATGAAAAACATTAATTTGCACTGCCAAGAAGATTAACAGATCCAAGTAGGATAAACACAAAAAGAGCATATTAAAAATAGTGAAAGCCATAATATGGAAAAAATTGGAAAGTAATAAGGGAAAAATGACTCATTATTTACAAGGGATCCCCAATAAGAGTAAAATCTGACTTCTTATTGGAAGCAATGGATGCTGGAAAGCAATTGGAAGGCATATTCAAAGTGATGGAAAAAAAATCTGTCAACTAAGTATTCTGTATCCATCAAAACCGAAAGCAAAGTAAAAGACATTCCCAGTTGTATAAAAACTTAGATAATTTGTTGCTAGCAGAGCAATCTTATAAGAAATAATAACAGAAGTTCTTCAGGCTGAAGACAAGTAACCCCAGACTGAAATTCGAATTCACACACAAAAGGACACAACTAGTAACAGTAGTTATGAAATTATAAAAGACAATATAACTGTGTATTTTTCTCTTGATTTAAAATCAGTTGTATAAAACGATATGTATATGATTGTATTGTACCAATTGTATAGTTGGGCCATTAACAGCACAAAGAAGGCAATGAGAGCAGGGAAAGGTATATCAGGCTTAGTAAATAGCAAACGATAACTCAAAATTCACAGGAATTAATGAAGAGAACAAGAAATGGTGGAAAAGAAGGTTAATAAAACAAACCTTATAAATATGTATTACCCTCTTGTAAAATCTTTAAAAGACATATAATTATAAAGGTAATAATTAAAACATTATGATATTGGGTTCATAAAAAAGTTAGATGTAATATGTATAATAATGCCCCCAAAAAGAAGGGAGAAATAGAAATAGAGCCCTGTGAGAGTAATGTTTCTATATCTCCCTGGACTTAAGTCAATATAAACCTGAAATAGATTTTGGTATGTTAATATATACATGGTAAATCCTAGAGCAACTACTAAGGAAACAAATAAAAATAGAGGCAGGAACTACAGATTTTGTGAAGGTGAAGGGGTTCTATTTTACAGAATACCTTGCTGCTGTTTTGTTTTTAAAACTACGTTTCAAAATAGAGCATTTAACAAACAACTCATCTGAAGCTCTGAGATGTTCTCATTTCTTCATATTCAGGACTTCCATAAGAACTGCTTTTAATGTTAGTGGCCCATTCATGGAAAGAAACAAGAAAAAAAAATCTGCCTTGAACACAGATCTCAATTTCCATTCTAGAATGCTACAACTACTTTTGTTCCTCAGACATCATTTTTTTCAAGTTTCAAAATTTATAATCAACAAAAACCCACTAGAATGGCTAAAATTCAAACAAAAAAAGCAAAAAACTCTGAATAATAAGTGCTGGAAAATATGTTAAATGGATGAGCAGTGTAATGGTACTAGGAGTATAGATTGTTTATAAGCACTTCGGAAACACATTAGGCAGTACTGTTAAAGACCAACATATAGATAACGTATGGCTTAAAAAAATCACTCCCAGATGTATATCTAAGAGATACGTAAATATGTGCACCAAAAGACATGTACAAGAATGTCAAAGCAATATTCATAAAGCTGCAAAATGGAAACTTTCAAAACTATTCTCAAAAATATAGAAATAGTGAAATTAACACCACTAGATCAATAAAATAGTATTTAGTAAGAGTTTGTTGAGCTTGTAAGAACAGTTCATGAATTGGGAGGTTTCAAGCTCAAAATCAGTATGTAGCTCAGAGGCATATCATTACAAGACGGCTTATAAAGGGAAAATGAGAAAGGTGTTTAACCTTTATAATTGGTTATTTCATTGGGAGTTTCCAGGTGAGAGGGGATTGGAGTTAAAAGTGATTATCATATACTATTTTTACAAAGATGACCTAAGTTTCTCTTATGATTATCAGAGGCATTTACAAGGAATAAACTAAGTTAAGTTTCACTTAAGTTCATGAAATAAACTTGACTTAGTTTTGCATATGTTGCTTAACTGGTTTGTCTGCTCAGGGAATTCTCAAATCTGCTCTCCATCGTTTATTTAATTTTAACACTATCAACAGTAGAATAGATTAAAACAATAACTGAGGTTTATTCCTACAATTAAACATGATTCTGATATATAAATGAGCATCATAGATGAATCTCACAACATAACAGTGCCTGAATAAAGCCACACAGAAAAGACAACATATTGAGATTACTACATTTATAAAATATTCATAATAAGATAGTAGCTAGTCCTGAGGGTGGATAATGATGGAGAAAGGACAAGTCAATATGTAAAAGGATGAGTAGAAGTTGGTACACAGATGTTTTAATTTTGTAAAAATTCTTTGAACTGTATATTTAATCGATGTGTACTTTACAAGATTTATGCTATTACCTTTACAAGGTTTAGCATTACAAGGTTATGCTATAATAAAAAGAACTTTTGAAAATATGCTGTCATCTCTCCGAGGCATACTAGTGTCTTGTAATATAATTTCTCCCTTATTCTTGATGTAGCAGCGAGTCAAATTTTGTAAGGAAAGTGTTTTTCAGGGAGATAATCTATTGCATACAAGGAAGGGAAAGGCATAGTAAAAGGTATTGCTAAGCAATAAAATCAAGAGAAAGTGGTCAATTCAGCTGACTTACTATAATTATGTTATAATGAGGAAAATTAGGTAAATTAAACACATGGCAATTAAGAGACCTCATACTTAATTTATTAAACTGCACATTTAGGGAAAGGATAGGGAGGAACATAGGAGAGTCTCTTGTCCCCTTCATCACTCAAATGCGAGTACTTGCTAAGAGCCTTCTATTTTCTTGGAACTATTCTAGATGCTAGAGATACAACAATTTTAAAAAGAGGCTTTATTCTTTCTCTCAGTTTCTGGATATGCCATAGTCATATTTTACAGATGTCACCTCTCTCTCCATGCCCTATTATCTTTGCTTTTATCTTCCTGGACATCATGATGGTTGTATTTTGGATAAATAAACATTTTTTATGATACTAATACTTTTAAGACTTCTTTTTCTCCTCTGATGGAAATCTTTTCTCCTCCACTAACTGGATACTTCTTCTCTATATTTTCTTGAGGGAAAAAAATGCCTCTCCCATTTCTAAAACACCCCTGCAATGAACTAAGACTGCATGGATCTAGCTGTAGAATCTCTAGTGAAACCACACCCAAGTATGTATGCTGGGGTGTGACAGAATCCATCTACAGCCTTATTAGCATAAACGGTTTTCTTAGTTCATCGATCCTGGATCATCACTGTTTGTGTGCTGTTCCAAATGTAGACTTTCTATCTAGTCCTCCTCCACGAGTATGCCCAATACCTCAAAGATACAAGCAGGGAGGACCTTCCAAGTTAAAGTTTCTCTAGATTACTCTGAACCCATATAGAATATTGGGAGAGGGGGCATCCATGTTTTCTCAACTTTGCATTTCTAATATCTGCAGTTTCACTTATGAAAAATGATGCATGAGAAGGCTAGGTGAGGAAATCTGGTCACACAAATACGTGATGGATTACATAACATTACAGTGACTATAGCCTCCATTCCTTCTCCAAAGGTGCAACTAACTAGGTCATATGTAGCCATTGCTCAAATAACAATTTTCTTTTATTTACGCGAAGTTCTTCTCATTGTAATTTCTTTACCACTAAGTGGGATTTCTATTACCAAAGACTATGAAAAGTGGAATATGGCAGCCTTGGCCCAGTCTCTAGTTCTCTCAGATAAACAAGGATCTCGGCAACTCACACTGGTGTTGTTAAAATAATCCACACTGCCCCCCGTCTGTGCTTATTTTCTCCCTTTGTAGTCTCATGCTCTCTCTTTCTCTCAGCTCTCCACCCTTATCCCCGTCCCTGCCTGGCTCTTTCGATTTTGTTGATCTGAAACAATTTTTCTGAAAAGCTTGCCTTTAAATCTTTATATTTCTACTAGGTAAACATCATCCCTTTCCATATTGCTATTGCCTGTATTCCTCTTACAAATAGTCCACTTTCAGCAACAGTTATTCTATATCATATTATATTCCTAAATTATTCTTACTTTTAATATGAAATTTATGTCTTAAAACATAAAACATGTAAAAGGCAAACGTATGCTTTAAAATCGAATATGTTTTTAAAGTGGGTAGTTATATTCAGTCATTCCATGGTTTAAGAGAACATATTCAGATCGAAAAAACAAATTTTAAGTTGAGTAAAACAGATTCAGTCAAAGGAGATGCAGAGTTCTGGCTCTCACGAGCTTCGAGTTTGTGTCTGTCTATAGTTGTGATTTATTGTGTAAAATTGGACATCATCCAGTTGGGGATGCCCAACTGCACTGGCATTCTCTGGCACTCATATTCTCTGGCACTGGTATTCTCTTCCATGAAAGCAATTTTCTGCATCCCTAGTATAATTAAGCACAACATTTTATGTGAATTTACAGGGAATTTTCATTTCATTCAAGCTCAGATTGAGTTGGAGGCCACCATTCTGAAAACTGAAAAATTAACTGAGGCTTTCATAACTATTGAGATGATGAAATGGTGACTGTCTTTTCTAGAAAATGCTACAGCTGAATGTACTGATGGGACTATTTCACAATAACCAGGCAAGTATGACCATAGCTAAATATTTCAATATGTGAATGAAGATTCAAAAGCTATATAAACAACCACAGTTTTTCTCCTCTGCTTATGGATTTCACAAAAATATTATTACTAAATCTTCCAAAAAGTGGTGGTTTCATAAAAGAGATATCAATAACTACACTTTATAATCACCTCATGTAACTTCATCTAGCTTATAAGCAGGACAAAACCCACAAACCAGTTTGTTAAAACAGCCCTAAATACACAATTTTTAAACAGTGGCTTGACTTTAGAATGGACTTCAATATGACATTCAGATTAAATGCTAAAGACAAAATAGAAGATAACAGAATCAATAGACCAGCTGACTTTTTTTCTCACTAAATATTTTTGTTCTCTTTATGCTTCTTACAATGTGCCTAATACATTTTGAAATCTATTAACAACTAAATTAATATGTTCAAAAACTTGGTTCACTTCTAATGTAATATCCTATATTTTTTCTGACAGTCAAAGTAAAACATCTAAGGGATTTATTTCTCTGGAATTCATAGGGAAATATTTTCTTTAACATTAGAAGTATTTAGCATTTTGGAGATTTCCATTATCATAACACTCACAGAATATTAAATAATTATATCATAGCCAGATAAAGAAACTAAGTGCTGTTATCCAATTATATAAATTTTAAAATTGTTATAGAACTATCTAGTAATTTGTTTAAAGATCCAGAAAATAGAAAAATGTGTTGCAGGGGCAAACTTCATATTACAAGAATTACCGACATCATCTTTTAACTTTCTTTCCTATATCCAACAAAATTTAGGATTATTTAAAAAATGTTTTGAGTCTCCTTGGTTTGGTAATAAAATCTTTTAGTAATTCTGAATAGTTTTCATACCTGAATCATACTCCACTACACGCCACATCCATAAGTTTTCTAGCTTAGGGTATGTGTACACAAAGGTTAATCACCAAATGAAACATGAAACTGTATTTGCACTCAGGCAAGTAACTGCTCCCCATTCGACAGTGGGTGCTTTGGTAATTTGCTTTGAACATGTGTTTTAGACCAGAAGGTGAAAGTGAGCAAACCCAGCCCTCCCCAGGGTGCAGGTGTATAAACAGGAAGAATGAAGGTGGAAATATTGGATTCAAGACAGCTTCAGACGTACCTATTTTTAGATATCCTCTTGTTACCATTTTATAATTCAATTCTGTGGTGGTCAGAAATCAGGCTATGGTCTGATTTCACTACTTCAGAATGTATTGATACTTGTTTTATGGTGCAACATATGATGTATTTTGTTTTATGTTCCAAGTGCACTTGAAAAGAATGTGTTTATTACAGTTGGTAGGAATAGTGTTCCATATTGTCAATTAGGTCAATTTGTTTGATGATGTTGTTTAAATCTTTTGTGTTGTTAAATATACACATATATATGTGTATGTATCTATTTTGTATATATATACATGTATAGACAGACACAAATGTGTGTGTAAACCTATATGCTCTAGCAATTACTAAAAATGTTGAAATTTCCAACTATAATTGTAGATTTGTATTTTTATACTTTTAAGTCTCTTAAAATTACCTATAAGTATTTTGAAGCTCTGTTATTAGATATGTACATAGTAAGGATTGCTTTGTCTTATTGATGAATAGAACTTTTTATCGTAATGAAACATTCCCCTTTATCTCATAATATACCTTACCTTTAATTATACTTTTCTATTATACTTTTCTAACGTGAATGTAACCACTCTCCTTTCTTATGATTAGCATTTTCTTTCTTTTTTTTTTTTTTAAACATTTTATTTTTTCCTTTTTCTCCCCAAAGCCCCCCGGTACATAGTTGTGTATTCTTCATTGTGGGTTCTTCTAGTTGTGGCATGTGGGACGCTGCCTCAGTGTGGTCTGATGAGCAGTGCCATGTCCGCGCCCAGGATTCGAACTAACGAAACACTGGGCCACCTGCAGCGGAGCGCGCGAACTTAACCACTCGGCCACGGGGCCAGCCCCTGATTAGCATTTTCATGGTACATCTTTTCTCATCATTTCACTTTTAAGTCATGTTTGCTTTTATATTTGCACTTCATCTGTTGAAAACAGTCCTATATTTAGGACTTTGTTGTTTTAAAAACATATACCTAATCAAGATAATATCAGCCTTTAATTTAACACGTTACTTCAATTACATTTAATGTGATTTTTGTTATGGCTAGATTTTGAGGTATTAACTTCCTATTTACTTTTATATGTCTCATCTCTTTTCTTTCTCCTTTCTTATCTTCATTTAGATTAACTGAATACTTTTAGTATTTCCTTCTATGTCCTCTATTGATGTTTTAGCTATACCTCTTTTATTGCCATTTTTATTATTTTAATTCCTAATTGTTGCTTTAAGGATTACAATATAAATCCTTAAGTTATTACTGTCTGTTTTAAATAAATTTGCCTACTTTGGAGGATTAATTAATCAATCCCAAATATTTTGTGGCTAACATTTTTTCAATATTGACTTCCAAGTCAGTATATAACTGCTAGACCCTATCAGGTGAATGTTTTCAATAACTTAAATATGTAAACTCAGTTGAAAGGAATCTATTCTGAAGAAGTTAACTGTGCTGTTATCAGCTTTTTCTATACTCTAGAAAAACTCAAGAGGCTACTGACTTTTTCCAAGTTTGAGCCTTCTGTGACACAGTGAGAAGAAATGACCCATGTCCATAAAAACTTTTATGAAGAAAATATTTTCCCGGATTTTAACTTCTTGCACTCAGGTTGCTACTCCACCCTTCAAGTGGTAGCGCATGACTTTGTATTCAACAGCTGGCTTAATTTTCCACTATAGTAAAACAGGGGGAAAAAAAGAGTAAGATAAAGAGATCTTGTTAATATTACCCAGTATTAGGAATTGCTGTTAAATCTTCCTGACTTGTAGATATGTTTCAGGAGAATCCTGTTTTTTTTTGTTTTTCATTTTTTGAGGAAGATTAGCCCTGAGTTCACATCTGCACCAATCCACCTGTTTTTTGCTGAGGAAGACTGGCTCTGAGCTAACATCTGTGACTATCTTCCTCTACTTTATATGTGGGATGCCTGCCACAGCATGGATTGCCATGTGGTGCATAGGTCCTTGCCTGGGATCTGAACAGGCTACCAAAGCAGAAAGTGCGAACTTAATCGCTGCATCACAGGACCAGCCCCATGAGAATCCTGTTTTTTGAGCTGAGTCTTCTATAGCTCCAAAAGAAATCAATTTTCCTTTCAGTGTCCAAGAGAAGAGGAGCAGTCTTTACTCTTTACTTTCTTTGGTCAGCAAGGACACCCTAACTGAAAAGAAGGAATTTCTGTTTATGCTCATCTTGTGTTCTCTGTGAAATATATTGTAACATTGAAACGTGATCTATTTCTTAATACAGAATCCTTTTGCATCAATGATGCTAAACCAGCCACCACTGTCTGTACAAAAGTTTTATAGTTCTTTTGTTCCAAAAAGTAGTTCTTGTCTTGGTTACTTTGTCACTTGATCTTAAAACAAATTCCAGTATGGTAGGGATCTCTTGCAGGTCCTTAATAATTTCTCTCTAAAAATCAGGACTTACCACTGCATTGAGAATACATGTTTACAAAGACAAACGCACCAGTGTCAGAGAAGAAGGAACTAATCAATTCACAAGAAGGAGCAAATGTGCCCCTGCTACTTCTCCTTTAGTTAGCTATTGCTGCGACAAGGATCACGCTGTTATTCAGAACAAAAAGAGTACAGAGGTGGTGGCTGACCTACCTTGCAGACAAAATCAAAAGAAAGTTTTTAAAAATCTTCTCTATCTTCATTTGACAGTAGCATGGAATAGAAAAAAAAATGGAGAGGATACATAAACTATTCTAATGGCTCAGATTCTGTAGATGTCCACTTATTATAATTAATTTAGATGTAGTCTCTCTCTCAAATGTATTGCTAAATACGGAGCCATGCTGAGTTAATTACCTGGTTTCCTTGTATGTTTATAAATTGGAAAAGGCAGGTGATATTGATGGAAGGAAAGAACAAAAAAAGAGCATTAAAGCTTTTCAATGCTCCCTACTGTTTTCTCTTTTTTTTCAAAATAGCATTAGTTTGAAAACTGTTGCCAATCCATAATTTTTACACAAGTCCATACTTTCTTTTGTAGAATTACAGAAATATAAAAATAGGTCAAATTGGAAATAAAAGCTCCCAAGAATACAATTACTTGAGTATTTGGAAAAGACTTAACCCAGGCCATAGGAAGAGTTGGGAGAGAAGAAAAGTGCAGTGAGAAAGTCTGAGCCATGTCCTTCACACTCTAATTGTTATGAAGAAGGATATATCATCACCTACAACAATAATAGAAATTGTTAATTATGGGAAAAAATCAAGTCCTTGTCTCTATCTGAGATCATGGTCGAGGTTGGGTGAGAAGAGAATTCTAGAATTTTCTTCAAAGATGTACCAATACCCTCAAAACAATTCTCAATATCCTTAACTTGTATTTCATTCTTGAACTGCACAATATATTTCAGGCTTTTCTCCAAAAAAGCTACCAATTTTTAGAATAGAATAATTTTACTACATTACCAATTCTCTTCTATCTTGAGTGATCATAAGATGCTGGAAATATATCCATATACAGAGTAATATAACCTAATGCCTAGTGGAGGGCGGAGAGTGGCACCACTGATCACAAACGGTCTTACCACGAGATACACACACATTCAGAGAAATGTGCAAAATCGTCTTTGTATTCAGGGTCTTAATGAAGCTTCCCAGCATTCTGGGTTCCACAAGACAATGAGGCTTCAGGAAACAGTCAGATCACCCATTTTATCCTGTTCTGTGCTCCACCTCAGCTCCCCATTAGCCATAAGGTCTTTAATTTTCAACTAGATATTATCTGCATGGTTGCTGCTTTCCAGGGAGGTCTTCATGAAAGCAAATTTCCCTTTCATGGACACTTTCAATCCTGTTCTAATATTTTGTTTTTTCTCTCCTTTAAGCTAGTCTTTTCTAAATCACTAAATGTGGTCTGTCATTCAATTGATTCTATCCTCGAATCTTTCAATTCCCTTATAGTTTT
Source organism: Equus caballus (assembly GCF_041296265.1). NCBI lineage: Eukaryota > Metazoa > Chordata > Mammalia > Perissodactyla > Equidae > Equus > Equus caballus. The sequence continues at coordinate 75,486,317 of NC_091700.1, forward strand.
GAGGTGCCACCATCGAACTCCTGATTTTTTTCCTAGTTCTCAGGCTAAAGGAGCCTCAGAGATTCTTCCATCCTTGCTCAGCTTATGAAATGTCCCTTTTCTTTATTTTGGTTCTAATATGTTAGACTCCAGGAAGTGTAAAAGGATGAAAAAACCACTATATTTGTGCAATAATCTGTACAACCAAGTGGAATGGAGGAGTGAGTATGAAAGTTACCATCAGGCAATTGTTCACCATTGGGAAGCAGCAAAAAAAAAGGTTTCCACGAAGTAGTGCCCTCGTAAATATTGAAGGGAAATGCACTATCAGAGTAAATATAGAAATATGACTCAGGAACAAGAAAATATCAAGTTGTTCTCAGTAGCTAGTTGACTTAAGTAGATTTTTTCTTTTTTTTAAAGTTAACAAATATATGCTTTGCACCTACTAAATAACAATCATTTTATAAAGATAAACTGGAGATCTAAAGATTGAAATATGTGATTCCTCTATTGGAGTGAAAAGTCTATGACTACTCTACTTAAGATTCACTTCAAGTAGTGGAGAGAGAGAGGGAGAGAGAGAAAGCTGTGGCTAATTACAGTATTCTTATTTGCCTTTTATTTGATGTTTATTGCATGCAAAGATTTATTGGTTGGTTTATTTTTGAGATAGTCATAAAATTTGAGATCTCCACTTTAATGTGGGGGTGGAGTAAATAAATGATGGTATTTATTACCCTATACCTAAATTGCAAATTAAATAAAGGCAAATATCACAAGAACCAGAACATTTAAATTGGAATTATAGGCATATTACAGCTTTACTGGTACATCTTTATAGGAAGTCAAACTGGAGTCAGAAAGATGCTAGTTGACTACAAATTTAAAATGAGAGACAAGAGTAATGTGATTCAAAAGCTAGAGAGACATTTATAGAGACTCTATTCATGAGGATTAAGGATCTTGGACGTGGAGCTAGTCATAGCGAATTCAAATCCTGACTCTGACACTTCTTACCTGTGTCACCTTGGGGAGATCACTTAGCTGTTCAGTGATTCATTTTATTCATTGGTACAGTGGTGATTATAATAGTACCTACTTACCTACAGAGTTGTTACAGAGGCTGACTGCTTAGAAAAATTCCTCATCCATAGTGTCAGGCAACTAATGCTATCAAGTTATAGTATCCTAACACTTCCTTCTCTACGAAAGGAATAGTATCACTCCAGGGACCATGATTACTGGGTACATAGCCAGGAAATTCCCACCTTTAACAGTATTGGAGGCTGAGTGCTAATTTTAGGCTTCTCGGCTTCATTTTCCTGTGCTTCACTCACTGTCATCTCTTCCACCGCACAGTCTTTCTTCAGAGAAGCAACAATACAATAATTAGATTTCAGTTAACTAAGCTGCCATCCCATTTCAGTTCTACTTTTCAGAGGTTTTTCCCAGGAGGCTGTAATGATGTTTTGGGTAGTCTCAAATTGTCAGGTTCAGATTTACATATAACAATTGCATTTATTCTCAAAATATGCAATTGATGCTTATTGAATTTGAATTTAAAACTGAAACGATAAACTCTACTTTCATTGAAAGTTATTTAATTCTTTTTTGTTTTCTAGCATAAACCATACTAGCTTAAAAATAAATCTATGGGTGATTTTAGTCTTGAAATTTTGATTTTGCTTACATCACTGATGGTACACTATTTTATTGATATATTTGAGGGGTTTATAAATTAAGATACTCACATGATAGAAATTGATATTTATCACTCTATTAATGGCCTTAATCAATATAACAAATACTCATTGTCCACAGTAACTAAAATGCCTCCAAGTGCTCACTTTGTGTTGATAACATCATTATGGCTGTGTCCACTATCAATGATTGCACTTATTTGAAATATGTCTATGGAAACATGGGAAGTTTGTTATTGATTTGACCCAGTTTAATTTCTCAAAAATATCAGTATTTTGCATTCAGTTTACAGTTTCTGCAAGTGCATTTTCGCCTTATATTTAGTTTGAATGACTTATTTTCTGGGTTTTACTTGGTAATATATGTGAGCAATACAATAAAATGCCATTCTTGATTTCTTCCTCCATAATATGAAAAACTAGTGAGGTGCCGGGCAAGGTAATCTAAGCCTGCAAATAAATCTTCAAATGACAAGTAGGAATGAAATATTCACATTATGATTCCTCAGCCTCTTGAGTAATTTCTCTGGTGGAGCCCAAAAGGCACTGAGTTTCCACCACATCAGGCAGTCATCATCTAATCTCGTTCTCATACAACTCTTGGGGACACTGATCTTCAGAGAGCCTACAGATAGAATAAACAGAATGACGTGGCACAACTATGGACGACTTTTGACCCTTAGACGTTCCCATTATAAAAGAACTTTGTTTCAAATAATGTTTCACAATCACAATACCTCAACTCATTTACTTAAAGTGATACATCATTCATAAATATTGTTACTGTGGGTTGTAAATTTACCTTCTTGAAGGATTATATTATTTTATCATAAGAAACCTTAAAAAAAAAGCCATACTCACATTCCTAAGAAAAATGTAAAGCAGTGTGTTTGCTGAATGATGATATTAGTATTTCTGTTAAAAGAGTTTTCATTTTTCCTAAAGAAAGTCACAGTAAAAAAATTCACTATTTGTCATATAAAATTTGTAACTTATAATCTAAAATTTACATTTTAGAATTTAGTCTTTGTAACAAGAAACAATATGAGCAATAGCATACCAAAGTTTGCATTCTGTTTTGAGACACTAAGGAGGTCCGACATCTTCATTTGTTTATTTTTAATATGAATAATGGAATAGATACCACCAAGATTTCTTTCAGTTTTACTATTCAGAATTTTGTTTTTACTAGCTTCTAAGTGTTACTTTTCTAAATTATATTACTTAATTTTGCGCCCTCAGCTCTGACAAGGGAAGATGAACCTTTGCATAACAGTATAATTCATAATCAGTTGTGACAAGTTGTGGTCTAAGAAAACAGAACATAGCATTAACAGGTGACAAGAATTTCATTTCTCAGCTTTATTTACTAGTCATTTTTACTTTTTAGAGATAGTTTGGAAATTAAGGATTGTAAGTAGGGAATAGAGTAAATTTTGTTACAGCAGATGAAAAACAAAACGTCCACAAAGGGTGTAGATGCTGAAAGTTCCCAAGAGGACCTCAGGAATGAGTTAATTACTCTGTGATCTTCCAGATAAAGGATGAAAAGAGATCAGAGCAGATTTATCAGCCTCTCCAAAAAGTGACTTTACATTTTCGCTCCATTCTCATCCAAACGCTGTATAAGCACCTGATTTTGCCTCTGAGGCAAATTACTGGTGTTCGTTATTTAAGTCTTCTGGTTTTCCACTTCCAGTCACTTCAAGATGTGGGCGTTTGAGAATGCCACACCAGGAGAATCTGACAGCTTCATAAATGAAAGACATTTTCCCCTGATGGAATTTACCTTAGCAGTGATGTGTTCATAAGAGGATTCATTCTTTGAAGACCTTACCTATGATTTCTAGGTCAGTTGTGTAAAAAAGACAATTTCCTGGACAGACACCAGAGAAAGAAAAAAGATCACAGAACCTAAATGTATGTAATAAAACCTACAATAGTGTAATGCCACCATTCATTTGGTAGTTTTAACAAATGAATTAATAATTTACATATTTAAATATAAATACATATATTGTTTAGTGGGTTTTTCTAAAAGTTTATTACTCACAAAGGGGATTCCTAGAATGGGAAAAGTGATGTGGACTGAAATTACTCAACATGTGAGAAATGTAGATCCTAAGTTAGTGTGCTGTGACAGAAAAGCTTTTTGTTGTTTGTTTTAATCTCTATGTGTCTAAGATTTGGGAGAGAGAAGAGTAGAAACTTATATGAAGTCTTAATAATGTATTTTAGATCACAGTTGAGAAAAAATAAATGAAAGATTTCATCTAAATAGTAGTAAATTATCTTGTTATAGACATATCATCACCAATGAGAAGCGGTTTTCTATTTCTATTTGGAAAGTGAGAAAAAAAAGTTGCATTTAAGATGGTCAAGGCCCCTTTCAATGGCCTCTCTTATACTCTCTTTTCCATTTAGCTTTTGTGTTTTTTGGCAAAGAAAAAAGCTAGAATGTTCCAGGTGGGCAGAAGAATTTACATTCTTATCCTGGGTCTTACAAGCTATGTGAACTTGGGAAAGTGACTTCGACTCTCTGAGCCATGACTCTTCATCTGTTCAAGTAAGGATAACTAGAATATATTAATGCAGGCTAGCTGTGATAAATGGACATGCACACACATAGAGCAAATTGTCAGCAATAGGTACTCATTAAATTTAGGTATGTACTATCTCTAAGCCCAATACTAATGTGTGTATTTACCAAACCTTGATTCTCAGATATACCTATTCTTAATATATTAACTTCTTGATATAAAATCTAAAGTAGCTAATTATGAAGCAGGTTAAATTTCCATTTTTACCCCTATTAAGTAATTAGGAGATTATTGGACACAATATTTACATTGTGCCTTCTCTTCAAAACTGAATGTGCCCTGAAGCTTTATAAGACAATTATTAGTCATTTATTTTAAATTTCCTCAAATAAGAATTTATTTTAAACTTTTAGATGTTTGGGTATCTGAATATATTTCCATTATTTTAGATTTTCAATAAGAACTATTTTTAAAATAAGAAGCAATTAAATAATTCACTAATTTCCATCTATTCACATGAATAATTTTTTTAATCTGTTAGTTTAAAAAGAAAATTGTTATAACTTAGTAGAAAAATGCTATACATACTCATGCCTGAAAGTAATTCCTGGATAACTTTTTGTCTTTTATTAATATTAACACATGAATGAGACTCAAGAAAGAGTTTAAACTTAAAACACTCTAGTTTATATTTAATTTTTACATTATTTCTGAAATTACTACATTTAAGCAACACATTTAAATAACCTACATATAATATTTTATATATAAAATATTCATATATAATATACAATGTACACAATTATGCATATCTAATATATTTTATTCATATATATCTACTATATATTTAATATATATTAGATGTGTACATATAACATTTCTGTATATATTTTGTTCATATACATTAAGGTATTCAGTCATTCTTACTACCTACCTACAATGTTGCTTTTATCTTGAATATGGCGAATAATATATCATATCATGTTTAAATATATTTTCTTCATAGCTTAAGATTCTACATTTGTCATTTCCCTGGAATTCAATATATCCAAATTTAATGTAATTAATATATTTTATAATAATTCTCAGTTTATTTGGGGGCACAGTGTATGATAAGATTAATTTTTCATCACAATGTTATCTTAAATATGGTGTCACACTCATGGTGGGATGTCTTGATACACTATATAGTTTTACATTGTGTCTGCATTACTTTATTGAAGCACAACTATGTACTTATTGGTATATTTGGCCAAATAATAATGTACAATGATCTATGAAAACTAACTGCAAAAATTTGAATTTTATTATGCAAATATAGAAAATAAGTAGCTAATTTCTAGTACCTTTCTTGAGAAGTGATAATCATGTATATTTTAGCAAATTTATATTTGCAGAAACTGAGAAAAAGTAATTTAAACACACTCTCAAAAATTTTATGTTAATTGATATTCTTTGAATAAGTTTATATCATCTTTGAGATCATTCAACTGACTTTTTTTTTTTTTTTTATTCATTCAACTGACCTTTTGAAAATGAAGAAGCAGACTGAGGAGACCACAATTTCATGTGTTGTTATGAGACTCTTACAGCTATTCCCTAGATTGAGGATTGAGTAATATCAGATGGCTAAGGCATTTTCATGATTGATGGAAAGAACAGTAATCAGCGGCAGATTTAAAACACTATTTTTCTTATCTCTGATACAGAAAACGGACTAATCTTTCTAACGACAAGTTCAATTAGAGTCAACATCTGTTTGACCTTTAGATATGTTCCTAAAGTGAACAGTCAACCTCGCAGGAAATGTGGCAGGTTTTATACTTCAATGTGAAATGACTTGGGAAAAGGAGATGTTTTCTTCATTATTTTCAAAATATGTGAAAAAAATGGTGAAAAGACTGAAAGAGTCATTGTATTGATTGATTAGGATGTTCACTATAAATAAGTAATATATGTGATTTTAGACAGTGTATAAATAAAAAGTCAAGAAATAAATGTTAAAGTTTTGTTGCAATAGAGATAAGAAAGTTTTGGCATTGAGACTATACAAAGAAATACTTAAATATTGACAAGAAGAAAAGAACGAAATCCAATAGAGAACTCAACGAGACATACGAAGAAGAATTTTACTGTGAGACAAACCCAAATAGTCAACACAAACATGGAATCATGGTCAAATTTACTGATAATAGGAATACAAATTAGAGCAACAAAGATACATTACTTAATATTAATAAAATTAACGTATTACAATATACCTCTATATAATACCTATTTTTTGGCAGCAGTGCGGGTAATAAGGTGCTCTTATACATTGCTGGGTGAAGAGTGAAGAGTTAGTAGCTAATTTAGAAAGCAATGTGGAAAATATATTAAAATTAAAAATACCACAACTATATAATATAACATATGGCAAATTTTTTTACCAGAATACGTACATAGGAGAATTTATTGAAACATTTTTTTCGTAAAGGCAAAAAGTAGAATTAATATGGGAAAAGCTGATAAAGTATGCACTTATAGTCCATAGACTATTATATAGTCTTTAAGGAGACTGGTTTATTACTAGTCATTATTATAATAGGGCACCTGGGAGTATTTTCATAATGTATTGCTGGATAAGAAAAGCAGGCTTTAGAAAAGTGCATATTGTATCCCATTTTTGGAAAAGATAAGGGAATGTCTAAGAAATGTGTCTTTTAGTTCACCTCTGAACACAGCAAAACTTGGTGTATGAATACAGCAAATGATATTGAGAACATGGTTAGCCTTGCAATATTATTCCGTTCCTGATGGTATGAAAAGGGGGAGGCAGAAAGAGAAAGCTGGTGTGGATCTATTCGAGTCTAAGTTGTTCCTCCACCTTTAAAAATTTCACATACTATACCAGTTCTTATTTCCTCTTGTTAGATAGTACTGGTTTTCAGAAATAGCACTAGCTGGTTTGGAAACTTGACCCTTAATATATTCCTTGAGTGGCTAGTAGAGAAAACTATCGTGGTCTCAAAGTCTACTTAAGTCAGAACTTCCATGTAATGATGAGTGAAATTAACCTTGCAGCTCCTTATTTGGATTTTCAGAGTAAGCATTCAAATATTTTGTTTTAGATCATTTATGTATTGTAGCTCAGTCTCTGTAAAAATACTAATTATATTACTTTTAACTAAATGACCAGCAGAAAATGGTTGCTAGCTAATTGTTAGATTGATCTTATTAAGTTGACTCGTCACCTGACTCTGGTGACTGGTCAATACAAGTTCAATTGATGAAAATAATATAACGGATTAAGACTGAAAGTAATAGAGAGAAAAAGAGGTATTAAATGAAACCAAAGCTAAAGTGAAGTGTGTAGACAAAGTGGAATTTTCTGGACCTGATATATAGTGTTAAAATCATTTCAGTATAGGATGTAGTAAAAACAAGCATTGATGGTGAAAAATTGAGGGATAATATTATACACTAACTTTCCGATGATTAGGCATTCCCAAATAATTGATCACATTTATGTCTTTTAGTCAGCTATGGAATAGAAATAATAGTTTTGTCCTCCACTTGTCTATTTGATACTTAATAATTATTACCATAATTATAAATTCATAAACCTTCTAGCTCCTTATATGAATATATCCTAAAATATAGAATATTTTACATAACATAATGTGATGCCTTTAGTTTTATTCAGAAATTGTGAACAGAAACATAACTATAAACTTCTTACGGTAAAAGGTAAACCTGAATGGAAGCTACATATGTTATAGAAAGTACTTTATTTGTCCTGAAATTAGGATTTATTTTCTCATTTCATGAAATGAGAAATAGTAAGAATACAAAAAGCCATGTATATGCCATTGCAAAACAGACAAGCATTTATTTTATTATTAAAATAATACTTAAAAAATGTTACTATCTAATAAAATGGATTTTCATCTACATAATATCAGCCTATGAAGAATGGATTATTTTTTTGTTGTAATTTAGTTTCACCACAATCTTATTCAACCTGTGAATACTAATTTCAAATCTGCATCACCTATGGTCAGACGTTAATAATTCATAGATTAAACCAATACTAAGGTGCAGCTAGAGAAGTCAATATGCAAGTGACATGGCTTTATGCTTCAAATGTATAATCAAGAATGTATGATCTTGAATCACTAAGTTCCAATGTGACAAATCGCTACCATTCCTTGGACTGTGCAATTAACAAACATCACATTTCCAACTGTGCTAGATAACGTAACTTAGCTTTTAGAATTTTTTTTATTATATAGTATTGAAAATTTGATTATTGCCAATAAAAACCTTATGAATAATCTTTAGACTAATTTGATTGCATATATCCATTGTACCTTGCTCATAGGGTAACCATAAACAATTTAATAGTGAGATTATAGGCTATAAAACATTATTAGGATACAACTTCAGGAATTATGTTCTAGCATATTTGCAGCTTTTCATGGTGCTAGCCACAGTGAGGAAACTCAATGAATATTTTTTAGTTATTCAAATGATATGATGGCAGTTTTAATGTGAAAATTGATATGTGACATGGTATGAGATCTTAGTTCTCTATACATTTTTTAAAAAAAACTAGACTATTTCTGAAATTGTATGCCTTTAATTTTACCTGTTTCCTTAGAAAACATCTGGTTACCCAGTAGTAAAAAAGTATCTGAAAAGTTATTATAAAAGTCATCATTTTAGAATTACTTTTGTGTACATACTGTGTCATTTGCACTCATTGTATCTTATTTTTCTTTTATCAAGAGTTAAATCAAACAATATTTCCATCTCAGTAGTTCTGTGTAATTCTTAGAAAGAAAATCAAAGAAAGAAAATAACCATAGGATAGAAAAAGTATCAATTTCATTTTCATTTTCCATTGAAATACCACATTTTCTGTGACTGAACAAAACATAACTGGAGAAACTATCCTTTCCTTATGAAGATTTTGTGTTTAAAATACACTTAAAAAAGAATCATTGAAAATACTCATTTTCCTCTTATCTATTGATATTCCCCAGACATTTAAAATCCTATCCAACCCCTCTCTCTTAATAAAGAGATATTAAGATATTTATTCTAGCTTGGTGGGACACTTGGGTGAAATAAAAGCCATTTTTTATAAATGTTGTTTTGTGAAACTGATATAGTGTCTACATATAGAAATATGTCTATGAGTTTGTTGGCTAGAGATGATTACCGGAGTTAACCTTTTTTTATCCCTATAACAGAAAAAAATAACTCAGTGCACTGTAGACAGGTGAAATAAGAGGCGTGTCAGAAAATAGAAAAGGCAGCATGTGTGGGAGAGATGGTAGCTGCTGTAGGAGAGATTGATGGGATAAATCACAGAAAAATGACAGGAAAGGGGACACCAGTGTGTACTACTTGGATGCTGAACACAGGCAGGATGACAAAGATACTAACACATCCTATTAAAAGCCTAGATACATTCTTACAATTTTGTTATGATGGAAATTTACGTATGCCAATTACAAAATCCTGCTTTATTTTATTATATTTCAATCCCATTTATTACAATGGCAGCAATGTAATGTAGATCATAAGACTTGATTTTAGGTAACTGTTCTTTATTCAAATTCAAAACCTTGGTTTGTTATTTCCTACAGAGACAGGTAAGTAATTAGGTGTTTGGCTGTGCAGACAGATTATCCACATGCTTTTTTCCCCCTAACGTATATATTTAATCAGGAGATGGGATAGAATGAAATTTCATGTAGATTTGGTGATGCAAATAATACAATGGCAGTTTAGTACAGTGGATAGAATATTAGACTCGCAGTTCAGAACTTACATTCTTGCAGGAGCAAGGATATTAACTAACTATATGACCTTGTAGAATATACGTGAGACGGCACATATTTCCATAGAACAACATGCCTTAATCATTTATGCTTTAGAAATCCATATGGTCTCTCTCTCTCCTTCCACTATCGCATTTAATACATTTTTCAAATACACTGGAATTTTAATTAAGACGTCAAAGAGGAGGTCAATATTTTTCTATTATAAAATTTCTATTTTAATGATGACTAAGGAACATAAATGTCTTCAGTGACTTTTAAGCAATTAATCATACAAAGATTGGTTAGTCTAATGTGAATTTATTTTCGACCGTTATTACTGGTTGCTGATAGATCAGGCAAGGGACAAAAGTCCCTAGCATTTGTTTTACTTCTGTCTGTGTAAAGATCATGGGTGTACAGGTACATAAAGTCAAGAGACTTCATAAGTCTTAAAATTGGCGACAGACACTTGAAGAACTCAAGCATGAAGAAAGCAAGAGATTGAGAAAATACCCTTCAATTCTCTATAATTATCTTGACAACGCTGTACCATGAAGATATTAAAAATTTGTGATTTATTTGCTTTGTCTAGTTTGAATGTTTAACATTTTAATGTTATCTTCAAAAGTAAGCTATAGTATACATAAAATTTCACCATTGAACCCCCTATGGAAAAATATCTGTCAAATGGTTTGATACATGTCACCTGTATGTCAACAATTCATTTTCTTTGTAACAAAGGTGAAGAATTTATTCAAATATGTTCATAATAATACAGCAGGCAAAACAGGAACGCTAGTATTTAGAAGACTTGAACAGGGAAAACATGATTTTTGTTCTTTTTCTCTTCTCTACCTTTCTTCCTTCCCTCCATTCCTTTCCTTCCTTCCTCCCTCTCTGAATCTCTCCTTTCCTCCCTTCCTTCCTTCCTTCCTTCCTCCCTTCCTTCCTTCCTTCCTTCCTTCTTTCCCATCTCCATCCCTTCAGACAGATACAGACAAAAAAGAGTAAGACAAAAAATGATGTGGGCAAATTTTATTATACCTGTTGTTAGGTTTTCTGTTTAATAATGATGTGACAAAGATTAATGGAATATTTCAGGCATCTTTTGAACATTGTGGAAGGTAGACTTTCAATAGAAAGTGAATGTACAGTGGTATAATTAAACTTTTCATGCTATTGTGGCAAAGATGTTTTAAATTGCCTGACAATTCCTTACTGACTAAAGAAATGGAAAGCATTATATGCATTCAGACAAAACCAGAAGATTTACGTATTGTGAGGAATTCACTTCATTCTTCAGAATATCTGTAATGCTGTTATCTTGCCAAGTACACAAATATATGCAATCACCACCTATGAAAAGAAGAGATTTATGTACGACCACTATTAGAATGATTATACATGTGTACATTCACACACATGCACATATACACACACATAATACATGCATACATACATTTGGTTGTATTGTCTTCTTAGGCTCCTCTTGCATGTAAGGATTTCTTAGACTTCCTTATTTTTGATGACTTTGACAGTTTTGAGGAGTTCTTTAGAATGTTTATCAATTGCGATTTGAGTGATGTTTTTCTCGTGATTATGCTGTGGTTATCTGTTTTGGAAGGCAGAAGACTACAGAGAAGTGTCATTCTCATCATATAATATCAAGAGTTCACAGTCTCAACATGACATACTGTTGCTCACAGTCTTGAGTGATTATGAATAAAGCTGCAATAAATATTAATGTTCAGGTTTTTGTGTAGAAATAAGTTTTCCAATCAGGTAGGTGAACACCTAGGAGCATGAATGCCTGATTGTATGGTAAAACTATGCTTAGCTTTGTCAGAAAATGTCATACGGTCTTCCAAAGGGGCTATATCATTTTGCGTTCCCACCAGTAATGAATGAGAGTTCCCGTTGCTCTACATCCACAGCAGCAAATGGAATTGTCAGTTTCCATTTTTTATTTTAGCCATTCTAATGAGCGTGTAGAGATATCTCGTATGAAGAAGTATTCAAGGAAGAAAACTAATATATATTCCATTTTCTTTTCCCAGTACTCAAAGGATAGGTCTCTTAACTGATCGTCCAAAAACTCCCTATGTATTTTCTTAAGATACTGCATAAACAAAGCTGCATCCTCTTTTCCAATTCTATTTTGTATATTCTTGCTTTTGATGATATGAAACTTGACAATATTCATAAGTTTTCTAGGAAAGCAATGTAGAACTTTATTAGCTTGTATCTTTACAAAATCTAGTCAAATTAAAATCAATATTATAATAATGGTTATTTCTTTGTACAGCCTCATGCTCAAAAACTAATTTCTCTGTGGAAAAGGGAATGAATGTTTTCTATTCAGAAAAGAATAATTGTTCGCATGATCCTTGAATGCTCCAGATTTTTCTAAAGAAAATGAACTCAACACTTTAATTCTGATTATTTTAATTATAAGAGGGAGTAAATAGATTCTGTTGAACTTTAGTAACTTAACTCACGTTATCTTGCTGCTTAGTCCATTTACTTCTGTGAATTTGATATTTGTATTAAACTGCAAAGTGCAAGACTTGTTTTATTTTTTCTACACGGAAAGAAGGACTTGTTAAATTCCTTAAAAAGGTGTTAATTCTCAGTTCATCATGCAACAGAGTAAACTATTATAGATATGTAATCTAAAAAAACTGTACAAAGAAGAAGAAAGTCTAGATCTAAATTTTTTAGTGTTTAAAATTGTACTGTCGAGTTAAAAACACAGCATTTTGTGTGATGATAAACACAAATTCATGAAGTAAAAAGAAGCTGGGATGACAGATAAAGGGGATTAGAAAATTAATACAAAATTGTGATATGAATACCTTAAAATTACAGCTTGAAAGTAATATTTTATCATTTATTACTATAAATAATTTAATGTAAATTATCTTTTTTTTTTATTCTTCTCCCCAAAGCCCCCCAGTACATAGTTGTAGATTTGTAGATTCTAGTTGTGAGTGCCTCTGGTTGTGCTATGTGGGACGCTGCCTCATAGTGGCTCGATGAGCGGTGCCATGTCCATGCCCAGGATCTGAACCAGAGAAACCCTGGGCTGCTGAAGAGGAGCATGAGAACTTAACCACTTGGCCATGGGGCCAGCCCCATAAATTATCTTGATAGAATTTAAAAGAGTAAAGAAAGTTAGCCAAGACACTGAAGTAGGGAGCACATCCTGCAAGAAATAAATCTAACTTTAAAATGTGTAAAGATTGGGGATACAAGTTTAAAGGATGACTTTACTTTTCATTTACATGAAATAGTATTACACAAAGTTACATGGAACATTGTAGAAATTATAGTAGCAAATTCTTAGAAAAGTACAAAAGACAGACCAAGAAATGCCAAGGATTTCTGGGAGCCACGAAAAACTAGAAAGCCACAAGGAAAGATTCTACCTTGGAGCTCAGAGAAAGCCTTGCCCTTCCAACACATTGATTTTAGACTTCTAGATTCAAGTCCTGTGAGAGAATAAATGTATACCTTTTTCTTTTTTCAAGAAAAGTACAAAAGAAATAGGCTGTGACTTCATGTATTGGGGCCATTCATTATAATTACATTTTTTAATTAAGGGAAATGAAATATTATGAATTTTACTGAAAAAGTTGACTGTATTTCTCTGGAATATAAATTTTAAAGGTTGAATAGAATGCCATTTGTGTTACAGCCTCATGTTTCATTAATTCCTGAAGATACGGATGCTGTTGACGGTGGTGGGATGATGATCATTTATTGAGTAGGTTCTATATGTCAAGATCTCTGTTGAGTTCTTGACTTTTATTATGCCATTGAATATTCTTATCTCCATTTGACATATGGGGAATATGAGTAGTAGTTAGGTAGTTTTCCCAAGATCTCACAGGAGGCAGAAGCAGCATGTGAAACTTCTTCAACTCAGAACTCGGTCTGATGATATGTTTCCTATCATTGCGCTATCCTGCCTGTCTGGAGAGGATGTGACCCTCATGGTTATTACAGCCTCATAGGCATTATACAGTGAGAGAGTAGAAAAAGAAAAAACAAATAGATTTCTATAGCATCATTAAAATATATCTTATGTAGCAATAAAATGTGAAATGTGATCTAAAACGTGTCTGTGTCCATTGACCATTGTACAGACCACACCTAATTTACTTTTTTCACATTTTTCCTGAAGAAAAGATTGTTAAATATGACATTGAAACCATGAGCAACAAAAGCAAAAATAGATAAACAGAACTTCATGAAAATTAAAAATGTGCGTGCTTCAAAGGACTCCATCAAGACAGGTAAAAGACTGGGGCCTACCCAGTGGCCAAGCGGTTAAATTTCTGCATGCTTTGCTTCGGATTCAGATCCCAGGCATGGACCTACTCCACTGATCAACCATGCTGTGGAGGCACCCTGCATACGAAATAGAGAAAGATTGGCACAGATGTTAACTAGGGTGACTCTTCCTCACCAAAAAAATAAAAGGACAATACACACAGTAAGAGAAACTATTTGAAATCATATTTCTGATGAGATATTTGTATCTAAAATATGTTAAAAAACCTTTCAACTAAATAATAAAAAGAAAAATAAAGCAATTTAAAAATGGTCAAAGATCTAAATAGACATTTCTCTGAGGACTATAAACAAATGGCTAATAAATACATGAGAAGATGCTCAACATCATTAATCATCAAGGAAATGCAAATTGAAACTTTAATGAGATACCACATCACATTTACTAGGAAGACTACAATCAAAAAGTAAGATAATAACAACTGTTAGTGAGGTTGGGGAGAAATTGGAACCCTCATCCCCTGATGGTGGTGATGAAAACAATGCAGCCATTTTAAGAAAAACTCTGGCAATTCCTCAAAGCATTAAACATAATTTTATCTTATGACTCAGGGATTTCACTTCTAGGTATATACCCAAGAGAAATTAAAACATAGGTTTATGCTAAAACTTGTACGTGAATGTTTATTGCAACGTTGTTCATAATAACCAAAAGGCAGAAATAACTCAAATGTCCATTAATGGATGGATGTACAAACAAAATGTGATATATCCCAACAATGGAATAGTATTTGATCATACAAAGGAATTAAGTCCTGAAACATGCTCCAAAGTGGATCAATTTTGAAAACATGCTAATTTTAAGAAGCCAGTCACAAAATGTCACATATTGTATGATTCCATTCAAATAAATATCCAGAATAGGGACATCTATAAAGACAAAAAGTAGGTTGGTGCCTACTTAGGGCTGAGCTGAGGGGCATGTGGGGATTAGGGATGGGTTTGATAAAGGGTACTTAGTTTCTTTTTGAGGTGATGAGCATGTTCTAAAATTGTGGTGATAGTTATACAAATCTGTTAAAATACTGAAGACTATTAAATTGTATATTTTATTTTTTTAATATTTTTTTTTTTTAACATTGGCACCTGAGCTAAAACTGTGACCAATCTTTTTTTTTTCCTGCTTTATCTCCCCAAATCCCCCTGGTACATAGTTATATATCTTAGTTGCAGGTCCTTCTAGTTGTGGCATATGGGATGCCGCCTCAACGTGGCCTGACAAACAGCGCCATGTCCATGCACAGGATCCGAACCAGTGAAACCCTGGGCCACTGCACCGGAGCGCATGAACTTAACGACTCGGCCACAGGGCCAGCCCCTAAATTGTATATTTTAAATGGTTTATTTTTATGCTATGTGAATTATATCTCAAATAATCTGTTAAAACATACAATGCTTTACAATTAACAATCCGCAAGACTGAAAAATTGTAATGACTACTAACAACAACTCTTGTAGAAATGCAAAAAACAATGAGATCTTTCATTCATTATAGTCCGTAGTATAGACCCCCTTCACTCACTTTGGAAAACCTTTCAATATATGCAAAATTTATTGGCTAGCAATTCCACTCCTAGATATATAACTTAGAGAACCACATGCACATATCTCTAGGATTTTAGAATATATTCAGTCAAGAAATTGATGTCAGCAAGGTTCATAATATCCAAAAAGGCAAAACAACCCAAATGTTAAGCCTGATTAGAATAGATGGATAAATTGGGAAATATTCACAGAGATTAAATATTATATAACAAAATAAATGAACAACAGCTACATGCAACAAAATAGATGAATCTCACAAACATATAATTGGATGAGAAAGGCACTTTGCAAAGTGATGCACACAATGGGATTTTAGTTATATAACATTCACTGTGTTGTTTAGGGATGTTTACCTATGTATCAAAACTATTTAAAGCAACAAGATAGTTTTTACCAGTGGGTGAGAGTTGAAAGTTGGTGATAAGGAAATCAAACACTGGGAAATTCTGGGATACTGTGTGTGTCTTATAGCATGACCTGGGAGGGGATTACATGGGTGTTTGATTCATAATTATGCTTTTAATGATAATTAATATTTAATATGTCCTTCTTTATGAATGAAGAAATGTAACACTTCTTACAGTTAGTGAGACAAAGATAGAGAAAAGTAAGTCATTCCAGATATGAGGAATATATTTCCTGATATAAAGTGACATAAAGACATTGATATGGAATGAACAATAGCATTGATATGGTAGTAGCATGAGGTAAAAGGGAGAGAGAAGAGCTGGAAGTGGATTCTGACAAGAAAAGAAGAGCCACAGGTGTCTTGTGAAGCCTTTTAAAACTTGGTCTGAGCAATCTAGAGCCACTGGATGCTTTTAAACTGAGTGGAGAGATTTTCAGATCAAATCCGTGTTTTTATTCACTCTGCCTACAACACAGTCTGACAAACAGAAGCAATGAAACCGGAGACAGGAAGACATTAGGATGCTCTTGCAAAACTTCAGTACCTGACCGAGGTAGTAATGTCAAAGAGAGAAGAAGTATTTCCTCACATAATCTGGGGGGAGTAATGAATACTTCAGTGCAGAAAGACTGTGAGGAGTCTATACTGGCATTGTGGATTCCAACTCGGTATACTATGAATTATATACTAGTGTGAGCGACCATGGTCAAGAACACAGGAGAAGGGAACAAAAGGTTTCCTTTCTTAGAAGAGGAAATTTTTTCAGCTTATCTGAGTAATTCTCAATATGTCACCCAGAAACAAATAAAAGTCCAAAATTCCATGCTTCTCTCATGTCTCCATTTCCCCACTAGCCCATCCCATCTCCCAGTCCCCTTTAACCTATTTTATTTTTCCCTTTCACTTCATAGCATTTATGGTATTAAAGCATCCCATATGATACTTATTTTTTATTATTATCATTTATTGGTTTTCTTTCTATTCTATAATATAAGATCATTGAGGACAAGGATCTATGCCTGTTTATTGATGAATCCCAATATCCTAAAATGTTTCCTGGCACATAAAAGGCAATAGATTTTTTTTCCCAATGAATGAGGATCTGATGACGTTAGACGTCTCCCATCTTTTCTTGCCCTTCCATGAATACCTTAAATTAAGGAAAAAACAGAATGATAGGAAGGAAGGAAAGGTCTCCACCACAAATATAACCACCTTACAGAAAATTCCTCAGTTATCAGATCTTCAGTGGTTAAAGATATACTATTTTAGACATTAATGATTCTCTTATTATTAGTGATTTTTGTGTACTGTCTTTACATACGCATTACACATACGCATTGGACATAGATGAGAAAGTTATTAGTATTTGTTTTTAATTTTTTTATTGAAATAAAATTCACCATTTTAGCCATTTTTAAATCTACAGTTCTTTTTTTATATTTTCATAATCTAGTGCATTCATCATTACTATTTAATTCTAAAGCAATTTCCTCACCCCAAAAAGAAATCTTGTACTTCTTAATTCTCCCCTCACCTCCTCCTCTGACAACCACTAATATATTTCTGTCCCTATGGATTTACCTATTCTGGGAATTTCATATAAATGAAATCATGCAATCTGTGATCTTTTGCATCCAGCTTCTTTCACTTAGCATAAAGTTAAGAAATTTGAGCTTGAATAACTCCCTATAGTATTTCTTGTAGTAAAGGTCTTCTAGTGAGAAACTATTTCAATATTTGTTTACGTGAGAGTATCTTGATTTCTCCTTTTTTAAAGAAAAAGATGGGTTTATTTTCCCTGTTAATGTCTGGGGCAGGCAGACCAGGACTGAGATGAATGCTCTGCTCTATGACGTGCTCAGGAGCCAGTTTACTTTGAGATCACCAGCCACCATCCTAAGATCAAGGCCTTGTCCTTGGGTCCAAACTGCTATCCACTTTGCAGGCAGCAGGATGGAAAAGCAGAAGAGGCCAAGGGCATACATCAAGGAATGTTCCTAGAAAGTACCGCAGAATCCTGCTCTTTATATCCCCCCTGGCTACACCCAGCTGTAAGGGAACCTGGGGAGTATAGTTTTTATTCTTTGCAGTCACGTTTCCAACTAAAACTTCTACTATTACTTAAGAAGAGGAGACTGAATATTGGTACTGATTAGCAATCTTTTCAACAGATATACAATTTTTAAATAACTCTAGAAGAACATCAAGAAATTAATTGCAGTGGTTGCCTGTGGAGGGGAATAATTTAGAACAGTGCTGATGAGGATAATAATGGCTGGGACAGTTTTCACTATATATCTTGTTACCCATATTGATTTGTGACCCATATATATGTATTACCTATTTACAAACTTCAATTGATTAATTTAAAAAACTCCTTCACTAAAATAAATAAAAGAAGAACATGTTTTAAAAATGTCCCAGGCAGTCTCAGCTTTGTTAAGAACCAAGGAGTGTCTTGTCCATGCTTGGTTCAGAGCATCACATGAGGATCATATGCCATGGAGTTCAGTGGGCTAATGTTTCCATCAATTACAATGATCTAATCACAAGAAAGTGCAACGCAGGATGTATTAGTTTTCTGTTGTTGTATAACAAATACCACAAAATTAGCAGTTGGAAATAAGCCAAATTAATTACCTCACATTTTCCTTGTGTTAGGAGTCTGGTGTGTTCCAGCTAAGTCCTCTGCTCAGGGTCTTGTAATGCTGAAATCAAATGTTTCCTAGCTGTGTAATCATCTGCTGGCTCTATCCCAGAAAGATCCACTTATAAGCTCATTTGGGTTACTGAAAGAATTCAAGTCCTTGCAGTTGTAGGACTGTGGTACTCATTTTTCTGTTGGCTGGGAAACACTCTTGACTCCTAGAAGCTACTCTCAGGTCCTAGCCACCTGGCCTTCTCCATCCTAGCAAAGGAATGCATGCCTTGTACCAAATCTCACTCATGTTTTGAATCTCTCTAATGTCCCTTCTGCAACCACCTAGAGGAAAGTCTATGTTTTTAGTGTTCACGTGATTAGAATAGGTGCACCCTGATAACCTTTCTTTATTAAAGTCAACTGTGCCATATATTATAACATAATAAAGTAGTAATATCACATTCACAAATTCCACCCACACTCAAAAGGGAAAGGATTATCTCCTTCATTTTAGAAGAATAATTTTGCCTAATGAAGAATTATTGGTTGACAGTTATTTTTTTCTTTCTGCACATTGAATATGTTATCCCATTGCCTATGGCCTGTACGGCTCTTGATGAGAAATTAGCTGTTAGTCTTCTCATGTTTCCCTTGTCTTTGATGAGTCACTTATCTCTTACTCCTTTCCAGATTCTGTCTTTGCCTATGTCTTTCTACCATTGGACTATGATATGTCTCTGCATGGATCTCTGAGATTTTCCTACTTAGAGTTCTTTGAGCTTCTTGGATGTATATATTAATGTTTTTCATCAAATTTGGGAAGTTTTAAGCTATCAGCTCTTCAAATATTCTTTCCTGGGGCCAGCCCTGTGGCCAAGTGATTAAGTTCACGTGCTCTGCTTTGTTGGCCCAGGATTTTGCAGGTTCGAATCCTGAGTGCAGATATGACACCACTCATCAGGCCATGCTGAGGCGGCATCCCACATAGCAGAACCAGGAGGATCTACAACTAGAATATACAACTATGTACTGGGGGGCTTCTGGGACAACAAGAAAAAGGAAAAAAGGAAGATTGGCAACAGGTGTTAGCTCAGGTGCCAATCTTTAGGAAACAAAACAAAAACAAATATTCTTTCTTCATATATTGATATGCTTGATAGTATTCCATAGGTCCCTTAGATTCTGTTCATTTTTCTTAATTCTTTTTTTCTTTGTTCTCAGACTAGATAACCTTGACCTATTTTTAAATTCACTGATTCTTCTGACCCAGTCTGCTCACATCTGCTATTGAGCTCCTCTAGTTATTTATTTTTTTAAATTATAGTTCTTGTATTTTCAAGTCCAGAACTTCTATTTGGTTATTTTTTATAATTTCTGTCTTTTTATTGATATTTTCTCCTTGGTGAGACATAATTCATTCTTCATAATTCAAAATTCGTTTGATGAGACATCATTCTCTTACTTCTTTAGACAAGGTTTCCATCAGCTCTTTGAACATATTTAAAATAGTCGATTTAAAGTCTTTGCAAACTAAGTCCAACATCTGTGATTCCTCTGGGACAGTTTAGTTTCTTTTAATTTTCTTCTCTGGTGCCTGGGCCATACTTTCTTGTTTCTTTCATGTCTTGTACTTTTTTGGAAACTGGTCATTTTGAATATTATAATGTGACAACTCTCAAAATCAGATTCTTCCTCTCCTTATTGTAGTTGTTACTTATGTGTTGTGATATTTCTAAACTAATTTTCTAAGGTCTATATTCCTTGTTGTATGTGGCTAGAGAAATCTTGTTCCCATTTTCTTAGTGGCCATCTAGTGATTGGACAGAAATTTCCTTACATGCTTGGAACACAAAAATCCCAGCATCTACAAAAGGGCTCTGTGTGTGCTGGGCGCACCTTCAACACACAGCCAGGCAGTTCACAGCTCTGCCTTATCCTTCAATTCCTGCTTCCACACAGCCTCAAGGTAAGCCTGAGGTGAGCGATTAGGGCTTCCACGGCTCCGACCTGAGCATGCACACAATCCTGGGCATGCACCTGGCCTTATTAATACCCAGGAATGCACCAAAACATTTCAAAGTCCTTATTCCCTAAAACGTCTCATTCTCCAGCCTTTTCTCCCAAGATTTTTGGTTAATCTATTGTTTGCCTCAACTTTTATCCATTGCCTCAGACAGAATTGACTAAAACATTTGCCTATCCGTGTTTTCTTCAGACACCCCTTGAGTATCAGCTTTAGCACTGAGTTTGTTCTACTTAAGCAAGATAAAAGTAATCCTTTAGAGCCAGACTTCCAGGGAGCCACCAGACAAAACTCCAAATAATTGCAATTCTTTGAAAATGAGGTCCATTATGTTCCCTCTGGTGCTGTTAGTGGAAATGCAGGCTGTTACTTCCAAGGTCACCACTGAGCTGGGGAATGGAGAACGGCACTATGGCAAGTTAAAAGGCCACAAAACTTTCTGGGGTTTTTTCCCCCCAAAATTCAACTGTTCTTCTTGAATAATTGCTTAGATGGTTGCTGCACACTACTGATTAATTTCCAGAGTTCCAAAAGTTCTTATAGTTCTTATGATTCTTGTAGTTTTTGTCTGTTTTTTTCATTTCTTTCATGGAGGAGTGGATGTTTGGACTTTCTCACTCCTCTGTCTTCACTGATGTCCATCAATATAAGCATTATCTCAGCTTTATAGATGACAAGTGCAGACCAGGATATTCTAGTACAACCTGCCAAATTAACATGAAAAGTGGACATTCTTGCTTCTTACTTGCAACCTACAGCCTCATTAGGTAGAACTTTTAGGTTTGCTTTATTATTTCTATATTTTTTTAAATTTTAGATACTATAAACATTAGTCTTTGAATTTTAGAATGAGGCAGTTTTCAGTATGAATGCAATTCTTCATGTTTAGTTTTAATCAATACAAATGCTGAGAACATTTGCTCAAATAAATAAGGCCGTGAGAATGGAAGATATTTTCTTATAACAATGCTGCTTGTTTCCTTGAATCCCATTTAAAACGCCAGGCAAAAATCATACAGTGAACTATAAATTTTTTAAAATTGTCTATTGGTTTACAACTTGAATATCTCCTCCTTCAGGATTTTTGAAAGCAAAAAACTGGAAAACATATGAACTGCGAGCAGACTTGTTTATCGAATCAATTCATACTATAACTTTTAAACATGCCAAATGTTCTTTGTTTGCTGTTCACCAGGTGCAATGCGTGTCAGTGAGATGGAGTAGTTGAGAATTTTGTTTTGTAAAATGGGAGATGCTTATTTGTACAAGGGGAAGTAAGGAAAGAGCCAGCACAAAGTCTTGAACACTCATCTATTGTCTGGCATATGGACTTTAAGATGTAATACACGATATGTAAAATATACAGAAATTGAGGATTTGGAAATTGATTGATTTAAATCTTACTGTGTCTTTGGGTCACTTGGAAAGTCTTCTTATTCACCTACATTAATGACTGCGGCTCTGTTCATCATCTACTGACTGCCCTGTGACTAGTAAGAAAAAGACTGAATACATTTAGTTTTGGAAGTAAAGGCAAAAGGTTAATCTAGTGTGTAAGTAAAAGCTACACCCTAGAAGTATGATGTCAAAGTATTGGTGAGCGGCTGGCAAGTGGAATCATTTTCAATAGTGCTATTTCTCAACTCCAGTCTAACTCTTGGTCACTATAAGATATTTTAATAATAATTTCCTTTTTCAAACTCAAAATATTCAACTTGGAAGTGTGATGCCAGACTTCAAAATGTAACTTGGTGGTATCGTTATTTCATCAATGAAAAATATACTGCTTTTATTGATTTATATTTTAATTTTAAGCTTTGGAAAATATTTATATTCTCTTGGCAGGACATTAATGGGCAAGAAAAAGAACTTATCACATTCTTTCTAGTCATCTGTAGATTGCAAAATGTGACAATATGGTTTTTATAGAAAGATAAAATTGGAACTCTAGTGTATCAAACAGAATATTCACAACTAAGAACATTTTTATGATATTATTCAAATAATAACTTTTGTATCATTTTTTCAATAAAAGAGAATTTATGATTGCTCGTGAGAAAGGATCTCAAGGTTAAAGTCACAACTGCATGTGGTTGAGATTATCTGACTGTTGCGGGTTGAATTGTGTCCCCTCAAAAGATGTGTTGAGTTCCTAACCCCTGGTACCTGTGAATGTGACCTTATTTGGACATAGGAATTTGCAGATCAAATCAACTTATGGTGATATCATAGTAGATTAGGGTGGGCCCCGATTCTAATAACTAGTGTCCCTATAGAAAAGAGCAATTTGGAGACACAGGGACACAGAGAGACTCACAGAGAAGAAGGCCATGTGAAGACAGAAGCAGAGATTCGATTTATGCTGCCACGAACCAAGGAATGGCAAGAATTACCATCATGCACCAGAGGCTAGAAGAGGCAAGAAAGGATTTTACCCAGCATGGCCCAGTGGACACCTTGATTTCAGACTTCTAGCCTCCAGAACTGTGTGAGAACAAACTTCTGTTTTGTAAGTCACCTAGCTCATGGTAATTTGTTCTGGCAGCTCTAGAAAATTACATATTGTTCATTAAATCCTTCATTCTTGGGGATGCAATTGGCCTAAATTTCCCAGACTATCTTTGTTTTAGCCACATGTCTAAGTTATAGCCAATGGAATGTGATAGAAATAATAAATATCACTGTCTGATCAGACAAATACATTTTTATTATCAGTTTTCCACGTTCTTTGCTATTTTGCCTTGATAGACTCCAGGGCAACCTTTTGAGACACTTATTGGAGATGGCAAATCCTCTGTCAGCCTAGATCCTGAAAAGTTTCCACTGACTGTAGCCTCTAAACATGCTGAACAAACCAGCTGCATCCAGTTATCATCTTAGCAAGAAATAATGTTTTATTTTTTTATGCTACTGAAATTGTGGTGTTTTTATGCTAAATAATCCACTGAAGATTTGAGCTATTAGTGTGGCTATATGGACATGTAGTTCATTAGTCTGAACTAAAGCATTTCCATTGTTGAATACCATGATAATTGTTAAATAGTGGAATGACTTCTTTTCATAAAATAAAGTAAAATACAAACTATGTTATAAAAAAAGAACAGCATTCAAATATGATTATTTTAATCACATGTAAAATTTTATTTTTAAACTAAATAAGGTTTTAATACTCAAAAACTCTTGTCAATAGGATTCTTTTAATCTTTTCTTTTAATGAAAGCTGTTCGAGAAGATGGCAACAGTGGCAGGAACACGGTTTTTCATTCTGTGATAATTTCTACATTAAAAAAGATGGAACAACTTGACAGAAAAGCCAAATCCCATGGACAAAATTTAAAAGAAAACTATATGACAGATGTTCCTAGGACAGATAAAATACCAGAGAATAGGACAAACCACCAACAGCCATAATACCTACATGGTCTCCGCCACGTTGCTTCATGGATTTGTTACTTGTTGCTTGGAAGGGCCCCAGAGTTGATTTAATGACCTGCTGTCACTATCTTCAAATTATTAATTATTTTTTAATAAGCTACCCCACATTTTCATTTTTGTACCAGGCCTCACAAATTATTTAGTAGGTCCTGGCTTCAATATCTGTGCAGGGTAAAACATTTCTGCACAGATCTGAGAAAAAGAGCTAAAAACAACTAACAGATATTTATGAGGAAAGTATCTTGGATTGACTTAAAAAGAGCAGCTGAAATGGGGAGGGATTTGACCCTCTCTAAAAGTGGGTAACTGCAAGGGGCCTATGATAAGAAAGCCTCACATAGCTTTAGCTGTCTTGTCCTGATGAACGTCCAAACCTTACCTGTTGATGCTCCATTTGAGGACATGACTAGACATAGTCAAGAAACCTCTGGGAGCAGAATCAAATTGAGTAGGAAAGGGATGACATGGATAGAGAAAAGAGAATGTTCTAGACCCAAGCAGTAAAGGATAACAAAGTCAGGAAATTGCAGAGAAAAAAAGCTATTATATATTTGAACACTACTTGAAATCAGCAATAGAACAGGGAGCTCCATAAGGTAATAAATGTTCTCCTGAACAGTGCCTCACTTTAAATTCAGAAAAAAATAATCTCACATGAATATAGAGAAGAGGATATTACTGAGGTGAAATCTCAAACAAAGGTAGTATTAAAATAGAGAGAGCAGAAGCATCTCTCCAGGTTTTAACTCAGAAAGTTGTGTCCATTAAACAAAGACAACCGCAACTTAATATTTCAACACAGCTAAGAGAAGCTGAAATGAGAAGAAAAAGACATCAAAAATCTTGAATCAGAACTAAAATGACTCAGATATTAAGCGAGAGAATACAGGAAAAATGAAATATCAATAATATCATTACAGAAATTAAGCTAAAGTAAGGCAAGGACAAATTAATACAATATAAAATGCCATAAAAGAAATATAAGATGAAAAAGACACACATTTTAGCCATCCAAGAGAAGTGATTGCAACAAGATTTGGAACGCTGAATGAGGAAAAAAGCCCCGGATGGGATGGAGCTGTCCTTCCCACTCAGAAAAGAGCGGTGTCATCTCAATCTCTTCTTGAAGCACAGGGAACAGCCCCTCTGTATGGTCACCATAATCATTCAGAAGAAGGCACTGATTTGGGGTGAATCATTGAAATGTGTTAGGAAATGGCTAATGAAAGTTCTTGCTTAATTTGAAAGACGGGAGGAAAGGAGAAAGAGAGAACATAAAACAGCCTTTCCGAGAGAGCGCAGATGTTAAGATGATAAACCAAAAATCATACCAATGAATATGTTGAATATCAATGGACTAATAGCTTAAAGCAAAAGCTTAAGATAGCCATACTGGATTTAAACATACAGTGTGCTTTTAAGAGATACACTTTAAATGCAAGTATAAAAGAAAGGTTGAAGGTAAAAAGAAAAACATACACAAAGTTAACACTATTCAAAAGAGAGCAGTTGTAGATATACTAGTTAGTGCAAGGATTATAGGAGACGCAGTGGGATATTGCACAATTTTCATATCTAAAACTGAATCACCATAGTATGAAATTTATGCATTCAAGTACACAAATCATACATTGAAATTTAGTTCATTTTCAAAAATTAGCAGACCCACGTAAGCAGCACTCAGACCAGAAACGACTCCAAAAGTACCCAGAAGGCCCCCTCATGCCCCCTTGGTAATCAGCCCTCAAAATAACCATTATCCCAAATTCTAACAGCATAAATAGAAGTATCTTAGTTTCTTAGTCTCTTTGGTCATATTAGTCCCATTAGAGGTGACATTTTGAGCTTTAATTATGACAATAGTTTCAGTGGTTTTAAAACACACAGTATATATTTAAATTGAGTTTATAAGGGTATTTAAAATGATTTAGTCACCTTTGGGAATGATAGCAAATCAATATATTGGACACCATTAGAGTAAAAGGTAAGCATTTGTCCTGACTTTCCTATACGAATTGTACTGAGTAATACATGGAACCAAACAGTAAATGAGAGAAAGTATCTCCTTATAATTGAATATCAACTAATAAATAAAAAAATAATTATAGAGTTAGAATACCACCACAGTGAATAGATTAAAGAGATATAAACTTAATAAATCAATACAGATATTAAGCATAGATGGCTTGTAATGTCACAAATTAGAGACAACCAGAGATTATTTGCCTTGCAGTTTACCATATACCATACTTGGCAAATTTGAGTCTTGCCAAGGAAACAAAACTTAAGACCCATCCAGCCTCTGGATGCAGGTGCCTATTTGCAGGAAATACGGAGGACAAAAAAGCATGTTAAACTGCAACAATATATAATCAGAAAACTCAGAGTTTGGAGAATACTATGGTTCAAATGGCCCAAATTCATTCAGTGTATTTTTTATAATTAAAAAATCACAAAGCTGAGTAAATGATCCGTTTTGTGGGAAAAATGTTTGTCTTCTCTATAAAAATCTGAAAAGTATTAAACTGCTAATACAGTATATCTTTGTGAGGATGAAATTACAGACAACCATCATTGTCCAGGAATCATTTGAATTCTATTTTTTAGTACTCTCTATAAAATTGAAAAAAGAAAAGTGCTTTTATAATGCATATTAACAATAACTAAAGCAATAATAAAACATCTTCCTGAAAATTTTTAGGATTGTAGCTAGTTATTGAATCTGTATACATGTGACCAAATAAAGGCTTGGAGATTCAAACTTTGATCAATTAAATTGTGAAAGTCATTTAGTGTTAAAATTCTGTCTGAAGTCAGCATGTGGTAGATCTGCTGAATTAAACCAAATTTTCCACCCAAACAGGTTAATTAGTGCTCATTAGCAAACTCATTCATTCTGCTGTTCTCTGCCAGACTGTGTGCCTCTTCTGAATGTTACACAGATGTTATCTTCTAGCACTGCTGGAAACTCCCTGAAAAAGAGCCTCGCTTCACTCCCTATTCAAAAGCCCTTTGTTCCTAACAAATCTATCTCCTGCCACCTTTGGCATGATTCCCTGGCTACAACTGTTGAAGTTTTTAAAACAACAAATATGTAGAAATAATTATAGCAAGTAATTGTAGATTAATTTGCATTTTATAAACCACTTTCTTTTCCCTTATTTCCTTTTGTTATTCTCAACTACCCTCTTAATGCTTTATTGTTATTACTTTATTGGTTAGGTTGAGAAGCATTAACTGTTCATCCAAGCTCATACAAGTATAAGATGATGAGGGCGGTAGCTTTAACTCAGGACTTCTGAGTGTTGTTCTGTATCATTTACACATGAGCACACACACACACACACACATTCAAACTCAAAACTTCCGAATACAACTTTGTATTACTTACATTTGCAACACTCTGCTATGTGAATTGGAGAGTCAGTTTCAATATATAGCTGTGGTTCAAGGTTCTGTGAATATAGTAGCCAAGTTACAACGCTTCTTCTCTTGCATAATGGACACTCCTAGGATGAAAAAGTAAGAATTTATTTCTTATTCACATTACTATATACAGCGTTTCTTTTGTTTCCTTGAGACTATTATTAAACATTCACTATGGAATAGAGTCGTCTGAGCACAGGCATTAGAGTTAGAAAAGCCAGGGTTCCACTTTTCTTTAGCAAAAGTGTGATTCTGAGTAAGTTATTTAACTTTCTGAGCTTTATTTTCCTTATCACCAAAATAGATTATTTTAGTGCTGAAAGGAATGATGCATAAAAAATATAAAGCAATTAGGTCAGTGATTCCCACAAATAAGTGCTCAATAAGTATTTGCTACTAAATTATTATCTCAATCAAGAGACTGAATTGAAATGTTTATTCAGCACTTTCTTGGTGTCATTTAAGTAGTTAAAATGTTCTGAAGATACTCAGTGACCCACAGAAAATTCAATGCTACAAATGGAAGCATCTAGAAAAACAATAAAAGAGCCACTGTAAGAGTGAGCATTAATTAAAAGGTAATTTCTACAGTTTGATTTTAAAAGTAAAGACCAGAGGAAGAAGGCTATTTTTTCTTTCTTTTTTTTTTTCCTTCTGCTTTTTCTCCCCGAATCCCCGCAGTACATAGTTGCATATTTCAGTTGTGGGTCCTTCTAGTTGTGGCAAGTGGGATGCCTCCTCAACGTGGCCTGATGAGCAGTGCCACGTCTGCACCCAGGATCCGAACCAGCGAAACCCGGGGCAGCGGAAGTGGAGCCCACGAACTTAACCACTCAGCCATGGGGCCGGCCTGAGAGGAGGAAGTTTTGATATTGCTATTTCTGTACTGATTGTTCATACCCTGACATCTATTTGCAACCTGTTGAAATGAATCAGTATACTCAACTACCTGGTAAAAACTTTTATATACATTTAATATATATTTCTCCCTAGATAAATGATTCCGGTCAAATAAATCAATGGAATTCACAACAATAATTTATAAATGAATACTTGATATAGAATAAGGCAACACCCTCATATGTTTAATACAATGTTGTTAAAATAGAATATTCAGAATAGTAGTATAATAATAAAAAGTATCTATGGAAAAATCTTAACAGAGCGTTATAAGAAATTACCTATAACAAAATTCACAAATATCTTCTATGAGACAGATGAGGAATGAACAAATTGAAACGTAAACTTTTCTCGATGGGGAAAATAGTCAAAAGTACAAAGATGCCAGTTCTTTCCAAATAAATTGGTAAGTATCTTAAAATCCGCCTATAATACGCAATTTTACAATAGGTAATTTTTACAATGCATTCTCAATGTTAGGAATTTAGTCTAAGGAGTTAATTAAGCCTGGAAGTATATGTACATGATGATGCGGGGTCGGTGAGCCGAGGAGTCGAAAGAAAGATTTCTTTAGACTCTTAAGATCTGGCAGTAGTGCTCTTTTATTTAGAGAATAGTATAGAATAGCATGGGGACAGGACCCATGGGCAGTCAGAGCTTCTGCTGCCGCCGCTTCTGCTGCCCCCGCTGGCATGGGGACAGAGCCCATGGGCAGGCAGAGCTGGTGCGTGGGGACAGGACCCACGGGCAGTCAGAGCTCCTGCTGCTGCCCCGAGTTGAGGGTTAGGGCTAAATTTAAGGCATAGGTATGTGAGTCATCTCTTTACAAGACAAAGGAAAAAAAAGTTAAAATGGTACCAGTGCCGGTAGGGTCCGGCCATTGGGCAGTCCCACAACTTTTAGATAAGAATCAAACCGGATTGAGTAAATGGCAGAAGTCACCGCTAAAATATTATCTTCAGCTAAAGACAAAGGAGGATTTTGGGGTGGGGGGTCAGTTACATGAGGTTGCCAGACAGTAAACAACTTAAGTTCTTGCCTTCCCCATTAAGAGTTTCCAGAGATAAGGCCATCCCCCCTTCCTCCTGGCACAGAGAGGGAGGCATGGAGATTTCCTTCACAAATGCAATTGTCTCTGATCAAAGGGCAAACAAATTCCACTCCTCGGAGCCTGCTTCTTATCTGTAGTTTTAAAAGTAACCAGCCTAAAAATCCTCATCATAAACTGTTTTAAAATTAAGCAGCCTAAAAATCCTCATCACATGATATGAAGTATACAATCAGAACAGTTTATAATTGATAAATTAAATATATAAAAACATTTCTTAGCTATTGTTACAAGATAAAAACACGCAATTATGAAGGATATATCATGGTACACCATGCTTTGGAAAAGACAATGCATTGCACATATAGATGGCTGATTATCTATCCATCATGTATCCATCTATCTACATATATATGTGTGTATCTATCTACTTATATATGTAATGGAGACATATGGATGTATGTATCTAGATATTAAAAAAAAATCAAAATGAATACACCAAAATGTTAACTTCTTTCTGAGTGTGGACACATGGGGTATTTAAAAATATATTATTGTAATTTTCAAATTATTTATCATCATTAGGTATTGTTTCTATAATTTCTATGTACTTTTTGCTTAAAAGCTTAATCATGCCATTGACATCTCTACTCACAGTATCCCTGCCCACTTAACTTGTTTGTGTACTTTCTTCACATGAGGTGCCACAGCTGACAAAGTGTGTGGATCTGTTTTGATACCCTATTCTCTTGCATTTCAACAGACTACAGATACCTGTGAAAAATGGCCACTCTATGAGGCAGGGATTTTGAGTGTTTTGGTCACTATTGTATTGTTACTGACAAGCAGAGTACCTGACACCATATACATAGTCAGCAAATATGTCAAGTTAATTAATTAAACTATTACCAGAATTGACAAATATGTGCTTTGTTCTTGCCTTGAAAGCAGAACCAATTAATTTTGAACTTTAATAAAGAATTAAAAATGAATAAGTCACTGCTGGCCATTAAATATTTTGAGAGAATAAAGGTCCATCTGTTAAAAGATGTAATTCTGGACTTAGAGTATTAAGCCTAAAGAGTGACTAAATCTAAGTATTTTAAATGATTGCCAGCCTTTTAAATGGTTTTTGTTCCCAGAAAACAGTGGAATGTGACAGACTCCCATGAGTAAAAATACCCTAACAGAGTGGAGTCCTGTGTGAGGCTAAGAGGAGAATCACGCTCCATAAGGAGATGGGGTAGAAGCTCAAGAAATGAAACGCTTACATACTTAAGCATTTCCCACCTTCACTAGATTTCTAGTATTACTCTCAAGAGTACGTCTTGGCCCAGTCCTCTGCCTCTGAAGATGATTGGCCATCAATACCAAGTGATGATCTGTGGAAATAGGTTTAGAGAAACAATGTGTTCTTATCTTTAATGTTGAAATATTAAATATAATCAGATCTGCCTCTTGGATACTGCAAATAATGTTGAAACTCTGGGCCTCCATCCTAGTCAGGGGGTGCTGAAATATCTCTTTTCTCAACTTTTTATGTGTGTATGTGTGTGTTATATTTTATGTGTGTGGATATATGATATGTAGGTATATTCTGTATGTGTGTGTGTGTGTGTTGTGTATGTGTGTGTTTGTAATGATACCCCATAGGGCCTCTGAAAAATACTGATCATGCATTCTTATTTCAAGTGCCATTAATTTTAGCCCTCTAAATTTTTCCCTGGGATCTCAGTCATTCCATAGATAGCTCTGGCTATATTTATTTTGAAAAAAAGTATGATAAAGGCAGGAAAAATGCCTTCCATTTGCTATTCTAGATACATCCTCCACTTTTTTCCTTCTTGTTCTCAGTCTCAGTAGGTGATCTCTGTTATTAGTTACATCAGTGGGCTCCTGTGTCCTCTGTCTTCCAGTTGCATCCAAGTATATGTTTCCCTAATTCTTTTCTTGTTTGTTTGACTTGGACTTGTTGTGTCCCTTGGGGAGCAGTTCATTGCTTCTCTCAAGGTAGCTTACTCCATTTACTCCCTTGTTCTGAATTCTAGAAACCTCACCTCCTTGTTCCTTCAGACTTCCAGGTAGTGATAGCTCCATGGCTGCTAGCTTTAGGTCCCTGCATTAATCCTTGTGGTTATCCTCACCCCACTCACACTTTTGTAAATCAGTCTTTTGTAAATTATTCTTATTTGATTGTGCTATGTTTATCCAGTTGTGATTATGATTGATATAATAATTGATATTAGAAATACCCCAGGAAACATGAACTCATATTGGGTTAACTCAAATAGTCAAGGCAAACACATATTCAAGTAACATTGCTAAAGCAAACAGGATTAATTCAGAGCATAAGAGGTCTCAGAACTGCTCAAATTATCACCAATGGTAATTTGGGATGAATTATAGGTAGAAAGCATTTTGAGAACAAGTGATTGTGGTGTTTAGTTACTATGGCAACTAGAGTGATTACAAAGATAGTAGAATCACTTGATTTCTTCACATAGATTTCTCACTAGCGAGTAAACACAGAGAAAGAAAATTTAGGAGTTCTCAATATACAATTAAGAATATGCAGAGAAACCAAAGACACTTCCAGAAGCTTTGAAGGGGTCCCTCAGCTCCTGTAATAATAGAGCAAGACCCTTAACCTGAGAAACAAGTCTGAGCAGAGTTGCAGAGTTGCAGTACCAATTAAATGTACTATCCCTCCAGTCATTTTGTACTAAAGTCTTAAAGGCTAAAGTTCTTATTTTACTGTGGGGGGGGGGGGGGGGTAGCGGGGGGGTGGGGGAAGAAGTGGGATTCTAAGAAAAGGGTTGAGAATTTGGAGAAAGACATGGATGAGTTTAAGAACCTTGAAGCTCTAGATGTTTTGAATTTCCTTTGTCCTCTACCCCTACTCAGGGATCTCTTATCTGTATGCAAACATTTCAATAGCTACGTGCAGGCATTTTCCTCACAAACTGAGACCAATTATCCTTAGATGCACTCACACTCCCTTTCATTGCCTTCATGTCCCTAAAGAGTCAAACCCAATAAAGCCCTGATGAAGAAGTACCAGTCCTGATCCAGGAGAAAATTGCCTTGACATTGAAACAATGATAAGATTTCTCTAATCTGTATTGGCATAAGACTTCGAGTATTTGTGGAAGTGATCCTAGTGTGACAGACCAAAGGAGACATAACAAAGACTTGAACTGATCAAATATATTGAAAAGAGGGACTCAGCATTTGAGCTTTAAAATGTTGACTTGATTTACAGAAAGTAGTAGTAATCTACTGGATGGGCTATTCAAAGCCAGGCTCAATGATGACATCAGTTAGGAATTTGAAAATGCTGGAATTTCCTTGTGATATTGACAGGAATGGAAACTGAAGAGTTAGGAATATAGGAATGTTGAAGTGAATCTATTAAGTGCACGTTGTTAGCTGCCCCTAAGGACACCTCCAGGCAGGGCCTTCCATTACCAGACAATAAGACCAGCATTTTTGAGGGGTAGTTCCCTGATCCTTGAAAAGATCTATTTATGAGAGATGACTGAAGGTGATAATATACTAAACATGAGCATTCTGATGTCATGAGAAAAATAGGATCTAGCAATGTAGAGACCAGTTGGTAACAGTTAACCATCAGGGACAGCATGAGTACAATTACCAAAATTAAAATAGACTGGCGTAAAGTAAATTAGATGTTTTAAGCTCAAGGATTTATGACAATGGTTAAAGGATCTCAGGGTTTCCAGAAATTAAATAGAAGTTTACCTTCCAAAAGTGCTATGTGACATCTGTAGCAAGAACACTTCCAGGTTTGCTGAGAACAAAACTAACTTGTCCACAGTAATGGTCCACAGTAATAACTCATTAGGAGCTGTTAGATATAAACCCTGAATGTGAGCTGACTTTGGGTCACCCCCAAAGCGACTATACTTTTTCACTCAGTGCAAAGATTTGTGGCAATCATCTGATAAATGGATTCTTGATCTGAATCAAACAGTTTCAATGGGACTATGGCTGTCTCCTCAAATTGTTTCCTCAATTCTCAAATGAAGTCAAAACTTGTATCTATGCTACATGGCAGAGTTTCCATTTTAGTTTCCTAAACCATAGAGTGAGAGACATTATACTAAAAATGTCCAAATGGAAGCCACTATATTTGGGTCTCTTTTACCTTCAGTCAAGATAATAAACCGAAAACAATGCCATATTTGTGGGGAAATTGCAGAGGTCAACATGCCACTTGAAGTCTTTAGAGATGCATGGGTGCCAATTTCTACCACTTCTCATTTTATCTTACCTATTCGACTAATGCAAAGTCCATTGGTTAAATTAAATGTCAGTCGATTATCAGTAATAACATTCATAGGCTCAGTACCAGATACTTAGCCTAATGTTCACCCTAGTTGTCTTAGAACACTACCTGTGAAAGTTCAAGGACCTGCTAGATTGATGGCGTTTACAGGATTCCAGTGGTGTGAGACGTCCATTCTGAAATTGGAGTCAAGTTGCTCTAACTCTGTGCCTTTCATCACGGAGAAGGAGGAACATCATTTGAATACGTGAAGGAACATGTACCACACTTGGGGTTACTTCTCTTACTCATTCATTGAATAATCTCTAAGACTGAACAGACGCAATTGATCCCAAAACAGGTAATGCCGCTTCAGCAGTTACCTACAAACTTCCCTGCCATTTATAGACCTAGATAATTATAAGAGTTGAGAAAACAAAAATGCTGTATAGAACCTCTAGCAAGCCCATAGGTGAAATACAACATAGAAGCCTAGAATTTTGGAATAAGGTCATGCTCTTCTCTACTGAGAGCTTGTATGACTTATGAATTAACTCTAGTAGCGGCTACAAGCCAAATTACCATGTATACCAAGTAAATATGAAACTAGCATCATCTATAATAATCTTAATAGGACCCCATTCAATGAACTACACGATTTGATAAGTGCAGAAGCATCCCATTATGAAATAGAAGTGGTGTGCAGGAGACCAGGCCTGAGAAATTTTGTAAGGCACAAACTATATTAGTAATGAACAGGTTGACTGGAATTCCATGGTATCAGCTGCTACTACTTCATTGCTTTTCTAGGAGCTCACACCTAGGGCTATTCATGAACTCAAAAACATGGGCTTCCTTCCCCAGGGCTTATCTGGCTACAGAAACTCCAACCTGCATTGGCGAGAATTTTGCTTGATATGACACCATCTCAGAGGCACTCTTGCTGGCTACCAGGTGGCATATCAATTACATTGGACTCCAAATATCGTCCAAAAGGAAGGCCTCTGTTCTCACAAGTATCCAATCATATTCTGAGTGGATTTGCTTTCCCTGCTCCCAGAGGATCTCATAAAACCACTACATAAGAGACTTTACCATTCTTTATCCATCAACATAGTATTTCCCACACATTACGTCAGACCAAAGACATGTTCAATGGCTTATGGCATGGGATTCACTTGTCTTAATTTTTTGCTGCCTTACCCATAAAGAGCTAGTTTAATAGAATAGTTGAATGGTGTGCTGAAGAGCTAGTGATGTCACTAGCTGAGACATGTGGCTCAGAAAAGGGGAGAGTTAGAACAACATTATTGAGTACGTGCCTTAAATCAATGGTCAGTATATTGTGCTGCTTTCTCCACAGCAGCGACGCACAGATTGGGACTCCGTCAATTATTACACTGAATAATCCAAGGGAGAAACCTTGCTTCCTAACCCCATGACCTTTGGGGTTTTAAGACCATAGTACCCCAGTCTAAAATGTTTCTACCAGGGGATTCAGTAATGGTTAGGCTTCTTATAGTAGTGGACCAGCAGACAGAGATTAAGATCACTCTCTTAACCAACATGACAGACTTTTCCTATCTGGGAATTTCTGGGTCAATGCTATAAAATAAAAGAAAGGGAGGTTATATGATAGAGGTATTAACCCAGATGTTTAAAAAATCCAATTTTAAACTCATGGTTCAGATGATCAGCAATTTGGCAGCAGCTGGACAGTCCTTCTGGTCTCAGCTGTGCTCACTCATACATCTTTAGAAATCAGCTTTCATGTTGACTTGTCAGCAAGTAAACATTGTTCCTGTAGGGTTAATTGGCTTTTGGTTGGAATGTTTTGTTTTTCCACATAATTTCTCATTCTCTAGGAGGCTAGTGAGTCTTGTTCAAATGGCGACAACAAAATTCCTGGAAAGAGGGCAGAAACATGCAAGATATCTTGAGGCTGGAATTCAAACCTCAAAAAATGTTAGTTCTGGGCCAGCCCAGTGGCATAGAGGTTAAGTTCATGTACTCTGCTTAGGTGACCCTGGGTTCACAGGTTCAGATCCCAGTCAGGGACCTACACACCACTCATCAAGCCATGCTGTGGTTGTGCCCCACATACAAAATGGAGGAAGATTGGCACAGCTGTTAGCTCAGCAACAATCTTCCTCAAACAAAAAGAGGAAGATTGGCAACAGATGTTAGTTCAGGGCCAATCTCCCCCACCAAAAAAAAAAAAAAATAGTTCTGATGAATTTATTGCCAAAATAAATCCACAAGCTAGTCCATATTCAAGAGATAAAGAAAAATGCTCATTTTACTGATGGAAAGTACTATAAACATTGCATTGTAAAGGTGTGTGCCTAGAGGGAAATGTAGGGGATTGTGAACATTTTTGACTTTGAACTGAACAAAATGTTTTAACTAAGGGAGATTAACTGGGTTGCATTATACTACTCTCTTGCCAAATAATATTTGTCAAAGGAAAACTTTAGAACTCCAGTGAAGACAAGACCACAGGGAGTTTGATGCTGTGTGAATTAAGGTGTGGATCGCATGACCAGGTTAAGTAGATGTTACAGTCAAAGTGTTAGAAAATACAAAGGGGAAATTTGAATGGATATTGGAAAAAGGCAGAAATAATTAGTAATGAGGCCAGCATCAAGGGTAACAACAATGTGGGAACTATATTCTATGTTATTCACTTAGTATTTTCTTCCCTGTTTTACTCCACAATTTTGTGGAAAACCATTGTGTGTGGCTAACACTTAATTCTCAGGTAGGGATTTGGCTGAGCTAAAATCAACACACAGTAATGTGTCCATGGTTGGAACTTGGTACCTCCTCTAAGTTAGAGATGCAAACTTTTAAGCTAGAAAAAAATCTAAGAGCGGATCTGAAAATTAACGTATTAGCCTGTGCTGAACATCTTTCTCATCCCTCTGGATCCATTCTGCACCAATTTCACCCTGCTCTCTCTTAGACGGTTCTAAGAAGGATGAACTAAGTCAACAGGTTTTCAAGGCTTTCTGGCTTCTCATTTATTTTAGTCACAGGGAGCCCTGGCAGTAGATCAGAGGGAAGGAGAAGAGAGAACTCATTTTTCTTAAGGGATTCTGCTGTACAAACCTCTCCTTCTAGGTCCATGCAGTCATTAAGCATCCACCACCATTCAGCACTGTGCAGGATATACAAGCTCTGTTGGTTTTCAATATTACAACCAAACTAGAGATGATGTATTTACCTATGAACTGTTTACAGACTTCACACAAGATCAAAATGGCAATGATGTTTTTCAGCATGTATTTTGGTAAAATTTCTAAAGTATTTGTATTATTATGGCTGTTTCATTAAAAAAAACTCTCACAGTATATTTTTTAAGTGAATGAAATTAAATATTTGAAAAAACAAAAAGAGTATGCAAAACATCATTCTGCTGCATTTCTTCTTTCTTTGAATTTCAGTGGTACACTACACAGATCTCTCTCTCTCTTTTTTTTTTCTTGAGGAAGATTAACCCTGAGCTAACATCTGCTGCCAATCCTCCTCTTTTTGGTGAGGAAGACTGGCCCTGAGCTAACATCGGTGCCCATCTTCCTCTATTTTATGTGGGACACCTGCCACAGCATGGCTTGACAAGCAGTGCGTAGGTCCACACCCAGGATCCGAACCCGCGAACCCCGGGCTACCAAAGCGGAACATGTGAATTTAACTGCTGTGTCGCTTGGCCGGCTCCCACATCTCTCTATATTTTTTTAATGTAGAAAGATTGCTAGAGTTCTATTTACTTCCTTCTTTCTGGTTTCATTTTCTGTGAAATGTGCTTTCAGGACCACCATCTTTCTCAACTCTGGCCACATGCTCTAAGTTGTATCAATTTTAAGGTCTCTTCCTATTGACCCAGAATGGATTCTGTTCTCCCAGTCTGACTCCACCTGTACCAAAAGGAGAGTTCTACACATGCTGCAGAGGTGTCCTCCCAAGAGGCTCATAGTCAGCATGCAGAGAAAGAGGTGATGGGTAGTAAAGGTGTATATATATGCATCAGTGGGTGCTTTTTCAGGAAGCAAGTGATAAATGGATTCTGGAGGGCTTGTTGTGAGCAGTTAGCAAACTTCAGAGGTTGGTAAGGGGAGGCAAAAATGTATTGGAGAAGAATTGCTAATGAAGCAGAAACAGTTTTATGCCCCAAATACTGACATTTAAATATTAAAAATCACATGATAGCGTGATGGAACATAGAAGCTGAGCAACGGCAATATAAAAAATGCTAATGTTCCATCATATGGTAATGAGAGTTCCATCATATGGTAATGAGAGTTCCACCACAATATGTTTAAAGCCTAAGTGATCTTTGGAAATACTGAATTCTACATCGCTTTTCTTGGTAAGTCATAGTTTATGTTAGCACACTAAAAGGTTTGGAGAAAAATTTGAAGAAAAAAGTTAAAATAAGAGGAATTCTTCAGAAACACAAAATGCAAACATTTATTTTATGAGTGTGGAACTCAAAGAACACCTTGTGTTTTTGCAAGCATACTTAAAATATACCCATCTGAGATAGTATTGTATGTAGCATAATAAGAGAAAAATTATGGGTGAGATTATCTTATTAATAAATATCTGGAGAGACAACGGTATTTGCTGAATTCAGAGAAATACTAATGGTTAATAAACTAAATGTAGAAATTGTTTCAATAGAATGAAATGTAAAGAAACAATAAAATAATATTGTTGATGTGAAAATATAGGACAAGTAGGAAAATTCAATGTAGTTAGAAAACAATATCATAGGAATCTGACTTAGAATTTATATAAAATAAATATTTTCATTTTTAAAAACTATTCGAATATTTTTAACTATTAAAAACTATTAGTAGTTACTCAAAAGTATACTTTGATAAGCTACTATGTAATATAAGTGATTTGCATTTATTATCTTTTCAAATTTAATCAACAAATATCTAGAAAAAGTGAGTATCAAAATTGAATAAATCAAAATGTAAATAAAGTAACTGTTTTGTATGCAATAAAGACCAAACTTCTATAAGCCTGAATTCACTTTTGCCATAGAATAGAACATTTGATTTTGCCAAACACTTTCTCTTAGTTACTGTACTCCACAGATTAAGGCTAAAATGTGTTTTAAAAAAATTAGACAATATTTTCTGGCAGGAGAATATATAGTAAAGCTTATTTTTAAAATGTGGTTTGGTTATAATGTAGCCTTTTAAATTATTTCCTTTTCAATATCATATCATTTAGATATCATTTTCCTTTTAATTTTTTAGTGGTTCTTGATTCTTAAACAAATCGATTAGACATACAATCTCAATAATATGGTTGAATTATAGCAGTACTGGTTTCTGTTGTCAACTTAAATATTCCCGGGAAAAAAAGCACATTGGCCTTTCTTCTTGCCTATTGTTCTCAAAAAAGTACTAGCACTTTAATTTCATTTTATTAATTATTTTCTTCCTTGGCAATCCATCAGCTTTTTGAAAATATTGAAATCCATTTTAAATACCTTCTTCATTAAATATTTGCTTACATTCACCACTTAAAGAGAAAGTATTTGAGCCTGTAGTTTAGTTTATGGGAAAATTTATAAGTAAAAATTCAGCTTATTGAATAGATGAGGACTATTCAGATTTTTCATTTCTTATTAATTATTTAATTTTACTAGGTTGTAATTTTCCAAAGAAATTGTCCTCATTTCAAATTCATTAGCATAACTATATTTATAAGTTCCACTTAATGTTCTTTAAATGCCTGTAGATATGTAGTGACAATCTTTCTTTTGTTTCTGATATTGTTAATTTGTGGGGTTTTTTTTCTATTTTTTTTTAGATAAATAACTTTTTGCTTAATTGAGTTCCTTTCCGGTTGTCAATTTTCTGCCCTTATTTGGTCATTTCCTTTCTACTGCTATCTTCTAGTTTCACTTACTCTTCTTATTCTACTTTTTGAAGGTGAAGTTTAGAGAACTGCCTTTAAACTCTTTTCCCTATGTTATATGAGCTTTTATGATTATAAATTTCCCTCTACAGAATGCATTAGAGGCAACATGAATTCTGACCTGCTATATTTCCATTATGATTCCTTAAAAAATAGTCTATGTGACTTATTCTTTGACACACGGATTCTTCAGAAAAGGTTTACTTAATTTCCAAATATTTGGGAGTTTCCTAGGTCTTTTATTATTACAAATTTTTAATTTAGTTACAACTAGAGAAAATATGTGTATGTTTATAATCCTTTAAATTTTATTGAAAATCTGGATATGTTCTAGTATATTGTCTGCCTTGGTGAATTTTCATGCTCAATTGAATGGTATTAAGCAGTTGTTAGTTATAGTACTTTTAAACTTTCATTTCAGTTTCTTCCTCAATCCATCACGTGTTTACCAGTGTTTTCTTTTAATATCCAAAAATAATGGTGTATTCATTTTCTAGAGCTGCTATAACAAATTGCCACAAACTGGGTGGCTTTAAACAGCAGAAGAGATTTTATCACAATTCTAGAAACTAGAAGTCTGAAACCCAGTTGTCAGGATTCCAAGTGTTGGTTCATTCTGGACGTTCTGAGGGAGAATCTGTTCCATGCCACTCTCCTAGCTTCTGGTGGTTGCTGGAAATGCTTGGTGTTCCTTAGCTTGAAGAAGCATCACTCTCATCTCCACCTCTGTTGTCACAGGCTACACTTCCCTGTGAGTCTGTGTCTTCACATTGTCTCAAGAAAGAGTGGTCAACTTTTAAGTGGTCAACATTTACAAGAATTAAAATCTAAAAATTATGTGATA
The DNA here is from genome assembly GCF_041296265.1 of Equus caballus. Taxonomy (NCBI): domain Eukaryota; kingdom Metazoa; phylum Chordata; class Mammalia; order Perissodactyla; family Equidae; genus Equus; species Equus caballus. Next base: position 75,527,210 of record NC_091700.1, read on the forward strand.
TGAACCTTTTATACTATCCTAAAAGTTATTCATGTTAACAAGGAAGATTTTGTTAGTCTAATGAGGGTGGATCGAAGAAGCATTGAAAGATGATAGAATTCAGAAAGCAAATTAACTAGACTTTTTAAATAAGTAGATGTGTGAAGGGAAATTCTATAGTTAAGGATTGTGTCTGGAATGAAAAATGCAGGAAAGGAATGTTTTGTTGTTGTTAATTTTGATCTATCACTTTAGGTTCTGTTCCATTCTTGTTTTAAATGCTAGAGAATGCCACAAGATGTGAAAACGCTTTTGAGAAAGATCAAAGAGAGAAACTGAAAGACAGAGAAAATGGAACATTTCTTTCACTCGAACGTGAGGGAAAAGAAAAACATAAGGAAAGGAGAAAAGATTGGCTTATAGATTTAGTGGTGGGAAGCAAAATGAATCTTTCTCTAATGCTTTGTATTTTCTTAAAACTGATTTGCACTTATCTGCTGAGAATGAACATGAGGAAAAACAAAGAATTCAGGAACGTGTGGAGAATACAGCATCTTAGAAATAGTGCTTGTATGAAAGAAAATACTAATATGACCAGCATTGCACTGGGATTTTAAGTGACTAGTTGAGAAGAAGAACTATGAATTTAAAGAGACACTTATGGTTGTGAAGAATAGTGAAGTATATCCGATTTTACTGTGCTTTCTTGCTGACAAGTTAGCCTGCCACATTTTCAAAGATGATAGCAGAAAACCCGGGAAACTGGGGTCAGAGACAACAGTTGATTAATCAGAGCACGGCAGTAGTCAGAATATCAGTAACTGCGCCTGTTCTTACACGCCTCAGTTCCACAGGGTGATGCGAAGAGGACGAGCTGATGCCTGCACAGGGAGTGGGTTGAATTAAAGGAGAGGAACAATGTGCTTTGGGAAAATGACTCTTTTATAATAGGTAGTTAATCAGCCTGAACTTTGCCCAGAGGGTGGTTATCTTTATTACACTAGACAACATACAAACCAGCTCTGCTCCAGAGTGAGACATTATCTCTAATCTTCCAACACTATTTGCTGTAGAACTATCCTTGTAAAAATAGTCTGGAACAAAGAGAGTCCCTGCCTCTACTCACAATGCATCCAGAAACAGGAGAGACACATGCTTGCAATGCGGTCGAACGCACTCCCCATGCTTTTAGCCTACCCAAAGCTCATCTAAACTTACACCTAAAAAGGATGTATTCTTCTACATGTAAATTATACCTCAGGAAAGTGATGATTGAAAGCACCTGGCAAGGGTTGCTTTTAGGGATGAGGTTTGGAAGACTGCAGACCCATTTCCTCAGTTTTAGCCTTAGGACACAGAAGAGAAAATTTAGGAGAAAATGGAACCCTTGTAAAGAAAAACATGAATTCAGTTGTGTATGGATGACAATTCTGTTCAGCAGTTATGTGTGGTCTGACATATACATATGGAGACAGAGAAAAAGAGAGAAAAAAATCCAAATGTGTGGATATATCCAAAAAAATATACAGTCCTTCCTCTGCATCTGAATGTCCCACATCTGCTGACTCAACCAACTGCAAATCGAAAGGCCTACAAGTGTTGCAGCTGTACTGAACATGTACAGACTTTTTTATCTGGTCATTATTCCCTAAACAGTACAGGATAACAACTATTTACACAGTATTTACATTGTCTTAGGTCTTATAAGTAATCTAGAGATGATTTAAAGTATAACGGAGGATGTGAGTAGGTTGTATACCAATCCTATGCCATTTTATATAAGGGACTTGAGCATCTGAGGATTTTGGCATCCGCGGGGATCCTGGAAGCAATCTTTGGAGGATACTGAGAGATGACTGTATATTCAGATATGTATTTGGGAGTAAGTGTTGTAAACTTGTAGTTGTAATCTTGGGTGTGTATATGGCATTTTTTAAATTATTTTTGCCCCATTATTGCAATTATTTATTTCCTCCTCACCTTTCTATGCTTTCCCATTTTATTGTCTTGGTTTGTGAACTTGTGTCTTGGCTATGTCAGCTGTGTTGGACAACGGCATTTGAACAGCTATGGTCTTTGCCATTTTCAAACAGAAGGTATGAGTGCATTAAATAGCTCGTTTGGGGTACTCTTGTTCAGTTCTTTTCTGCAACAGCATGTCCCACACAGTCAACTCCCTTTCAGCCTGGATTATGAAATGAAAATGAGAAGATACATTAAGGCCAGCCTGACTAAGCACAGTGAGGTCAAACTCGGTCTAGTGGAACCAAGTTGAGCCCCATGAGGTTGAGCCACATTGAGCCAGGCCCAAGCCTAGGAAACTCACCAGAGTCACAGCTGTTCCACTGTCATCAGTCCTAAACTAAAAAAGACCTTTTTAAAACACTGAGCTGAGATTGCTTAGTAAAAGTTGATACGGTGTTCCTAAACGCATTCTGAAAAGGTAGATAGAAACAAGCTATGCTTCAGAATTGTATTAGTCAAGTTCAGATGTGCGTTAGACATAATTCTGTAATGGCTGGGCAAAATATCATTGATAGGAATTATGAAACCTGGAGTTTAGTCTCTGCTCTCTATTAACACACAATGATCTTGAGAAAGCCGGTTAATTTCTAAGATGTAAGTTTTTCATTTATGGTATGAGGGAGTCAGAAAACTGATCTCTAAGGCTTCAATCCCATTTTAAAATTCTCTGATTGACTTTATGTTTTTCCTAGTTGAAAAGTGGCTCACTTTTCAACTAGGCTTTCAATATAGGCTTTGTCAAGGAATGTGAAAGGTTGGATATTTTACCTACTTGGAAGATAACAAGGTAGGCTGTCACTATTTTGTAGATACTGGCAGAATACAAGAGACTTCCGGCACAGAAACAAGAGACAGTTTGTTTCTCTTGCACAAGGTGATATGAAGAGAACTGGATGACCAATGCATGCAGAGGATTGGACAAAGACAAAACCTAAGCTGAGAAATGCTGATTCTTTATTTTTCATAAGCATGCCTCCTGGAGGGAAATTGTATTTTGATCTTCACAGGCTTTCACCCTACAAACATCATTAGAAAAATAGTGCAGGAAAAGGTAGGTAGTGCCTCTGCTCACAAGATGCAGAAATGCAAGAGACTCACAGAGAATTGTCCTGACACAGTCTTCAGAAAAAATATTCATGGTATAACATTGCTAGTATATTAGTAGATAGAATAAGCTTTAATTAGTACAAAGCACATGGAATAATTTTCTGTGTAAACTAGTGTCAGAATTTATATTGTATAAAATAAGTACTATTGGAAATAACTACTATTGGAAATTCTTGTTTTTGAGGAATATTAGCCCTGAGCTAACATCTGCTGCCAATCTTCCTTTTGTTGCTGAGGAAGACTGGCCCTGAGCTAACATCTGTGCCCATCTTCCTCTACTTTATATGTGGGATGCCTACCACAGCATGGCTTGCCAAGTGGTGCCATGTCCGCACCGGTGATCCAAATCCAGTAAACCCCAGGCTGTTGCAGTGGAACGTGCACACTTAACTGCTGTGCCACCAGGCTAGCCTGGAAATTTATTATTTATTTCAATTTTGCCCACATTTATTGTTCATGAGTTCCTAGCATGTGTTCAGTGCTGTAAGGAGTACACCTTGAGTATAAGATAGAGTCCAAATTCTGTTAAGAGGTAAAAACTAGTGTGCACTGAACACTATATTGAGGAAACTTTAATAAAATGTCAAAGACATTGTTTGACTGAAAATGTTCCAGTCACTAATATGCTCTGATAAAGGCCAGCAAATCAGTTTAGGATCTTGAGTACTAGTAATTAAGTTCCACAGCAACCCTTTGAGGCAGGGAAAATAATATTATTATTGTTATTTTATAATTGAGAAAATTGAAGTTCTGAGAGGCAAAATGACTTCTCCAGGATGATATAAGTGACAAAATGTGACATAGGCATTTATCTTATCATTGCTAATCTCTAATCTCTTGTTCTTTTGAAGTAGCCACACCCACTTTTGATAGTGAATAGGAAAACAGTTTTGAAGCTCTGCAAAAGTAAAATTGTATACTTGATCATATATAATTAGTTTTATTTACTACATGAGAATTTCCTCAACATCACTAAAACAAACTGATTCTGCAGCAATGGATTAGGAAGATCTAGACGTGATATTATCGGCGATATATAGTTACAGATGCTGCAGGTAAGAGCGTGTGTGCGTGCATGTGATGTACACCTTCTTTGGTTTGGTATTGGTTTATTTCAACTATTCAAAATATGCAAATTGTTTGGTTTTGTATCATAGCCGGGGTATTTTATTTGCATTAAATTTTGACTGGCTGTATTTTGCTTCACTGAGGGATCCGGTTTATGGTTAAGTATGTGGATTCATGGTTATCTATCTCATTATTGAGCACATTAAAATATATTGTCATTGAATAAGGAAATTAAGAAGATTCATTTTTTTCCTAAATGGTTTCAAAGTGCTTTACTTTAGAATTTATATTTGTTTTTGCATTTCAATTTAAACGTAAATCTCCACAGGTTTTTTTTTTTAATTTGATGTACTAGAAAAAAAATTGAGCATACCCCTGTAAATCGAGAGTTTCAGATAAAATCTGAGAAAAGTGAGCCGGGGTCATCCAATCTTAAAGACTACAATTTTCTTTCTTCCTTCCTTCCTTCTCCCTTCCCTCTCTCCTGCTCTTTCCTTCCTTCCTTTCATTCTTTCCTTCCACCCTTTCTTTCTTGCTCTCTTTCTTTAATATAGGATATTCTTTCTCATATATAATTTATAATAGACATATATTTAGTGTGTATAACATAAAATATTGTATAATGTGTAAAAGATATATAGTATATATTTCTTTCTTTTTTAAATATAGAATGGGGTAGAATCAAACACTATGTATTTTTCAGTGTTCATGTCTCAGTTACATTAAACAGATGTTTGAAGGGAGTAAAACCTACATACCATTTAATTTTGTAAATATATGAACTGTATGCCTGGATTCATTGATAAAGGTTTCATTGTCATCAGAAAGCTTTGCTTATATAATATCAATGTTCTGACTATTTTCAAGTCATGAGTAACTATGATGAAAGTTATTAAAATTTTTTCACATAAAATATTCTCAATAATGAACTTGTATCCAAAAATATATGTAACATATTTAGTGCATAAATTTAAAAACTTGATGCTCTTACAGTGTAGATGTGTCTTAATATTTTTACATAATTTCAGAAAAAATTATTTTAAATTTGAATGGCACACTTTATCAGGAGACCTTTAAAAGCTACAAAGAGTCAGTTAATGGTTATTCATATAACTCACTTTAATAAAAATGTTCATTTAATAAAATGCTGACAAAAATTAAATCATAAAAACACAGCTGGCAGGAAAACAGCTTTGGTCGAAAATTCCACTCTAAGGAAAACATTCCCATATGTTTTACCAAAGTTGTAGTCGTTAACATTTCTCTTCTTCCATAATTGAACTATGTAAAGGTACGTATGCATGTGCAGTCCAGCTGGTCACTCCTGTATACTGTATACATCTGCATTGTTTTAAGCATGTGTATGTCTGCAGTATAATTTATAAGATCAGTCCTTTTTAAACAGTAAAATAAAATAGTACAAAAAGCTATTCTTATAATTGGAAATTTAAAATGTTCATCTACGGTTAAAATCAAGACACTCAAGGATCATTACAAGTCAGCAGAGTATTCTGTTTGTACTAGTTGTTGTTTTATTTGAAGTGAAACAAAAAAACAGGCTTGCTTCCCAAGGGATTCCCAGTTCAGGTTTTTCAATAAGATGCATGAAACTTTTCGAGATTGACAGGGATTGGTGAACCTTTGCTTAAATAATAAGCATGTGGTATTTCTTCTGAATTCTCTGTTGTAGACAAATTTTGACTTGTGATGTGAGTAAATGAAAAGAACTGTGGCCTGTGGCCGTTACCTTTAAAGTTTAAATCTAGCACTAATATATTAGTAAAGTTAATAACTGTTCTTAATGATAATTATCATTATTTATTGGTATGGTAGGATCACTGGGAAAAAGAGGCCAATTGTCACTTAATCCCCAAATTAAAGTAGACAAGATTACTGTAATAGATAACAGATTCAAAAGAGGAAAAAAGAATCTGCTGACCCAGAAATACGGCCTTATGGAGATGAGGTGATCAATAGCATTTTGACCCAGGTCTCTCTCCTAGTGGAACAATTGGGCCTCAGGACCTACCCTGTTGTATTTCTGCAGTTGTAAATTGCCTACTTGCAATAAACATACTTAGCAACTAGCAGAATGCACACATTGGTCATCTGAACCATGGAATGAAGGCTTTATGCAGGGCCAGGACTAGGCCAGGGCAAGTGAGGAGCCTAGGGCACAATATTTAAGGAGATATGCATCACTCTGAAAATGGATGTCTCCTTAAATTTTGTGCCTTACATGCCTTGCTTGCCTCACTTTAGTCCCAACATGAAAGGCTAAGTGAAAATCACTAGAACTGTTTCTACTCAGAAAACGGGTAAAAGTAGTATCATTTTCCCGGAAGGATTACAACAATTAGTGCCACCATTAAGAACTTGTCAGAGGCAAAAGTGGTGATTCCCATCACATTCTGGTTCAACTCACCTATTTGGCCCTTGCAGAAGACAGCTGGAATTTACAGAATGACAGCGGATTATTATAAAGTTAATCAGGTAGTAACTCCAACTGAAGTTGCTATTCCAGTTATGGTGGGTTTCATTGCTAGAGCAAATCAATATATCTCATGACACTTGGTTATTGATCTGGGAAATACTTTTTCTCTGTACCTTTTTAAAAAGACCACCGGAAACAGTTCACTTCCAGCTGGCAAGGCCAGCATTTTACCCTCACTGTGCTATCACAGCAGTATATCACTTCTCCAGTTCTAGATTATAATCTCCTCCACAGGTACCTTGAACACTTATCCTTCCACAGAATACCACCCTGGTCGATTACATTGAGGATATTAACCTCATGGGACCTGGTGAACAGGAAGGACGTACTACTCTACATATATTGTTAAAAACAATCGTGCCAGAGGGTGGGAGGTAAATACTGGAAAAAAAGTGATTACATGTTTGATTTCTATATCTAAGCAAATTTCCATTTCCTCTGTGATCTTTTTGTTAAATTATGTTTTACTAGTATTTTTCCACTTATTTGAAATTTTGTAATTTATTGGTACAAAATAATTCATAACATAATCTTACGATCTTTTTAAATATCTGTAGAATTATTCTTTGCAGTGCTCTTAATTCTTCCTGCATTTACTTAATCTTCAACCTTAAGGAATATATTGAATGTATATAGTATTCTAGGTGGACAGTTAAATGTTTTAATCACTTTTACTGTTGAAAAGTTAAGTGTCAGTCTTATTGTTGCTCCTTTCTAGGTAACAAATCTTTTTCTCTGGCATCTTTCAGCACTTTTTCTTGGCTTTGGTTTTTAGTAGTTATATTGCAATGCGTAAAGTGAGTTTCTTTTTGTATTTATCTTACTTGTAGTGAGATTACAGCACTTTTTTATATCTCTGACTTAAAAATAGCTCATTAGTTTTGAAAACTCTTCAGTTGTTTCCTCAAATGCTCGTTCTCCCCATTCTCTTTATCTCCTCCTTTTCTGGGACTCCAATTGAAAGATATTAGAGCTTTGCTCCATGTTTTATATATCTTTCAAGGACTTTTTTCTTCATTTTTTTCCCTTTCCTTTAGTCTACTGATCTATTTTCCAGCCAGCTAATACTCTCTTCAGCCGTGTGAAATATTTTGCTAATTTATTTTAGTCACATTATTTTTAGTTTCTAGAATTTTCACTTTGTTTATTTTTTCCGTGTAACTCTGTTCCCTGATGAAATTTTCTTGAAAATATTTGTTGCAGCTATTTTAAAGTCCATATCTGATAATTCCTAGATCTGGCTCTTATATGACTCTGGTTATATTGCCTAATTGGTAGGTACTGAGATTGAGCCCTAGTGGGTTTCAATTTTCTTAAGACCAGTTTGGCCCCCACTGATATAACGTAATTCTCTAGGAGCCTCAGTAGATAGTTTATGGTATTTACCACTGCCCTTTGTTTTTAGAGGTTATTGTATTCCAATTCTCTCTCCCTTGCAATGAAAGGATTCCAAAAACTCCACTACATTTTCTTATAGGTTTCATAGCCACTCTTCCTGGGAAGATTATAGATGCAGAAATGATTGCACATAAAAGAGGCAAAGAATGAACAATTTATTCATCTGCGCCATTTTTTTCTCTCTAGAATATTAGATCATGAAGTCCTTGCTGCCTTAGCTGGCTCATAGTCCACTTTTTACCCTTTATTATCTCATAAATCTTCTTGTCTGTCTTTCATTGGTCAACCTCTACCTGATTCTCCAGTCTCTCACTCTATAGGTTCCCCACTGCCTCCAACTAGATGTATTTTGTGCGTCTCCTTCTGAGATAAATATAAATTCAGAAACATATGTTTCTTATCTGGTGAAGATCACTGTGCTATTCTTTCCATGACACTGTATCTCTGAATCCTTACCATTCTGAGATAAAATGGCGCTGAATTTAGGCAATAAAACTATCACCATAATTATGAGTTATCGTAATGAAGTTGGGAAGAAGTTGCGTAATGAAACTAAGTGGAAAGAGTTGGATTCTTTGAGAGGCCCATGCTTAATTGTTGCCATTTTAGCAAGAATGTATGGAAACATCTCAGTCGTGCAATATATTTGTTGAATAGTCACTTAAAATTGGGCTAGGCTGAAGTTCACTTGTTATTTACAGTATCTTCGCAATGAGGTTCTACTAATGTTCCTTACGAAGTATTCTTTTCAGCTTTCAAGACACAGATATAGTCAAAATATTTATTTTTACTGACAACATTAAAACAAAGAGATCACAGATATCATATTAGTGTTTGGTTGTACAACTTACATTTCAAGTTGGAAATATAATTAAAAAGCAAAAATATATACAAAACATATTTTTATTATATAGGTATGAGTGAGTCTTACAGGTGTTAGCCCAGTGAAGTAACCTGAAGCTTATTTCAGGTTCCTTGCCAGTATTTTGTTACCTTGACATATTTTTATTTTATTCTTGGAATGCAGGAATCAGTTATAAAAATGTGCAGGAAGAAGCAGATAGAAATGCTGAACTTTGTACTGAAGATGCTTTTGATATCCAAGTCATTTCCTGAGTCCAGGAAACAGTGCTATCTATAATTAAAGGACTGATGTCCATCACTCTCTCGGACCTAAAAATGCTTCAGTGTTAAAAAAAAATTTAGAAAGATACATTTTAAAAAATGATCCGCAATGTGCTGTGAGGCAGTTAACAATATTGGCGAAACTTTTCCCCAGCAGGTCCAATGCTTCAAAAGCAGCTACTTTAACGCCCCGTGTTTACTCCATCCTCGAAAACGAAACAAAAAGTGAAAACCTCATTTATTTAACCTGTATTCTCCAGTTCAGCTTGTAGAAGTGACACTTAAACATGTCATTATATTCTGTGTAGAATACATGTCTACATACCCTTCAGGGGAACTGTAAGAGGAATCCTGGTGGATAAGAAAAACAAACAAAAAAACTGGTGAGAGGAAGAAACAAGCAAACAAATCTCTCTGTACTAGGGCTTTGTTTTCCTCTTTCTGCTTGTAAGCTATATGTAAAAAAGAAAAGAGACAGAGACCATATTTTATATATTTAAGTTATTATTCATACTCTGTTTCCTACCAAATTTACTAATGCTTCTGTCATAAGCACTTTATTATCCAACGTACTTATTTGCTGCCCATTCTATATAGTAACACAGCACTGCGGGTTTTCATCTATTATAGTAGCTAAGATTTATTGTTATATTATTATTATTATTACACTGTTATTGTTCCTTGTATAACTGCCCATGCTACAATAAGACAGTGTACTTCTTGAGAGTCAAAGCTTTATTTCATCTTAGTTTCATCAGTGTATGGCATAGTGTCTGTTACACAGTAAGAATTCAATACATCTTCTTGAATTGAATAGTAAATGACCAAGTTTTATTTAAAACCTAGTTAAGCAATTTGCATCAGATGGTAAAAATATCCAAGAAGAGATGGTAAAGGAGCGCTCCTCCACGAAGCAATGCACATGGGTTTGTGCTGCTCTGATACCAGAGGTTATCATCATATCAAAAACTCTTTACATGAAAATGATGAGTAAACTTGAGGTTGTCTTAGTTTAAAATATTTTCATAACTATGTCATTTAAATATATGAAAGTTTTTGCCTTTTGCCTTAAACAATTGTAACATTTTTCCACTTAAGTAACGTTTTGGTCATAGTTCATAGAATAACACAAAAAAGCCTTTGTAAACAAGATGAAATGTTATCATTTTATAATTTTTTATTATTGATTTTAAACTTAATTGAATTATGGTTGGATAATGTGGTTTTCATGATACATTTTTGTAAATACTTTGAATCATGTTTTACTGCTCAGCATAAGGTGAATATTGCATGTGTCCCATGTGTATTTTAAAAATCATTTATTAATCATTGCTAGGTGTAAGTTTGATATTTGTACTTTAAAACACACTTGCTTAAATTTGTCATCAGATTTTTCTACAAAATTATTTTTGTTTCAATTAATAACCTGTTAACCAGGGGTGTCATTGGCAAAAGGAGGCAAGTTTAGAGTATAAGATATTGTAGATGAATGTGGAGTTTAAAAAATCTTTCTAATTGCAGGTAGCAGATGCAAATTCTTGATTTTAGTGATAAGGGGGTACTTTTATACTTTCTGTCTTTACATGAGGTTTTTTGTGCTAGAATTTTTGTGCAATAAAATATGTACAATTTACTGTATACCAATCTTACCTCAATAAGGATGATTAAAAGGAAAAACTTTTGTCCAGTCAGAAGATTTTTAGTATCCATTCTTTCACTTAAAACATAGTACTTCAAATATCTTATTTTTCCGTGGCTTTCAACATCCAACTCCTAACTTTTCGTGAGACCAAAGGCTTTCTCCCTTCCGGGAAAGGTAATGCAGATCAGTGCTATCGGTAACCTCATTTGAGAAACTCCAGTTTGAGCCCGTCTCGCACCCTAGTTTTCATCTGCCTCTTCGATTTTGGAATCTAGAGTTTTCCCTTACATTGTCATGGTCTAAGCCATGCATACATATAGATTTTTTTAAAAGATATTCTATTAACCTTTTAAGGTTTTTTCCCCCCAGATAACTAGGTTTCCATATTGCCAAAACTCAGAAATATAGTTATTAAAAATTAAAGAAAGAGAATATTACTAGAAAATAACATTTTTCAGTTTCCTTGAAAACCAAATATAATTTATGAGCTTGATTTTATGGTAAAAATTTTATATGTACAGGCTTGGAATCTGAGTTCCCGGAAATGTATCTCTCTCTCTTTGTTCATGTAATATTCAATAATTATGCTCTGATAGTCACAGATATCCAGATTATGCTTTCATAGTTCTAGGCTCCAGATATACAGCAGAGAAATAAACATAAGGAATCTTCTCCTATAGAGATCTTAGTTACTGTAGAGTTTAACAACAAGCAAGGGAAATATGTGATATAATTTTAGATGGATATAATTCCTTTAATTAAAAATTAGGCTGAATATGATACAAGATGATGGCCACGAGGGATCAATGTTAGATAGCCTTATCAAAAAACGCTTGCCTGAGGAGATGATATTAGAAAAGAAAAGAAAACAAGGGAAAAGGCCAGATAAAATGTTAATGTTTGATATGTTTGGCTTCTCAGAATTTCCTGCAAATTCTTCCATTGTTGTGCAAGGTTTAATTTCTTTAATAATTCTTTTATTACATATATTGTCTCTGCTTCCATGCCTGAGCTCTGATTGATACATTAATGAAGACTTAGAAAAAAGCGAAACTTTTGAGGAGATATGAATGCATTGTGGTAGGGTTATTTTTCGCAAGTTGAACTGAAAATCCTATTGCAACTCTAGTGACCACAGTGTCTTCATTTCTTCCCACTCTCTTCTTTTTATCTACAGATATAGTCAAAGTTAACTACCATGGCAGTTGTTAGAAGGAAATCACTAAATTCATATGTAAAATAAAATTTTAACACAAGTATTCATGATTTGAGAGCTGCATGCATGTAAACTATCTGAAATGAGAAATTATTTTTCTCCATTCTTACAATATCCAGCTCATGAGCTGAGAGTAAACTTTTCAGAAAAATGAAGACTACTCAGATCTTAAAATAAAAATCCTTTTACTGACTTAGCCAATGTCACTCCACAAATGTCATAAAATAAAGGGGAAATGAGTAGTAGATGAGTTTATTGGAAGTTATAAGTGTTAGAGGAATGGAGAGGAAGAAATTCTGAACACTATTTGAATAACTTTATTTGTCTCTGTTTCTTCTAAACTTTCAAACAAATGTGATGATGGAAATGATGCTACACTAAATTACACACCTAACGTGCATTCAGTAGATTTTAGTTTCTCATATAATATTTTATTTAATACATAGAAACCTCCCCAATGAAGAAAAATAGTATAATTATCCTTCTGTATAGATGAAGAAACCACATATTAAAGATATGGAAACTGAAATCTCTAGAGTCTAATCTTGGGAAGGGCACCTATCAAGATAAGCACAGCAGGGAGGCCATCTGGACTCATCTCCATATTAAAAAAACAATCCCCAGCAAGATAAATGGAGGAGCTCACTATCAGTATGCTTTCTCAAGTTTCTCTCTAACAGTATTTTAATTTTTTTTATTTATTATTTTTGTGAAGAAGATTGGCCCTGAGCCAATTTGATGTTGGCCTGAGCCAACATCTATGTCCATCTTCCTCTATTTTATGTGGGATGCCACCACAGCACACCTTGACAAGCAGTGCTAGGTCTTTGCCTGGGGTCTGAACCTGTGAACCCTAGGCTGCCAAATCCAAGTGCATGAACTTAACCACTGTGCCACCGAGCTGACCCTCTAACGGTATTTTTAGACTTACATTTAATAATCCATTTTTAATATCAAGGATGGATTCATTTTTGCTCTGGTTCTTTCATAAGTAAGATTTACTTAAACATCAACTTTTTCAGACTATGTCTTGGGAAAATGCATTATTAGAAAATTTTTTTGGGGGGCCAGCCTGGTGGCACAGCGGTTAAGTGCACACATTCTGCTATGATGACCCAGGGTTCACTGGTTCAGAGGATCCCAGGTGCGGACATGGCACCACTTGGCAAGCCATGCTGTGGTAGGCGTCCCACATATAAAGTAGAGGAAGATGGGCATGGATGTTAGCTCAGGGCCAGCCTTCCTCAGCAAAAAGAGGAGGATTGGCAGCAGATGTTAGCTGAGGGATAGTCTTCTTCAAAAAAGAAAAGAGAAGAAAATTATTTTGAAAACTTGAAAGGGAGAGGCCTTATGAAAAAAAGTATTTGGGGTCCTGTTTGAGACCCAGATGGCTTAACGATAAACTATCTTCCTGTGCATCTAGTAAATATTCAGATGCAAGGCATATACAACAACAAAATTATATTTTTTTGTGCCAGCAAGAGTAATGCATGGATCCATAATAGCTTTAGCTACACAATGGTTTCTTTGTGACAATAATTTCAGAAGTTTATGATTCATTGATTTCATTAAAGGTTAATAGAAAAAAGCTTAAGACTCACAGTAAAATAGACACATTCTGGGGTTTCCAAAGAGCATTGCCGCTGGTTAAGACAAAGGCGCGGAATGTGCTGAGATCAATCTCAACTCCTCTAGCACAGAATCAACATGACACAAGCTCTTTGAGTGCAAATGCCCTTTCATGCTGGAAAAGTGCAATGCTGAAGGTTAATGGTCTGCTTATTCAGCGTCTTTATATGGAAACACCAACCAAATCAAATCTACCTCTTTAATATTGTAATATTCTCTAGGCAAAACCAAAGTTTGTATTACTCCATTGTACTTTCCGAACTGAGGCAAGATCTCTGCTGGCCACAGGGCCTAGCTGGGACTTACGAGGACGATCCGCACAGTTGGGAGAATGGACAGGGTTTGGTAGCTGGTCTTTTGTTACACTCAACTCTCTCACCCAATCAGGTTTGTCCCTTTTTTTGCTTTTTTCTGTCCTTATGTTCCATACAGTTTAAGTAGTCATTTCCAAAGTGGTTCTGTCTATGGGCAGAGGGGAGGGTAAAGGGAAGTAATCTGATTCTTTCATAAATCTTAACCTAATGTAAGGAAATACTCATGCATAGCATCATTATTAACAAAAGATTGCAGTTTTTCATATGGAGGCACTGCTGACATTCATAAGCAGACACTTTCCTCCGTAAGCTAATAAACAGAATACAGGCTACCGAGTTGCTAAAGATTATTGATCACGATTTACCAATATTTTATCTCACTGAAAACTTAAGGAAGCTTTGTAAAACTCTATCCTCCCTTCACTGTATGTGGAAAAATGCCATCACAAAATCAATTTTATATAAAAGCTTAGAATTGCAGAGTTAAAGTAACTGAGAAATATGCATAAATTAAGTCTCCTCACCAGATGTATCACTTACTTGATGTGGGCCACAGGCAGTTTGCATGACTGATTTGAAATTTAATTTTCACAGATGTAAAATAGAGACAGGTAATACAGACTGAATTTCTCTGAGGATCAAATGGAAAAAAATGTTATTGGGAGACCATTTAAAAGTGTGGTATTAGGGAGTTTAAATAATTTCTTTATGATCACGCAATTAGCCAATGATGTGGCTAGGATCTGAAACCAATGACTTCAGAGCCAGGTTCACTCCATTAGGTCTTTCTTGCCACCTACCAAGTCACAGAGAAATCTGCTCATGACATGAAAGGAAAGAAGAGCAGTGTGTGTGCGTGTTCTTTCCAATTCGTGTTAAAGGCAGAGTTTAGGGGAGTTTAGACATGTTTTTCTCTGTTATTTACTTCTCTGTTCATATGCTCTGCGCTTCCAGCACACCCTCACAGAGCTGTTCTGAGTGTTGAGCTGAGCCATAGGAATCTTTGATTATGTAAATGAAACACCCCATCTGAGCAGCTCCATGGAGAGAGAAAGCAGCGAAGGAGTAAATCCAGACATGAATTCAGCTAATAAAGCCTATAGGGAGTTCCGCTGATAATTTGCTCTCCTACGGAGCTGAGCTATCTTTCATTTGATGTGGAATATCATAGTTTTGCTGTAAATGAGTTTCACTCAGTTTCGTAATTACTGCTATGTGTGTGTGCATGCACATATGTATGTATTTGTGTCTGTGTGTGTGTGGCATATGGACATTGGTGCTTATAGGTATATATTTTTCCATTCTTTAATCATATTTTAAGAAAGGAGAGAATTTGGAAAGTGAGTCTCATTCAACATATCTATTTTAAGATGCACTTGTAGCTGTTTCTTATAGTCTGAAAATCATATCAGTTATTGCACATTTTATGATACAGAAATTATAGCAGTAAATACTTCTACTCTTTAACAGTTCTTACTAATGTGATACTCCAACTAAAGTGGCCCTGTATTTTTTTCTAGGATATATGTATGTCAGATGCCTTAGGTTATGCGTGAAAGTACAAACATAGGACTTGTTACGTGCATTGATTTTTCACAGTGAAAATCTAATCCTTGGCTTACAAGAAAAGCTAAAGTTAGTGCAGAATATGACTAATATAGCTTAGACGTTTCATATGCATTATCATTTATAATAATTATTCCAGAATGGTAGCAGAAAGGTATCACAAATAAATGTAATTATCTTTTTGCCAGGTGAATCATTAGAAATAAACCAAACTGTCCAAAAAAGTTAGTCAATTTTGCTTCAATATTTGTTATCACTGTGTAAAAATGCTGGCTAGTGGTGCATTAAAAACAAAGTCACAAAAGGGATGTGACTTACATTCTGCTTTCATTTCATGTTGTTGCTGCCAGCCATTTCATACTGCCTTGGGGTTTTCAGTCTCAATCTCTCTTCTGTTCCATTTAAAACTAAAACTAAAATTTTAGTTTGTTAGGCTTTAGACTTGCTGATGTCGGCTCCATCTTTACTTGTTTCTCCAGACAGTTGTCTTACAAAATATTTTGAGACATAATGCATCTTGCAGAAAAGAAAAATTCCACATCTGTCAGCCATATTCTATTACATTTAACCTCTATTAATCTACTGTGAACATAAACATTTCTTCAAGAAATTCAGGGACCAAGCAGCTGTTCTTTTCATGCTTCCTTTACCAGATAAGATGATATGAAAAATCAGGAAACCAAACGGTTTGCTGGACTTTCTTTTTCAGTTAAACCATAATGTTTTAATTGCAGTACGATTGCAACGTTTTGACACTGCTTTAATAGCCATCAAGTTCTTCTACCTTAAAAAGTAAGGAAAATGAGTAAGACAAGTGAAAGTAAAACAAAATAGAGATGTTTGCATGAATGTCAACATATTTCTTGAGGATTTTTCTTTCCTTAAGGACTTTATTCACAGAACAGGAAGCTCAATGAAACTGCTTTTATTTAAAGCTTTTCTCTATTGGGGCCTAAGAATATGTCCTTTGAATAGAAGGATGAGGTAACATATGCTTCTTTATAGAAAACTAATGTGTATACGTTACTGTATTTTCTGGAGTGAGAGATACAAAGAGGACCATTTCCTTGAGAAATTGGCAGAAATAAGGAATAAGCACATACAACTTCTTTGAAAAATTCCTGAATAATCATATATGATCAAATTGTAAAATGAACATGAAGACCAGTGCTGTAAGTTCATAGAGTAGAAAAACCAATATGAAATGGAGTATGTAGAAACAGAATGGCTTGTGTTTCTCCTTTTGCCATCCCTAAAGGAGAAGACATGGTTTTTCAGGACAGGCTGATGACATCATTTATAGGAAGCACGTGCAATTATGTCTGTTTGGGAACCTGATGTCCTGGCAGTTTTTCACAATGGAAACAGCCATATTGGTCCCCCACTGAATAATATAAGTGTTTACACAAAAAGTTCCTTTTCCTTAAAGACAGGAATTTCTAAAAATTTGCTTACATTTGGTGGTAGACTCATCCATATTCCTGTGTGGCAAAATTTGTGGCAACATTTAATTCCTTTCCTTGTCTTTCTCTAATGCTGTATTTACCAGGGAGCTTCTATAATTGAATTGTTCCAGAATTCATCACCATTAAAATAATTTGCTTATCTTTACATGTTTTTCTAGTTTGGTTAATTAAGTTACTTTTAAGATAAAAGATCTAACAACATTTTTGCCTTTATTTGTGCAGTATAGTTTTCCACAACATGGTGCATTTTGTTTTTAGTCTGTGATGGAATAAGATTAATCAGACACATATGTATGAAGTCTATACGCATTGCTATTATGTGTCATCTTGCTATGAATTTTAAATAAAGTATCCCATTTTATTTTTACTTTCTTATTTCTCCTGAACTTTGTTATTGACTCCATTATTTAATTTTTTAAAGTTATGACACTTATTTGCATAACAAAGGAGTGTTAGAATCATAGTGCTAGATATTGTTTAAAAGGGATTCCCTATATTCAATTGGGTATGATTATGTTAATTAAGGTTGGATTAAGCATTAAACAAAGTTTCAAGAATAAAAGTAAATGAATTCTCTGATATTTACAGAATATATCACACAGCAAATAAAAATCTGCTTCATTTTAACATCCTACCACTTTTCCATAAGGTTAAAATGCAAAGAGAAATCTTACTTATAGGTCCTCTTTAAGATTTCATACTCAGATAACTAGCATAAAGCAACTATCATGACACAATGTTTGTAGTTTGTTTATTGTTTGCGAATGGAATTATGAATCAAAGAGGCTATTTTCCTTTAAATGTATCACCCTAAACATTCAATCAGTATAAATAGCCTAATTCATTCACTTTATATATATTATGATTCCTTGGATGTACAGAGATTAAAACAGGGAAGCAGTTGTTCTTGTCAATATTATGAAACCATATGGTACTGAAGTACTCACTAAGGTAGTCTACCTTGCTGAAAACTCAACAAAGCAAAAAAATCAGCAGCAGCTTGCATCCAAGACATAAACATTTTGGTATGTTGTTGCTGCTAGGGAGGCAGCAGGATGTTGCTTCTATTCACTCTCTCAGTATACTAAGAAATATGTCCACTATTGAATTCATCAAGAGCCTTAGATTAGTATCACCTTGTGCACATAAAAGCTGAAGATGTATTATGGGACATAAAATTCTTTAATTTTCCCTAAACTATATAATAAAAAGTTGCCAATATTTGTACTTACTTTAGCAATGCATGTAGATGTTTTTCCTTATTTCATACGAATCTGCTTTTGATAAGAAATATTAGCATAATTATTAGACATGTTCCCTTCCCTCCTTCTGCCTATAAATGAGTTTTAAGTTTCACCTTTTTTTTTTTTTTCGGTAAGGAAGATTGGCCCTGAGCTAACATCTGTGGCAGTCTGCCTCCATTTTGTATGTGGGATGCTGCCACAGCATGGTGTGATGAGAGGTGCATAGATCCATGCCCAAGATCTGAACCCTAGGCCGCTGAAGCGAAGCACATGAACTTAACCACTATGCCATTGGGCCAACCCCAAGTTTCACCCATTTTTAAGCAAAAGAAACCCTCCATTCTCTTTTCACACACACAGACACACACCATATTATTCTTTAGGTACAAAAATTTATTTTAATTTTTCTTCAGAGGCATTCTCCTAAATATTCTATATTTGTTGTGTCTCCTCTTCAATGCAACATTCGCTCCTCAAATCATACCAATATTCCATCTGTCCCAGTATCCAAGACCATTTCTTTGCTAAAGATCTCCAATGAACTGCTTTGATCAAATGAGTAAATATATTACTATTACCTTACTTGAAGTTGCTATAATATTTAAAACTGCTGACTTTGACTTCCTTTTAACTATGTCCACTCCTTACTTCAAAAAACACCATCGGCTAGTTCTCCTGTATTAATGGCAAATCCCACACAAACTTTACCAAGGGCTATGCTTTGCTTTTTGTCCCATAAAATTCTATAGTGTATAGTTGTTAATTCTTGGTTATCTCTTTTTCTCATAATTTTTTTTTGGTGTGACTACTTATGTGGTAGTAATTGCTTAGCTTAGAACTTCTCAGGGATTCAAATTCATAACTGTACCAAGTAGTCTTAAATCAACTACTTATTTATTACTTCTTTTGTCAGATTGGTTTGTCAAACTCTGACAGTTTCATACTTCATGTTTATTGCACTGCCACTTGTAAGTTGCACAACTTCCTGTGTCTTCTCACTGCTTTCACACACCTGCACCAACTAGAAACCAATTAATCAGACTTGAAGTCTTTCTTCTGGACTGCTCATAGAGTGAATTATTTCCTTCTTCATAACACCATTAATTCAGACCCTTATTGTAACTCCTTTAGATTATTGGGGTAGCCTGCCACGTTTCTTCCATTTCTTTTCTTCTTGAAGCCATCTTCCATAGAGCTCCCTAAAATACAGTCTGCCCATGCCATTACCTCAGTCAAGTACAAGTTTTGCTCATTAGTGCCTAGTCAATAAACACTGAACTCTTTGTCATATGATACCAGAAGCTTTTTCATTTGTCCTTGCATAACTGTCATCATTCTGCCACTCACCTCTAGTAATTCTGAACTAGGTATATGTTCATGATATACCCATGCTCAGGTATGCTTTCCATATCTGTCTACTAACTGAATCTACTTTCTTCTCTTCATAAGGTAGATCAAGGATAACCTACTTAGGAAAGATTTCTTTAAGATTCCTCATCAGGTTAACCCCTGCATCCTCTATTTGAACACCATACTGCATTTTTAGCTATCACACTACATTGCGATGTTTTTATAAAGATGTAAGCTTCATCAGTTAGACTTTTGCAACTTAAGAACAAATCATACCTTCTCATCTTTGTATTCCCTGTGCTTGGTATATAATAGCTTTTGAGTATTTATTGATAAAATGAAAGAATGAGTGTCCTACATCTTATAGTTACAAAGTCTAAGTACAAGGAAATGTGAAATGCTTTAAATAAATTTACCAATATATTTCAATGATAAGAGAAGGATAGATTTAATAGCATATCACAGGAAGTAAAATAAAAAGTAAAGTAAAACAATAATTATGCTTTTCTTAAGAAAAGAAACATGAAAAAAGTTGTGAAACATATATTTTATATTATATATTATTCAAGTGAATTATCCAGTTTATAGCAGAATAAAGAAGTGAAAGGAAGTTTATGTTTTCTCATGTTTTAATAATTGAAGTTATGAATAATTTCTGCCTTAAAGACAAGGGGAAATAATGAAAATAGGTGTGACAAACACATACACAATTTGTCCACCAAGTGCATGCATACCTAACTTTTTATTTAAAATATTTCCTTTCCAATTAAAATATTTCAATTTAGAATATTTTATTTTTCAATTTAAAATATTTTGAATATTTATCCCAAACTCAAAATGTCAAATAAATAAAACTGTTAAAAATAATTCAAAGAAAATTCTTGAAATGTGGTAACAAATTAAGATGTTTAACGATCCTTCTAAGATTAAAAAACTAACTAAATAGGATAAGAATCAAAAGTCATCGTGCTTATTTTAAATCAGTGTCTAAAATTTAGAGTATCATTTGACTCCCTTTTATGAAAGACAAAAGTATTAACTCACTCATATACCCTTTTTCCAATTACTATTAAATATATTTTTATATTGTCAACTTATATCACTTACATCCTGTTCTGTAACACTAATTCAAACAATGATTTAGTTTTAGTTCTAGAATTAAATGGAGTCAGTTCTCAACACCATTTCATTTACCATGATTTATTTCTTCCTAAATTACTTATTTTAATTCAGCTTTTAACCATCCGGATCATATTAACAATGTATTTTTCAATAAGACTTCATGGACTTCGTAATCCCTTATTTTTTCATACTTACGATTCAGATTTATGGCCTTTATACTCTAATGTCATTTTGGCTACATGCAATTTTCTTGGATCAGAGATCTTTCACAGACCTTTGTAAACATTTTTTATCATCTTCTGCCAATGACTAAGCTTGAGGTCAGTCTAATATTTCCCCCTTGTATTTGATTTACTTATTATATCTGGATGGATGAAGAAGTATTTCTCAATCTCCGAGGTTAAGTTAGTAGAGCATATGTCATTGTCCTGAGAATTATCCATCATAACTTCTTAGAACGTTCTGTGCTCTGCAGGTAAACGTTCATTTGATGATTTGTTCTGATCTGTGTTGAGATCTCTACTGCAAAGGTACCAGTGCTGATATTTATTTTGCATCCTCCGTGCTCTTCATAACTATTAAATTTCCTCTGATTATTTTAACTAACTTTTTATCTGCATTCACTAAAATTATCTCAACATTTTTTTTTACATCAGTAGTGTTATTTTCATCCATATATTTTTAGTGCTTTGCTCTTCCTAATTATTTCATTAATCCCAGCATGACACTTTGATCGTTCATCAAGGTATTTTGCTTTGTTTTAATATTCACTTTCATCTCATTCTGTTGTTTTATTTCTCAACTTTGAGCTCCTATTTTTCATTCCACATTGTTACCAACTTGTCCTATAATTTAAAGGGTTTGTGAGAAGTTCCTTTCTGATTCTTTATATTTTTGGAATCCAAAATTGCATATTTCTCTTCCTCTTCCTTTTCCTTGTTCCCTGACCATCACCTTTTTCTTGCAATATATTTGCATAGAGTTCCTTTTCTCACTCATATTTAAACAGCTTTTTCCAGACGTCCAATTTACTGATATAGTGGGAACCTTTCTTAAATCCCCAGTTATTTTAATCACTTAGCTTTTATTAAGAGCTACTATTTACTATGTTTCATGTTTTAGACATAATATTTTCTTGACATTCTGAGTGGGGAAGGGAAAGCATGCTTGATCGGTGAGAATCCCTCTTTAGACTAACTGGGCTTTGCACTTGCTTCCTAGGAGCTGTGAACTACCTTGAATGCCTGTTCATCCCCCTAATTGCTGGGTGTAATAATATCCATGAGAGGTGTGCTCAGTCTAGAGTCTGCCCATTCATTTAATAAGCAGAATGAAGCAGTCTTATTTTTCTAGACCCCAATTTAATCCATTACTCCCCAGAAGTTCTTTTCAATATTCCTGAGAAGAAGAGGGAAAAGATTAGATAGCAACTGAATTTACTTAGCTCACTAACTGGAGATACTGGAGAAAATTTTCAGAGTTTCAAAATGTGACATTTGGCCTTGTAAGGGGAAGGTCATTTGGGGTAATGTTTTGAGCTATGCAAAGTTTTCCATTTCTTTGTGAATATAATTTTTTGAGATGTATAGCATTGGATTGTGGACCACATACATCATTAATTAAGAGCCATTAAATTAAATTAGTATCAAAAGACTACTTGGTAAAGTTATAGTTACGTAATGTTCTTTCTTCTCTCTCTGCCTGTCTCCCTCTCCCTTTTCCTTCCATTGCTCTCAGATACAATCACATTTCCACCAAAATGTCTTATTTTACTGAATTCTGTATTAGAATATGATGACTTGTCCTTCCTCTTGATAACTTAAGAAAACAAAAAGAAGTAATCAAAACTAACTTTATAATGGAAAGCAATATTGCCTGTATAGATTGGAACTGATTAGAATAATAAAATAGACCTATTATGTGAAAGATGAGGCACCATTTTCTTCCTTTTATTTTCTTCCTCCATTTTTGAGAAACACAAGACTAAGAAGTCTAATGTTTGTTAGAAGACACAAAGGCATTTTAAATACTAGAAAATTCTTTTGCTGTTTTAGCATTTGTAGGGTTATAAACACTTTGAGACTAAGGTATTTTATTTCTTTGCTTTTTAAAATATTTTGGAGAATTTTGACTTTCTGAGATTTGGGTCGCCATCTTAATTTTCTTAATATTCTTATTTTCTCATTAGTGCAATCGTGGCTTTTCCTAAATAGACACATTTGGCATAAAAGCAACAAGCTGGTCCAGTTTGGGAAAGAGTAGAATTTTGGGGTGTAGATAAAATAACTTTATATTTCTGCAAGGCCAACACTTTCTGAGAAAAGATGTGACTTGAGTCAAAGGACAAGTCTAAAATGTTAATGGACTATTAGATGTTGAGAGACCTTCAAGAGAGGTTTATCTCACTTGAGGTAGTATGTATTCATTTACATTTCAAAGTGGATAAAACCCTGGGCAGTAAATTTTCTTCGTGGAGGCATCTGTTTATACACCAAAGGGCAAGAATCCAAAATTCTCCCCTTTTCAACCCTAGGAGAATACGATCACATTAAGATCAGGTTTCTCTCCCTTTCTCAAGAGGGCAAGGAACAATGTATAATAAGCTTCCATAATCATATAATAAAGGTTCTTTTCTATATTACAGACATCTGTAATGTAGGGTGACATTTGGTGTCTCTGCATCAGCCCAGAGGGGGGGAATAATTGGCGCAAAAGGGAACCAGTGTATTATTCTTTTAAGTAACAAAAACTCTATAATTGCTCCAGAAAAAACATGTTTGCATTCAAGATAATAAGAATAAATACAGATATTAAAAATTATCTCATAGGAAAGAAAGAGAGGGCTAGGATCATTTCAAACTCTATTTTTGAAATACAGTATTCATTTTCATGTATTTTTCCAAATCTTCTATTCCAATTCATTTGGATAGAAATGGATGCATAGATTCAGGGAAGAGGTTTTGCCTAATAATATGCATAGCAATGACAAAGATGAATGTCAAGAATTGAACTCTAAAAAAGAAATAAAACTGAACAAATTGTACAGTTAGGAGCAGTGCCTTTTACTTCTACAAAGTTTATGTCAACTAAATCCATTTTGTCTTAAGAACTTCAAAATTATGGTGAAGGAAACAGAAGTGTACTTAGCAATTACCATGTGCTAAGTGCTTAGATCATGTCTTAATTATCACACTAAAAGTAAAATGTAGTTATTATATTCCAGATATAAAAGGGAACAACACATAAAGAAATCAATAAATTCAGTTCACCGGAGTGCCTTAAGTAGTATTTATATTCATATTTCATGTTTGTATTTGACTTTAAAAGAAACCAGTTTATAAATGCATCATTCCATCCTTTTCGAAAAGTCATATTCCTCCTTCACAGACCTGAAATGATCTTTAGAATTAAGAAAAAATATCATTTGGGAAGTTATATTTTCATAATTTAAGGAATTTTTAAAGCATCTCTGCAGCCTCGTCTTATTGTTGGATGCATCTGCGTTTATAGAACCAGAGGGGAAAACACTTCAGACAACAGGAAAATATTCATTCACAGAGAGTTCACTTTCCTTTCAATGGGAAAATATGAATGTTTTATTTGAGATACCTCTATTTGGAAGACAGCAGCAAAAATTGTTAAATTAAATGACATTTCAAAAACAAAATTTCCTGGTAGAACCAATTGTTCATGTATGCAAAAGGTGAAAGTAACAAAAATTCCTTCTAAAGTACACACAACAATAATGAATTATAAGTGATTCCCTAATGTGACCATCTAGTGAAATCGATTCTACTGTGCCACTGACTAAAAATAAGTTCTTGCTCC
The DNA here is from genome assembly GCF_041296265.1 of Equus caballus. NCBI lineage: Eukaryota > Metazoa > Chordata > Mammalia > Perissodactyla > Equidae > Equus > Equus caballus. The sequence continues at coordinate 75,551,783 of NC_091700.1, forward strand.
TATCATACACATTTATCTGTGTTATCACTACATTCTTAAAATTTAACACGTTCTTGCCATTTTCCTGGGTTTCTACTTTCTTTGATCTCACTGGGTCCAATTCATGGCCTATGAGTTCAATATATGTTATATTTTTATACATTAAAAATCTGAGTTAAAATAACTATTGGAGAACTCATTGTCTAATAAAACCTCAAAATTCCTAAATAAAATTTCAAAATTCCTAAAATGATTAATGAGTATGCATATATACACACACACACCACACACAGACAAACATACCACACCCATTAAGATAGAAGGTCACTCTGTGTGTCCAGCCCCAGAATGGCTGTTCTCCTTTTTTGATGCTATAAGGCTGAGATTTTATCGAGGTATTGTGGAGAGTTCCTTTGGTCTCAGAAAAGCCGAAGTGTGCTATAGGAGCATGACTTGATGCAGTCCTTGCTTGCACCTCATGTTTTTTCTTACTTAATTAGTCATTCACTAAGCAATGTGTCATTGACTATCATAAAAGTGATATCAATGGGTCAGTAGTTTCCCTCCCCCAAGATGAATAGCAAGATTTCAGCTCTAATCAAATATATCAATATTACCTACATAGAACCCGTGTAAGAAGTTTCATTCCTCAATCTTCAAACAGTGATCAATTCAAATTTTAAATCAGTTAAATGGGAAATTCTTTGTGGTTGTGTCATCTGCCTGAACTACTCCAGTTATTAAACCTGTGCTATTTCTTACTTGAATAACTGAATATAAAGGAAACTTAAGATGATGTTGAAGGCTTTAATTTTAGAACTATGCATTTTCTTACTTCTCAACCAAATGTCATCATTAGTAGAAAGCCATTGATCATGTAAGGGGTTAAAACCATGGACATTACCACCATCTACTTCTTGATTAGTCTCCTTTGCTTATATTTGTTTATATTCAAGTATACAAGTAGGAAAGATTTCTAATCTAGACTAATTTCTATATAATTATATATATACAGCTTTAGTAACAGGAAGAGATCTGCTACTTTAGATACCAACACTGAAATCACAAAACTGACGGTTAAGAAAAAAGAATCCTAGCAGCTTACACTTGTGGCTGTCCATTTAAGGTTCTTATTATCTCCTTTATACATATCAAGAGCACTCTTCTTAATTTAGCATTGAAAATGATGTGTGATTTCATATATTCTCATCATAACTTTGTTTCTTTCCATTCCTCAGTCTTTCCACTGAATTTGCTGCCACAGTTTCCTCAAAAACCTAATGACAATGAATAAATAGATAATTTAAACAAGCACAATAGGGGCTAGACCCAGTGGCATAGTGGGCACATGCTCCACTTTGGTGGCCCAGCGTTCACAGGTTCGGCTCCCAGGTGTGGACCTAGCACTGCTTGTCAAGCCACGCTGTGGCAGCATCCCACATAAAGTAGAGTAAGATTGGTGTAGATGTTAGCTCAAGGTCAATCTTCCTCCAAAAAAAAAAAAATTAAATGAACACAATAAGTCTGAACAAAGTTTTAATGTTCACTTCACCCTGAAATACCTTTTGATTTTGAGACTATATTTATGATTAAAACCATAAGCTTTTATATCCAACTAATCTATTAAAAATGCCAGTAAATCATTTTGCTAAGGAAGTTTACATATATATCTTAATCATTAAGACTGAAATAACTGTAGCCAGGTGTGTTAAGTAAATGTTATATAATACTTAATGATAATTATTAGAAATAACAAATAAATTAATGTAGAGTACTTCGTGATTTTATCCACAACTATATACCTAGACAGAGCATTATAAGTGCATCTCCCGTCGATGATGTTTAGCCTATTGGCTAAACCTAGGCAAGAAAGACTGGATCCATTTAACAGGAGATAAAATGAGCATTATGAGCATTTTCGGTTTTTTTTTTGACATTCAAGAATATTGCCCTCCATATGCAGACTCTCAACGACTCTTGAAGCTATGGAGATTAATTATAATTTGTATGTATTCATGTCTGCACTTAGGGAGAGATATAGATAGGAAAAAAAATCACAAGATGATGATATCCTAAGATCGTAAAGAATTATATTACTGATCTTTTCATAACTGCGTTGAATTGCTTTACTAAGTTTAGCTACAGAATTACGCTAATATCCAATTTCATTTCCCAAATAAATTTTACTAAATGTTTATTCCTTTTAAGGTAGTAATATTATCTCGTCTTATATTACACCATTAACTTTTGACATCATCTTGATACGTAGCATTACTAAGAGGGTTTGTTACTAGACAACATTTCATGTGTTGAGAAAAAAGCTAACAAAGCACAGCTAATAATATTTCATAAAGAGAACATACACTAGAAAAGTCCTGGTACCTGAAAAGAGATCTCATATTCACCACATTCAAGACTTCTGTCAGCAGGGGATTCAGGGGAAACTTCAGTAACACTCAGTGACTATGCTCCATTGCAAATGACAGTAGTATTTTGCACCAGTTTCAATCTTTCGTTTGTTGATGCCAAGGCAAACAATATGTATTTGCAAAATGTTATGTGTTTAAGAGATTCTTTTTGTTCTTATAGTAATGCCATCTAGAAAGTGAAAACACTAAATATATAAACATTTTTCTTGAAGATTTATATCAACAATTATGAAAATGTGCACAGGAATTTTAGACCTAGAAGACATAGATCTTTTGCGCTTTGCATTTAAATCATGATTTAAGAGCATTTTTACTGTTGCTTCTGTTATTTTTTATTTATTCAAAAACCAAAGTACGTTATAGATGGAAGATGTTGAATGCAGTCAGTGCTTCCTTGTTAACTCAGTGTGATGCTAGGGAGAGAGCAAATCTTCTTAGGATGATTGCACAGCTCTGTGTGACCAACATCCAAGATACAGAGCCAGTTTTCTTGGGTTTAGTATTCCAGGCAGAGCTCTAAAAACACAGAGAAAAGCTGTAGAGATCAACATTAGTGGGCAAGTGTTATCTATTAATTAAAACTTTTTAGGAAAAGGAGACGATTCTTGATAAATTAATAATACATTCGGGTTAAATATTGCCAGTGTAATTTCCCCTGGCATATACATCTAAAAAATTCCTTTTATCATCAAGCTACTTTATGAAAAGAATAAAATATCTGAGCAATTTTCCTTGACATCATTACAATAACAGCTTAAAAAATTCAGAAACTTAATAGTGTAATGATGTCGGAGTTGATTTGTACACTCAAACTAGCAGAAGACTTGATTCTTCCAAGGAAATTCACCCACGGACATGACTGAAAACCAGTGTTTGCTGGCTTATCTGACTCAGGGTCGTGGAAGATTTTGAGAGAACATTACTGTAAATTCACATGTGAGGGCAGATCCTCTTGCAATTTTCTATAGACATGATGAAAGAAAAAAGTCTGTCCTGCTTTCCCCAACCAAAGCACTGGGAACAAACAAGTAAAGATAATGCTCATGATAGAACTTTTGTCTTTGAAGCCTTCATTCAAACGTAACACTAAAAGTAGAAGCCACATTCATGGGCATTTCAAACTGATTTCAAGAACTATTGAGCATGGCACTCATGGAAAAATTCAATTTGCATTTTAGCTTCTAGGCAGGTATATATACTATTTTGATTCCAAAAACGTGTCACTGATAATTCAAACTTCAAAGCCTCAGCTATAATTCAAATCATTGACTGCAAAACAAAGTAAAAAAAAAATTGTAAGTCTTAAGTTTATATTTTGGAGAAGATTTTATAATTCTTAATTGAAAGTTTTCAATAAATAAAATAATTCCATGTGACAAATGTGACTATGCTATTTCCATCCATGTTAAAGTTTGATGTAGATATAGCCATCAAGAGAGAAAATCTAAGCAGTGATTTCTTGAATCAGATTTCTGAGGGTATCTATCACAAGGTCCCACTGGCTTCCCAAAGTGACAGATGTCTTTCATTAGCATCATTTAACAGATTGCTTGAAATAGGTCATTACTAAAGCACACAATTCTTAGAAGTACAGAGAAAGATGTTTTGTGATCATAGAATCATGTAACACAAATACTAGGGCTTGAATTAACATAACGTGTATCTGGTGCCTTCAAAAACAGAGAGGACATTCGGCAATAGCATCTGAATAGTGGACAATTAAATGAGGAGTAAAAAGAGAAAAGTGAAGAGTATGTTTTTATGAGAGAAGAATGACAAATATCTTTATCCTCTTAGCAAAAATGTTCAGTTTTATATCATGAATCTAAAAAATGACTCTAACTGTAAATATATGCTTGCTAATCTTGATAGTCCCAATCAAAAGTTGAGAATTCATTTTGCTCAATGAGACAACTTTTTCAACTATTCTCTAACCAGCATCAAACCAGAGCTGACTATGTAAAAACGTAATATCATGGCCTTCAATTCTAGAATCTATGCCCCCCTCATTTAATTTTGATCCTATTTCATTCTTATTATGACACTTTACACAGTTTAGTCCGAGTTAGAAAAATAAAAATGAACTCAAAACCATCTTTCTAGCACTGTATATTCTTCTTATGTAAAGTCACTTGAAAAAATGTAAGAAAAACACATTTAAGTATTTTTAATTAGGGTATTGCAATAAAACTAAGCAGAATAAGTACGTACTTTTGTTATTTTTCCAAAGGGTCTTGTAAAATCACTAAAAGAGGGATAAATTATAAATTTCCTAATAATCCTTGATAACTATTTAGCATTTTCTGCCTGAATTTTTGTAATCATTTAAATTTAAAGCATTTTAATTTTATTTTTATAAGAATAAAGATCCACCAAATTTATTTTATGTTTTACCAAAAAAACCATTAACTGGAGAAAATAAGTTTGGGATATATTACTTCACCTTATCTAGAATCAAATTATTGGAATATTTTTTCCTGAGCTATACTCATATTTAAGTAATTATGAATAATGGCTTGACCTATTTCATCAGCTAATAGCCCATTCCTTTAGGCATTATATTATACTAGTTAGAGCATGTGCAAATTTCAAGCAGTATTGAAATCCCATCTTGGGATGTTTTCAAGAGTCAAGAGTGCATACAGATGCATTAATGAAAATGTTTCCTCTGCTGTAAAGCTTCAAGTGAAAACCTTGTAAAATCTTTCAACTCCTTCATCTGGCCGATTATTCAAAATATATTAGTCACAGCCTGAAAGTAGATATGTTTTTGAGATCAACTCTAATAATAACAGAAAGCCATCCATTTTAAAGAAAGTGCATCAACCAACACTGAAAATTATAAATATATGGTCTCAAATGTATTTTCCTTTGTACCTCTTCTTTAATATTTTCTTACTATTTCTGAGTCATGGCAGTAATCTAATGTGTAAAAATATTTGTATATACATTATTTTAAGATTAAAGCACTGCAAGATTAAAGATTTTGGCTATGAACATGGATAAAATTAGCCCATCTTTAATCACAGTAAATATCATAAGAGAGACTTTGAAATATGTCATTACAAATTTATGTATATTATGCAATATATACATCTATCTCCAGAAGATAAAATACTAAAATAAATGCAAATGGTTTTTTTAATAAAATAGTATTTTAAATTTGCTTGTTCTTAAATTTGAAGTCTTAACTATTGATATTATTACACTATTTATTATGCTGGCCTGGTTCTTAGGCCTCAGTTTTATGTATTGATAATGGTTTCTATGGAATTATTTCCATTCCTTTTCTTAACTATAGACATCTTTTGAAGAAAAACTCTGTTGATCTCCCCATTGTTGACAGAATTTTTAAAATGATGTTGTTACATAAGTGAATACAAAAATTCTGCTGTAAGTTCCCATGTTTATAGCTATTAGAGAAATATTAACAAAAACAAATGTATAAGTTATATATAAACATATAAAACATATAACTGCAAAATAAGAATACTAATTTAAGTGAAAGTTTAAGTGCAAGATTACCCTAGAGATAAAGAGATTTGTTTTATAGGCAACATATTTTAAGCTCTAGCATTACCTTTGATTAGCCAGACATTTTTTCTTATGATATCATCCGGCATCAGAGCTCTACAATTATTTTATTTCCTCACTGTGTGTCTTTTATATATTTGCCCCATTTCTCTCTGTTGCCAAATGTATAACAATGTAAAAAAGCCATTTTCATCTTCTAAAGGTTATTTGCAGTTTGTCCAATTATTGACTGTATTATTTTTGCTTCATAGGAAAATCTTAGCATTTATACTGTGTTTTTCTCTCCCATACTATGAAAATTCCTAATTTTATACAGTATAAAATCAACCTTTATCCTGCTGAGCCAAGAATGAAATGTATTGGTCTGGCTTTTCCTTTCTAGTGTGCCCATCATGGCATGTGGACAAATGCCCTTTGACCAGTAGGTGAGCAATCTCCTGAGTACAAGAGAAACTGGTACAATTTTAATTCCAGAACCAAAAATATAAGAGAATCTTATTGAATGATATGGGTGAAGAAAGAAATTCAAAATATATCACATCTCAGCACCTTTGGAAAAACTTTGCATTGCCACTGGGAAGTAGCTGAACCAAATGAGAAGCATGGGATTTTATTCATAGCTAACTCTACTATGGTTTTTGTTACATTTCCCCCCTGTTCACATACCAGTATTTAAGCAACAGTGACAGAGTATGGGTAGGGGAATAAGCCTTTCTTAAATAATATGACCAAACTCAAAAGGAACTGCAAACCACATGACTATGAAAACTACTTGAATTCTCAAAATAACACAACTATGAACAATATGCATCTGACCAAGTAAAATTCTTTCTGTTTTTGAAGGATAGATGTTCACACATTAATGAGTGACTATTTTCAGTAGACCCATATGGCTGAAAGAGAAAATAGTAGTAAAAAAAGAGTAAAGAGATATGATCATCTTGCTGTACTACTTACTGTTATATGTATGTTCTATGACATAGGAGATGGGCTAATTACACAGGAATATATTAGATTCTTATGGACACGAAAGTAAATTACCCCTGGTTCACATTTGAAAAGTTTCACTGTTTTGTGGGGGACGTAGATAAAGAAAATAAGGGCAGAATAAGTTTGAATTATATTCTATTCTACTCCACAAAGAATTTACAGCGAGCAACACCCCTGGTAGCAGACTGCTCTGCCCTGAAGAGGAGAAGGCTTCAGGATGTTTTTTCTTTTTCCTGCTTACAGTTACAGATATGGTACATACATACAAAAGGAAACAGAAAGTATGTAAATCGAGATCAGGAAGCCTGAAAGAGGATTACAAACAGAATCCCAGGAAGCCTGAAAGAGGATTACAAACAGAATCCAAAGGGTTTGATGGGGATGATGTAAGATAAAATTGTATTTATTTTAAACACCATAGGAAAAATAATACCTCCCCCATTCCCAAAATAACAGGTGGCAAATATAACACTCATAGGAATAAATGTGACAAGAAATATACTGACTGAATATGAGAAAAACAGAGCATTCCTCAAAACATAGAAGAAGATTAGAGTAAGTGAAACTCGTATCAAGTTATTATGAATACTGTAAATAAATGCATTCATATAAAATTATTGTTTTATTGTGATTCTAAAAAAAATTATATGGGTCATTTTTACTGAAATGAAAGATTTCTAATTAATATCTGATAAGAATACATGAAAAAAACCATTATTTTATATTTCATCTGTCAAAATTTGATTGATGTACACATAACAAAAAAAAAGCTTAATCAAAATATAAATATATTTCTAACAAAAAAAAAGCTTAATCAAAATATAAATATATTTCTATCTAAAATTTTAAAACTCCAAAATGAGTATTCTAAGGTTGATTGGTCAGCTCCATGGTTCGAGATCTAGGATCCTTCTATTGTTCTTCTCTGTCATCTTATGTCGTGGGTTCCCTCCTCAATGATTCCTCAAACTCTAATAAGGCTACTAAATTTCAGCTATCAAATTTACATTCCAAGAATACGAGGAAGGAAAATATGAGTCAGGTCCTTTTAATATGACTCTCACAAGTTCTGTGCAATATTTGCACCCCCATGACAGATGCCTGACCTTGGAATATGTATGTATCTATCTCTGTATATGGAGAGAATATCCACGTCTATAGCTACCTGTACTATTGTTCAGGTCTCTGTTACTGAGTGGAAAGTCAGAATAAATATTTGGAAAGACAACTAAAGTATTTCTCACAACATCTAATGAGAAAAAAGGGAAAGTAAAATATCTTACTATGTATTAAATTAATTTTGTGTTTTTCATAATTTAAACTGTGTGGTATTTGTGTAAATATTAATAGAAGAGTAAGTGGATGAAGAAGAAGATATCTTTGAAAGCTAATACATTTTAGAATATTTTCATTAAGAAGCAGAAACAATCAATTTTTAAAAATCTGTTAAAATTTTACTTCTAGTTGAGTAGAACAATTTACCGCAAGACGTTCCTTTCCACAGATAACAATTATATACTCTTAGCCAAATACAAAGTAGCTACTTAGCTACCTAATGAAAGCTCAGGGAGTGAACAAGGGTAGATTTTGGAGGGGAGCCAAAATTTGGAAGAATGGACAAGCATGAAGTAAATTTCTGGTCTTTGAGACCCTGACCTAAATGCAGGCTGTGGTACAACAAGGATAGTGTGACCAAAACATCAATAGAAAATGTGCTGTTTTTCTGGCCTGAGACTAACAGAGCCTAGGCTGGCAACAGCTCAAGAGACAAAGTGTATTTTCAGATCTATCTAGGTGTATTGACTGCTAAAATTAAAACACCACCACCCTTTGGAGTAAAGTAAGAGAATCCAAAGAAACTCCATTTCATAATATTCACAAGGTACAGGATAAAATACAAAATTATAAGAACATAAAGACCCAGGAAAATGTGATTCATTTTCAGGGAAAATTACAATCAGCAGAGTCTATACTCGAAATAATCCAAATGTTGAAATTTCAGAAAAGGATCTTAAAATGTCTGCTATAATTATGCTTAATTAGTTAAAGTATATCATTCTCCTAAAGAATAAAGAAATATATAATTTTCAGCAAAGAAAGGAAAAGTATAAAATAAACCAAAATGGAAATGCTTGAGTTAAAAAAATCAATATCTGAAAATTTCTTTGGAGATAAAAACAGAAAGCATCGGAGAACATGAAGTTAGATCCATAAATAACACCTAAACTAAAAAATAAATAAATAAATGCATATACATATATATATATATATAAATACTGGGAAAAAAGTTAAGAAAGCTTCCATGATCTATTGGGAAAATATCATATGGTAAAACATACTTACTTATATTGTTATATTGTTATATTTACTATATTATATTACTATGGTTATATTTAATCTAAGTGAATATAAATATTATAAAATAAAAGGATACATATTCTAATCCCTAAAGCAACATTAGAAGTTAATATAATGCAATGTGGCAGAAAAGCCAACATAGAATTAAAAAAAAATTCTAAAATCATACAAATAATCTAAAAGAAGGCAGGGAAGAAGGAACAACAACAAAGGAGACAAGAGAACATAGCACAAAAAATGGTAGAATTAATATCCAATCTTATAGACCATTACAAAATATGTTAATGAACCGATTAACATATTTTGTAATCCTGAATTCTAATTGAGTGTAGGATTACCAAAATGAATAAGAAAGCATGACCAAATCCTCTGTTGTCTTTAAGGAAGTCACTGTATATATGAAGACATCAGTAGGTTGAAAGTAAATGAAATGCGATATGAACCATTGAACAAAAAATGTTTCAAGTAGGTAAATTAATAAAGTATAAAATAACCACCTTGAAAAAAAGACGGTTATTTCATAGAAATAGAATGATTACACATAGTGATAACATGATCAATTCTTGAGAAAGACATAATCACTAATGAGTACATGCTTAATAAAACAATAACAAAATATATGGAGCTAGCATTGAGAGATCTAAAGGAAGAAATAGAAAATTTTGCAATCATAGTATAAATGGTAAAATCTCTATTTCATTATTTCAGAGAGGAACTAGATAAAAATCAGAAAGTATTGAGAGGATCTAAACAAACACTATCAGCCACATTGACCTAATTGACATTTCTGGTGCATTCTCCCCAATAACTGTAGAATCCCTATTCTTTCCTAGTACACACAATTTATTCATCAAACTAGAACATATGTTGATCCATTAAAAAGATGAGTAAATTTAAAAGATTGAAATTATGCAGGAATATGTTTGTTTTGCAAGATATGTGTGTATGTTTTCCAAAGACAGCAACATTAAATTTGAAATCAGTGACAAGATATCTGAAAGATCCTCAAATATTTGGAAATTAAACAAAAACAAAAATCTTCCAAATAATCCATGAGTAAGATAGATAAAAGAAGGAATATTAAAAGGAATTTTTATTTTAAATAAAAGATAAAACATTTCAACATTTGTAGGATGGTAAAACAGTGCCTACAGAGAAATGCTTTAGTCTAAAATACTTAGACACGAGAAAGATCTCAAATCAGTGATCTTGAAAACTAGAAAAACAAGAGCAATACAAGAAATACAAGAAAAAGAAGGAAATACAAAATAAATAGAAGATGGTAATAATAAAGATAAGATTAAAATGAATTTAAAAAATGAGACAATCAAGAGAAAAATACAAATTTCCAAAGTATGTATTTGAAAACATCCATCAGTATTGGTAAGGCCTTGCTGGACTGATTGAGACCAGAAAAAAATGTAAAACTGTATTTCTTTGTTGATAATATAATTCTTTATGTAGATAATCCCAAGAAATTTACCAAAAAAGTACCAAAAGTAAGAAATAAATTTAGCAAGGGCAAAAGACAAGATTAATATATAAAAGCTAACTTTTATACGTTAGTAGTGGACAATTAGGATATGTAAATAAAATATTTGCTTTTGCAATAGTACCAAAATTTTAAAAATAAATTTAGTAAAAGTATAGGACTTCTACACTGAAATATTATAAATCGTTACTGAAGAGACAGTAAAATTTCTGTAGTGAATGACTCAAATATTGTTGAGATGTCAAATCTTGCCAAATTTACCTACAAATATAACTCAAATCCAATAAAAATTCCAGCATATTTTTTTAGAAATTGACACACTAATTCTAAAATTTATATGGAAATGCAATGTACCTGGAAAATTTCAGACGTTTTTTTATTTCGTTTTAACAAAGTTGAGAATTTATGGTACATGATTTTAGTTGAATTAACTATCTATTTCTATGTAACAAACTTCACCTATGCTTAATGACTTAAAAACAACAAACATTTATTATGTCAGAATTTCTGTGGATCAGAAATCTGACTGCTGCTTCGTTGGGTGCCTGAGACTCAAGGTCTCTCAGAAGGCTGGAAAGAAGTTATCAGCTGGGTGAACTGTCAGATCAAACTCAGTTGGTGGAAAATATCCTTCCAAGATGCTGCCTTTTAGCAGGTCTTGGGTCCTAGATGGTTGTTAATTGCAACACATCAGTTTCTTGATATGGGGGTGGAAGCTTTATCCCACAAAGTAATGATTGAGAGAGAGAGTCAAAGACAGAGAGAGAGAAGAATGGCATAGCATTTTTGTAACCTAATCTCAGAAGTGGCATTTTATTATTTTGCCCCATTCTTTCATTATAAATGAATCCAGTTCACAATCAAGGAGAAAGTATTGTATAAGCACATGAGTAACAGAAAGGCCATTGGGAGTCATTTTAGAGACTGACTATCACAGGCCATCTTCTGGCCTCCAGTGATTCACATGCCACCACATTACAAAATACACTCATTCTCTCCATGATCCTAAACACCTTGTTCAATTACAGCATCAGCTTAAAGTTCAGAATCCCAGCACCTAAATCAGATTGAGGTATGGGTAAGTCTCCTTGAATATAGTTCTGTAGACCTATATTAAATCTGTAGACCATGAAACCCAAAATACAAGTTATCTACCCACCCTTGCAACCAAGCTAGATGTTAGTACAGGCATAAGATGACCAATACAGACATTCGGTTTCAAAAAGTTGGAAAATTAAAGGCACAAAGGAGTCACTGATCCATAGCAAATCTGAAATCCAGTCAGACAAATGTTAGAAGTTCCTTGATTGGATCACACGTCTTAAGAATTATTCTCCATTGGCTTGTATTCCACATTCTGGGTTGGACTAGTCCTTCCATTTTTGTGAAAGATAGCACACATTTGGAGCTAAGTGTCTTTCTCAGGCTTCTTTCTACCACTAAAATTTTGAGATCTCAATGGTCTCTTTTAATTTTGTTCTGCCTCTATTATTTCACTCTAAGTAAAGAATCTATTTACTGATATGATTCTTTTAAAAATTGTAAAGGCCACCTGTGACTCTCATTGGAGTTGACTTCATTGGGCAAAAGACATACCTACGTGCATGTTTGAGATAGGATCTTCTCTACCTTGGGCCGTTCTGAGATGGCTGAAGGACCACACTATTAAGCATATCAGAGGCTCTATTATTTGATTAAGAGGATCTTTGAGGCACACTGTTAATCTTTTTAAATGCCTCTTTTTGTAACTGAACGTTATTCAGAAGTAAAATATTTGATGTTTCTGAGAAATGAACAAAAAGTTGTACAGTAGCATTCTTGGCTTGAATTTAGGCCTTCTCCTGGCAGTGCTTGATTTTGACCTTTACTCAGAAGCAATTTGTTAATGTTAGCCTCTGCTGCCTATTGGAGACACTGAAAATTTTCAAAACCACAAAGTCCAGGTTCATTTTAAAAAGTCTTTTCCTCAACTTATCTCCTTCTTTTGACATTTTACTATAAGCAGCAAGAAGAAATCAAATGTTATCTTCAACAAATGACTTAGAAATCTCATGTAGCTAAATCAGTTCATTAAGCACACATATTTCTTTTCATGTTATCAGAGGCAATAGTATTGCTAAACTCCCTGTCACTCCATAAAATGATTCATTCCTCCATTTTTAAATAAAATATTCCTTTTCAGCCTTCACTGAGAGTGTCGTCAAAGTCCAGATTTTAACTAACAGTATTCAAGGCAATTTAGGACTTGCCCTTATTGTCTGGTTCCAAAGCCACTCACAACTTAGATATTTGTTACTTGAGTTTGCAAAGGCAATGAAAAGAAAAGGATAAACATCTGCAATATATATCTCTTGCAAAAGAACTTATATCCAGAATGTATAAAATTTATTCCAAATCAATCCTAAGACAAATGCCCAACTAAAGATTGGCTAAAAGTTTGACTAGATACTTCACCAAAAAAAGAATTAAAATGGCCCATCGCATATAAAAATGTTCTAGATCATTAGACATACCACTATCTTCACATTGAAATGACTAAACAAAATCATTGGTAATAGCAAATGTTTGGGAAGAGAGAGAGAAATTGGAACTTTCACAGACTGATGGTGGGAATGTAACAAGATGTAACTACTTTGTGAAAGAATTTGGCAGTTTCTTAAACAGTTAAACCACGTCTATAATAAGATCTAGCCATTTCATCCCCAGGTATTGGCCCAAGAGAAATTAAAACATACATCTATACAATGAGATTTAAAGTAATGTTTAGAGTAACTTTATTTGCAAAAGTTAAAACTGGAAATGGCCCAAATATTCATCCATAGGTGAATGGATAAACAGAATTTGGTATACCTATACATTGAAATATTACTCAGCAATAAAATGTAATAAACTATTGATAGGGAAAAAAAACCTGTAATATCTTCAAAAACATTCTGATATGAGAAGTGGACATTAAAGAATCTGTGGCTGGGGTACCAAGAAATTTTTGAATATGATGCAAATGTTCTGTGTCTTGAATGTGGTGGTAGATTCAAGGGTATGTACATTTCACAAGCTACATAGAATTTTACACTCAAATAGAATGCAGTTGTGCAAGTAAATTATACTTTACTAAAGGTTGATAAATTGTTATTAAAAAGTATATGTTATTATCAAGGAATGTATACATGAATTAACAAATGATATTAAAAAGGGCTAAATATTTGGAAAATAATAATGTAACAATATACACTGTACACTAAACTTTAATATGGAAACTTAGATTACAGAGTTTAACATAAAAATATACAAATACACAAGCTCAAGAGAGAAATTAGTTAAAATTTTAATTGTTTCTAAATTGAGAACAATACTTCTAAACACAATACAGGGGAAAAAAGGAATAAAAGCTAAGAAAGTAAACTTGACAATATAAAAATTCTAAATCACAAAAAAATAATGAAAAGAACATTACCACCCACATGGAGAAAGCAGGAAAAAATTATGGGGAAAAAAAGGTAGTAATAATACAGAAGTATGCTATTCAACCAATAATCATGAAAACATACTTCATTTCTAAAGTAATTAAAATTAAAATATGCTTTATTAAAAATTGTGTACTCTTAATCAGAAAGGTAAGAATTATTTTTATCATAATAGTTCTTAAATATTAATTTATATATTTTACTAGTCAGCTGCACAAAAATATTACTAAACCTATTTTTTAAAGACAAAATAACAGTGTATGCTTAGAGTAAAAAAATGGATATGTTGCTTATTTCTCATCTTGTCATGACTTGAAAATAATTGCTTATTTGTATCAGTTTATTATAAAATTAATTGTAAGTAAAATTAGAAAAATAGCCTAATGTTTTAGCTAAACGGCTTATATTTGCAGTTTTGTAAACGGCCTAAATTTTAAAATTAAAAATTTTAAATTATGATTTAAAAATTCTGAATACTCACTACTAGGACCAAAATTTCACAAATATTCAAATGTACAGTTATACTGTTTATAGCCTGCATTCGTTCAGACTGGTTAATTTTGATATTCATGTAATCCTAATTTATTATTCTTATCACCCTTAGAGATTACTTCTATAGTGACTATTACAAATGACTGTACCAGCATCTCTAAAACCTTCTGCCAAATTATTCCTGTTTTATTCTGAGAGCAGGGTTCCAAAAAACATATATATATATTATAATGCCTTTATTTACCAAGAATTATCTATTATTCTCATGTTGTCTAAGTCAGTGCAGGCTGTTGTAACAAGTACCATTTGACTGCAAGGCTTAAACAACAGAAATTTATTTCTCTCAGTTCTAGAAGCTGGAAGTCTGAGCCCAGCGCTCCCGTGATTAGGTTCTTTTTTTTTTTTTTTTTTAATAAAGATTTTATTATTTCCTTTTTCTCCCCAAAGCCCCCCGGTACATAGTTGTGTATTCTTCGTTGTGGGTTCCTCTAGTTGTAGCATGTGGGACGCTGCCTCAGCGTGGTCTGACGAGCAGCGCCATATCCGCGCCCAGGACTCGAACCGACGAAACACTGGGCCGCCTGCAGCGGAGCGCGCGAACTCAACCACTCGGCCACGGGGCCAGCCCCTCCCGTGATTGGGTTCTGATGGCGGTCCTCTTCCGGATGCATAGGCAGCTGTCCTCTCTCCATGTCCTCACATGTAGAGAGGAGAGAGGGAAGCAAGCTCTCTCCTGACTCTTGTTTTAAGGGCATTAATTCCATTCAAAAGGACTCCACCCTCATGTTCTAATCATTTCCCAAATGTCCCACCTCCAAACACCATCATAATGGAGATTAGTCTTCAACGTAGGAATTTGAGGAGCACACAAACATTCAGTCTCTAATCACATGTCCAGTCTATAACACATCTGAAAGAATATGTTAAAGACTGGATTGAATTCATTCACACAACAACTGTGCATTAAGGACCTCAGTCGTGCTAGGCACTTGGATGGGCACCGTGGATTCACAGATGCTCAATCTAAGTGTCCTCTCATCATGGTGGAGCGTTTCCTGTGGAAGTATGAGCCTTGATAGTATTCTTTTTATTGTTTATGACCTCAATTCCAAAACAAAAAAGAGAAGAAATCTTTCATTTGATACATTCAGAAGGATTTCTGTGTGTTACGTTCATAGTACATACACATATATAAATATTTCTTAACTCAGTCATGAATCTGGGTTTCTAAAAGAAGTATGTTAGCAATAATGAATTAAGATGTCCTGGAAAGATGACATATGCACTATAGAAGCTTTCACAGTATGACATACAGCACTTGAGAAATGTTGGAAATGATTTTTTCTCGGGATTCTTAAATTAACAGGTAAAAATATGGCTTAAAATGCTAGTAAAAGTGATGTAGTTTGTCTCTTAAAATTGACGTAATTTCCAAGCAGTGTTTCTTTTTCTTCCAGGAATTTGACAGTAAGAGTAACTTTAATATATATAAAGTGAAGAAGTTTAAATGTTTAAAAGTTAAAGGTCAATAAATTATGTTAGCTTTGAAGTAAACATTCAAATAAACTTCTTTTTATGTTTATGTTTTCCTAACAAAGTTACTGAGAAAATATAGAGAGACTTTTATACCTTTAAATTTAAGGTTTTTCCCCTTGTCTATTTTCCCCTGTCCTTTCCCGCTCTCCATTTTTCTCTCTGAATGTATATCACTCTTCTTTATTATTTCACTTCCCCTTTATTTATAGGTAAAATATCTATAACTATATCCCTAGTTTCTAGCTTCAATTTATAAAATAGCCATCAAGGATAACCATCTACCTTTCTCAAAATTATATAGTAGAAAAACATATTTTCTAAATTAGACATTTCCACATAATTAAAAAATAAATAAGCACTTAGAGACAATGAAAAGTCACTTTCTCCATCTCGGTCAATATTAAGTCAAGATTTAAGACCTGCCTGACATTGTACACTTTGCAAATCTGGTGTTATCTGACTTTATAGATCAAGCCAGGACTTGTGGTAACTGACAAGGCTTTAATTAGGTTTTGTTTCATGGCCATGTGCCTATTACTCAAATGTGTTGCCTTTTAAAAATTATACCAGTAAGATACTGGCACAACTTCAAGTTCATTTCCCTGCAGTCATTGGAGAGACATAACCCAGAAAAAGCAGAGTGCTCTCCTCAAGTAAAAGTGCATAACAGCATAGGTTGAATATCCACAGGAAAATAATGATTTAAGTTTTATTTTACATGGTAAGTGTAAGGCAGGAAAAGTGCACGTTCAGCATATGTCAAAAGAGCTTTGACTTCAGGAAATATTAAAAGAAACAATAAAAATCTACGAATGCTACTAAATGTTATAAGCACCAATTAAGGAAATATTTAGTTATTTGAGTGTAAACTAACACATCAGCATTTATTTCTCAACATGATAGTCATTATAATTATTCTTGATGAAATATTTAAAAATTGGTAAAGAAAAGGAAGCTATATGTTTGGATATTTGTAATTGGAATGCACACGTAGATGAAAGCACCTAAGTAGTTCTATCTGTGAAAATACCCCAATGTAAAGAATAAAAAAGGCAGTTGGTTAAAAATAGGTCTACTGGAGGCGAGTTACATGCTTTTGTTTTGCTTCATTTGTCTGTTTTATTACATCTTGGCGTTAGCAGCAATGTTAGAGGCAGACCATTTTACCCCACATTTGAGGTAGAACCACATGGTGCAGCGTCTCTGAAGGGTATCTATCCAGGCTGGTCGAACTCTTCTCTCCTCTTTCAGCATCACACGCATCCTTACTTCTTTGGCGATGTTTAATTTTTATAAATCATCAGTCTCATACTATTCTCTGACATTCCAACACCCTGGCAGCATTCCCACCCAGAGACTTATGAGAACAATGACTGATATTTATTAACTGGCTGTGTACTAATAACACCTATTCTGATGGCTTATATATAGTGACTTCAGTGTTTACAACAACCCATTGGGTATATATTATTATAATTCCCATTTTACAGAAAAGGAAAGTGAGGGACAGAGGTGAGGCTTGTCCAAGGCACAGAACTACTAAGTAGCCGACCTGACATTTAAACCAAGACTGTCTCCAGTACCTGTGTTCTTATAATTTAAACAGAATGTATTTTTATTTATATATACTTTCCTATGACCTTGATAAATATTGAATCTTATGAATATTGACCTCTAATAAATAGTGAATCTGTTGTAGAAATGCAAAATAAAGGGGAAGTCATTAATTTGATTATCATGATATTTCTTAGACAATAACTGTAAGAAGATGATTAATTCTGTAGAAATCAGTAATTTCTCTTTTTCCCTGATATTGGGGCACCATTAGATCATTTAAGTTTAAATATCAGTAAGCTATGTAGCTCTCACTTCTAAAATAAGCATGAAATTCACAATTAAAAAAACCACTTTTGCATATACAAAGTAGGTTCCAAGTTCTACGAGATCTCTCAGCCTCCATCATTTCAAGGTCAATGGAATGTTCACAGAAATATATATATAATATATTCTTAATTTTTTAATGAATAATTTTTCTTCCCAAATAAACTAAATGCAAAAGAAATATGAACAGATTTGTGTGAGGAAGTGTCAGTAAATATCCTCATCATTATAAAAATTGGACAAGCCACACGCTGAAGTCACATTAAAAAGAAAATTGAGGAGTAAATCCATAGGAGGATTGTAACATGCACAGATGGCAGGGCTGGATGTGACTGTTTTCCAGCCAGTACCTGTTCTGGAATCTATAAAGCTACATCTCCAAAATATCTTTAACATATTAAGTGTTTGCTGGTGGCTGCCAAAATCTACAGATTTTCCTCATAAAAGGAAATAACACCAAGTACCCCCAGGTTTGGAGGTCAGAAATGAACAATATGGTAAACTTACAGAGTGCAATTTTCTTAAACTAAGCTATACTAATATCTGTAAAAAGCTAGACGTTCTGAATTTTAAATGAGCTGAAGAAGAAGCCAATGCTTTAAGTCGATGGCCAATAGCCCAGAATAGAGAGCAACATGGGAACACGAGCTTCTCTTCCCTCTGTTAATTATAATCCATAAACTGGTCTTCTTTGGTTCAAGGTCCAGAAACTCAGTCAGGACTGTGTTGGGCCCAGATGGTTGAATGATTGACTGGCTACCACTTTTGTGCCAGGTTGGCACCCCCACCTACTATTTCATCCAGGTCTATTTGAACTAGAAGATTGTATAGGAGGAAAAAGATTATATCACAACATGAAAAAATATTTTTAATATCTAGAAAGAGCAACACTGAAAAATTTGGGAACAATTCTTTAATCTAAATGATTAATGTAATATATTTTCTTTCTTACCTATTTTCAATCATTAGAGATTATGAAAAAAGATTAAAATGTATATATTTTAAGCTAGGTTGTAATGATATTAATCTGTATTATGACAAACTACATATGTTTCTGCAATTTTCTTTGATAAAGTTCTATATTTAAACAAATTCAGGCATGTATGAATACTTACTTAACATAGCAGAATATTCCTTTCTTGAAGCAGAAGAGAACTTTTTGAAATAAATTAAATATTGTTAGAAAGAGTTAAATGAATATATATTTGAATTGATTAAATCAATTCTAGTATATTTCTCAGATAGCTTTCACACATAACTTCGTAAACCTGAACACATTCTAAGAGATGATATTAGCATAATATTATTACTATTAAAATATTAATATATTATTCAGAATAGAACATCATAAATATTTTGCAATAAAAACAAATTCTATTTATTCATATGATCAATAAGATTTGAAAATCACTGGTATAAGCTGCATAATGTAATAAATAGAGCACTTAGATGCAAGTCAAAATACTATTGTTTTTGTCTGATTTACTTCATCCACGTGATTGACAGGAAACTAGCAATCAAAAAAGATGATAGCAAAGGCATATTGAGTTTCATGAACAGACAATAGAATATTATTATTGTCATTTTTTAATAACAATATTATAGAAATCATTTGGTGTCCAAAGATATTTCTATTTCTGACTCTATGATTTATTACAAGCATGACTACTGGCTGTGAAGTTATTTCACATGTGAGCCTTGGCTCATGTTAAATATTTAAGCACAGATAATAGGTTGATTTATATCTATATGTTATTTTATAGGGCATCAGATGTTATATATTATCCATATAAAATTGCTTCCCCTTTTTATTTACCCCCCTTTTAACTTATTCATCTGTGCATCCAGCCCTTGTTTATTGAACATGGTCTTCTCTCAAAAGCACATTGAATAAAGAATTGAGTGAATATTGTATGTTTTGTAAAATTTTTATTAAAATAATCCTTTGTTGTTTTGATTATTTCCTTACCTTGGTAGTGCTGCATATTTTTGTCATTAGGATTTGAAATTTATCTCTCAAAAAACTTAATATCCTTTTAGCTTGCATTATCAGATTCCTAATTTAATCTCTGCTATGAAGATATTTACAGTACTGCATAGAACAACTCAAATATAGATTGAAAGTCCTGCTGGTCTGGGAAGTACACTCTCATTTTCTCATTTCTTTTTCAGAATGCATGGTATAAAAAGGAAAACAAAAGAATCTTCAGTATCTTTAGTAAGCATTTGTCCATTATGTGGTAATAGTAACTTTTAGACACATTCAAAGAAAATTAGTTAAATCAATAACAGAAGGACCTTTTAAATTGTAGTTATAATAATTTCTTCAGGTCCAAATTATATTAGATTGAAGTTTTCGTGTATTTCTCAATGAAAGTTAACTTTTTCACACAACTTTTAAACTTGAAAAAACATTTAAGATATGGTAGTCTGACTTCTATATCAGTTATTAGGTTTTAATTGAATGACACCATAGCTCTTTAAGAAAGGCAAAGTGTGTGAGAAAGGAGCAATGGCCTGAGATTCAGGGCTTAGTTTTATCCTCAATCTTGATTTGACCTAATTCTTATTTCATTAACGGGTCACATAACCTCTCGGAATATCATTTTAATGCATAAATTAAGAGGATTGCATTCAATAATGAATAAAATCTCATCTAGCTAAAATAATTCAATCAAGCACTCTAACCTTTGATGTTTTAAAATGATCACTGGTATTAAAATGTTAGTATTCGTCTCGGAAATATCATTCAGAATCCCATTTCAACCATGCAATATTCTTTATAAATTGCAAACAGCATACACATGCACTATAATAAATACGTACTGTACATAGATATGTACTCTAAAAATACATATGCACTGTAAAAACAGAGCAACCTTATGAAAGTATTGCACATTATTTATAGGTAGAAAAATAAGTTTTGAAATGGTCACTATGTCTTCATGTTAAACAAGAATGATTATTCTAAAAACAATACACATTTCCCAAATGTAATACAGATTATTTTACATACTTTCTATTCTATTCAGATAAACAACTATTATTAATTTGAAATGTCAGCTCAATTTCAATATTCTTCCCATCAGTAATAGATATCAGTTAAACAGTGAATATTATTTTTGTTTTTGTTAATGATTATAGGCTAAATTTATTTGTTAAAGAAAACACAAATTGATTTATTTGACAAATGTTGACAAGTATTCCTTTGAAAGTTTGAAACTTCCCTTTAAAAGTGGCCAATTAATATTGTGAAAGCTAAAAGTAGTGATGGCATTAATAACACAAAAATAACCCAGGTTTAATATTAAAGTCACATAGAATATTTAAATTCATATATGATATCCGGATTAACTACCAGGTTTTCAGAAACATAAAATCTGTGTTCTACAGAAGTAATTCTAACATATTTTATAAAATTGTTTAAATAGAAATTCTTTATTGATCAGGTGAATTCTTATAACAGATTTTTGTTAAGTAAAGAGAAACTTTGTAATTATTTGTTCTCTGGGGAAGACAATGAATTGTATTATTATAAATGCATCCACTTTTTGTTAAATAAGGGTGTATCACAAAGCTCAAAATGCCTTCTATTTAAAAAGAAATTCTCAAAATTTTGTCTACTGAACACTGGCGCCAAAGTGACTAGATGTTAAAATTCTTATTAGTAGACTTCACCCAAAACCAACTGAAATAGAAACTTTGATTTTGAAGAACCAGAAATTCTCTGGCTATCGTGATATCAGTTATTCAGCTTTGTCATATAGAGGACCTATGGTAAATCAAGTCAATATTTGTTTGGTCAAAAACCAAACTCTGCACACCGTGTACAACAAAGCAGAAAAATCAATTTATTACAAGAGTTTCAACCTGTAAGCAGGGAAACTCAGGGCGGCCGGAGGACTGTGTTCCGCGTTGCTCACAGACAGAGGAGTTTTTATTGGGGTAAATGTGGAAGCTGTTTGACCTCTTCAGCTGATTGGTTGCCCAGTGGTCTTGCTTATTTAAATCAGGTTAGCTGAGTCCAGGGAACAGGGAGGCCAGAGATGGTGTGAATAGACTGGCATTCCAGGATTGGCTGGCGTCCTCTGCTGATTTCTGAGAAGGGCTGTAAATTCCTGCAACTTATGTTAGGAAAGGTTAAGTTTCATTTTCTTTAATGTGCCTCCGTTGGCCAACTCCGTTGTTTCTGACATAAGTGACTCCGTTTTGCCTTTCATTCTAAAGTTCTTAGGATGGTTGGCTACATATGGACATTTAGAAACTAAGCTTAAAGATATTTGTTGAAAGGCTAATGTGAATTGGCACCTGTTACCCTTATTAAAACATTAAAGCAAATTTTGATTTAAAATTCTAATTAACATGTCACAACTATATGTATTGAATTAGATGCATTGCGCTAGTATCACTTACTTATTGTTAAAAAGTTCAAGTTATTTGGATTTCTCCTCAGCTGTCTTCCTTCGCTTCTTTCTAAAACAAAAATTTAAATAATTGAAATATATTCTACTGAAACCAATTATTTTTGCAGGAACCACTTAGTTTGATCTTTAGAAGTAAAAAATATCTTTGAAATCTGATCTAAATGTGTTTCATGAGCATTTGATGTCATCTCTTGAACAACAATTCACTTCAGGAATGCTATATCATTTCCAATTAAGAACTACATGTCGCAAAAATGATTTGGTTCTCTGCAGCTACGACTTCGATTAGATATTCAATTATTTATAATGGGTTGAAGCTTAATTAAATAAACTTAATTAAAATTAGATTAACCCTTCTCGCAAAGCATTATCCAAGTTACATTAAGTGAAGGGCAAAAGAAACTTTAACGTCATCCTTAAGCAAGAAGATACTTGAATACTGCATTTAAAGATATTGCATTATTAAAATTTAAAAGCATACAGTTAAAATTAAAGATGTTCAAGCTTTGAATATATCTCTTCTCAGAAATTCAGAGCTCCGTGTGGCATTGTTGTTATAGATAATGCCAAAATGTTTAATTGATTTCCAAGTCAAGCCACTGCCAACAGTTTTAGTGGTGACCTTTGAAATCATTATTGGACAGACTTTCATATTGTTTAATGCAATATTTAATTAAATAATTGTACACTAAAGAAATATTTATTTCAGCCTTTTGGACACTGTTTAGAAGGAATAGGTTCTAGTTTCTGAAGATTATTCCACCAAAAAGTTTATTTTTATTGTTAAAGCAAATAATCTTATTGTTACTGTATTACCTAGATAATGTGGTATTGCCTAACTACAATAAGCTAAAAAAGCTTTTTTCATTTCTTTGTATAATTACATCCACAATCACACACAATTTTGGGGAAAAAGTAAAAGATATAGTTTATAGAAAAGCTTGTCAAGTAGAAAATAGCTGAACAGAAAAAGTAGGTCAAATCAAGTAATCTGTACATATATATATATATATATATGAATCAACAATCCCAGTCTATTATGTTTAAGCTCTGAGTATTACAAATGATTCTCATTTTATAAAATTCGAGCAAAAATGCTGAATGAATGTTAGCCATTGAATTGGCTATTTTAGGGTAATTTTCTATGTTAAGAAATAAATGCCAAAATTCTTTCAAATAGGCTAAATTAACCAAAAAATCTGATTATTTTGTATAAAAAGTCTATATTGTGATCTTTTCACAAAGGTTATTAGATAATCGCATCTTTTTCTAACAAGTGTTATTCAGAAATATTTAGGCTTGGATGAATAATTTCTTTATGGAAGCCAAGATAAACATGGGAATAAAAAAGTATGACATAAAACAGTTTTTTATTTATTTTATGCTTATTTACTTTAAAGTAATGCATACACAGTTAAATAGTTCAAACAATAAATGCAAACTGGGAAAATTGAAAAGTAAATGCACCTTCTTCTTCTTTATAGACTTCACCTAGAGGCAAAAATTGGACCATATATGTATACCTGTGAGGAAAATAATCGAAACTTATAAAGTCTTAAAGTTTGTCATTTATTGTAAATGTGTAAAGAAGTCAATTACAAGACAAAAGGACTATTTAAGAACTGTAGGGAGCTAGAAAGCCCAGCCTGTCCTAAAGGAATAGTGACACTGATTGCCAGGTAGCACAACTCACTTGGCTAATGATGACTTGCCTGCTTCTGGATTTGCAGCTTTTTTTATCCACCTGACAATATATCACATGGTTTCCCAGTGAAAGAACTCAACATATTTTTAGCGAATATTCATCTCTGTGCTAGCATTATTTTGAGAGTTGACGGTATAGCAATGGAAGAATCTGACCAAGATTCTTTCTGTTTGGATCTTGAATCTAGTTAGAGAAACATACAATGAATAAAGGAGCAATATATATCAAGTAATGTAATCTGACATACACCTATTTGAAAAAGAAAAAAAGAACCAGGAACATGAAGACAGTATAACAAAGAAAATGGTATAGTTAGGGTGGTTCATCACTTAAGAATATATTGGACACCCAGTAATAAAATATTGATCCCAAGTTGGATTTGGTAAAGAGGATATTATTTTTCTCACAAAAGGAGAAAGGCGGAATTAAGAATTCTGGGTCTGGTGCAAAAATGTGTTGCTAATAACCAAAAGTCATCCTTTTACCTCACTTTCTTCCTTGCTCAAGTTTTCTAACTTAGTCATATCTTAGGTAAAATTGCCCAAGGCTGAAATCATGAGACATCAAGCAGTCAAAGGAATCTCACTTTTCCTGGACAGTGATTCATGTAAACTTGGGCCTGTGACTTTTCTTTGGGGGCGGGAGGGTGGTGGCTATTCCAATGAAAAAGTTCCAATTGCTCCCCGACGAAACCTCAGCAAAGACCATTTGTCGACCAGATCCTTCCATACTTCAAGCTTTTTTTCCTCATCTGTAAATATAAACCAAGAGCCAGAGTTGACCAGGTATTTGGGAAAAGCATTCAATATGAAAGATAAAAATGAAATCATGTTTAAAGGGACAAAGTGGAAACAATCACAGAAAGTGAAAGAAAACTGCCTATGAAGTCTAGTCAATAGTTACAGGAGATCGCATTTCATCAATAAAACAACAAAAAAATGTTATAGATGATGTCAGAGAACATAAAAGAGTTTTTGGAAATTATGTCAAAAAAATATAGAGATAAAAGGCCAATAATGGGAAAAGATCCAAGTATCTAAGGATTATTGGAGGATGTCTAGTAGCCAAATAACAAAGTATCAAGAAGAGATAACACGGGAAACGATGGAGACGAAATTATCAATGTTGCAAGACAAGATAATTTCCTAGAAAGGATGTCTTCTAGGAGGACATTACAATGAAATAAAAAGAAAAATAGATCTGTAGACAGGTATGATATCAAGGCATTTTAGAACAACAGGGGAAAAATTAATATCCTTAAATTTCTCAAAGGAAAAAGTTGATATAAAATTCATCAATACTCAAATGACATTGGCCTTTTAAATGACAGCACTGGGATTTTTGAAGACAATAGATTCATACTTTCAAAATCTTCAAAAAAAAAGAATCTTCACTTTGGATTCTAGATAGTCAAATGATTAAAGGTAAGGATAAAATAAAGTTATTTTCAGATGTTCGAAGTTTTAAAAATTGATTTTTCCTGACCGTTATTTCTCAGGAAACTTCTGACAAATACGCTCCAACAAAATAATGATGTTCATGAGGAAAATAGTATCCAACACAAAATAAGATGACCAGTAATTTGACTTAAGAGTCCACGTGTAATACCTCAGGAAGGTTAATTTGCAGCACTCTTGATCCGTGTGAGAAGACAGAGATTCTAAAGAAACTCCATAGGTTGTTTTAAAAAGCCAAATATTAAGAACAAGGGAAAGCAGACTTGGGATGATAAAGGAACTGCAGTCACATTGAAAAATATTTACATAGTCCTACTAAAATCACTGACCATTAATTTAACAAAAATTATGATTTAACAATATTGGAAAGATGGGTTCAGGAGAAAGCAGAAGAAAGAAAGATAAATATTTGTATATTATAACTAATGAAAGGTGAATCAAGATTTCTAGCATTAGCATAAAGTTTCAAAACAGAAAGTAAATCCTGTAAGAGCAATAGGTTTAAAATGTTCCTGCTTTTTACATGGCTGATTCTGGAGGCAGGGTAAGATAGGGGCAGAACAAGTGAATTTTCTTTTCCGTTATATGTTTCTTAGCATTCTTTTACCTTTTAAAGTGAAAAAATAAGTAAGTACCTAAGCAGGTAAATAAGTAAAGTTAATTTGATAAGCATAGAAATAATTTTTAAAAAGTGATTAAAAACAACAACACTATAGAAAGGAATAAATACTCACATTCTCTGCTAGTTAGTTAGAATCTAGCTTTTTTTAAAGCTGCTGTTAATATAGAGTTTTATATTTTCCCAGTGTTTTTAAACTTTACTGTTATTCTATAATAAACTATTTATAATTTACTTTTCTGGAATGATCTACAAATGACAACTATTAGTTTAGGGTTGGACAAAAATTGGTAGTAGATTGGGGTATATAAACAAGTTGAGAGAAGAATTTAGTAAAAGACAGTTAAAAATCTTTGACTGTATAACCAGGAAAAAAAAGGGATATAAAAAGAATACAGAATAAGTATACAATATACTTTTATTAGTAGCTAAAAATGAGATGTAAGATAGCATTTCCTACGTTCATGGAACTTATGATTTGGGGGATATAAGAAATATACATAAAAATGTACCAGGCCAAGAAGTAATTTTGTAAGCCTTATCTTTTCCAAGAAGTAAGAATAAAAATATTTTGCGTTGTTTAAACAGCAATTTCTAAGCCCCACAATCAAGATTCTGATTAAGTGAGTTTGGAGAAGAGCTCAGAGATCTGTATTTTTAACACATCACTCAAGTCATTCTAATCAGATGATTCGTAGAGGAAGTTGAGGAAAACTGTTTTAAAACCTCTAATGAAATAATATATTCATTAGAAAGGGATATTGTCGTCAGGGAAAACAAAGAGGGAAGCCACAGAGAACACTAGCGATGGGTCAATCTAAGCATTAAGAGGAGAATGCCTGGTCAGGCCACTGGCTTCAATCCACCAGACGCATATTTCTCTTGTTATAGTGAACGTGGTAGCCTTTCAGAAACAGGTACTATTGTATTATTCAAATAATACAACTTATTTTACTTTGATTATGTGCTCACTAGGCATCCTTCAGATCATTTACCTTCACATGCTCTAGCCTACAGGGAGAGAGTATACACAAAACCACGCAGGCATTCGATCTACTCTACATCTATATTTCACACAATAAATTAAATCATAACACTGATTTTTATATCCATTTTTATGAGCTTTGTTAGTATGAGGTGACGTGCCTGAATCTAATGAACTCTGAGGTACTGCAAGTTTGTGTTTCTGAACCTGGAAGGTCAAACCTTGGGCTTTGGTAAATTCAGTGAATTAAACGCTGCTTTTTGAGGCTTCTTGTCATTAAACCAGTTGTGCTGAACTAATGGCATCCTTACCGTCCTGCTGACCTTTTCTTTCCCGGTATCTTAGAGCAGGTGAAAGTATACTCATAAGGGAAATTAAAGAAGGTCAGAGAGAGGTGGCATAAGGGCATGCTTTTGAAAACTGCAGAAATTTGTGTAGAATATATGGAAATGTGTCAAATAAGTATATAATTATAAAGTAACAATACAAGCAAAGTTGAGCAAAGCAGAAAAAGAAAGCATATGGGAGAACTATAGAGTAAGTAAATTTATTTAGAACATTGGCTTCAGTAAAGGAGAAGGAAGAAGAAAACGGAAAATTGGATATTGGAACTGTGGTTCGTTGGTGGAGCCCCTCTAGTACAACAGTAAGAAAATTTTATTTGCCACAGGTATCCTGTAATATTGTCAAATTTGTGTAGAGATGCGACCAAAGTAGCTAAAAAGACCTTCCAAAGATATGTTTGGATACAAAAAAAATGACCATTAAAATTATTTGTAAATATATGGAGAGAGACTTCAAAATAAGGAAATGATTTGCTATTGTAATATGTGAATGTTATTTGAAGTTGTACTCATTTATATCATCGTTTTGGTATCACAGAAATTGAGTCCCAGTGAATAACAGTCATTATTTTGAAGTCTTCCTCTATTAGACTAAATTAAGAACGTGCTCCAGCCCATACTTTATGACTTGAGCATTTGTTCCAGCTAAACCTATGGTTTATACACTTCTCTATCCCCAAATTCTCATCATCAAGTGTCTGTTAAGGATGATGCTGAAATTATTTTTTAAATGTTTGTTGTGCTGAATATCCCAATCCAAGATGTTTCTTCTGTTTGTTTAAATACCTGTTCAAAATAACTGGTGACCTATAATTACTGAAAGCCTGTTTCCTGTAGGTATATGCCACATTTTAATAAGTGAAAATTGTTTTTGTCCATGTTGAAAACATCTTTACCGTGGCACAGTCAGTGGCTTAATCAATGGGCCTCTGGTAATCATGTATCTTTTTTTAGAGATCTCAATGAACCAGGTTTTTCCCTTATATTTAAGTACTAGTGGAATTTATATCCTACAACTATGATATCTGAGTCCAAGAGAGAAGAGAATAATCTTGCATTAACCATTTTCCTATTAATGAATGAGTATTGTCTTTATTCTTCCTCTCAAATGACTTTGAAAATTAAACTCATAAATAAAGTGAGGGGGAGAAAAAAGACCACACTTTCTACAAAATCCTAAAACAACTCATGTAGAATATGTGATTGAACCTTCTGCTTACTGTAATGGAGAGATTAATAAAATCATTCCTCATTACTACCACATGTCATTTCTTTAATACATTTAACTGTTCTTAATATGCTTCTCTTTGACTTAACTGACCTTGTAGCAAATGTCCTCTACATGACTTTTCCTGCATACCAATTACGGATTTAGTAATGTTACTGCAATCTTTGCTCATTTTTTGAATGATAAAATGAAAACTATTCCTCTCTAATAACACACAGATTCTGAGACAAATACCATTCATAAAATTCTCTGTAAACATTTAGATATAATTACATTTTCCTAACAGATCCATGAATTGTTTCCCAACTGAAATTAAGTTCTAAATAATGCTGCACTTGTAAAGCATGAAATGCCAGCAAAGATGTCTCTGATCAGAAGTGGGGTATACTGCATTTAGAGACACAAAAAAAGAATGGAAATCAAAATAATTGGATTTCTAAGGTTTTAAAAAAATGTTTCACTGATAATTACTTTCTAATATTTTACCAGATTAGTGTCACAATTATCTATTAAATATTTATATTTGACGATTTTTTACCAGTGACTCTTGCTATTTTTAAATAGAACAAGGTTAGGAAAAAGAATTAAGACAAAACATGGTCTAACATTGGTAGTCAAAAACTATATGAATACTTCTATATGTACATATATAGAGAGGGAAAGTACACTCATTTGTATATTTTAGAGTTGATACCAGCTCAACACAAGGTTGACATAAGGGAAGCTATATGGTAGAAAAGAAACCATATTGTAACTTTGACTGACCTCTGATTAACTAATCCAGACATCCTTTGTAGATTTCATGGCCCCTCCCAGCCACTACAAGTTGATACCTTTGTTCTGTTGAGTTCCTTAGGAATGTGATGACCCCCAGGCAGAGAGTCTGTGCTGATAGCCACAGTCAAATGACAACTGAAAAATCAGGGTATAGGGCATTCCTCTGGTCTCTGATGCATACCCAATAAAACAAAAGACTTATCAGGAGTTAAGACCAGACATCTGCTCCCACCTGGAGAGCAGATGGAGGTCCCACTGGGATTAGGTCTATTTTTCAGGGACTGTTAAAATTTGGGTTGTCTACATTTCTTATCCTTCTGATCCAATACTTGACTATAAAATGCGCCTTTAGATATTGCTCCAAAACTGTTGAGCAAGGTACAAAATTCTAATAATGCAAAATGTCAACCTGAAGCCAGGAACAAGAGAATATTTCCAAATAAGTGCTAAACAGTTTTGTTCCTCGAACTCAGATCTACGCCCCAATTCAGAAGGAAGTATCTAGATCCGCAATTGCCCTAAATCCCTCAAGAATGAGGAATGACCAAAGAATAAGAGGGATTAAAACTGGCAAACAGTTAGCCATTAATGATTAAGTAGCCAGGAACTAAGGGTATTTTTTTTTTTCCTTTTGCAATTACTGATTATAGCTTTGGCTGTTTAACCCACCCATTGTTAACTGTGCTGTTTAGGCAATATGCTATCTGACTCCCACTATGTTCCTATAAATAACATCTCCCTGGAGCCTGGATCACCATGGTAATGGGTATTTTGAGCTATTTTTCACAAATTAGAACCCCTTGTCAACTTCAGGCCAGTTGAGACCACCAACCTATCTGGGCTGGTGCAGATGTTCAATAAGTGACCTTTTGACATCAAGAGGCTAAGAACTCCACCCTCAGATCATGCTCAAGTTGCCATTTTGTGAGCATGTGTCCTGTGAAGTGGCATGAAGTCTGACTACGCTTGTGCAGATCATCAATTACCTCAACTCTCCCACCTCCAATCACCTATCTTCACCTTTCAGACCACCTTGCCCTCCCACCCCATACATATCTCTAAGTCCCTATTTTTGGGGAAGTGGATTTGAGACTCATGCTCTTGCTTCCTCACATGGCTGCCTTGTGATTAAAATCCTCTCTCTGCTGCAATCTTGTCATCTCAGTGTTTGGCTTTTCCAAGTGGCAGGGAAAAACGAACTTAGTGCAGTAACAAAGTCTACATATTATACATTTACTCTACATCATTTTACTATAAACAGTAATAAATTACTTTTCCAAGTTTAATTTCTTTCTAGTGGGTCTTAATCTCTGAAATCTTCAATTACAAAGACTTTGAACATGTTTTGATTCATCTTGGACTCCTAGTCCTCTTCCCTAGAGAATCCAATTTTCTCCCATATATATACCTTATTCTGTACATGCCATTTGCCACCAAAATATTGATGGATTTCTCTATTCTACCCTAGGGTAATTGAAGCATAGCACATCTGGCCTCAGAATAAAATCTCTCCATTGAAAGATATCCTGCATAAGTACCACCATGTAGAAGGATTTTTTAAAAATTAATTCTGTAAGTTCACTGGGCACATATTAAATTAATTTGAAAACATCTTAATTTGAACATGTTGACAAATAGAGTTGAATTAAGGGAATGCAACCTTAAAACTTATTATAAATATATAGAAATTCTACTTTTATATGCCCTTATAGATATAATTTCTGACTATTTAAATATTTTCATGTGCCTATAAGGATGTGGTTCATAGATATCTTTCAGTTCTTGTCTCTTACATCAAATCCTGTCTTTTCTCACAAAAGAGAAAATAAGGTCCTGAAAGCAGTATTAAGAAATCATTTGATTCCTGCCTGTTTGCCTTGGGAAAATGAAATCCTCTCAGATAAATGGCTGCCTTTTCTTAAAGCTCTCCGGGGAAGAAGTCTTCTGCCAGTAACCTATTTCTGACAAAAAGTCCCTCCACATCAAAATGACAAGTCCTCTATTTCCATTTAGATGCTCTAAGGATCTAACTATTAAAAAATTACTCTGGAGAAGTTCATAGGATCATGATAGCAATGTTAATTTCTAATAACATTTCTGTTAGTGATTTCTGATAATCTTTTTTGAAATTTGGAAGATTACAATCGACTTCTGCTTCTTTAGTTTAAAAATTTCCTGATTGTTTCAAAACACAAAGAACTTAATGTACATACCAACTAGATAGTGAGTAAATTTGGTCATTTAAAAAATTACATGTTACTTCCTTTTCATTAATATATTGCCTAGATTAGCTTCCCTGGTCTTTATGCTTTCTCATATAAGCTATTATAAACATTTTGGTTGCAATCTTTATGCTTATATTTATCACAAATCATTAATATGTGTTCTTTAAACTTTCCATGAAACAATAAAGCTAGTAAGATGTATGTGTTTTGCCTAAGAAAGGAGCATCTTGGATTTTAAATATGTACATATTCCGTGAAGATACTTACAAAATAAATCTGAAGTTCTTACAGAGAAAGTGAGCAATAATCATCTCATGAGATAGAATTTATTCATAAGACCTAGACATTCACTCACCTACATAAGTGTGCACACACACACAATGAAAACAGCCAGTGATAAAATATTTCAACAACTGTGACCACAAGCTATCAGCCTCAAAACAGTCCTGACTGACAACATGTAAATGTTGAAACAGTTGGTTTCAACTGAATACTTTGGGATAGATAGCCTTCATACAATTTTGATAGATATATTCTATGCTCTAGAACACCATAATGCAACATGATTTTATGTGCTCAAGGCAGCTCATCAGCAAAATAAATGTGAAACATTGTAATGTTTAATAGTCCTCACTACATTGTTTAGCATCCTACCTGTAGATAGCTCAAGACTTTATCTCATTACTGATATGAATACAGAGCCTTAAAAACATCAAATTAAACTATTTTTTCTGATTTTATTTAATAAGATTAATCATAAATTGGAAAAAATTTAACATAATTTGGAGTGTTCCCTTGCTCAGAGGTGGCTTGAACAACAATCTGTGTATGCTTCTGACTTTAACTTACATTTTATTTCAATCTTATAGCCATATTTAGATATGGCCCCCAGCCATAAACCCAGCAGAACATGCCTGAAAGAAATGGTGATTCATTTGTCTTGTTTATTTACTGGATTACTTACTGACTTAGGTCATGTTAAACTATTTGCTATATATCCTTGCAGTAAAAATAAAATGGTACTTATGAGTGATAATAAAAGTTTGTACATACTTGTATTATAAACATATGTTACATACAGGTAGATATTCATCAATATTTTATAAGCTTTTGAAATTTTCTTTCACTCTTCTAAATGAACTCCTCTTCTAAAATCTATTCAACAGATATTTGTTGAAGAGCTATAAATGCAAAACTCTGTGACGGGCTCTCTGTGTGATAAAAATAAATAGAAATAGAATCCTTGGGCAATAAAGACAATAAGAAAATTTCAAAAATGTAAATTAAAAGCAGAATATCGTTCATTACTAAAAAATCTCTAAGAATATAAACAGTTTTGATTTATTTTTTTAAATTATCCCTTGATAAAAAATTGTATTTAAGCATGAAATTTTTTTATATTAGGTAAGCACAGCAACAAAGGTGTAGGAAAGGGAAAGTGCATACGATTGTCAAAAAAAGAGTGGATAGGTTGCTCTTGAACATGGAATTTACTTGGTAGTGAAGTCGTAAAAAATTCTGGAAAATAAATTGATGTCTTGAATGCTATAGCAATGATTTTGTGGGTGAGCTTTTATATTGACTCTCCAAGTAGCTCTCAAATGTTTTTCACATTATCAGTTTTTGGAAATTTTACTGGTGGCAATGTTTGAGACTGATTAAGAAAGGAGAACTTCAAGAAAA
Organism: Equus caballus; assembly: GCF_041296265.1. NCBI lineage: Eukaryota > Metazoa > Chordata > Mammalia > Perissodactyla > Equidae > Equus > Equus caballus. Next base: position 75,585,385 of record NC_091700.1, read on the forward strand.
AAAGGAATATTTTCTTCAAAGATAAAAATTCACTGATGCATCTGATTTTCATTCACAGAAAGGGCCAGATACAATTTCTAATGTCTCAGTTTATGACATATGTCTTTCATTTTCAAACCAAGGTGCATTTAAAGCATTTATACAAATACAATTGACTTCAAGAATGTATTGATTTTTTTCTATAGAGGATGGGCCTCTCCTGGTGCCTTAAAATATGCAAGGGAAAGAAATTGAAAACAAACTAGCTTCTCATAAATATAACTTTATTACTTACATTTCCCCAGTACTAAGAGCCAAATAAAGTACCAATTTCTTAATATTATTCACCAAAGAAAGAAGAAATCCTTAAGGTGTTAATCATAACAAATATTTGGAATGGGGGGGGAGATGGAAAGATGGCGGTGCCTCACTTTGTAGGAAGTAATCATACTAAGACATAGAGCATTTCATATGGATATTTTATTTTCTCGTCAGCTATGTAAAATCAGACAATGAATGAAGAATTGGTGTGTTCTTAGACAAGTCCTTTTTCCCATCCTTTGTTATATCAGTTTACAAAGTAGACAATACTTTTCAATTGTTGACCTCCTTTAGTTCACCCACTTGCCTCTTTCCTGAAAAATTTTTTTTCCCCTCTATATTGAATTTTTCTCTCTCCACTTGGCTCATTATTCTGAACCCACAACCAATTCAAGTCAGCTTCATATTAAATTTTAAAATAAAGTAAAATATAAAATTTTCCATAATTCAATTTTCTTAACACAGCTACAGTAGTGCATATAAATACATGCAAAAGTTAATGCAACTATAAAATCTAAGGAAGTTCAATAGTACTAAACAAGGTGTAGTGGAGCTTCAATTATTTGTAAACAATAAAGCAAGCATATTAATGAAGACTAAACTCAAATATTGACAACTTGTCCTAAAAATTATTTTTAAAAATTTAAAATTTGTGTTTAGCCCTTCTAACATCACAAGAAAGCAAAGCATCTCAGTTCAATACACAGAAATATTCTAATTGCTTCAAATGGAATAGTACTATATTTGGTTTATTATGAAAAGAGGAACCATCAAATGTTTCTATTTGTGTAAATCTAAGCAGCAGCGTATTCGAAGGCCTTGTTTTTATAAATTATGATCTATAACTGCATATGTGCCTGTATTTCATCTTAGAACTTTGAAGAGCTAGCTGCACACAGAAAGGTTGAGAATTCTCTATGATTAAAGAAAGAATCAGGTACAAAAGAACTGCCCATCCTGGAGCCTTCCTGCTAAAGCATTTACCTGAATGTAGAGAGAGGATTAGTAGAACTTGGCATAAGGCTTGTGAATATGCGTAGTACCTGTTTACTAGATGATGGACCCTCAAGTTTTTACTCAAATTTTATTCTGCATTATTCATTTAATTTTTTCAATCTTTTCTCTCTCTCTTTTTTTATTTATTAAAGTGCTCAGATAAAGAACCATTCAGGTTTATTACATGCAGGGATTTGAAATGATCAATTCTAGATGAAATTTCAGCCAAAGAGATAGATTCACAGAATAACCAACACCTCGTCATAAGGATCTCTTAATGAAATTATCACTTGAATTCCCTCCTCTCAGTCATGGTTCTCGGTCATCTAAATTTTCTCATTTGACCTTATCTGTTTGTCACTATCCATTCCACATTACATTCTGGCTAAGATCATCAATGACTCCTATTTGTCAAACATAATTACACTTCTACTGGTCCCATCCTATTAAAATTTTCTAGAACACTTGCATTATGAATAGCTCCTCAAAAATATCTTCTACATGAATCTACTCTTCTGTTTTGTCATATTGGTTTGACAGCTCACTCTAACTGGCTTTAATTTTCTGTTTTTTCTTAAGGATCCTCTTAAAATTTCAAAGTTTCCTAAGCTTGTATCTTGTCTCTTTTGATTTCACGCTATGTCTGCCTTTAACCTGATGAATTTGTCTGGTTCTGCAGCTTCTAATTCTGCATATATATCAGTGATCAAATATATATCTTATCATCATTAATCTCCTCACTTATATTTTTAATCTTCCTTGTATTTTTAACCAGTTGGTTATCTCCAACTGGTGGCACATCAGACAAGAGGAGAAACTTAGCATCTCCATTATTTACCTAATTATTATTTCCTTCCTCCCTTCTCTAGTTAGTAAGGGGAATGTATAAACTAGATTTCAATTTCTCTGAATTCTGGATACTTATCAAGAGAAATAAAATGTCTGTTTCAAAACATTCAGAAACATTTCCTCAGTCTCCAAAAATGGATCAGTAATCCATATTTGTCCTACAATTTCTTTATTGTAAGAGCATTAAGTTTAGTGAACACTTACTTCCTCACAGATAGAGATCAACTTGCTATTCATTTTCCTGCCTTCTGGTAGTCTTGAAAGTGGTGAAATGCAAATATTTCAGACTGGGATGTGAAACATTATCTTTTATAATGTCTGTTTCAATTTTAGAAAATACATCTCCAAGAGGGCTTAATTTTAAGAGAATATTTTATTTCCCTGGAAAAACACAAGGACACAGTTTGGAGGGTACTGGGATGGGGAAGATTAGAAATGGGAAATGGGATTTGGTATTGAGCAGGAAGTGTTCACAGTGGCAGATTTGCCATAACGATACATGGCTGATGAATTTTGGGAACACTAAGGATGTTGTTCTGAATTACTTTATGATATATAAGTGCTTTCAGTTGTTTGTTAGAAACTTCACATTTGTGTCTGCTTTGATTTAACTTTGCTAAATAATAGTAAGGGATAGAATAAGCCCAAATTTTTGCTGAGTCAGAACAAAGAGAGGTGAACCAACATGGAGTGATAGTAATGAGGTGGCCAATGGTGACTGAAGATAAACCTGGAATTCACATCAACAGGAGAAGTAAAAAACGACGCACAATATATGAAAAGCATCCCTCAAAATGCTCAGAATTTTTCAAGAGAGTTCTGGATTTGCATGCAAGAAGGATGGGGAATTGAGTTACTTTATTTGGGTGCAAATGAAAATATCCACCACTTAAATGTATTGTCTTCCAGCAAGACATCATCACAACTCATTCCTTCACCACCTTTCCGCACCTAACCGGTCAAGTCCTATAAATTAACCCCTTTCTTTCTTTGTCACTGTCTAGTTTTAGTAACTTATCATTTCTATCTAGGACTAATTTGTTGTTAGCTAGCTATTCACCCTGCCTTCATTCTGTCTCCTCTTATATATTCTCTCACATGGCCATCAGACACAATTCTGGTCTTTTTACTTATATGACTAAATATTTTCAAGTCTAAATGCCATTGCATGAGATGCAAGTTCTTTCACAATCTTATCCTAACGGACCTGTCTAGATTAATGTTTCCTATAAACTCAACCAATAAATGTTTCCTATAAACCCAGTAGACACACCCAGTACACACACTCCTATATGTACACACAAATACATACCCTTTGCTTCCTCCATATTGGCCTGCTCATCATTTGTGAATATATTATACCTTGCCTTATTATCTCTTTGGCTTTGCACCTATCAATTTCTCTGTCAGGAATATATCCTATTCTGATTTCCTCCTCTCATTGTCTCTATCCAATAAAGCTAATACTTCTTATCATCTTTGCTTTAAACAGTTGCCATATCTGTGAGGCAGATTTAACCATACATTCTTCTATGTTTCTTGAGTATTATACCTTATCATCTATTCCATGCTATTTTTATCATACATATCTTTTCCTCTAAGTGTAGACTTCTTAGACTGCAAAGACCAGGTCTTACTCACGGCTATACCATCATTGTAAAGCAAAGTGTAGCTTTCCAATAAATATCAGTTGCAAAATAAATGAATCAATGAATGAATAAATCTATGTATCATTTCATAGGCAGAAAGATTTCCATTGTCTACTCCTGTAAAAGGAGACATTAATATGTTTTGTCTTTTCATAAACTACAGAAGATTTCCGTATATGAGATTATACTTGCCTAAATTTCCACATGTTAATGAAAGAATAAGCTGCTTAAATTTAAAATACTGAGATAATTAGCATTTCATTTGCCCAGAGAGGAAATAAAGGTCCTAGTTCACTCACTGCAACACTGATTTGGCACTCTCCTTGTCTCAGGAGTTAATGACAGAAGGCCACAGATTATTAAACAAAGTGCTCTCTATCCTGTTTCTCCAATTCTTTAGCATTTATTTCCACACTAATCCTAAAATATGGTTTCTTCCTCAAAAATCCAGTGAAGCTTCTGCCTTGATAAATTGTGTTTGTCAGAATTCATAATTGGAAAAAAACAGAGCACACACTAGCAAGTTCAAAAAAAGGATTTTTAAAGGATGTTAGATAGGTCATGGAATCTCTAGGGGAGATAGCAAGTTGAGCTTTGGGGCTCCAGAGGCTCCACAGCCAGAATCAATGCTCAAATCTCACCGGAAGACTGTTCCATGAAGATCACAATGATCGGCAACTGGGCCTCAACTCTCTGCCTCACAATACAGGGCTTGGCCTCAGCAACGTAGCCTTTACCACTTCTTGCTGCTGAAGGCCAAAACCTCCTCTTCCAACCACAACAGAAGATGGATTCTGAATGCCACTTGCCTCTTTACCTCACTGGCCGTCAAATTGAATGGTTAAGGAAGTTAATCTGCATGACCAACCCTACATTACATGTCTGATCCCTAGCTGCAGGCCAGGCCCTGTGTACTAATTTCCTATGGCTGCTATAAAAAAATTACAAGTTTAATGGCTTAAAGCTACATAAATTATTATTTTACAGTGCTGGAGGTAAGATACCAAAAATGGGTAATGCTGGGTAAAAGTCCAGATGTTCGTAGACCTCCATTCCTTTTGGATGCTCTAAGGGAGAATCCATTTCCCTTCCTTTTCCAGCTTCTAGAGGCCACTCTCATTTCTTGGTTTGTGGCCTTCTTCCTCCATCGTCAAGATGAGATCAGGGCGAGTCTTCTTGATGTTGCCATCTCCTCTTGTCCTTTTTCCAATTTCGTTTTCCACTTTATAAATTCCTTGTAATTAAACTGGGTCCGCCTGGATAATCCAGGCTGATAGCCTTATTTTAAGGTCAGCTGATTAGCAACTTGAATTCCGTCTCCAACATTAAATACGTTTTACCATGTCATCTAACATATTCACAGGTTCTGGGGATTAGGATTTTAACATCTTTGGGCAGCTATTATTCTGCTTACCACAGTCCACCCTTCAGCCACCAAAGATTCTTGTCCTTTCCACATAAAAAATACATTCATCCCATCCCAAGTTCCCCAAAAGTCTCAACCTGCCACAGTATCAACTCAATGTTTAAAATCTCATCAGATTCATTCTCATAAATTACATCATCTTAATTGGGGATAGGGGAGGTTCTGTCTATAAACCATAGCGAAGACAATTTCTCCCCATCTGTTCAGCTGTGAAACTAAAGAAAGAAGTTACCTGGTAGCAAAATGCAATGGCAGAATAGGCATAGGGTAACAGTTACAGAAATTCTTGTTCAAAACAGGAGAAAATGATGGGCAAATGTAATCACCAGTCCAAAACAATTTCAAAATCCAGTTGCACAAACTCCATTTGATTTGAAGGTGTGGAAATGATCCTCTTTGATTCTTAGCTCTAGTCTCTGAATCATTCTTCATTTGTGATCAAGGGTAGCATGTGCTTATAGCTGAGTAGTTTTGTTCAAACTGTTTCTTGCATGCAGAATTTGAGGGTCCAACGGTTTCTTTTATTCTGTCCTCTTTCAGCTCCCTTTAATAAAGGCTGACAGTGTTTCTTCTGGTACCATATTCTCATGAAACTTGTGAGTCTCTCTAGTGTGTTATATTTCGTTTGCTACATAATGCTATGCATATATGTGTGCATGAATGTATATATGTTATTAAACAAAAGGCTCCTCCAGAGGTCATTCCTAGATAATTCCACCTCTAATTTTTATTCTGCTGTGATGACTTACGGGCTCTATGAGTCACATACTTAATCTTTTCAAAGATTCAGCCACATGGTCATTTTTTTTTCTCTAGAGAACAGCTTCCTGATAGAGAGTCTCTTAATCTGAGCAACTTTTGCATTTAAGATTGGCTGAGAACTTCCAAATCACTGCCCTGCTTCCCTTTTGTTTCAAAGTTCTTCCTTCAATTCATCTCATTCATCTCAAAATTTCTTAGAAAAAGCAAGAAGAAACTAATCCATATCCTCAACACATTGTTTAGGAGTTTCTTCAACTAAATATTCAGTTTCAACAAAAAAGTGTTCTGTTTTCCACATAACTGCAAACACAATTCTGCCAAGCTTTCTGCTGCTATATTATAAGGATTCCTTTTCCTTTAATTTCCAGTAATATGTTCCTCACTTCCTTCTGTATTCTCAATAGCAGCACCTTTAATTTTCATATTTCTACTAAAAATCTGTTCAGAATTATTTAGATATTTGACAAGATTACTTAGGCTTTCTTTCCCATGTTTATAAATTTCTCTAAGTGCTCACTAGTAGAATCACTAAGATTGATATTTCTACTCACAGTCTCTTAAAGACAAGCTAGGCATTTTCTTTTATGCTCTTCAAAATTCTTCCAGCCTCCACTCATCTCAACAGATGTAGACAAAATATTTGACAAAATTCAACATCCTTGCACAACAAAAACTCTCAACAAGCTGTTTATAAAGAGAATGTACCTAACATAATAAAGGCCATATATGACAAGCTCACTGCTAACTTCACACTCAATGGTGAAGAGCTGAAAGCTTTTCCTCCAAGATCAGGAAGAAGATAAGAATTCCCACTCTTGTGACTTTTTGTCAACACAGTACCGAAAGTTCTATCCAGAGCAATTAAACAAAATAAACAAAAAGAAATAAAATGCACAAATCAGAAAAGAAGTAAAATTGCCTCTATTTGCAGATGACATGATATTATGTATAGAAAATCATCAACACTTCACCAAAAATAACTATTAGTACTAATAAATAAATTCAGTAAAGCTCAGAGTACAAAGTCTATATACAAAAATCAGTTGCATTTTTATACACTAACAATGAACAATCAGAGAAAGAAATTGGGGGGCCAGCCCTATGACCGAGTGGTTAAGTTGACATATTCTGCTTCGGTGGCCCAGGGTTTCACTGGTTTGGATCCTGGGCACAGACCTAGCACTGCTCATCAAACCATGCTGAGGCAATGTCCCACATAGCTCAACTAGAAGTACCTATAAGAATATACAACTATGTACTGGGGGGCTTTAGGGAGAAGGAAAAAAAAGAGGAAGATTGGCAACAGATGTTAGTTTAGGGCCACTCTTTAAAAAAAAAAAGAAAGAGAAATTGAGAAAATAATCTCATTTACAATTGCATCAAAAAGAATAAAATACTAGAAATAAATTTAACTAAGGGGGTGAAAGATCTGTACACTGAAAACTATAAGACATTGATGAAGGAAATTGAAGACTCATATAAATGGAAAGATGTGTGCTCATGGATTTGAAGAATTAATATTGTTAAAATGTCTATAGTACCCAAAGCCATCTACAGATTCAATGCAATCCCTATCAAACGTTCCATGGCACTTTTCACAGAAAAACATCCTAAAACTCGTATGGAACCATAAAAGACCCCACATAACTACAACAATGCTGAGAAAGAATGAAGCCAGAGACAGCAGTTTCTGATTTCAAACTATATTAGAAATCTATACTACTCAAAAGAGGATGGTATTGGCATAAAAACAAACACGTAGATCAATGGAATGGAATAGAGACTCCAGAAATAAACTCACCCATATATAGTCAATTAATTTTTGACAAAGGAGCCAAGAATGAAAAATGAGGAAATGATAATCTCTTCAATAAATGATGTTGGGGAAACTGATGAGCCACATATAAAGGAATGAAACTGGACTCCTATCTTATACCAGCACAGAAACCGACTCAAAATGGATTAAAGACTTGAACATAACACCTGAAACTATAAAACTCCTGCAAGAGAAGATAGAGGGTTTAAACATAAGCTTCTTGATATTGGTCTTGGCAATGATTTTTTGACACTAAAAATAATGGCAGATAAAGCAAAAATAAACAAATGGGATTACATCAAAGTAAAAAGCATCTGCACAGCAAAGAAAACTGTCAACAAAATGAAAAGGCAATTTACAGAGAAAATATTTGCATATCATATGTCTGATGAAGGATTAATATCTAAAATATACAAAGAACTCATACAACTCAATACCAAAAAAACAAAAAATCTGACTTTAAAAATGGGTAGAGGAACTGAGTAGACATTTTTCCAAAGAAGACATACAAATAGCCAACAGGTATATATGAAAAGGTTCTCAAAATCACTAATCACAAGGGATGCAAATCAAAAGCACAATGAGCTGTTACCACACATCTGTTAGAATGGCTATCATAAAACAGACAAGAGACAATAAGTGCTGGCAAGGATATAGAGACAGGGGATTCTTATGTACTGTTTGTGGGAATGTTAATTGGTGCAGCCACTATAGAAAACAATAGGGAGATTCCTCAAAACATTAAAAATAGAACTACCATATGATCCGGGAGACTCACTTCTGGATATATGTCTAAAGGAAACTAAAATTTTCATGTTCTTTGCAGCATTATTTACAAGAGCCAACCTAAATGTTTGTCAATGGATGAAAGCATAAAGAAGATGCGATACATATATATGAATGCTATTCAGCCATGAGGAAGAAGAACATTCTGTCATTGGGACAACATGGATAGAACTTGAGAGCATTATGCTAAGTGAAATAAGTCCAAAGGATAGACAAAGAAAAATACTATATGATATCACTTATACGTGGAATCTAAAAGAGCCAAACTCGTAGAAACAGAGGCTAAACGATGGTTGCCCATGGCTGGGGCCTGGGGGAAATGTGTAGATGCTGTCAAAGAGTAGGAACTTCCATTTGCAAGATGAATAAGTTCTGGGATGTAATGTAATGTATTATAATTTATGATACTGTATTATATACTTTATAGTTGCTAAGAGAGTAGGTTTTAAATATTCTCACTACAAAAAAGAAATGGTAATCATGACATGATGGAGGTATTAACTTAGGCTATGGTGGTAACAATTTTGCAGTATGTAAGTGGTTCAAATAAACACATTGCACATCTTAAATTTATACAATATGTCACTTATATCAATAAAGCTAGACAAATAAATAAACATAGTCTTTCTGAGTGAGTACCAATATAAGTTAATATTATTTGTTAACACCAAGAATTTATAAATTGTATCAATTATATAGGTGTGTTTTGGCAGGTTACATAAATCAACTATGTTAGGAATGGGTAACTCTCTATACCTGTATTAGAATTTGCATTCTGAGCTTCCTTGGGAACAGAACAGAAAACACTTGCTGAAAAAAGAAAAACCTTCATTTATAAAGCAGTAGTTAATATATGCAGTGAAGTAGTCAGTATGTAGTAAACCGTATATTTCAAAATCTGCAGGTTTATAAAGCACCAGAAAAGCATGAGTCACTTGGGCTCTAACTACTAGAATATTCAAGTTTAACTTGGCCCTGTTGCCGGCTAGGAAATATTTTCCAAAAGAAGCAGAGACTTTGTAAACTCACTGTGGCAGTCTGTGTTTATCAGGAAAAAGAGACTAGATTCTCGAAGATTCCTTTGACCCAAATTAGATTAATAATTACTGTACACAAGAGACCCTAAAAAGTCTAACTGACTTAGGTTTACACTGCTAACAGTGGTAAATCTAGAAACCCAAAGCAACATACCTTAGAAACCAACTCTCAGAAACTATAGGCTTCTCTGAAACTCCTCATTAAATTAATTTATCTTCATTTGGAGTCCTGTTTGGGTGGCAGATAATTATTTCTGATTTTTTAAAGGCAGAATAGATGGGCCATTATCCTAAGATGTATGCTTTTTTTCAGATTTTTTTTGCTGGATAGCCCAATAAAAGTCTCTCTTCTACAACTCTATTCTGAGCTAGATTTCCAGACCCAGAGTGCTTGCTCAGAGAACACTCTTGGGGAGTTTCTTAGGCTTCGGTGCTGTAAGACAGTCAGTCTATGAGGAAGCTTAGGACAAAACTCCCCTTAAATAGGGGCAATATTGATGCATGACAAAGCACCCCCTAACTTGAAAGAAATAGAAAGAGAGACATATCGCAAGGAATTGGCTTACAAGATTGTGGGTGCTGGGAGGGAAAATCCGAAATCCCAGGACAGGCAGTCAGGAGAAGCAGACTGAAACTCTAGGGCACAGGCGTAAGCTGCTGTCCACAAGTAGAATTTCTTCTTCTTTAGGAAGAAATCCACTTTTAAGACAGCTGATTGAACTAGGCCACACAGATTTTCTAGGATAATCTCCCTTACTTAAAGTCAATTGATTATGGAATTTGATGACATCTACAAAATACCTTCTCAGTAACACCTAGATTAGTGTTTGGATATCTAGGGACTGCACTCTCCCTGAGTTGAAGCACCAAAATGACAAGCACATTGAGCAAGCAGGTTTTTGATTTCTACCTTGGGTATCCAGGACTCATAAGAGAAGAAAACTCTCAAGCACAGGAAGGATATGCAAAAGATGCTGGGTGGCCAGCAGACATGACATTTGACCTCTACACAAATACATAATTCACATGTGCAGGGGAGGAAGACATTTCCTCTTCCCAAATGGGGGTTTGTCTGGCCGGAGAATGAATTAAATTCACATGAGACAGAACAGCAAGAGAAAATTAAACAAAGCTCTATGAGGAGCCATGGCCCGGGGTCTTTCTTCCTGAAGGAAGAAAAGGCACCCAAGAAGTGGGGTGCACAGAGTGGTTATATACCCCCAAACAGGGTGTTTCACATGTGATTGAAATGTCCCTCTCACAACAGTCACAAGATTGCCCTGTCAGCACAGTGCTTGATGGACACAGCAGGTAGTGGTCTGCTGTCTCAGAGGGCGTAGCCGGAGGCAAGTCTATTGTCTTGGGCTGGGTGGTCACAGGTGAGCTCAGCAATCAGTTCCTAGCCTAAGGAAAGATGCTTAATCCTTAAAGAAATGCCAAAGTTGGGAGGGGGAGGGAAGTCAGCTACAGGAGGTTACCAGAAACAGGCACAATAAAATGCAGATTTTAAGTCCTTGCCTTTGGTATTGATTAAGAGTTTCTAGAGAGAAGGTCATCTCCTTTCTTCTTCCTGGTACAGAGAGGGAGGCACCTTTACAGATAGAGATTTACCTTACAAATGTAAATGTGTCCTAACGAAGGGCAAGTTCCATTCCTCAGAGCCTCCTTCCCTGTCCCAGTTTATCAAAAGCAATCAGCCTCAAATAATCCTGTTGCCAAATAGACATATCTTGGGGTGGCCAATTTCAGGTCCCCACACATGATTTCCCTCTATGCTTCCTTTGATACCATCAGTGACACATTCTTCCCCTGCCAGTGATGCATTTTTTTACATCAATATTAACTTCATATATTTTTTCTTTTCAGTTTTAGTTTCTTTCATTTTGTTGCTTTTTAATCTTGCTCAATCCCTTTCTTCTCTCCCCACCTATAGTATTCGTAAATGCTATCTCCTTATCAAAGTTTATTTTCTAGGATGCCACATTTCTTCTCTTCTTTTTTTTATCTGCCCTCTGCCACACAGCAGGAGTCCCAAATTTCATTTTTACTGTGGACGGTAAAGAGTCCATGTGGCGTTGAGTTTTATAATTTTAGTTTCAAGCGAGTCAAATATCATAAAAATGACCTCTGCATATCAAGATGGAAATGGTCACAGTAAATGAACACTAATAGCTAGGATCCTGCCAACTAAAATTAGGTTTAATTTGAGAAGAAACAAGCGTGAGTCAAAGCAGAACAAAAAAATATTTGATCTTATCTTATTCTTCAATCCAAGCGTATTCATCATTGAAAAAGTACTTGGGATCAATGTAAGACTTTATAAAATAATTACATCTTTTTTCAAAGACAAAGTGCTATTACTTGCGAACATTGTCAAAGTTGTCTATATTAGATATCCTCACAAGTTTCTTTATAGAGCATAAATGAAACTACATTGCATATTTTGTGTTAACTGGCTTATATATATTCAGCTTTGTTATTCACCAGGTCAAAGGTGACATGGTTTCCTTTATGCTTTCTTGAAGCCAGCATACAATATAATTTTTAATATCTATTCTGGTGGTGAACTTTGGTGGAATAGATAAAAAATTACTATTGAATGTAAAATGAATAAAAATTATTTAGGTGAATTGCTTCTAGTATTGAATCTTATGAGAGTCTACTAGTGAATCTTAAATTGTATTTTATGAAACTTGAGTTTTCTAATTTCAGAGAAAAAAATATATTCAAGGATTTTAAAATAACTTTTCTAAATTCCTGAGCAGAGTTCCAGTTTCTGGTGGATATATGTAGGTCATCATACAGAATATTAAGGAGAACAATAACCACAGTAACAACAAATTCACAACTTGCATTTTTAAGAAAACCAGGATCAGGAAAAAAGATCCATGGGCAAAAAATTGTGTTCAGATGTTACCAAGGCAGAGATCCACTGAATCCATGAGGTAGATGCATGGGAATGTGCCACGAAATGTACAGGGATCTATACAAGAGACCCTGAAACTGGAAGCTCAGAAATCACTAGAGATACAGTAATACTCAACCCAATGGGATGCAAAATATTAAATCACATACAACGTCGGGTTTCATTATTGTGAGATTAATGAAACGACTGAGGTGAGACTATACAGTGGCCCATTGGGTGTTTCAGAGCCTGGGCCATGCAATTCAAATCCAATCTGATGCAGTTGGTTTTTGGAGTCATGTGACGGAATTCTTTATTTTGCTTTAAAAATCAATGAGGAAAGTTCCAGAACACTGATTAGTCCAGGAATATTTCCAGTTAGTTGATATCCATTCTGTTATCCAAACTGGGGAAAAACTAGGGAAGAACACTGGATTATGGCTACACATCCTCCACCTCCCTCCTTGAGACTTGGCTGATGGTCGTTGCCCCATGAATTCTGTGTCTGTCCTCCATATCCATCTTCCTTCTCACAAGAGAGGAGATCAAATGTCAGTCTACCTCCCATTTAGAATAGAATTGCACAGAGAACAGGAGCTAATCTCTCATCAGATTATGATTTGCATTGTCAGGGCATGTTATTGCAAGATTTTACCGTATTGACTTCCAGAAGAAGAGGGTCTCACCAGAAGATAATCACTGGAATTTAAACCAATTTTGAATTTAGCAGAATTTATAGGGAAGCAAAGAGAGAAGACATGGAAAATTGGGCGAGGGTTATTTCCTGGAGATAACAGATTTGAAGAGTTTCAGCAAATAGAGCCTCTATAAATAAAGGCATATCTAATAAGGCAAAGGCTGTGAGAGGTAAGAAAGCCAGAACTATTGGTACAAAATTCCTTCCAGGAGACCTTTGAGACCTAGACATGCTATATTTTTAAGTCCTTTGCAGAAACCGAAAAGGAAATCTTGAACTTAGGAAGCTTGGAAAGCCACTCTGGATCAATCTTATCACTGCCCAAGAGTCTACCAATAATAGCCCATGAAAATTCATTGACTATAAATATGACTATCAAAAAAGAAAAAGAAAAAACAAATTCCACCTCTAAGCAGTGATGTGATAAGAAAAAGGGAGAAAAAAGAAAGTATTTGTCACATAGTTGATGAAAAGTGTAATCTAATACTATTCCAACATGAACTAAAAATATTTAATACAATATTTGGTTCTATAAAGAAAGAAGAACCCCAAAAATGCAGATGTAGAGGAACTCAGAGAAGAGATGGCATGTAAGAATAGAATGTGAAATTGGAACTGTCAAAGACCTGAGAAAGATATCAAAGAAAAAGACCTAACTATATCATAAGTGAAGAAAAAAAGTAGATCAAAAATATATTGATGCAAAATATAACTGGATCAAAAATGTAATGTCAAAATGATATTCTATATATACTAGAAGAAAAGAAAGATGAATACTTTCATAACCTCGGAGTAGGAAGGACTTTCCAGATGTGACTTGTAATCCAGGAGCCATAAAAGAACAGATTAAGAAATCAATAGCATCTGTAGAAATACTCTAAGCAAAAGGAAAACACAAATGAACAGTAACGGCACAGGTGTGATATGAGGGTGTGGCACTGCTTGCAGGTGCACGGAGAAATCGAATGGCTGTGGTACTTCAGAGTTGCTGCTGCCATCCTCGGAGAGGGAGGAACAGCACAGGCCTGGGTGGAGCTCCGGGGAAGAGGGAGAAGATGGAGTCTGACCCGAGACTGCAGACAGGAGTACGGGAAGCTGGAAGATCTAGAAGTTCATCATGGGTTTGCAGGGGGCCCATGCAAAGGCAACAGAAATAAAGTTAATCGTTTCTCACAATCTCAGAGGCAAAATGTTAGTAGATAAATTTGGAACTGCATCTACGTGAAAAGACTAAACTACCTTTCAGTCCTATGAGCTATGTCTCCAGTTCAACACAGATTCAACTCTGTCCAAATTCATATCTTACAAAAGATATTAACATGTAAGAGCCTTCTAAATAATGGAGTAGAAAAAGTCCAACAACTCTGTGAAAAAAGGCTAAAGATATATATAAAAAATTCAGAGAAAAAGATGTGTAAGTGATTGTTAACCATATGAAAAGATACTTAAGAAAATGAAAAGAAATTAGAATGCTACTTTTAACTGATTAGATTTATAAAAATCTAAAAATGTGACAGCATGTCTTTGAGAGGGGCTTGAGGAAATAAGTTCTTTCATTCACTGCTAATAAAAATGCAAAACACTACCACAGTGGAGGGAAATTTGGCAATATCTTAGGAATTTACCATCTGACCTAGCAATTCCACTTCTAAGAATCTATACCAAACACATTGTGCAAAATGAGGCCACAAGGCTATTCATTCACTACAGAAATAGCTATAATAGCAAGAGATGTGAAAGAACTCAAATTTCCAGCAATAGGCAGCTGTTGGATTAAATCGTAGCACATCCACAAAATACAGTGACCTCTTTTTTGTCTAAGAAGTGAAATTCACAAAGATAAACTTGGTAAGGCAGGAATTGAAGAGCTGTGACCTCCAACGATGATTATTTAAGAATGAAAGTGAAAATATCTATTTAAATAACCAAAAAAAATTTTTGTTTCTTTACATGTATCTATTTGTGATTATAATTAGTCACTGATATCTTAAACTTTCCTAAACTGAAATAGATATTAAATCCAGAGATTGATCTTATAAGTCATTTTGGAGGTATTTTGTTTTTGTATTTCAGCACAAAGATGTATCCACAAGTCATTAATATGTATATAATTTAGGAATTTATAACACAGCATTGAGAATTGTATGATTTGGATATTGTTCACTTTTCTTCTTTTGGTTAGGAAGACTGGCCCTGAGCTAATATCTGTTGCCAATCTTCCTCTTTTTGCTTGAGGAAGATTGTTGCTGAGCTAACATTTGTGCCAATCTTCATCTATTTTGTATGTGGGATGTTGCCATGGCATGGCTTGATGAGGCATGTGTAAGGCCATGCCTGCGCCCGGGATCTGAATGCTTGAACCCCAGGTCCCTGAAGCAGACTGCACAAACTTAACCACTACACCACTAGGCTGGCCCCTATTGTTCACATTTTAACAGAAAGATAGAAACAAGTCAGGGCTTTTCTTCATTCCTCCCAGGCAGGCTGTGGATGATGTCTGACTCAATCCTACACTTTTTGACTCCTGGGCAACTGCCTTTCCACTGCCATACAAAGGGGAATAGTTGTTTTTGACAAAATACAAACCATAAATAAATCAAAATCATTTTTCTAAGCATTTTATTCAAAATGACTGAATACAACTTCCGTTTATACAGAACTGAGAACAATAAGAGAAAATTATTAGCAAAGATATATGTTAACAATAAATTTCCATAAATCTTGTCTTGAAAATAAGTTCGGTCATCACAATGTATCTGCGGTAGATTATTGTTCATGATTCACACTCTCCTTCCTTGTGAGCAACTTGAGTGGATGCACCCCTTTAGGGGGCATGTGACTTACAATGCCTTCCTGGAGGAAGAGTGTAGTTTCCTATTCAACTGACTCTAGACTGGTCATGTGACTAGTTTTGGCCAATGTGAGCAAACATAGTTAGACAATGTCCATGCAGAAATGATAAGTATTAAATGTTTATACCAACTCTTCTTCCTCTTTACTGAAGAATGTACACGTGCTGTACAGGTGCTCTTCGTTTTCTTCTGTTCTGGAGTAAAGAGGCACGTCAATGATGCCTCAAATGGAGCAAAGCTGCAGCCTGAAACAATCTTAGCCTGAAGACCAGCCACTGCCTGCCGCCAAGCTGCAACCAACCCACAGCTAACTACAAACTGTGTGATTGATAATTACTCATTTTAAGCTACTGTAATTGTCGTGGCTTTTCATATCACTTTTATAGCAAAGCTTAGTGATACTATAATTGTATTCCATTAAAAGGACCCCATTAAATGCTCTTTACTACTTTTGAAAATGCTTTCATTTGAGTCTTATTTTTTCATTATAATGAGCATATACATATTCTCACGATTTTGTTCATTTTTCTGAAATTTTCTGTACACGTTCTTCGTATATCCAAAAAACATTTATTGATTAATTTCTGACAGGTAGTCATTGTGCATTTTGCATTTTCTGCTTGAAGTTTTCCACTCTTTTCTCCATCCAATTACTAAGAAAATAAAATAATAATCATAATAATACTTTGTATACTGGAAAAATTAAGAGGGTTATAGCAAATAATGAATAAAATATCAACTACTTAATGAATTCAATTAAATACACTTCACCACCATGCAAAGCTTGAGCTGACAAAATTTATTAACATTTCTAAAAAAGATTTTAGTGCCTTAGAAAAGAATGTTGATCTGATCTGGATTTATAGAAGAACAGAATCACCAAAATGAAAATACTGTCAAACTCTATGCAAAGAGAGATAACACTGTAGCTCACTAATGTTCAGTATTTTAGTCAGTACCTCGGTCCATGTTTGCTGTGGAATTGAGCACATTATGCCATTTTAGCTCAAAACCATTAAATATGTAATTGATCTAACTTACCTGCCAGTGGTTCAGATTACCATGCACACAAAGTCACTTTTATAAAATATTTGAAATCCCATGTAGGTCTACCTAAATGGAGAAAATTCACTGTAGCTGTGGACATGTGCATGCTGGTTCCTGTGTCAGTTACGATGTTGTTGTTGTTTTTAAATAAAATAAAATTGAAGTTAGTTAATGTGATCTTTTTTCTCTCCGAGGTGGAACTATTGTCAGTGATTAATTCTGAACTCCCAAAATTCAGTGATGCAGTAATTCCAGGTGCTGCTTAAAGAGCACAGAAGAAGTTCATAAACAAAAATCTTGGCCCTTGAGGAACCTATCAATTTACCACGGAATGCCATAGTCTGAAGTTACTTGGAGATAGTCTATTGGCATTGTCTTTTTGGCAGATCTCTACAATTTCCATCTGCTACAATTCCCATCTGTTTTGTTTGTGCAAAGATGTTTTTAATCATCCAACTTGTATCATGCAGGGAAGACTGCTGGAAAGAATCGATGGATATGCACTTTTGTGTAATCCTAAATTTTGCCTGGTGCTAGTCAAACGCATTAAAGTTTGAATTCAGATAGTACCCAATCTGCTGGGAATTATCTTAAAAATGTGTTTTGTACATCGACAAGTTAGTTCAGTTATTTTCTACAGTATTTATGTCAAGATTTATGAGCTCTTCCTACTTGAGCTCAGCATAGGAAAAGGATAG
Organism: Equus caballus; assembly: GCF_041296265.1. NCBI lineage: Eukaryota > Metazoa > Chordata > Mammalia > Perissodactyla > Equidae > Equus > Equus caballus. Next base: position 75,603,205 of record NC_091700.1, read on the forward strand.
TATTATCCACACATACCTGATAACCTGCAGTTTGTATTTCAGTTGTGTTTGTTTTTAATTATCTCAAGAATCCTTGGAAAAACCTAACAGGAAAACAGTGCTCTCTCTCCAAATATTTATTGAACACCTATATAAGGATTTTCTATGTATGTCCCACCCAATATCCAAATTGCACAGAAGCCTTCGAAGGCCCTGATGACAATAAATTAAGTGAGAAGAAAAATGGACTGGAGTACAGTGCAGTTTAAATGACGTGGGTTTTGGAATTAGACACACCTATCTGGAATCCTGGTTCTGACATTTAAATATTTTTTTCCAAATTTGCAAGGAACCTCAGCTTCCCAAGTTTTGATTTCCTTGTTTGAAGAGTGGGATACAATTACTTGTAATCATGAGAATTAGGATTTTAAAATGTATCCAGAATGTTGGTATACAATAGCAGTTTGATAATTTTCAAAAGCACTTAACTACTGGAATAAAACTATCCCCTGCTTCTTTACTATAAATTTACACTGTGTGTTTGTGTGTGTATGTTTTATGTGTATACGCAAAAGACGAATAACAAAACAAGCAAACAAAAGAGACTTGATTAAGTATCGTAAACGTTGAGGACAGAAGTCTAAAAGGAAACAGAGTCAAGTAGTTAATGGGAGCTTCCCAGAAGAAATCTTCCCAGAAGAACGTGGGAAGCTATGTCTTTCAGATGAAATTATGTGCATGAGTAACTGTCAGTTCCAGTTTTAATAAAATGGCTGTTTTATAGCACTATGCATTAGGAGACAATGTGGAAAGTAAGATAGGAATTCCTTCCTCAACAGTCTGAAGTAATAAGCTAAAGATTCCCTGCCCTGTTCTGATGGCATCTAGGCACAACTACTGATTTTTAAGTTTGGAAGGACATGGCTGAATGATGACTTCAAAACAAAATAAACACCTCTGTCTTTGCCCAGAGGATGACTCCTACCAGTGGGATGATTTACCTTGATGCCTTTGGATGTGTAGGCTTCGTTAGAGGTCATGCCTGCAGGCCCATATAATTCATCTGATAAACATTTGAAGGAAGAATATGAGGCAGGGAGTGATGAAAGACATCTGGAATACTTAAATTCATTCCTAATATCTTGTATTTTAAGTGTTTAAATGCCTCTATGAAATGAAATATGCTTTTTCTTCTCCTTAAAACAGTATGTGAGTCTAAGTAAGACAAGTGTCCCTTTGCCTTTTTATGGTTTAGGGCAACCAAGAAGCATGATTAAGTATACGGCACAGCTTTACACATTTCATCCCGGGAAGAATAGGGGTGAGAACCTGGGTCTCCTGCAGCAGAGGGTTAACGTTCTCTTTCTGCAGGTGGAAATTAATTGTCTCGCTCCTAAAGAAGAGGCTCCTCAGAGACTGCTTGAAATTCTGGCAACAAAACCCAATTCCCACATCCCATTTTCGCTTTACAGGGAGACAGATTCCCTTGCGATAGGGACAGCATATTTTTCACAATTTAAAGCTTCCTTTCCCATTACTATAACAGCAAAGTATCTTGTGACTGAGCTATGCACGCTAATAGAGCTGTTTTGAACCCAAAATTAAAAATGCTATTTTCCATAGTTTCCATAGTTGTTATTTCCTTTTTTTTTTTTCCAGAAGGGAACCATGGATTCTATTGCAAACACAGTCTAGGAAATAACAATTACTCTGGTACTTCTGAAGGGACTTTTTTTTTTTTAAAACATCTCTATCTCCTCCAAACAAGCTGTAGGGAAAAAATAAAAACTTAAAGTATTTTTATGTTATCCTTAATTTGTTATGGAGCAAGGAATATTTTTAGATATTATTTGTGTATTCTTCCCAAATTATAAATTCACTAAAACATATCATTTACAGTAGTCCTATCATTTGAATATGTTTGTGGGAGAAATTCAATTGAACATTTGATTACTTGCTAATTTTCCTCCTTTTAATAACTTAAAGGAAAGCAAATTCAGAATGTAAAAAAATTGACTTGGGAACATCATCTTTGATTAGCCTATAGAAGGATGTAAAATATTTTCACTCTCTCTATAATAAGAAATCATTGGATTAATTAAAAAATCGTATTTTCCTTTAAAACTAGTGAACAACAGCAGATGCAAGGAAATATTATAGAGATAAGCTCCAGTTGATTAACATTTACTAGATTCAAAAAAGGATGGGATGACTTCATTCTTCAAGCCAGTGGCTAAGTTTGGTGACTGGGCTAGCAAATGAGCAAGCCTGGCACAAAATAAGACAAGAACCAGCCAAACTTTTGATAATTGAATGGGTTGTCATGTCACATTTGATTCTGGAGAAGCCCCACTGAATACATTATACTCTCAGTCTAGAACAATTCTAATAACTTTGTTGAGTAAGCAGAGGCAGGGAGCTCAACTGGAAAGCAGAAAGAAATTTGTGCTATATGAGAAGATTAAATATCGTATATATTATACACACACACACATATGTATAAGATTTTTTCAGGTCTTTGTTTCAAGGTAGTTTCGTTGTTCTGTTGCATTACAATGGAAGAAATTGTCCTACATTTATAATTCTCTAGAATGATTTGCATAAAATTGAGTGTTTTTAATGTTTCAGTGGATTCACTAGAAAGGACATCTGTGTCTGGTGTTCTCTTCTGGGAATAATTATAATTAAAGATTCCAATTTCTTCAATAAATTTGGAATTATTAATAATTTTGCCTTGTGATAGTTTTGATTTAGGCTTTTTACAAATAATTTTTAAGAAATCATCAACAAATGAAAAGACAACCTACAGAATATATACAAATATCAAATCATTATGTTATATACCTGAAACTAATATAACGTTATGTCAATTATGTCTCTATAAAAAAATTTTAAAAATTAAATGTTGATAGATTTGAATATGTTAAAGTTTAAACTTTATTAGACAAAATATACAATAAACAAATAAAAAATAATCTACTTGAAAAATATTCACAAGATGGATTAACACCCATGATGTATAAATTTTTAAAAAGCTATTGTAATTGCTCATGTCAAAAGATGAGAGTGGCACAGCCTGGGATGCTTGCATTGAAGAAAGTTAATGTGATCAGTTTGGGGGTTTGCTGCCTTCCTTACCTTTCGATTGTTCAGTTAACATCATTTTGCCATAATATCTCATGAAAAATTATGGTACTCTTCAGGTACCAACTCTGGGAGTGGGATTAATCATGACTTTTGTCACTCAAAAATACACTAGTGAACACACTCTTTTTGATCTATGCTCATAACAGAGGATATTATATACCTTTACACTAGTTCAAGATAAAATTCACTTTAATGACTCTGTTATAGCATTTCAATATCAAGAAACTTTCTTTGAGGAAAGGGACTTGACAGTGAATAACACTAGCATATTTTTATCATGCTTGCCAGTTAAGAAACTGTAACACATGCCTCTTATTTAAATCTAACAATGCTGACAGGTAGACAGGTTAAATATTATCACCAAGCTGCTAATGGGGAAAGGGACAGCAAGAAATACTATTTATAGGCTATTTATTTTCTAAGCATAGCTCTAAGTAATATCGAGGATTATAATTTTCAAAAAACATAGTTCTTATCTTCCAGGGAGCTCATCATGAATACCATCAACAGAGGTTTAAACGCATCTCAGGAGTTTGGGGTAAAAGAAAGGCAGCTTAGAGAATCAGTTAAATAGCAAATTGATCTAGGCAGAAGTGAGAAGGTAGAAATTGAGAAATGAGAAGGGCTTCCAGCAAGAGCAATAACTTAAGCAAAAATCTTGAGGTGTGAAATTGCGGAGTATATTCTATAAATAGAGAAATCAGTATAATGATCATAGAAATGTCATAGGGCTGAAGAGGCTCAATTATAAATCATATGTTGAAAGCCTGCCTTCAAGGGTCTGCAGTATAATTGGAAGTTTTGAACATAACAAGGTCAGATTTATAATTTTGGAAGATCATTCTGATACATAATGTGTAAATTTGATTGGAATAGAAAAAGATTAAAGATTAGGAAAGAAATAGGAGATTTACAGTAATCCAGACAAGACAACCTGAAAAGAGACATTGACACTGGGAATTTGAAGGTGACAACTGATGCTTAAAAAGGTACTACCGAAGGAGAAAGATGGGACTACCTGAATGACTGGCAAAAGAGGATAAAAGAGAGGGCATTGTGATTATAGTGGGATTCAGGGAGAAAAGTAGAAGAGGAAGTCAGATAGGTGATTGAAGGGGAAAAAATTTTAGGAGGTTATGAGAAATTTAGTTTGATTTTTGTTAAACAGAAAGCCATGGAGTTCTTGATTTAAAAAGGAACACAATTTGCATTATGGTGAAAATCACTTTGTCTGTTGTGTTGAGAATAGACCACGGGAGATAAAAGTAGAAGTGGGCGGATGTATTATGAGGTATTGCAGTAATTCAGATGAGAGAGAATAGTGGCTAAGACCAGGCGGTAGCAATGAGAGGGTGAGAGTGGTTGGATTCAAGATATATTTTAAATGTACCAGAACTCTTTCATGAAAAATTAGACATAGGATCTGAAAAAAGAGAAGATTAAACAATGACTCCAAAATTCTTCATCTGAGCAACTTGACAGATAGAATTACCAACAATGTCATGGGAAAATCTAAATGTGGAACAGAGTTGGAATAAGTAAAAGACCAGGATTACAGATTTGGGCATGTCATATTTAAGATGTTTATTAGATATTCAAGTGGAGATTTCCAATAGGCAACTATCTATAGAAATCTGAAGTGAGGGGAGAATTTTTGGATAGAGATATAAATTGGTATTATAGATGGTTTTAAAATCTTGAGGTGGGATGAGATCAAGACAGAATAAATAGAGAAGAGGATCCTGGACCAAAATCTGGGACACTGGACTGAAATATTCAAAGAGATTAAAAAGGAGCAGCTGATGAGATAGGAGAAGACCGAAGAAAGCATAATATCTTGAAAGCCGCATCAATGAAGAGGGTCAAAGGGAGGTGAACTGTCAAGCGAGATGAGGACTAAACATTCATCATTGAATTTAACACTGCAGTCATTGCTGACCTTGAGGGGAGCAGGATCTGTAGATTACTGGAAGCAAAGGCAACTGATAGAGCTTGGCATAATAAAAAATTGGAGAGTAATTGGGAGACTAAGAAAACAGTTTGAGGAGTTTTGCAGCAAAGGACGTAAAGAAGTAGAACATTGTTTGGTGTGTTATTTGGCATCAAGAGAAGTTTTTTGTTTTGTTTTCCAGTTGTTTGTTGTGCCCTCTAAAAGTGGACTCTGTACAAAATCACCGATATGATTTTGTAAGCGAGGGTTAGGAAAAGTATTCACCAGCTTCAACAAATCTAAAAGCACGGGAACTGCAGGAATCAGAGGACACTCCTACCAATTATCTGATCTGTGTGATGCACTGATGTCGCTGATGGAAAGGAGGACCCTCACACAAAGTTGGTAGCAAAATCTGGCTTTAGCCTTTGCCCAAACTCCATTCCTGGCCCAAGTGCCACAGAAGCAACAATGACTCTCTCTTCTATTCCATCTTCCAAATCATGTAAGTAGCCTTCGTTATCAGATTCTAAAAAGAAATTCTACCTGAAGAGATTCCATGAAATGTATATTCAATACTTCCAACTCTTATGATATAGGAGAGTATATCTAAAGAGGAAAGTACAATCACTGATTCCCTCAAATATTAGTCTGTGTGGGGTAATAACAGAAACTCTCAGGCTTTTTGTACTAAGTTGTAATTTGCCTAAGGATGGGAAGACCACAATCTTTACTACATTGGAAGTAACCAAGTAAATAAAGTTTCAATAAACAAAATTTCAGACTATTAGAAAAGTACAATATGATATGATTTTTTCGTTATCACAAATGTATTTCAGATTAGGTTCTTAAACCAACTTTGAGATTTGCATTGACTATTGTGATGTCTTTTTAAAATACTATAAATTTCTTAGTGATTTCTACTTCACCTCTTGTGTGTATATCTTAATTCTAGGATTACGTTTTCTAAAGTTTGAGGGGTGAATTTTTCATATAACTTAACTTATGTTATTTTTTTGTTGCGGAAATTGTTTGCATTGTCAGGAAAAACATATTACAAATGTAACCACATAAAAATTATAAATATAGGCCTTTGTTTATGTGTATAATGGAAAAGTGTTTCTGTTTATATGTACGCATAACATCTATGTCATTTTCCAAGTAAATATCTGAATATGGGGGGAATATGAAATATTTTTACTAGAGACATAAAGTATATTATTTCTTCTTATCATTCCTTATGGTTTCTTCTGTTTCATAATTACACTTCTCTTACTCCTTTTTGCCATTTCTTTTCTGAGTTTGCCCATTTTTCCTCCTCTCCATATTTATTCTTCTCTTTGCTTTCATGTCATGTATTTCTGTTAAAACAGTCAACTAGATTAGAGCTTTTGTTCTAATTTGTCTACAGAAGAGTATAACGCTTCTATTTTATTCCCCAGTGCTGTTATATGGTTAACAGCAAAGGTTTATATTAAGTCAAAATATATAGGATTTGTTAGTTGACTAAAATTTTCTAAGTTCCTTGCATTGTTTGGTTAACGTATTAATTTATATCAGCCTTATTTAATTCATGATTATATATTGCAAGTTCCAGAGTAATCATTGAAATAAGTGGAAATACATAACTAAAAAATTAATAGAGGAAATGGAATACAAATAATTCACAATTTTCAGTTGCTCTTGAAGACATTCTAAGTAACTAAGCAAGTAAATACTGACGACATCACCAGGATACCTGCACTACATATATTCTCAAGTAAATTTTTGTGTCTGATAGGAAATTACACCAGGTTACAACCTGGATATGTAGGGAGGAATGAAGAATAAAGGCTGTTGTGCAATATGTAGGTAAGTATAAAGAACTATGTATAATTGTATTTTGTTAATTTCTTTTAAAACTTTAGGAATATTTGAAGCAAAATTATCAGTTTACAATGTATGTAGAAATAATATATATGCTAAACCTCACTACAGAGAAGAAAAAGGAAATCGATAATTGTGAATTTTCTATATATTACCTAATGTAATAAAATATTAATTCTAAGTAAGTTGTGATAAGTTAACAATGAATATTGTAATCCCCAGAACACTTACTAAAGCATATTATAAAGAGATGTAGATAGAAATATAATAAATAAATTAAAATTGAATATTAAAATATTTATTATCACGCATGTAGGCAGTAAAAGATAAACTGAGAAATGAAAACCAGATATGGGACCAAAACCAAAAACAATCTAGCAAACCCTGAAACAACCATTTCAAGTAATACTGTAAACTAAATGCATTAAACTCCCTTATAAAAAGGCATAAATTGTTAGATTACCTAAGAAAAGGAAGACCCAACTATATGTTGCCTATAAGAAATGTACTTAAAATATAGTGACACAAATAGATAAAAATAATAAGTTGTAGAAGATATACCATGCACTAGACACATAGGCATGAAGGCCTGGCTGTAATACTATCAGACCAAAAAACAAAACGTAACAAACTTGAAAGACAAAGATGGCAATTGATAAGGATAAACGGTTAATATATTAGGAAGTTACAGAAATTGTAAATCCATATGTGTTTAACAACAGGGATTAAAATATATTGACTAAATACTGACAGTGCTCCAGGAGATATAGATAAGTCTAAATCGTAGTTAACGACATGAACTCCCTCCTCTAGGTCATTGGTACAGCAGCTTGACAACAATTTCAGTATGGATATAAACAATCTGAATAATACTATCGATCACCTTACCTAATTGACATTATGGAACACCAAACCCCCAAACTGCAGACTTTACAAACCTATATTCCTTTCAAGTACACATGGCACTGGCACTAAAATAGAATTTATGTCAGTCATGAAACAAGTCTCAATAGATTAAAGAACATTTAACTCTGCAGAGAAAGAGCTCTGACAACAAAAAATTGGTTTAGAAGTCAACAAAAATGAAACACTTAGAGAAAGACTATATATATGATTTCTAAACCTATTACTATGTCAAAGAAGATCATCAAAAATTGATTTAAAAAGTGATAAAAATGATTAATCATGTGTATCATAATTGAAACTTTCAACAATTTTCTATATGTATATATTGTGAGGAGCCAGCCCACTGGCATAGCGGCTAAGTTCATGTGCTCTGCTTTGACGGCTCAGGGTTCATGGGTTCAGATCCCGGGCTTGGACCTACGCACTGCTCGTCAAGCCTGCTGTGGTGGCATCCTACATACAAAGTGTAGGAGGATTGGCAAGATGTTAGCTCAGAGACAGTCTGCCCCATGGAAAAGGAGGAATATTGGCAGTGGATGTTAGCTCAGGGCCAATCTTCCTCACCAAAATAAATAAGTAAGTAAGTAAGTAAATAAATAAATAAATAAAATACATTGTGAAATGGTCACCGCAATAAGTCTAGTTAATAGCCATCACCACACATTGTGACAAATTTTTTTTCTTGTGATGAGAACTTTCAAGATCTACTGTCTTAGCAACTTTTAAATATATAACACAGTATTATTAACTATAGTCACCATGCTGTACATTATATCCACAGGACTTATTCATATTCTACCTGGAAGTTTCCAACTTTTGATCACTTTTATCCATTTTGCCCACCCAAACCCACTGCCTCTGACAACCACCAATCTGTTCTCGGTATCCATGAGTTCCATTTCTTTTTTATTTTGATTCCACATATAAGTGAGATCATTTGGTATCTGTCTGACTTATTTTACTTAGCACAATGCCCCCGAGGTCCATTGATGTCACAAAAGGCAGGATTTCCCTTTTTTTTATGGATTGATAATATTCCATTGTATATAAATACCACATTTTCTTTATCCATTCATCCATCGATGGACACTTAGGTTGTTTCCATTTATCTTGGCTATTGTAAATAATGCTGCAGTGAACATGGGGGTGCATATATCTTTTCAAGTTAGTGTTTTCCTTTCCTTTCAATAATACTAGAAGTGGAATTGCTGGATCATATGGTAGTTCTTTTTTAATTTTTGAGGACCCTCCATACTCTTTTCCATTGGCTGCATCAATTTACATTCCCACCAACAGTGCACAAGGGTTCCCTTTTCTTCACATCCTTCCCTACACGTATTTCTTGTTTTTGTGATAATAGCCATTCTAACAGGTGTGAGATGATAGCTACTTGTGGTTTTGATTTGCATTTCTCTGATGATTAGTGATGCTGAGCAACTTTTCATGTATCTATTGGCCATTAGGATGTCTTCTTTGAAAAAATGTCTATTCAGATCCTTTTCTTTCAATAAGATCGTTTGGTTGTCTTGCTGTTGAGTTGCATCAGTTCTTTATATGCTTTGGATATTAAGCCCTTGTTAGATATGTGATTTGCAAATATTTTCTCTCATTTTGCAGGTTGCCTTTTCATTTTATTATGGTTTCTTTTGCTGTGTAGAACCTTCTAGCTTGATGTAGTCCCACATGTTTGTTTTTTACTTTTTTTTGCCTTTGGTTTTGATGTCAGATCCAAAAGGGGCTTACTGATTATGTTTTCTTCTAGGAATTTTATGGTTTCAGGTCTTACATTCAATTCTTCAATCCATTTGAGTTAATTTTTGTATATAGTGTAGGATAGGGGCCCAGTTTCATTCTTTTGCCTGCATCTGTCTAGTTTTCCCAACACTATATATTGAAGATACTGTCCTTTCTCCCATTGTATAGTCTTGCCTCCTTTACTGTTACTTAGTTGAAGATATATGCATAGGTTTCTTTCTGGGCTCTCTATTCTCTTCCATTGATCTATGTGTCTGTTTTTTATTTTTGTTTTTGTTTTTAAAGATTTTATTTTTCCTTTTTCTCCCCAAAGCTCCCCAGTACATAGTTTTATATTTTCAGTTGTGGGTCCTTCTAGTTGTGGCATGTGGGACGCTGCCTCAGCGTGGCCTGATGAGTGGTGCCATGTCCACTCCTAGGATCCAAATCAGGGAAACCCTGGGCCACTGAAGCTGAGGATGTGAACTTAACCACTCGGCCACAGGGCTGGCCCCTATGTGTCTGTTTTTTATACCAATACCATACTGTTTTGTTTACTATAACTTTGTAATAGAGTTTGAAATCAGAAAACATTCTGCCTCCAACTTTGTTCTTCTTTCTTAATATTGTTTGGCTATTTGGGGTCTTTTGTGGTTCCATAAAAATTTTAGGATTGTTTGCACTATTTCTGTGAGATACCAGTATAATTTTGATAGGGATTGCATTGAATCTGTAGATTGTTTTTGGTAGTATGGACGTTTTAACAATATTAATTCTTCCAAACCATGAGCATGGAATATCTTTCCATTTATTTATGTCTTCAATTTCTTTCATCAACATCTTATAGTTTTCAAAGTGCATGTCTTTTATTACATTTTGAAAAAATAATTTATACATATCCTTTAAGTATTTTATCTATTATTTAAAGTAAATTTTATCCATATATCTAAAAAGAAAAAGACTACCCATTTAAAGTCCTACTGATGATCACTGATGTGAAGACATATTCCTGGGATTGACCAAGAATTTCTAAACTTTGTCAAATGTGATGGTCTCTTTGACCCTTGGTCTGAGAATCTTTTGTTACCTAGTGTGATGGAGCTATCTCCACATGGTGATACATGAATATCCTCCAATTACATGGGATGATATGTAGAGGAATTCACTTGAGAGATGCAGAAGGGAAGAGAATGTCAATTCTATGTTCATTCATTTTAAGGAAGAAAATGCTACACACCAACAGCTAACTGTAAAACAATATTGATAGGTGTTAGTTCTATTGTTTTTTGTGTACTGAAAAACCAAACACAACAAACAATAAATTTAAATTTTGTATCTGCTTGGCAATCCTTTAGGATATGGGCCAATGGGGAGCAAGACTTTACTTCTGTTAAAAGAATTCTGAGAGTCTATAACATAATTAATTTATTTCATATTGTTTTGTCTTACTAAAAATAAATTTTAAGATACTTAGACTACATTTTAATCTGTCATTAAAAGATACTTGAAAATTTCCATAAGAAAAAATCATACTTTGTTACATTATTTTATTGAGTCACATGCTCTTTTTGCTATAGAACTTCAGAGGAAGAATAAATATTTTGTTTGACATTACATCACACAGTTTCTCTGAAAACTTAGAAAATGTAGATTTCAAGTTGACAAAATAACTTAAAAAATGACTTCTAAGACTTGGTGTGTATGTTACTTTTCTGTCTTAAAAGCAGTTAAAACAAAGAAAAAAATGCTTTTCTGCTCATTATTTTCATGGTGCATATGGTAAATATTTTGAAATGCCCTTCCTTCAATTTGAAGTAGTAATAATGGAGAGAGCAATAGCATTGTTTATATTGCTCCATCTTAAATGGGTACTAGTTATTTTTGATTGAATATCAAACCATAGGTCAAGTGCTGAAAGTCCAAATATCAGTGAAAGCTTTAGAGTTCTATAGAGGATTTCCATTTTTATTAGGATCAAATGTGCCAAATTTTACAACGAGTTTGGCAAATATAATGAACTCAGATGCACACCCAGTGATTCACGGGGGATAATGGAACTGCTCTTATAGTAACATTTTAATCTCTACAATATCCACTTAAAATTCTAGTGTAACTTTAACTTTGCACTATGCACTAAAGGCCTACAAGCTACAGGACGCATGTTAGCGTGTGGACTCAAACCACATCCATGGGAAAAAGGCCTTCACATCACAACTACTTCTGCGAAACAACTGCTATTTCTCAAATAAATGTCACAAAGGAAGTAAAATAAACTCAGTTACTACCCCTTCCCATGGCAAAACCTATGTTAGCAGTGTTTCTTCCAACAGCTTATTTAATCAGGTGTTATATTTGCTATCAATAGACATGTATTAAAAGTTGTAAATGATGTAAAAAGAATGAACTAGACCACAAATTTCCCAAAGAGTTCCCAATATATAAATATTAAGTTAATTGTATGATAGTTGTTAAAAACATTCATGAATAATTTCCAAATAGGAAATATATTAAGTTTGCAGGTGAGAAAAATAATTTATTTCTTTAGAATTTGAAAGTGGTTTCCTGGAGCATGTTAAATATGAATGGTGCTGAAAAGGAGGCATTAGGTAATTTTGAGAAAAACAGTTGAAGAAGTATTATGTTCGTAAAGACCCAGACCCAGGTAGATTTATTAGGCATACTTAAGTGAGGAGCTGACCGAGAAAAGACTTTTTCTCCTATATATGTGATTTAGAGATTACACTCACGGAGATGTAGAGTCCAATTGCCCAGACTCAGAATCTGGCTTTAACATTTCCTAGCTGTGTAAGCTTAGATAAACAAAGAAAGCACTCATTTTTTACCTGGAAACTGTATGTAAAAGATTCTGATAAGAGAGAAATGAATTTAAAATGCCAACTTAGAAGACTATATACCGTTAAATTTTCTTTCTCCTTAATTTGTTTGAAATAATTTTAAATTGAGATATAATGCATACCCTATAAAATTTATTCTTTAAAAGTGTACATTCAAGTGTTTGGGGTTTTTTTTAGGATATTCACAGAGTTGTGCAACCGTCACTGTTGTCTAATTCTAAAATGTTTTCATCACTCTAAAAAGAGACTCTACTCATTAACAGTTACCCAATCCGCCTTTCTCTGAGCCCTGAAACCACTAAACTACTTTCTGTCTCTATGAATTTGCCTATTCTGTACATTTCATATAAATGAAATTAAATGATATGTGGTCCTTAATTTCTGACTTCGTACACTTAACATTTTTAAGGTTAATCTATGTTGTAGAATTTATCAGTACTTAATTTATTTTTATGTCAGAATAATATTTTTGTATGGATATACTACATCTCGTTTATCCATTTAACAACAGACATTTGGATTGTTTCAATTTTTTGTCTATAAAGAATAATGCTATTAAGAAAATTATGATGATCTTTATAATGAATAATGTCGTTAAGAACATTCCTATAGATATTTTTGTGCAGACATATATTGTGAATTCTCTTAGGTATCCACCTTGGAGTGGAATTTCTGGGTCATATGGTCAATCTACGTTTAAATTTTTGAGGAACTGCCAAACAGTTTTTCAAAATGGCTGCTCCATTGTGCTTTCTTATCTGCAATATATGAGAGGTCTACTTGTTCCACAATCTTGCCGTATTTGTCATTGTCTGACATTATAATTATAGCCATGCTAGTGAGCGTGAAGTAATAAATGGTATCTTGCGGTGGGGGGGGTGCTTTATGTGTGTGTTTTACATACATATAAATATATGTAAAATACATTTATATAGTGCCATTTTAACCATTTTTAAGGGTACAGTTCAGTAGTTTTAATTGCAGTAACAATGTGGTGCCACCATCACCACTATCCATTTCCAAAATTTCTTCATCACCCCAAAGAGAATCTCAGTCCCCATTAAGCAATAATTCCCCATTCTTCTCTCCTCCTTGTCTCTACAAATTTGCCTATTTTCTAGATAATTCACACGAGTGAACCCACACTTTATTTATCTTATGTGTCTGGCTTATTTTATTACACATAATGTTTACAAGTTTCATGTCTGTTGCAGCATGTGTCAGAACTTCATTTCTTTCTTTGGCTGAATAATATTCCATTATATGTATATACCACATTTTGTTTATACATTCATCTGCTGATGGACACTTGGGCTGTTACCATTGTGGATTTGATTTCCACTTACCTAATGACTAGTGATGTTGAGCATCTTTTTTGTGTTTATTGACCATTTGCACAACATCTCTGAAGAAATACCATAAATAGTTTTTTAGGCCATGATAAGAATTATAAGTGCTACGGAAATTCACTGAAGGTGTCAACATGGGAGAAACGCATTTGGATGTGTATTTAAAATTGATCCCACTGGGTGTGCATAAAGCTTGATAGCAGATGCATGGGGAGAAGGAAAGTGTATTACGATAAAACATTTGAGACAGCATGGTTTGGACTGGAGTTTTGAGGAGCAAAATAGAACTGGAGGGAAGTGGATATATTTCAGATAGAAGAGAAAGAATAGGCTGGATCTGGGCTGTATTGAATCTAGAGAATAAATGAAGGAGGTAATAGTAATGGCTTCTGGTTATTAGTGTAAAGAACGGGAATAAACAGGGTGAATATAAACATAATGACTTACAGGTTTAAAGCATGAGACATAGGTTGATGATATGGAAAAAATGCAAATAAAATTTTGAGTTACCTTAATTTTGAGTTAGCTGTTAGAAATCCAAATTGTAGAAATCATATGTGGGGGCTAGGTGTAATCTGTTAATTATTTCCTGAAAATAATGACATCTAAATTGAGATAGAAAGGATACACAGGAGTTAGTCAAACAAAATTACTCTTTAACCTAACATTCTAGACTCTTTGTAAACAGTTTTCTCTGTCATTTTTAGACTTATCTCCAAATAGTCATCTTTCTGATCCCTCTGTTCTATAAATATTGATTTACTCATCCTTCTTTCCGAATGAATTGCTTTGTGCTACATTCACCCACATTTAATTTGCCATTATAATGAGAATATTAATAAATCATTCACTGAGATGGGTAGATATTATTCATGTATTTATACATTATTATTAATTCCCTACTTAATATAGAGTGAAATGACTGTATTCACTCTATAAGACAATTTCTATCTCATATATAGTGTGTAGATAAGTGATTTGTCAATATTTTAAGTTGTAAAATGAGGTTACAAAACATGAATTTGTGATTTAGAAGAGTATATTTTTAAATCATTTTAATTTTTACATTGCAGAATTCAAAGTAAAACATACTTGAGTCTCCAAGTAGCTTATTTCTTGGAGTCCATGTACATCACACTTGCTTTGTAATGTTAATCCTGGATTCTTATCATATTGGTTTACAAATAAACTAAAAGTTTGTTAAATTAAGAAGGAAATAAATACATCAAAATACGCAAATTAAATATTATTAGAATGCAATTGTTTAGTGATGGAGGTGGCAAGCACTATCTCTATTTTGCTGACAAATTTCTAGCATGGTACTTTAAACACAGGCCGACACAATGCATTTCTGTAAACTAAAGGCTAGTCTGCTTTTAGTGGAATGTAAGAGTTGGGGAGAATGTCTTCATTTTCTCATATGTCACCAGTCGTATCTTGTTTCTTTCATCACCCTTTATGCAATAATGAAGGTGGCTGTCTAATTGATTGATAGTCCCATCAATTAAATTCTTACTTTTTTTCATTTCTATAAATTCTACTAGAATATTTCATAGTTTTCAGTGTCTTTTACAATTCTCTACATTGTCATTTAATTTGTTGGACATAGTAAACACAGTTATTTCAAAGTCCTTGTTTGCTAACTCTAATATCTGGATCAAAATATCTGAATATTTTGCACCTATTTCTATTGTTTGCTTGTTCTCTTTGTTTTTGGTCAATTCTTGTGCATTTGCATGTTTTTTCTTTCCTGATTCAATATCAGTCAGAAATGAATTATACAAAAAGATTTGGGGCATAGGATACTATTTTCTACCTCCAGGAAACATTTATTTTGCCCCTGCTAAGCAGCTAAGGAGGGACAGAACACCTTCAACCAATCGAGATAGAGGTGATTTACTCTAGGTTTTAGGCTTTGGGTTGGCTGTTAAATTTCCCATTTACCCTTACTCCTAACTTGTCCCAAATGAAAAACCTAGGATGCTTTCCTTGGGCTCTTTTTTTTTTTTTTTTTTTCGGTGTCCACTGAAGTGAAGGTTTTCTTGTTAGCCTCAAGAGCTTTTCAAAAATCTCTGCTTTTTAGTCTCTCAGCTACCATTTTCCGGTTTGCAAATACCTTGAGATGAAAGCAGGAACAAATAAAAGGCCCACATCTTTGAATTTCCTTCTTTCTAGCCTCTTGCCACACAAGGCCTTTAGTCTTTGATGTTTCCTAGAAACTTTTATCAATTATATATTTTTTAAATTTTTTACTTTTTAGTTTTTCTACTTTTTCAGTGGGAGAGTTATCCTGGAAAAAAATAATCATTCCTTAAATCAGAAAATTATAACTATGAATCTTTAAACCTAAACATTTAAGATAATTCTAGCTACATTGTAATCATTACATTTCACACATTTAATTCAGTTTGGGAGATTGGGAACTCTCAGAGTTCTTGGGCTTGTCCTGTGTGAGTTTGGCTTTTATTGAATGGAATTAACTACAATGAGACACATAGGAATCCTACATGTTTGTTAAATAAGTTTTGTTAGTGAAGAGCCCCAGCCTCCAGCAGGGCTAAAAAGGACTGAGGATTATTCATGCTGTGAAAAGGTTCTTGGTCCTTGACTTTCTATGAATAGAAATCAATTTGAGAAAGCTGTTTATCTTTCTGTGTAGGCAATTTTTTTCAAAAGTAACCAATAGGGGCGATGAACAAAGGATATCCCAGGGAATCTGCCAACAATACTAAATCAACCTTCATTCTTGTTTGCTGGTAT
Organism: Equus caballus; assembly: GCF_041296265.1. NCBI lineage: Eukaryota > Metazoa > Chordata > Mammalia > Perissodactyla > Equidae > Equus > Equus caballus. The sequence goes on from NC_091700.1 coordinate 75,619,731, forward strand.
AGTTTCGTTAAACTGTTGAGATGATGGAACTATAAATTAAAATCATCATTGTGGTTCTAAAGTATATGGTGCTCCAGATCTCTCATAATGGAGTGTAAAATATTTGTCAAAATAGAGTCATTCATCTCAGTGCCTTAAGATTTTGTCTATAATCCATATGTTCAGATAATGTAGAGTCATTTAAAAGAACTTTTTGCTGAACTCACATAAATTTTACATGACAACATTAAGGTAAATATTAAACATTTTTTGTACCTAGTCCAGATACAGGCCAGTCTGGTTATAGATCACTGTAGATGACAAATTTATACTTATTTTAATACTAAACTGTTGAATTGGTCTTGGTTTTGATACCTAAGAATTATAGAATTATAGACATGGGAGAGATTGTCTAAAGATCATTTTTGGAAAATCAAAAGAAAAGACTATTCCAGAGGAAGAAATCCAAAGTCCTTAAATCAATGGACTGGGGAGACACATCTAAGAAGTAGAAAGTAGATCTCCTCACGAAACAATTCTTACTCTTGGGGTAGATTTACCTGGCAAAATATGCCCAAATGCAGTTCAGAATTTCTATGCATCCACAGTAACTGTCTTAAGCCTCTCATTCTCCCCCGTAATAAATGAATGCCTGTTCTTGTTATCCTGTGTCAGTCTCATCACTGTATTTTGGGTGTGTTGGGTGACAGATGAATTGTCTTTTTTAAATCATAGGTCCCCAGGTCAAGAATTGATGCATCTGAACAATTCCATCTGGACTGATACAGACCATAAGATTTTGGATTTTAGATTTTGAATCTGATGCCATGATTGATGTGTCTTTCAAGCTTCTTGAGGTAAACTGAGTATATTTTGCAAGTGTGAAAGGCATGAATTTGGTTACTATGGGGCACAGCATGATAAATTGGGTTCTGAAACTGTCCGCCTTCCCGTATCCCATGCCCCATGCAAGGTGACTTTCTAGTTCCATTAAGTGGTATCTATTTCCCATTGGAAATCAACCTGGGCTAGCCTTATGATTTGCTTTGACCAGTATGATGAGTCAGAAGTGGTAGAGTATCAATGAGTCCTGTAAGTCTAACTTTTAAGGACTTGCATGTTTAATGCTGTTCTCTAGGTTATAAATCATGCCATGAGAACAAGGCCAGCTGGCCGACAGCCAGTCAACTTCCACACATAGAATGATGCCATTGTACATCAGCCAGCCTGCAATATTTTGGCCAGCTTAACCCAATGTATGAGTGAGCACAGTTGAAACCAGAAGAACCACTACAACCATCAGTTTAGCTTGTTAGGCTTGTAGGCTTATTAGAAATAATAAATACTTACTTCTAGAGCCACGAATTTTGGCAGTGGTTTGTTTCAGCAATAAGTAATTAATGCACCTTCGTCCTACAATTATTGTCTCAGAGCTTTAAAATACACTTATTTTAAATGTTTGAAGTGTATATATCATCGAGGTTTAGTCTGGGAAAATTTCATTGTCATATGCTCAAACTTGTTGAGGATTTCTTTTAAATTTAAAAATCAACTTCAGATGTAACATCTAACTAATAGATGTATGTGCTTTGTTTTTTTCCAAGTCTTCTTGTTTATAAGTTCTTAGATTTTAGGATGTGATCTCAGCATGACTTTATGTGTGTAACATTGTCATTAGTCACCATTTCTTTTTTGCATATAAAAGTTTTTTTATAAATCTTACAAACTTAGAAAATTTTATACTTGTCAGCCATATTTGTATATCTTATATACAAGTTTAGATTAAAATTCCATCACCTAGTCAGTAACAGACCTGATTATTTAAATTTCGTCTTTTCTTCTTGGCCCTCACTCTTTTCTTTTTTTGTTGCTTTTCACTCTTTTTTGGCAGTTAATTTTATATATAATGTAATCTTATTTTGGAGCTTTTATTACATATTCTTGATGAGTCATTTCAGTTCATCCCATTGACTTTTTCCTAAGCTAAAAGCCACATACAATTCACTATTATGAAGTAAAGCCTGACTCATGAAAAGTAAATAGTAAATAAATAAACTAATCCATGCTTTTAAAATGCAATTCTTTTTTTTTTTTCTTTTAAGAGATTTTTTTTTTTTTTAAAGGTTGGCACTTCAGCTAACATCTGTTGCCAATCTTCCTCTCTTATGTTTTTCCCCTCTTCTTATCCCTGAAGCCCCTCAGGACATAGTTGTATATTCTAGTTGTAGGTCATTCTAGTTCTGCTATGTGGGATGACACCTCAGCATGGCCTGATGAGCGGTGCTAGGTCCTCAACCAGGATCCGAACCAGCAAAACCCTGGACCGCTGAAGCGGAGCACGTGAACTTAACCACTTGGCCACAGGGCCAGGTCCTAAAATGCAATTTCATATTTAGCTACTTGTATACAATTCTCACGGATTTTATGTCAGACATAATTTTCTAAAATGATTTCCAAAAGTTGTGTTTAATTTCTCAAGATTTTATATAATATAATAAATTAGTTATATTGTGCTATTTGGAACCTGCAAGATCTGTGATGTAGTGAATCCTACAGACAGATACTGAGAGATAAGTTTGCAATTATCCCCTACCTCCCTTACTTCAACCAAAGCAGTTCGGTTCAAAACTAAAAACATAAAATCAGTCTCTCTCTCTCTCCTTCTCTCTCTCTTACACACATACACACACCCACACACCACACACACAATGTGATAGAAACTTTATTTGACTGTGACCTCTGATGGTCAATGTGTCCACAGAGAAACACTTGGTAAACGGCCATTCAGATAAAGACTACAATAGCCTGTTTTTAACCTCTTTTGCAGAGATCTGTGAGCATGTAAATAAGTTATAGTGAATAGAATGTTAGTAGATGTGCTAAATGTAAATTCCATGTTGTACCTTTAATTGGTAGGATATACCGTCTGACCTCCCCATCTCCCATCTTCTCCCGTATTTACTCAAAAGTCACACACTGGGCTCTCCTCTGTCCGTTCAACAGGCCAGATGCATTCCCACCTTAGGGCCATTTCACTGGCTGTTATTTCCTGCCCCCAAAATCCCGAGGTATAAATATCTCACCTCTTTCTAGTCATGGTTCAAATATTATCTTCCACAAGGAACTATATGAAGATAACCAATTCGTTAATTTCAACATTTATTTAAACAACTGTTGCATGACAGGAAAATAATTAAGATTAATGTGGTAATATTTTAGTTGGGAAACGGGGCTTGGCCCAATTAATTGGTAGTCATAGTAGACATAAGGGAACATATAAGGGAAATGTTAAAGATGTAAACACAAGTTAGATCTTAGTGAAAAATTGGATTCAGAGAATTCAACAAAATAATAGTCGCTAGTTTCATACTTTTATTTCCAGTTTTGGTTATTCAGTTGATGGTATTAATACGAAAGGGAGTAAGTTTTAGGGAAAAATAATTAAGTGGGAAGTTTTTTATTACCCAAGTTTAACCTATTAAAATAACATCTGACAATTATATATGCCTCTAACTAAACCATCCTTAATATTTTCCTCTTTTAGGAATTTTACTGTTTTTGGGGCCAGCCCAGTGGTGTAGGGGTTAAGTATGTGTGCTCTGCTTCGGTGGCCCAGGGTTGGCAGGTTGAGATCCAGGGCATGACCTAGCACCGCTCATCAAGTCACACTGTGGCCACGTCCTGTATAATATAGAGGAAGACTGACAGCTCAGCGACAATCTTCCTCAAGCAAAAAGAAGAAGATTGGCAACAGGTGTTAGTTCAGGGCCAATCTTGCCCACAAAAAACTTGTTTTACTCTTACCCATTTGTTCAAGTTTTCGATATGTACTTATCCATATGTATCTAACCACTAGTGACCCAGTAGTAAAGTTTAGGTAAGAAAGAACTGAATCTCAAATATTACTTACCCAGAGGAAAAATGAGAATTATATTTTTTAAAAAATGAAATTTGAATATGTCATTTATTTTCATATGCTCAGAAAATTGATTGCCTAATATTACTATCCCACATTTTTACATTATACAACAAAGTAGTGTAATTTTCTTGGAAAGTACATCTTTGTATTAATCAATTTCCCAGCTGGAAATTGTTGGCATATTCACATTGGTTTAACTTGAAGAGAGAATAATAAAGGGAAGTGTTTCAAAAGATATGGGCAGGGCATAGGGAAAATACAAAGGATAATGGAGTAGCCCAGAGATTAACATTAGAGATTTAGTTCTCTGAGAGAGAGAGTTGTTACCAGACACCAAAGGAGAGAGCCTTGAGAGGAATAACAACCTTCAGTGAGCGACACGGCCAAACCCAGGCGATCCTGCTGGGGAAGGATATGAGAGTACCCTGCATTCACTCTACTTCCTTGCTCTAATCTCTTAGCAGGTTTATCTTCAACCAAACCAGAAGCCACAGGACAAAGAAAATTACTGATATAACTTATGTAGGTCGGTTTCCCAGGACAGTGAGCAGAGAGAAGCATCTAGAGTGGCTATGAAAGGATAAACAGAAGATGGCCAGTATAATCTTTTTGAAGCTTATTGACTATTTGCCAATATAAACATATTAACAAAGTTTTTCCCAAGTTCAGAAACTGCATCTCTGTGACAGGAGATATATAACACAAACTTATGCATACAACTGTGTTTCTCAAATTTTCTATAATTCTCAAAAGGCAAACATCAATCAAAGTATATGTTTTTCAATGTTAATATAATACAGTGCATTTTCTGTGTTAAAACATTCTGAGGGAAAAATATCTATTTTCCAAGATAAAACCAATAAGTTTTCTGAGTCACAAACTCAATCTCAGAGTTTTGGTGAAAATATTAAATGCCTATATTTTTCTTCAAAAGGGCTTACTAAAATGCCACCAAAGAAAGAGAATTTTTATTTTTGTTTCTTGAAATATATTTTTCGGATATTAATTTCACGTATTTAGTTCATGTGAGAAGAATTAAAGTTCACTTATTAACTAGTCAAGAAGAACATTTATTGCAGTATGCAAATTTTATTTGGTAGGAAGCAACATTCCAATAGTATTTAACAGTAAAATGCATCGTTTGCTTTAACAGAGAAAAATACAATACACATCATAAAAGAATAAGAACGGAAGAGGGGACAGTTTCCTGGTTTACAATTATGCCGCTGAAGTTCTGCTCATTGATTGCGTGGTTTTAATTACCCTTTCCCAACATAGTGGCAGCCTATATTTTGTAGCTATTGAAACTTAAATTAGCAAATAGAAGGAACATTTGCTTTTACTCTAGCTCCAAGTTAAAAAGTCATTAATTCAAATATACAGTAAAGCAAAAATTCAAATACTTTATTCTCTGACTTCCATCACCTATCCCTCCAACATACTTGGTAAACCCTCATTGTCATTGTTATGTCTTACAATATCCCCTGCTTTGACATTCCTCAATGTAATTTCTACATTGCCCAATTTCCTGTTCCTTTGCTTCCCATGACTACACGTCATGGTTGATAACATTATATATTTTATTGTATATATATATATATATAGTTTCTCCACTATTTTGAGTCTAAGCCCCGTTCTTTAGGCATGCAGGAGGAAATCAATCACAAAACTATTTGTATTTTGCCCCTATTACTCCACATTTCCTAATTACAACCTTCTTTGAAGCTACTGGCCAGCCCCCTTTGTTAGCTTAGTTACTTTGTTCTGTTCTTTCATTTCAGGTTTATCTACCCTTCAAACTCTCATCCAAGGATTGTTCCTTCTCTTTACTCTCAGGAGACTATCTTGCTTACTAGTCAAAGAAAAAAATTTTTTTTTCAAAGATCTATAAACTTTGTGCATCAGCATGTATTTTTTCTTGCTTCAGAGACTGCAGTTGAAGAGGTTGTCCTGTTAAAGCCAGTGGTGTCCACACTTCTCAAATTCTTAGTGGTGTATTTCCATTGATACTTTCTTCTCCCTCTCTGTTAACAATTTCCTTCTTATCGGCATCTAAACATATTCAAATATCTCCTGTCTTCAACGAACAAACAAAATCCTCATTGTAACTAAAAACAGCCAAATAAAAGAGCTCTCATAACACTAAAATTTTCTTCACGTCTTGTTTCCTTCCAACCCTACTCGATTTCTTCCTTTCTCCTTTAGTTGCATCTCTGAAAATAGCATAGTCATTATTAGCGTGAATATGAAATAGACATTTTTTTAGAGTGATTGAGATGTTTGGGTCTGTTTGTTATTCCAAAAGAATCTAACATACTTGACTTCATACGGAAATTTATTCCTGGGAATAGAATGGTGTCGTAACAAAACTGAGAAACTGTATGACATTGGTTTAAACACTGGCATACAGGCTTCAAAGAAATTCTCGGATTAGCTTCATGGAGATCCTTGTTAGGCAATAAGGCAACATTGTTAAAACCGTTGACCAAGAAAACTCAGAATTCAGGTCATGCACCTAATGAACACCTAAAGGAGACAAGTGATCTTATACGTTGGTTTCTGAAAGATGTGCTTAATAAGATAATTCAAATGAGACATGATCTCAGAAAATAAATTGGCTAATTTTCAAGCAGGAATAAAGAGTAATTGAGAGGATCCAGAAATTTTGAGGCTTTGGTGGTTTTGAACCTCAAATACTAAATATGAATTTTTAAAAAATGTATGAATTAAAAAAAGGTAGTTAAATCTCTGTGTCAGTGGCAAGAATTAGAGTTTGCCTTTGTACCTGCTTTCAACTCCCTTAATATATTATAGTGCTATGAAGTAAATCCTTTCAATTGGGAAAGTGCTCTGGGAAAATCTTCTGTATCCTGGATAGCATAGACGGCTCCACTGAATGCCATCACTCCCTCTTTTCCAACTCAGTCTTGAACCCACTATAGTCTGAACATTTTGCTCACTGCTCCTCCAAGACAAACTTCTTCAAGACGTTGACATGTTCTTTGTCATTTTCTCTAACAGACATCTTTCAGACTCACTCTATTTGACCTCTTGTCACCACTGGCAGTCTTGCTTATGTACTTCTTACTTGATGTCTTCTTTCGATCTCTATGACTCAATAATCTCCTGGTTTCCCTCTCAGCAATGGCCCATTTTTGCCAATTTACTTTGCCATTACACGTATGTTATGCCTTTTGTAGTTGCCCCACAGTCCTTGGATATTCTATTCTGTTTTCTTCAGTCTTTGTTCTCTTTGTTTTTGGTTTTCAAAGATTCTATTGACATATCCTTTAGCTCATAGATTCTTTCCTCAGCCATGTCCAGTCATCTAGTGACCCCATCAAAGACATTCTTCATTTCTATCACAATATTTTGTGGGGGAGGAAGACAATTCCTCTACCCTCTAAATTGGCATGTGACAGAATAACAGGAGAAAATCCAACAAAATTTAATAACGTATATACATTGGAGAAACCCAGGAAAACTGAGTAACTTGCCAGAATGGCCAAAGCTGCCACCTTAAATACCGTTTTCAACTAAAACGAAAGGAGGATGTTGGGGGTAATGGTTTGGGATTTCAAAGGGGAGAAAGGCAATTTACATGGAGATGGAAATGTAAGTGTTTGTTAACAAGTGTTTGCTGGGCCCTCTCTAGGCAATATGACCAGAGAGACACATTTTACGTCACACTAGGGTTATCTTATGGTATTAGCTCCTTCCTGGAACAGGCTTTCTATCTCAAATTCTTTTAGGCAGTTAGGGAGAAGGGCAGAGTTCCTTTCATAGTCTTTTGTTCTTTAAAATAATGAAGCCAAAGAGGTACATTTTGGGATGGCCAATTCTGATCCCCCCACAATTTTTTATCTCCAATTTTTCTTTTTAATATTTTCTTAGGATTTCCCTTTATCTGCTTACATTGCCCATCTGTTCTTGCATGCTATCCACTTTATCCATTAGGGCCCTTAGTGTATTAGCCACAGGTGTTTTAAATTTTCAGTCTGATAATTCCAACATCCCTGGCATGTCTGGTTCTGATCCTTGCTTTGTCTCCTCAATTGTGTTTTTTGTATTGTAGTACACCTTGTAATTTTTTCTTGATAGCTACACACGATGTACTGGGTAAAGGAACTTTTGTAAATAGGCCTTTAGTAACGTGGTGGTGAGGTGTGGAGTGAGAGGAAGTGTTCTATAGTCCTCAGATTAGAGCTCAGTCATTTGGTGAGCCTGTCTCTGGACTGTGAACTTTATAAGAGTTTCTCAGTTTTTTTTTCCTCTTAGATGAGACAGGATGGCTGGAGTGCGCTGGAGTTGGATAGTTTCCTTCTCCCAGGTGGAAGACAAGAGCAGGCCAGAATTGGGTATTTCCCTTCCCCCAGGTCACTTCGGCTCTGATAATATCCCAGCAGGTTAGGATCTGGTTAACTAGTTTCCACTGAGGCAGGCCTTGTTAAGAAAAGGCATAGCGGCTGGCCTGATTGCACAGTGGTTGAGTTTGTGTGCTCTGCTTCAGGTGCCCACAGTTTGCAGGTTCAGATCCTGGGCACAGACGTAGCACCACTTGTCAAGCCACCCTGTAGTCGCATCCCACAAAATAGAGGAAGGTTGGCACAGATGTTAGGTCAGTGACAATCTTCCTCGCCTCACACACACGCAAAAAAGAGTACACTGGCATATTTCAAAATGGTTCTTTTTTCCCCTCCCCCTACTGGAAGCACAAAGGAGATTTTTCTCCAGTATATACTGTGGGAGTCTGGTTGAGCTCCTGGAGGTGAATCTCACAGTATTGTTGGGTTGGGGAGGTCCCCCTTTGATTGAGTCCACCTGGGGAGTTTTTAACTCTTAGCGTTGTCCTCATTGAGCCTCCAACAATTCATCAACTTTAGTTCTGGGTTTTCTTCCCGGCGCTGGTTCCTGCAGTGGTATCGGCTCCTGATTCTCTGCTCAGGTAAGACTTCCTAGTCGCCTGTCTGTCTCATTCATTTGTGAAAAGAACTCACACAAGTATGTGGGTATTTGCTATCAATGAAATTTAGTAGAACATATGAATATGGAAGGGTAATGAAGAACATTATTCCTATTCAATAGCCATAGTAAGGAGTACATTCCTGCTCCTTTTCATAGATCTCATCTAGGAGAAAGGTGAAGATTCATATTTTGAACTCACACAATGGAGAGTCCTCAGCTACAGTCATTAGCACTGCCACTAAACACTGCAGTAAGTTGATGATATGGGTATGTCAACTGTTTAGCATAGATCTTAAAACTTAACCAAGTGTACAATTCAGGAAACATGTAGATGGCAGTTGTCTCTCATCACAATGTTGAGGAGATGTATTTCTGTGTGTCAGATGAAAGAATCAAATATAGTACTTACCTGAGATTATGACAAAATGAAATGTTCTGCAAAAGTAATTTTCATTTATTTATTAGTTATTTTAAGGAAGATTGGCCCTGAGCTAACATCTGTTGCCAGTCTTCCTCTTTGTTTTTCTCCCCAAAGCCCCAGTACATAGTTGCATATCCTAGTTGTAGGTCATTCTAGTTCTTCTACGTGGGATGCCAACACAGCATGGCTTGATGAGCAGTGGGTAGGTCCATGCCCAGGATCTGAACCTGCTAACCCCAGGCCACCGAAGCAGAGCAGGTGAAATTAACCACTCGGCCATGGGGCTGGCCCACGCAAAAGTAATTTTTATAAATGACTAATTTTTTTCTCTTGATGTGCCAAAAGTTTGAAAAACTACCAAGTAAAGTATTTAACTGACATATTTTTGAAATTAGGGACAATTCTCCCTTCCTCAGTAGAATGAATTAAACATGATAAGCTTTTTTATAGTGCTCAAGGTCATATCAATAAATATTAACATGAGTTATGGTCATACAATGATGTTCATTGGTGCTAATGAGGTGCACAGCGTTTTTTTTGACTTTGTAATCTATAGATTCAAGCTATATTCCTTTCCCAAGGACAGTGGAGGTAACTTTTGTCTGCTCTTTTGGACTTGGCCACACTTTCTAAAAGCAACCAGGGCTCTCTGCCTGCCTGTTATATAACAAATACCTGCTCTCTTGCTCAACTTCTAATGTAAAGATGAAAGTATATTGTGTTCAAAGAAAACAAATAACTACGCTACTTAAAACCACAACTAATATTAGAGCAAGTCAACTTTGAAAGAAATCATATATGTAAATTATAAAGTTGTTTGTTTTTCCCTGGGATTTCTAAAAACTTACCTCTAGGCTCTGTGGTCTACTTCAGAGTTGTTTATACTTGTGAATTGTTGTTGAAGTGACAGCGAGGCTGTGAGCTCTTATTGCATTACTGTTAATGTGGGGCACATGCTGTTGTGTTTGGGTAATAGCAGTGTTAGCCAAGGGCACAAATGAAAATATTTTGTACAATTTCTCCATGACGCGTTAGATGTAAATTCTGTATAAGAATCGTATGAAACTTCTTGTGAGGTAATAATAAACTCTAACTTTGAGCTGGAATGAGTCTAGAAAGCAACACCACATAGAACATCTACTAAGTAATTTAAGATCCAAACTTGTAAAAAGTAGGCTGCTCCTCAGCTGAAAATTCGAATGTTATGTGGCTAGTATACAGTTTAATTTTTATTTTTTTAAGAAAAAATGCTATGAAATATAGTACTACATGGAAGACTGTTCAGATTAATGTTCCACTTTTTTATATTTTTAAATGCTGATATTTATATATGCGGTACTTGCATGATAATCGTTCAAGACTTGTAAAACAAATTTTAGTATGATATAAAGTTGATGATATATAGAATATTGTACAGATTTCAAAATGAGAAATGCTCTTGAAAGCTAGAGTTCTGTAGGGATATGAAGCAGAAAGTGGGAGAATAGTTTATGCTTTATTTCCATCCCAAATATCTTGAAGTCATGAGACTAGGTACAACAGTGTGAAGCTTTTTTATTATGTAATTGATTGTCGGGCTTGTGAAATTCAATAAGAACATCAATACGGCCGGTGATTTTAAACTTGCAAGTCACTGCAGAGCTGAGTTTCTGAGGGGGAAAATCCATGTCTCTTCATATTTGACTTGAAGAAGTCATCAGAGTGCTGACATTTATTATATAATCAAAAGTTTGGGGGAAATTAATATATGCTAAATTCATACACAATCCAAGTGGCAAAACAGAAAAGAAAGCTGGAAGTTAAATTTTATTTTAGAAAGTAAGGTAATATCACTCTTCTTTCTGCTATGTATTCTTTATTCTCTATAATCAAACAATTACAGAAACTTGATCTTTTTTGTCTTGAATTATATGGACTGTTGGTTCACATTTTAGGATACATACATTTCTTTCACTTTGACGTAATTTTTTCATGCCTGACTTTGTCCAATGTGCAATTGTCTAGCAGGTCAACACTTATGTAACCGTTGCTGTCAGAAATATAAACACTAACATATAACTGGCCATCAAGGTAAAGAAAGAGTAAGAAGATATGGCACAAGAAATAATACCTAGAAGCTTTATGCAAAAAAGTATAAACAAAAGCAAATTACACATTGCAAGTTATGTACTTAAATATGGAAGTGTGGACTAGAGTTAATTATGGAGGTTTGATTAATTAAGAACCACTATAATCAGCTATTTGAAACACATTTGCTAAGTATCACTCATTTCAAAAATTTTTATTTATTTTTTTTCTTTTCAAGCTTATGGAACTACTGTGGAGTTCTTGTTGTAATCCCTAGGAAAACTATAAATTTTAATTTTAAGAATCATCAGTTAGTACCTGCAACTGTTAATTCATCAAATATTTATTGAGTGCCAACCTTGCAACAAGCACTGGGTGAAGCTGTGGGAAGACATTACTGTATCATAAGCAATCCCATACACAAGCTGATTATTACACCACAGAGGGAACAACATGGTCTGAAGAGGGCCCTCAAGAGTTGCAGGTTAGAATTACATAATTAGGTGTGAATTCAAGTTTGCAGAGTGCTGCTGAGAAGGTTTAGCTGAATTTTCCCTGGAGTGGGGACGCAGGGAAAGCTCTTTCAAGGTGAGCACTCACATGACTGTAGTTTGGCCAAGAGCTGCTTACATTTCACTACTTCAGGGTGCTATGTGTACATGAGAGTTCAAAGCAATTCATATATGTCTATTGTAACAAATTTTGATCATGTATTAGAAAATTATAGAATAATATTCATAGAAACAAAAAACAGAAGTTATCTGAAATTTGGTGACTATACATATATATTTTTAAAAGATGTCACTTTTCATGCATAAGCACGTAGAACACTTTAGAATTAGAGATTATTTTGACAGAGAGAATTTAATAGATAGTTTTACTTAAAAATATCATTTAAAAATTGTATGGAATGTCAGGGCTGGCCTGGTGGTACAGTGGTTAAGTTCAGCACATTCTGCTTTGGTGGCCCATGGTTTGCAGATTTGAATCCTGGGTGTGGACCTATACCACCCATCAAGCCATACTGTGGTGGAGCCCCACATACAAAATGGAGGAAGATGGGCTCAAGATGTTAGCTAAGGGCCAACCTTCCTCAGCAAAAAGAGGAAACTTGTCAGCAAATGTCAGCTCAGGGCCAATCTTGCTCAGCAAAAAAAAAAGAGAAGAAAGAAAGAAAGAAAAAAAGAAAGGAAAAATAATGAATGCATGTGATTGAGGCAAAAACATTTTTATAGATATATAGGTACATGTTATAATAAATACAATTTAGATATCTAACTTCTGGTATAATATTAAATATAACTTCTACAGGTGGAAAATCATGCATATTCAAGGTTTTCCTAATTATTTTAACTAGCTTTTTGTAAAGCTGGGTTTTGAAATGATATTTCTCTTTTTTTTCTTTCTTCAAATTGGCTTGTTTAGAGATTCATGGATGTACTTAGAATGGAAAGATTTCTAAGTTTAGTTTAAACCTTTCATTAGAGAAGTTTGCTTTATGCACATGTAATGGATTCCTATTTTTTTAATACGTGTGTTTTTAAAATATGATAAAAATGTTAGTCATGTTATCTCTTAGAAAATGAATGTGTTAAAAATGCACGATAAAGTTCAGTCATAGTACAAAATTATCATATCCTACAATGGAAAAAGACGATGTGTGGTGGTGAATTGCTCTTAAAACGCCGGAAGGTTTAGGAGTCTGCTCTCTTTGACTATTTTTTTTTTAATTACTGACTCTGTATTTTTATTAAATTATACATTAAACTATAAGTTGGGTAGATAGGTTAGTTGACATTTTTTATGTTCTTGGAATAAAAATAGGATTTTTTAAAAAGATTTCTCACTTGATTTAGCTATATTTTGTTTTTCAAAACATAAGCGTATCCTATATATATATATGTTCTATTTCTACAGTATGCATCTACTTTATTAGTTAGGGGAAAATGTCAAAGTAAGGTAATAAGTTTAACAAACAAGATCAAATAGCTAAGTAAATTTAATAATATAAGAAACATGTTTCTTGATGTAAATTAAGCTCATTCTACATTTGAGTATAACATTTCATTTTCAAAATAGAACTTTCCTACAATCTTTCAAGTCTCTATGAGACACATTACAAAATAGAGTTGAAAATATACCTTAATGAGATATAATTTTAAATACTATAACCTTTAAATATCACCTATGACAAAGATTTTTTTTTCTTTTTCCTTCTAAATGACCATCAAGAGGGTTTGTGTTACACTAGTATGGATTATCTCTGTCTGAGAATCGTCCAAAATTGATGCCACTGTCATCTCATTTGGATATGATACACTATGAATAGCAAGATAAACAAACAAAAAACTTGGCCACATCCTAATAAAACTAAAGTGACAAAATTCCTTTTCATAACACAGCACCAATCAATCTGAAATTAAAAAAAAATATATGTTCTAAGAAAATTATCTTTTAGGTACTCTCAGTTTTTCTGTGAGAAAAGTCTTCAATGCTAGTCACATGCTTCAGTTTGTCTCTTTTTTTCTCTTGTAAAGATGTGGAGTAATTGAAGAAACAACCTGGTTTTGTTTTATACTAAGAATGTAAGTACCTGGCTAATACTCTACGCACAGCTGCCAAGGATGTCACAGCTGCCAAGGATGTAGCTATGGAAAAAACACAAGGAAAACTGAAAAATAAATAACTGGTTGCTATTTTTAAGCATTTTAATGATAACTAAAAATCATTTGTGTATGGTATCATTAGTTGCATTTAAAGAAAATGGCGTGTAATATTCAATGTATTAATTGATATTATATGTAATATATACACTCAGGACTGAGCACATAATATGATACATAAACTTATATATTTGCGTTTCCTAGCTAGTATAGAATGTGTTTTCAAAAATTAATTATCATTTAAAAGTGATCTGGATTGAATGTAGAGACACTGAAAATGAAAATTCTTTTTCTTTTTTGAGGAAGATTAGCCCTGAGCTAACTACTGCCAGTCCTCCTTTTTTTTTTTTGCTGAGGAAGCCTGGCCCTGAGCTAACATCCATGCCCATCTTCCTCTACTTCATACGTGGGACACCTACCACAGCATCGTGTGCCAAGCGGTGCCAGGTCCATACCAGGGATCTGAACCGGCAAACCCAGGGCCACAGAGAAGCCCAACATGCGAACTTAACCGCTGCACCACCAGGCTGGCCCCCGAAAATGAAAATTCTTATACTATAGTAGTAGATGCTAAAATCCACACCAGAACATAGCAGACCTGTTTATAATTACAGTGTTGAATTTTATAAAAATATTATAAAGCTCTATTCTCCAATTTTTTTTTGAGGAAGATTAACCCTGAGCTAATATCTGCCACCAATCCTCCTCATTTTGCTGAGGAACATCAGCCCTGAGCCAACATCCATGCCCCAGCTTCCTCTACTTTATATGTGGGATGCCTGTCACAGCATGGCTTGCCAAGGGGTGTGTATGTCTACACCCGGGATCTGAACTGGCGAACCCCTGGCCGCCAAAGCGGAACCTGTGAACTTAACTGCTGTGCCACTGGGCCAGCCCCTATTCTCCAATTTTGAAAAGGGAATCTGAAAACCGCAAAGGTTAATGATTCAGGGTCACTCACTAAATGTTGTCAGATTAGGACTAGAATTTATATTTTCTTATTCCAAGAGCAGATCTCTTCTTTTTTATACAACATTGCCTTTTCACAGGAAACGGATCTTTACAGAAGAACATGGAACTCTTTGAGAGTGGAGTGGGTACTTTGATGGAGGAATATATGTCAGTTATGTCACTTCCATTCATATGCATATAACTTCTTTGAAAATCTTAAGTTTTATTTAGGTGAAGTAGATGTACAATAAGCTGCACATGTTTAAAGGGTACAGTTTGACAGGATCTGGCATATGCATTCATCTGTGGAAACATCACCACAATCAACATAAGGACCAATCCTCTCAAAACTTGCCTTTCCTCCTTTTACATTCACATCCTCCCACCTCTCTTGGCTCCCTTGCAACCCCAGTCAACTACTGATCTGCTCTCTGTTACTGTAGATTAGCTTTTATTTTCTATAACATTCTATAAATAGAATGATACAGTATGTATGATTTGGGGACAGGAGTGCTGGCTCCTGTCACTCAGCAAAACTATGTGGAGGTTCACTTACGTTGTATCATTTGTTCACTCCTCTTTTTGCTGAGTAGTGTTCCATTGTAAGTGTTCCATTGTAATATACAAGTTCATCTGTTCTAAGTTGACAAGTATTTGTGGTGTATCCCATTTTTGACTGTTATACATAAAACATTTGAGTAAAAGTACTTGCTTTGATAAATATTTTTATTTATCCTGGGCCACCAAAGCAGAGTGCGGGAGATTAACTGCTACATCCCTGGGCTGGCGCCATTTGTATGTGTTTTAGTGATTGGTTTTTAGGCTATGTCTAAGAAATCTTTGCCTAACTTAAGTTCACAATTCCACTTGTTTTTATCTAGGCATTTTAAAGTTTCAGGTTTTTCATTTGGTATAGGATCTATTTTGACTTAACTTTTGTATATGGTGAGTTAATAATTCTTCTTAACATTTAGTGACATTTATTAGTGAAGCCATGTGAGCCTGGAGTTTTCTTCTTGAAAGTTTTAAACTATAAATTTAATTTCTTTAATAGATATAAGGCTATTTATCTTATCTATTTCTTCTTGAATAAACTTTTATAGTTTTAGTCTTTCAAAAAATTTATCCATTTCCTCTCAATTATCAGATTTACTTATACAATTGTCCATGACAATATACAATTGTCCATAACATCCCCTTATTACTATTTTAATATCTGTCAAATATGTAGTGATTTAATTTGTGTACATCATGATGTTGGTAATTTGTGTTTCCTCTCTTTCAGCCTTGAGCAATTTGACTAAGGTTTATTAATTTAGTTGATATTTTCAAGGCTTGTATCTTTCCAGGGGCGTCTGTGATGACTTCTTAATTTCACTCTTATATGCAGTTGCTTTTGAATGCCCTAATCTTTAAAGTCTGGCTCCTGAAAGGGGAAAAAGAGAAAAAGGAAGGGTGGGTACAAAAGTACGCTGGGCTTTCAATTGCTTTGAAATCACTTCAGCTGGAGGGGCAGGGCTTGCAACAATGAGGGGAAGTTACAGCAACAACGGCTACCCACCTCTTTGTGTGGACTTTTGAAGTCAGAAGCAGTAAGCAGTGATCAGAGCACAGATCCCCAATATTTGGAGGACAAGGTCCTTTTTGTTGAAGTAACATGTGCTGCACAACGACCTGCCACAGGGCTGGGAGGTGGGAGGTGCGTAGCTGTTGCAGAGCAGAGCTAAAATTGACGGAAATTAACCACAATTGATCCTCCACGCCTTCCTTTAAAGCTTGCAAGACTTCCATAGACTCCAGAGTCCCAAAATAGTTACATCAGATCGATTCTTCCACTGCAATTATTACCTCAATGAGACAGATTCCAGATGCTTCCTACTCTGCCATCTTCCCAGAATCCTCCTCCTATGTTAAGTCAAATTTAAAGCAGGGTTTTTTTCCCCAAAAGACTTAGAATCACATATGGTGAGATTCAAATTCTGATTCTGCCATTCAATAGGTCGATAACCATGAACAAGAGGCTTGAATTCTTTAAACTCCATTTTTTCTGTTTCTTACCAATAAAATGGGGCTATTACTATTAATCTGGAACACATTTATTGGATTAAAATATTTAATTTATCTGAAATAGACGAATAATGTCTGGTGTATAGTAGGTACTAAATTAATGGTAGCCATTATTATGAGGTTATTTTTACACATTTAACAACACCTTAAATTTTGTATACCATAAGGCATTTACAAAATACTCATGCAAAATCAAGGAAAATATAAATACAGAAAAGTAACATGAAAAAGGAGAAAAGAGATAAAAAGAAAGATGTAAAAGCTATTACATGATGTTTGACAAAAATGAACAAACCATAAATATATATCTATATTATCGATGTGATAGTCTGGAAAAATCTTGACATGATTTTCTTTAGATTCTGCTACTTTTACCCCCCAAACAGGATGTTCATTTTGTGAAAGAGAATTTCTGGCCATCAAATGATTAATCACAGGGAAACATATACTTTCATACTTGACTAATTCCTTACAAGAGTAACGAAAAGGAGTTCCACTGGGCATAGGGTAGTTCGAGAATAACTCTCATATTTTTCTATCATCATATTTATAATTTAATTACTCAGTTTTTAAGGAACTGTGTAAGGATTCTGTTTATAATGATAGTGTTTGAAATGTCTTTAAATATTAGGCTTTTCCTATAAAACTGACCTTTCCTAATGATTTGAATATATAGATGGCCTTGAATTCTACGTGTAATTTTAAGCATTGTCAGCGGTAACATAAGTATGGGAGAAATTTGTCTGAATAATATTTCACTAATATGTCACCTTCACAGGTAATTTTAGATAAATCATGGAAAACCCTTTGTCCTACTCACAGTAACTTGGCAGAAGAAAAATACATTTCATTACTTTTTTTCTGATTTTGAAACATGGTACAGTTGAAAGGAAATAAATAGATATTGTTAGATGTTTCTTGGATAACATATATTGTCTACTATTACTTCATTACATCTTTACTACCAATCGTTATTATAATTTGCTTTAAATGTAAAATAGGAAGTGATGACATACTTCATATATCTAAGCAAATAAACCACTGTTAAAAGTATAAGGATGAAATAGTACATTATCTTTAAAATTATTCTTAATAAGACAAATGGAATGTGTCGTATTGGGATATATGATTTATTTCCTCAAAATAATAGGAACATATTTTTTCTGAACTAAGTAATTAATTAGCACTTATTAGCTACCTTATTTCATGTTTGTTAATAAGGACATAAAGGAAATGAACATTGATGAGACTTCCATGATGAAAAGGAAAACAGAATTCTTCATTGGAAGAGTATGAGCTAAGTATATATCACTAATGGCTTTTCACATTTAAGAAAAATATGCTTTCTGATCTTCTCAGTTTTTAAATGTAGATATGTAAAAATAAACTTTTTGATATGTCTCTTTCTAGGAGAACCACTGAAAAACAAAAATCTTTTAATTTTTTTTAGTTATTTGTTTTTTTTAAGCTGAACAGTGAAAGATATAGGAATGTCTATTCCTTCCTCTCTCCACCATCATTTTTGTCTTTTTGTTTGGATAAATTCTATCAACACACTTTCAAGATTACTGATTATTTACCCTGGTGAATCTAGTCTGTTCTTAAGCTCACTGCAAGAATACTTCTTTTATGATGCTGTCTTTTCTAGCATTTGCTTTTTCTACGTACTCATCTTTCTGCTGAAATTCATCATTTGCTCATGGGTTATCCACTTCTTCCATTTCATTTTAAAACATATTTATAATAGTTTTATTTACTTCCTTGTCTGAAAATTCCAGCAGCTAATTCATCTTTGGGTTTCTTCTATTGACTATTTCCTCTTTTGTACATGGTTTAGAATTACTTGTTTTCGTGTGTGTCTTACATTTTTTTACTATATAGTAGATATTTTATTTAAGAGTATCATAGAGGTTCAAGCAAATAATATTTACCCCAGCAAAGGGCACACTCTTTCTTCTGTCAAGCAAATTGTGTCAGAAATTGTCAATATAATATTTAATAAAATTGGATATAGGATTGGTTGCATCTTTAGTTATTTTCAGCTTACCATTGGCTTCAAATATTTTTGACCGTGGGATCAAGACTTCCCCTGCAGAGAAATCCATAGAATTCTTTAAGTTTTATAGCTGTTTTCCTAGCCTTCTGAGACCTTTGAGGGTCCTTTCTAGTTTACAGTCTGTCTGCCATGTTTTTCTAGCACCAGGAAGTTTTCTTTGCTTTCAAGTCCAGCTCCTCGTTGTATGCACTCTGTGAGCTCTCTCTTCCCTGTTGTCTACCCTTCCCAACACCCCACCTTCAGGGGGCTGCTGCAGTGGACTCAGGGAATATGTGGGATGTCCCAGCTCTCAACAATCTTACACTATTAACAGCCTGGGTTAAAGGAAGGCTCTTAATGCTTCAGAGAGCTCTTTCTCAACTCTTCTTCTCTGCTCAGAGCCTTCTGTGGACAAACCCATGCACTTGTGAAGGCCTGTGTGTCTTATGCTGCCATTAAGGATTCGCTAAACTTTCGTCTGGTTTCTCTTTATGGCCATCAATGATGGTTCTGTCTTTTTATTTCCACTCTACCAGAGATGAGTCTTCTTTGACGGGCTTGGGTCTTGCTGAAATTTGGTACTTTTATGTTTCTTTGCATTCTTAGCTTTTTGTGGGATTAAAAAACATGACTTTGTAGCTAATCAACCTTTTGTTACTAGGGTTGAAGCAACAGTGCCTTGTAACATCTACATTTTAACCAGACTTGGAAATCCTAGTAATTTCAATTTTA
The DNA here is from genome assembly GCF_041296265.1 of Equus caballus. Lineage (NCBI taxonomy): Eukaryota > Metazoa > Chordata > Mammalia > Perissodactyla > Equidae > Equus > Equus caballus. Next base: position 75,639,530 of record NC_091700.1, read on the forward strand.
CCTCTCCTTTTATAAGTTAAAATCATTTAAGGAAAAATACAAATATATTATATTTTTTTCAGTTGTGTGTATTTACCAAAGTCAAACTTTATGATATCAACACACGTTATATTTATTTTCTCTAAGACTGTTCATTTGTGTCTATTTGTTAGGTCTGCATTGTAAGCCTTTTTTGATTGCTGACTAGGAATTATGTTTCTCTTCTGCTTCACAGAAACTCTCATGGTGTTAGCATATAGTACAACACTAATGAATACTTATTGGTGAGTAACACTAGAGTATAATTTTAATTTGCTAACTTTGTAACAATTTTCAATATACAAATGTGATTACCTTTAAAAATAATTCATTGTTTTAATCTTGGATTTATTCCAAATGATTTTTCTTTCTTCATTTCTTTAGAGAATACAGTGCTGCACATAAGTATTGTATCTCATTATATCAATATTTATCTTTCATCACAAATACAATTTTGAAATTACCTCTAGGGCTATGAAGACATGAAGTTGAAATATTATATTGCAGGCAACACCAGGATATTTTTCTCAAATTTATTCATATTCATTAATTAATCATAGCAGTTTTCCCTCTAATACTGACAGGAGCTACAGCCTAATTCTCTAGGCTAAGGACAATAGCTGTTCTTTTCTTTTCTAAACCAAGAAAAAAATTCTTTTGATTTACTCAAATGGTTTTGTAGAATTGTGGTATGGAATCCTTCACAAATAGAGTATGACCACGTGACAAGTTTATTTCATTAACACACTGGACATGAAGTTTACGTTAACTCTAATTCTCCAATTGATGAGAAGTAGAAACTCTTAGAAGTGCCTACTATACTTTAGTATCCTCCACATCTCTATATTTGGATAGGCCAGGCTACTTTGACAGTGTAATGGGGAAAAACATAGCGTGTGTATTATTTGGCTAAGAGTATTGATGTTTATATTTCTCTTGGTATTTGTGGTGAAGTTAAGGGAAATCGTACTGTTTTCTTAGTCATTTTACTATCTAATTTGAAATAAATCTTAGTTTACCTGTGTTGACTAAACTGCGTGCAAAAAACTAAAGCTAAAACCTAAAGATCTCTACCAGGTTGTCTTACACAGGTCTGTTTTAGACAGCTTATTACCCATAAATTATTGCAAAATTAATAATTATTTATGTTTATAAAATGACATCGAAGTTTACATTTTGTTGACCCAAATAAGAAATAAAACTGTTTAGAAAATAAAACCAATAGAATGGAGAAAAGTATTAACACATTTGCTTTGAAAATTATAGGAGTGTATTTCTGGAGAGCTAAAAACTCCCATAGTGGAAGCATTTTTATTCTTTCAAATTTTTTTCTACTGGAAATTCAAGTGCTAATGCTGTCAACTTCAAAAGCAAGGTCAAATGTGATGCAATTTGAAATGAATGTGCTACTAACTTTAAAATGCTTTAAGAAAGAAGTCTATAGCTGATGACTGCAGTGTATAACATCTTTGATTTTTGCAATTTTTTTTTATTGTGCACTTAACTGTTCAACTTTGTTATGTGGTCATTTATCACCTAACTCCAGCTTTTGAGACAAAAGTGATAATTTATCATTTTATGTGATTCCACGTTTCACTAGATTATAACTTTTTCTTAAAGACAGTTACAAGGGGTAGAATTTAATTTTCTTAATTATGTATTTTTGGGAAAAATCTATATAAATGAAGTAATTTTGTCTGATTCATTTTCTATGAATTTAATTCATTTCCTACAGGTACAAAATGATAATTATTACCAAAATTTTAAAAATTTAAATATTCCATTAAATTACCAATCCATTTGTTCTTGCCACAAGATTGGAAATTCCTCAAGGACAAAGACGATTGATAATACAGTCAAAGATTGTAATCATTATAAATGGAGAGATAGGCTATTTTATTTTAAATTATCAGATAATTAAAATATGCAATATTGCTTAGTTTTTTTCATTATTAATAATAAAACTGGATGAAAAAATTCCATGGAAAAATATGATTAGGAAGTGACCTCAGAAAATGGCTGAAGAAGATGTCTCTTGCTCATATTTCTCCCTCAAGGACAACGGTTTAGCATCCATCCACAGACAAAAGTACCTTTGTGGGAGCTGTGGGATTTAGCACCATGTGCCAAGGGACCCGGGAGGGGTTTTGCCTACCCATGTATGGGATAATGGGTTTACAGACCTCCATCCTGGCTGTGGACACTGAGGTAGCCCATGAACCAGCTCTAGACCCTCTTTGGCTGCAGTCTTGAGCCCCTGGAAAACACTGACTTATACAATCACCCATGGATGAGAGAGCCTTTGTGGAAGTTCAGTAGTCTGGTGGACAAGTTCCAGCACATTGTTGGAGCAAAAAGTCTGAGATTGGACTTATTTGAGAGGGTAAGAAGAACAGTTTGACTTTACCTGTGTCACCCAACCCTCAAGGTGACAAAACTCAGCGCCTAGAGAGCCCTTTTTCTCCTGTGGGGGAAAGTGAGAGCATGTGAGGGAGTGCCCAGCTTCTCTAGCTGGATGAGACACTGCCAAAGAGACTCTTTTCTCTCTTGCCCCATCCACAGCACTGAGCACGAGCGCATGACTGGGGCTGGTGAGGGGTGGGAGGACAGCCCCCAGGGCTTGGAATGGAAGGTGTCCAGGGGATGCGGATCCTGTTAACAGCATCAGGGACTCCATCGGGAGGACTTCACATGAGCCACTGGGACACATCACATGTGAATACCCCCAACTGCCCCATGAATCCCTAGCACTCTGGGTGCCTCAACCACACACTCACACACTCACACACCCTATGGCCAGCTCCCTGTGTGCACTTGCAATGGTGCAAGAGCAAGATTTGACTGGTGGCTGGTGAGCACGTGCAGAAAGCCAGCCTGAATCTGCGGACCAGAGGGAAACCACAAACTTGAGCATTGAGCACTGCTCTTTGGAAAGCAAAAAGAGGCCGTCAGCTCCCACCCTGGTTAATTGTAGGATTGTGAGAAGGCATATAAGCTGAAGAATTCTGCCACGAGAGACAGCAAGAAGTGTGGAGCAGGCCTATCCCTAGAAGGTCTGAGAAAGCCTCAGAATCCCTGGCAGACCAGCGGAAGGTATTTCTCTCCTCAAGTCAGACAGTTGAGACTGGAGGAGGCGACTGTTTCTTCAAATGCTAAGACAGCAACGCAAATCTTCGAGGAACGTGAAAAATCAAGGAAACGTGACACCAGGAAAAGAGCACAACAATCTTCCAGTAACCAACCTCAAAGACATGGAGTTTTGCGCAATAAAGAACTCAAAATAGCTGTTTTAAGGAAACTCATTGAGCTACAAGAAAACACGGAAAAGCAATTCAATGAAATCAATCCTAATTCTGATTACGTATCCAAAGGGAATGAAATCCGGATCTTGAAAAGATATCTGCGCTCATATTCATTACATCATTATTTATAGTAGCCAAGCTATGGATACAACCTAAATGTTCTTTCACGGATGACTGCATAAAGAAGAGGTGAGATATTTAACAAGGGGATATTATTCAGTCAGGAGAAAGAAGGAAATCTTGCCCTTTGTTACAACATGGATGGATCTTGAGAGAATTATGCTAAGTGAAATAATTCAGACAGAGAAAGACCGATACTGTATGATATCACTTATATGTGGAGTCTAAGAAAGCTGAATTCATAGAAACAGAGAGTACAATGGTGATTTCCGGATGTTGGGGAGTTTGGGAAATGGGGAGATGTTGGTCAAGGGTACAAACTTACAGTTATAAGTTGAGTAAGTTCTGGGTATCTAACATACAGCATGAGGACTGTGGTTAACAATGCTTGAAAGTTATATACTTGAAAGATACAAAGACAGTATATTTAAATGTTTCACCACACACAAAAACTCATAATTACGTGACATGGTGGAGTTATTAACTAACTCTATTTTGATAATCATTTTGCAATATATTATATATCAAATTATCACATTGTATACCTTAATATTACATAATGTTAAATGTCAGTTATATCTTATTAAAGCTGTAAAAAACATGTAAAATTTAAAAAAAGAATATGATAAGAAAATTAAGAAGGAGAATAACAATGGAAAAAAATTTTTACAGCTGTGAAAAATTTAAATATATAATTAGTAAAATAATAGAATTAAATACTGTAAACAAAAACTAAATATTTTTTGAATTACCTATAGAGAAAATCAATATGGAAAATCAAATTGTACCAATAAAAGAGGTTAAACAGTCATTAAAATGTATCTTTGCATGGTAGGAGTGACCTCATGGAAGATTTTAGAGTAGGCCTCCACACCGCTCATCAAGCCATGCCATGGCAGCATCCCACATACAAAATAGAGGAAGATTGGCAACAGATGTTAGGTCAGGGATAATCTTCCTCACCAAAAAAAAAAAAAAAAAAAAAAGATTTGGAAAAGTCACTAAATAAATGAAAACTGTACACACACACCACACCCACCACCCTAGCCCCTTCCTGACAAGCAACATCAGCAATCCTGGGGAAGGAAAATTATCTAAAAAGAGTTTAAAAGTTCCATTATGTAAATGGAGAAATAAAGAGAATATGCAGCTCTACCTCATTATTTTTCCTAGTCTATTAACTTTTCTAAAGAAGTAAAAAAGAAAACATCTAACTTCTGGAAAAAAAAAAAAAACCCACAAGTATCAAGTACTATACTATCCAAATGAACGTTATTTGAGGGCTCTTGCTCTCTGTTTTTCCAATAGTCTGAGCTTAACCCTCTCCAGCCAACCACAGTTTACACTAGTAATATATGGCTTAAATGCTTTATAATTTTGTCCCTATGTCACAGATCACATTAATATCTCTGCCTGGAATGGTTCTTGAAATCTAACTTTGCATTTTGCTTTTCATGCCAGGAAATATGCATATTTCAGTCTCATTAAAATCACTCTACATCTGTCAAATATACCACCACCATTTAGTAACTCTGAACTGATTTTCTAGTAGAGAAAAAATACAATCAACATAGAAGAAAAAGAAGACATCCTTGACTTCACCTTGATATCTGAACAAGTTTTCTCAAGATGGCAACTTTGGGGAAGACATGCCATTGTCCCTCAAGATATATAAGACTTCAAAACAGCTGTCAGGGAAATTTCCTGGGTTTAAAAGAAGAAATAAAATGCTTATTTAGGGAACTTAGCTAAAACTTTTGACTATCAGACCCACAAGAATTTGATGTTTCTTTTCAGCCAAAAAACAAAGGGAACTGTGAAAACGAATAAAAATGAATTTTGACCCCCAGGAATTGTCTTTAATAGATAGTCATTTGCCTAAGGCACTGATTCTCAAGATAAATTCTACAGTATCCTGGTTGTCTCTGAGAACTTTTTATGAGCTATGTGAGATCAAAACTAATATCAAAATCATACTAAGACATTATTTTTCTTTTTTACTGTTTCGACATTTTACATGATGTTACAAAAGCGCCGATGGGTAAAACTGCTGACACCCAAGTGTTAATCAAGACGGTGGCAGCGGACCATTCCAGAAGTCATTGTACTTTGTGCCGGTACACATTTTCAGTAAAGAAAAATTCTAGTTTCACTCATTGCCCTTGATTAAGTGGGAATATTATTAATGTTATTAAATCATGAACCTTGATTACATAGCTCTTTAATTTTCTGTTTGCTGAAAAGTAAAGCACGTATATAGTGATTCTGCTGGATACCAAAGCAAAATAGTTTTTACCTGTGATTGACTCATGAAATGAACCAGCCATTTTTGCATGGAAAATCATTTTTAATTAAATAACACCCATTACAATGATATGCGCCCAACTTAGTCTATTTTAAATTCTAACATCAAGACAGTAGCATATAACTCAAAATTTGCTCCAGGATATTAATATAAAATTCACTTTATGGAGATATATATGTGTATATACGTGTGTGTGCACACAAATTAGAAAAGTTTGGATGTATTATTAATATATACACTGAGTTTTTCAGCAGTATAAGAAAATAATCCAATTTTAAGCTGTGCTGATTTTTGTAAACTTCCTGCTCAGCCTCACTTCATGAGCCCAAATCCCAAGCGTAGCATCTGGGTACAATGCTGCTTTACCTCACTTTTTCCTACTCAATGTTTGTATTCACAGACTGTCAGGCAAAGCTGTCTCTGCAAGTTCTTCATATCTTCTCTTACATTTCCCTCTGTGTGTGTGGTTTTTTTTTGTTGTTGTTAGTGGATCCAGGGTTGGTCTCCCCTGATGTCTAAAATTGCTCTCTATCTCAATTGTAATCCAGCTCTTCTGTCCTCCAGTTTAGGGTAGTAATTTCTAGACTTGACTGTATAAACGTATTGGAAATCTTGAAAAGAACGCTAGCAGAAATAGTTCTTTCTTCTAAAAGGAAATTAAAGCATTTGACTATCTCTAAATTCCGTAGTAAGTCAAAACTCAGAGTGAAAGTCAAGTTCCTTCATAAACTGGGATCTGCTAATCTTTCCATTTACTTTTTTTTAAAAAATTTTTTATTGCAGTAACATTGGATTATAACATTATGTAACTTTCAGGTGTACATCGTAATAGATTTTGAATTCTGTGTAGATTACATCATGTTCACCACCCAAAGACTAATTATAATCCATCACCATACATGTGAGCCTAATCACCCCTTTCGCTCTCCTCCCTCCTCTCCTTCCCCTCTGGTAACCACCAAACCAATTTCTATTGCTATGTGTTTGTTTGTCATTGTTTTTATCTTCTACTTATAAGCAGGATCACATGGTATTTGACTTTCTCCCTCTGATTTATTTCACTTAGCATAATACCCTCAAGGTCCATCCATGTTGTCACAAATGGCCAGATTTCATTTCTTATGGCTGAGTAGTATTCCGTTGTGTATACATACGACATCTTTATTCATTTTGTCCCTTGATGGGCACCTAGGTTGCTTCGAAGTCTTGGCTATTGTGAATAATGCTGCAATGAACATAGGGGTGAGTGTATCTTTACGCCTTTGCATTTTCAATTTCTTTGGATAAATACCTAGCTGTGGAACAGCTGGATCACATGGAATATCTAGTCTTAATTTTCTGAGGATACTCCGTACTGCTTTCCATAGTGGCTGCACCAGTTTGCACTCCCACAAGCAGTGAACAAGTGCTTCCTTCTCTCTACATCTTTCCAACACTTATTTCCTGTCTTGTTAATTATAGCTATTCTGACCGGAGTGAAGTGATACCTCATTGTGCTTTTGATTTGCGTTTCCCTGATAGCTAATGATGTTGAACATCTTTTCATGAGCCTGTTGGCCATCTGTATATTTTCTTTGGACAAATCTCTGTTCAGATCTTTTGTCCAGTTTTTAATTGGGCTGTTGGTTTTTTTGTTGTTGAGAAGTGTGAGTTCTTTGTATAGTTTGGATATTAACCCCTCATCTGATATGTGTTTTGCAAGCATCTTCTCCCAATTGCTAGGTTGTCTTTTCATTTAGTTGATGGTTTCCTTTGCTGTGCAAAAGCTTTTTAGTTTGATGTAGTACCATTTGTTTATTTTTTCTTTTATTTCCCTTGCCTGGTCAGACATGGGACTTGAAAATATGCTTCTAAGAACGACGTTAAAGAGTGTACTGCCTATGTTTTCTTCTAGAAGTTTCACGGTTTTGGGTCTTACATTCAAGTCTTTAATCCATTTTGAGTTGATTTTTCTGCATGGTATAAGGGAATGTCTACTTTCATTCTTTCACATGTGGCTGTCCAGTTTTCCCAGCACCATTTATTGAAGAGACTCTCCTCTCTTCTTTGTATGCTCTTGGCTCCCTTGTCGAAAATTAGCTGTCCATAAAAGTGTGGGTTTATTCCTTGGCTTTTGATTCTGTTCCATTGGTCTGTGTGTCTGCTTTTGTGCTAGTACCATACTGTTTTGGTTACTATGGCTTTGTAGTATATTGTGAAATCAGGGAGTTTGAAACCTCCAGCTTTATTCTTTTTTTCTCAGGAGTCCTTTGGCTATTCACGGTCTTTTGTTGTTCCATATAAATTTTAGGACTCTGTTTTCTCTCTGTGAAAAATGTTGTTGGAACCTTGATAGGGATTGCATTGAATCTACAGATTGCTTTAGGAAGTCTGGACATTTTAACTATGTTAATTCTTCCAATCCAAGAGCATGGAATATCTTTCCATTTCTTTCTGTCTTCTTCAATTTCTTTCAACAATGTTTTATAGGTTTTAGAGTACAGATCTTTTGCCTCTTTAGTTAAGGTTATTCCTAGGTATTTTATTCTTTTTGTTGCAATTGTAAATGGGATTGTATTCTTAATTTCACCTTCTGCTACTTTGTGGTTAGTATATAGAAATGCTACTGATTTTTGTCTGTTGATTTTGTATCCTGTGAGTTGACTGTATTCATTTATTATTTCTAAAAGTTTTTTAGTGGATTTCTTAGGGTTTTCTACATGTAAAATCATGTCGTCTGCAAAGAGTGATAGTTTCACTTCTTCTTTTCCAATTTGGATCCCTTTTATTCCTTTTTCTTGCCTGATTGCTCTGGCTAGGACTTCCAATACTATGTTAAATAAGAGTGGTGACAGTGGGAATCCTTGTCTGGTCCCTGTTGTTAGAGGGATAGCTTTCAGTTTTTCTCCATTGAGAATGATATTAGCTGTGGATTTGTCATACATGGCCTTTATTATGTTCAGGTATTTTCCTTCTATACCCATTTTATTTAGAGTTTTTATCATACATGGATGCTTTATCTTGTCAAGTGCTTTTTCTGCATTTATTGAGATGATCAGGCAATTTTTATGCTTCATTTTGCTATTCTGGTGTATCATGTTGATTGATTTGTGGATGTTGCAGCATTCCTGCGTCCCTGGAATAAAATCCACTTGATAAGGATGTATGATCTTTTTAATGTATTGGTGTATTCAATTTGCTAGTATTTTGTTGAGGTTTTGTGCATCACTGTTCATTAGTGATATTGGCCTGTAATTTTCTTTTTTTGTGTTGTGCTGGTCTGGTTTTGGTATCAGGATAATGCTGACTTCATAGCATGAGTTAGGAAGCTTCCTCTCCTCTTCAATTTTTTGGGAGAGTTTGAGAAGGATAGGTATTAAGTCTTCTTTGAATGTTTGGTAGAATTCACCAGGGAAGCCATGTCATCCTGGACTTTTATTTGTGATTGCTGTTTCAATCTCCTTACTGCCGATTTCTCTATTCAAATTCTCTACTTCTTGGTCCAGTTTTGAAAAGTTGTATGATTCTAAGAATTTATCGATTTCTTCTAGATTATCCAATTTGTTGGTGTATAGTTTTTCATAGTATTCTCATAATCTTTTGTATTTCTGAGATGTCTGTTGTAATTTCTCCTCTTTTGTTTTTGATTTTATTTATTTGAGCCTTCTCTCTTTTTTTCCTGGTAAGCCTAGCTAAATTTTGTCAATTTTGCTTATCTTTTCAAAGAACCAGCTCTTGGTTTCATGAATTTTTTCTGTTGTGTTTTTGCTCTCTATTGCATTTATTTCTGCTCTCATTTTTATTATTTCCTTCTTTCTGCTGATTGGGGGCTTTGGTTGTTCTTCTTTGTCCAGTTCCTTTTATTTGGATTTTCTGTTTATTTGGATTATACTGTTTATGTGGGATTTTCTTGTTTGTTGAGATAGGCCTGAATTGCTATAAACTTCCCTCTTAGAACTGCTTTTGCTGTATCCCATAGATTTTAGCATGTCATATTTTCATTTTCATTTGTCTCCGGGTATTTTTTTATTCCTCTTTTGATTTCCTCATTGACTCAATCGTTGTTCAGTAGCGTTTTGTTTAATCTCCACATTTTTGTGGCTTTTCTGATTTTCTTCCTGTAGGTGATTTCTAGTTTCATACCTTTGTGGTCAGAAAAGATGCATGGTATCATTTCAATCTTCTTAAATTTATTGAGACTTATTTTGTAGCCTAATAAGTGGTCAGTCTTGGAGAATGTTCCATGTGCATTTAAAAAGAATGTATATTTTGTGATTTTTCAATGGAATGTTCTATATATGTCTACTAAGTTCATGTGATCTAATGTGTCCTTTAAGGCTAGTGTTTCCTTTTTGATCTTCTGTTTGGATGATCTATCCATTGGTGTAAGTGGAGTGTTAAAATCCCCTACTATTATTGTGTTCCTATTTCTCCTTTTATATCTGTTAACAATTGCTTTATATATTTAGGTGCTCCTATGTTGGGTGTGTAGATATTTACAAATGTTATCTTCTTGTTGAATTATTCATTTTATTATTATGTAGTCCCCTTATTTGTCTCTTATTACAGTTTTTGTTTTAACTCTATTTTGTCTAAGTATTGCTACCCCTGCTTTCTTTTCTTTGCCATTTGCATGGAGTATCTTTTTCCATCCTTTCACTTTCAGTTTGAGTGTCTCTAGGTCTGAGGTGCGTCTCTTGTATGCAGCATTATATAGGTTTTGTTTTCTTATCCAATTGGCCACCCTATGCCTTTTGATTGGAGGATTTAGTCCATTGACAATTAAAGTAGCTGTTGATAAATATGTATTTATTGCCATTTTATTACCTTTTTTCTGGGTATTTTAGCTGTTCTTCTCTGTTCCTTTCTTCTTCTCTCACTCTCTTCCCTTGTGGTTTGATGGCTTTCTTTAGCAACATGTTTAAATTCTTTCCTCTCAATTATTTGTTTACTTATTATGGGTTTCCAGTTTTTGATTACTATGAGGTTCCTACATAATATTCTATGTATATAGCAATGTATATTTAGTTGATAGTCTCTTTAGCTGGACCTCTTCTAAAAGCTGTACTCTTTTAGTCCTCTCCTCCCACATTTTATGTTTTTGAAATCATATGTAATCTCTTGTTTTTAGTGTGTCTATCCATTACCCTCTTATCATTGAAATAGCTAATTGTAGTACTTTTATCTTTTAACCTTCATATTATCTTCATAGGTTGTTGATCTGCTACCTTGACTATATTTTTGCTTTTACCAGTAACTTTATTGCTTGTGTTTTTATTGTGTGATAATTTTCTTACCCTATTTGTGGTCTTCTTTTTCTCACTTAAATATATCCCTTCAGCATTTCTTGTAGAACTGGTTTCTTGGTGATAAACTCCTTTAATTTTTGCTTGTCTGGGAAGCTCTTTATCTTTCCTTCCATTCTGAATGATAACCTTGATGGATAGAGTATTCTTGGCTGAAACTTTTTTCCCTTCAGCACTTTAAATATGTCATGCCACACTCTTCTACCTGTAGAGTTTTGGCTGAGAAGTCCACCAATAGCCTTATGGGCTTTCCTTTGTATGTCACTTGTTGTCTTTCTCTTGCTGCTTTTAGGATTCTCTCTTTATCTTTAATTTTGGACATTTTCATTCTAATGTGTCTTGGTGTGGGCCTCTTTGGGCTTATCTTGTTTGGTGCTGTCTGTGCTTCCTGAACTTGGATGTCTGTTTCCTTCCTTAGATTAGGAAAGTTTTCAGCTATTATTTCTTCAAATAGATTCTCTGCCCCTTTGTCTCTCTCCTCTCTTTCTGGGACATCTATAATACAAATGTTAGTGTGCTTGATATTGTCCCAGAGTTCCCTGAGACTGTTCTCATTCTTTTTAATTCTTTTTTCTTTTATCTCTTCAGATTGAGTGATTTCCTCTAGTCTTTCATCCAGCTTGATGAACTGTTCTTCTGTTTCATCTGCTCTGCTATTGAGTCCCTCTAGTGAATTTTTCATTTCCAGTATTGTAATTTTCATTTCTGATTGTTTTTTTTATATTTTCCAAGTCTTTGTTGACATTCTCACTGTCTTCATCCAGTCTTCTCCCAATATCATTGAGCATCCTTGTGAGTTTTTGTTTGAACTCTTTGTCAGGTAGATTGCTTATTTCTGTTTCATTTAATGCTTTTTATGGGGTTTAGTCCTGTTCCCTTGCTTAGAATGTATGCCTTTGCCTCCTCATTATACCTCTTTCTCTGTGCTTATATCTATGTATTAGGTGACTCAGCTATGTCTCCTGATCTTGGAGAAGTGGCTGTATATAAGAGATGTCTTTTGAGGCCCAGCAGTGTACTTGCCTCTTGTCACTAGTCCAAATGATCCAGGAGTGACTCCTTTCTGGGCTACTTGTGTCTTTCTGCTCTGGCAGTGTTCCTCTTATTGTAGGTACCCAGGGAATCTAGTCTTTCCCTCCTTGGCTGACTGTTTGTAAATTGGGTTTGAGGAGCCCCAGCACTGTTGGCTACAAGGTCTAATAGCACATTTGTGTTGCAGTTTTCCTGTTAATTGGATAGGTACCCAGGGTAGCTGGTTGCTAGGCTCAGGGGCTTATAGTTGCTATAGGCCTCAGGCCTGCAAGGCTGTTGTCAGCTGTTTTAGGATTGCAGCAGAGTGAGGCTGGCCATAGGCATGGGAGCACCCAATTGTTTCAGGCTTTGGTAGGTGGAGCTGATACTCTTTGTGGCTGTTTGTGAAGCACAGGTCTTCTGCCACTGATAAGGCCCACCTCCCACAGGTCCACACACACCGTCAATACAATCCTGGCCTGTGCACACTTCCTGACCCCCTGGAGCATATCCAGTCACCCCAATGCAGAGGCCCCCACCTCTCCACAAATGCCCCCCCCACAGTTCACCTGGTCCTCACACAGGCCCTGCCCCACAGAGGCGGACATACTTGCCTGCCTGTAGAGGACCCAGACATCCAGTCTATGCAGGCCAACAAGTAGCCTGAGGGCTAGCTGTTGGGTGGGGCCAGTCCCTAGGGCAGGCTGCCTGCCCTGGCTGAACTGGATTAAATCTGTGCTCTAGTGAGTGTAGCAGACCCTGGGCTAACAGGCAAGGGAAAGAGCTTCAATGGCGTCTGCCAGCATATGTGTTAGCACACCTGTACTAGGTCACTACAATGGTTGCCACCAAAGTCTCAGTCTCTGGAAAGGTCTCACCTCTCACCGAGATGCACCCAGAGCCTATCAGGTGAGTCTTTCTTCACCAAAGGACTGTACAGCCTTCTTTCTGGTGATTTTATGTTGCTCTCTGAGACAGGTGAATTTTTCCCCAGGCACTTTAAAAGCCAGGTTTTTTCAGCTTTCATCTGATATCTTTTCTGGAGGTATTCTCTGGTACAGTTAATAGCTAGTGAAGCCAGATAGTAGGACCCTCGTCTCAGGTGTGCTGAGTCTGAAGGATGCTTATAACAGTAACAGGCACTTGCTTAGGTCCTAGCTCCTCCAGGGAGGGCTGCATACCTTCTGATGACTCCTGCCTGGCTGGCTGTGAATCTCTTCAGCTCATGAAGTTGGCTGTTTTTCTCTCCAAAAGGAATTTTGGCCTCAGTCAGGACTGTCCCTTGTTGTGTGGGTTCTTTTAATCAGGTTTTCAGTTTTCTTTCCACAGTAATTTTTCCAAAAATAGTTGTGACCTGATTGTTTCGTGTGAGGAGGTGAGTTCAGAGTCTGCCTACACCACCATCTTGACAAGATGTCCTCCCCTTTGCTTTTCTAAACACCACACTTTAGATTCTTAATACGTGATCATTTTGTTTGTTTTGTTTTCCAAATTATTGCCTTCTCTACCCCTACTTTTTAGCACAGGCTATGTTCTAGAACTAAAATGTCTGCTTCTTCATTTTCCCCTTAATATTTCACTGGGTTACTTCCTCTCATCTTTTAGCCCTCAGCTTAAAAGCATCACAGGTTATCTTACTTGATACTCACATAGACCCAATAAAATTGATGTTATGTCAATCCTATTTTATAAGGGATCAAACTATTGCTCAAAGAAACTTAAATCCACAAAACTATTGTGTTAACATTGAGACATTTCAAAATACCTTTGCTTTTAAGAAATGGAACATAATGCACTTAAAAGAAGATTCATAGTGTTCTAGAAAAAATATGATTTTTTCAGTTATCCCAGTTGAACACTTTATTTTTTAAGAAAACACATAGATAAGAAGAGCTTGCCTTGAATACAAGTAACTGTTTCTCATTTTTCGTATTTTTACACTGGAAATTGTAAATCTTTTACGAAACATTACCCTGGAAGTTTACATTTAAGGATATTCATTAAAACATAGAATTAAAGTTTAATTTCCCATTTGCCCATTGAGACTTCTAAAGTTGTTTTTTTACTTCCCAAAGCCACAGTACATAGTTATATAACCCAGTTGTAGGTCATTCTAGTTCTTCTATGTGGGATGCTGCCACAGCATGGCTTGATTGAATGTTGCATATGTTTGTACCCAGGGTCTGAACTGGCAAACCCCAGGCCACTGAAGCAGAAGGTGTGAACTTAACCAGTCAGCCATGGAGACAGCCCCTCATTGAGACTTCTATTCACAAAGTACACAAATACAAGGCCCCAAATTTTTAAGTTTGGGAAAATTTATTTAATGAACTGAATAAGTACAAATAGCTAAATGTTTTCATATAAAGTAACAATGATTTCAATCTTAACATACACGTCAAAAGAAATCGCTATTGTAGCAAAATTGTAAAGTAGTTATTCCTGTTTCACTTGCCTGCTTTTGAAATGGAGAAGCCACACAGAATTTACACTTTTACCTTAAAAGGACATGTTTATATTGTTTTTTATACTGCTACCTCCTAGGGATGCTTTAAAGCACCATGTAAACACTGAGCCTTGTGAGAGGTAATGCAGACATCAGATTGAAAGCTTTGTGTTGACCTACTTCTTAAAATATATTTTCACAAGATTAATTATTATATTACATTTTACTCAATGAGAGTATATTTTGGTATAATCTGTCAAATTAGAAGAGGTCTCTACATAAAAAAGGTATATAATTAATGTACTATAATCCTGGAATTAATATACTACAAATTCACTCACTCATTCATTCAGCAAATAGCTGTCAGCTACTATGTGCCATGCATTGTTCTAGAAACTGGAGAAAAGAAAGATGTCAGGCAAATGACTGCCCTTTTAGAACTTGCATTGCCTTGGAGGGAGACAGATAATAAGCAAATTAACCACACATATACAAACATATAAGCACACATACACACATATGCATACTATTGGTTGGTGAAAAGATTTAGATAGAGAGAAATAAATAACAGTAAGAGAGCTAGGGGGTAATATTGGGTGTGTGGGGTTTGTGTATGTTTGTTTGTATGTTGTATGACTGGTGTGTGTTCAGAGTATGTGAATATGTTTGTACATGTGCTGTGTGATTTGTTTGTGCTCAGTGCATGTGTGGGTTTGGTTTATGAGTATGCTTATGTGTGCATGTATATATGTTGTTTTATGCATCTTTGTTAGGCCCCTAGTGACATTTTCATAGAAACCTAAAGGGAATAAAGCAGAAATGCAAGTGTATGATGGACTAGCAATACTGACAGAGAGGAGAATGTCTGAAAATGCCTCAGAGGCTGAGGCATTCTGTTTGTGATAGAGGTGAAGATGGTGGCTAGAGTAATGAGAGGGAGGAAGGAGTAGAAAGTAATTCACAGAGCTGGTAGAGTGGCCATATCTTTTAAATTGGTATTGGATAGGAAGTTAATGGAAAATTTTGTGCCCAAGAAGGAATATGGTCCAATTTACATTTAAAAATGATTCCTTTAGTTGCTATGTGAAGATGTCACCATTAAATGAAAAAAGCTAATTACAATGACAAGATGGGGAAGTAGTTACATACTGACTAGTTAAAAAGATAATGTGTGAACAACCATTTGGTCAAAGAAGACATCAAAAATATCTTGAGAAAAACGAAAATGGGAATACAACATATCAAAACTTGTGAGATGCAGCAAAAGCAGTTCTAAGAGTGAGTTCATAGGATAAATGCGTATATCAAGAAACAAGAATGATCTCAAATAACATAACTTTATACCTCAAGCAATTAGAAGAAAAAGAACAAACTAAGCCCAAAGTTAGTAGAAGAAAGGAAATAACAAAGATCAGGAAAGGAAATAAATGAAATAGAGTCTAAAAAGTCAATAGAAAAGATCAATGAAATTAAGTGCTTTTTTTTTAAAAGGTAAACAAATTGACAAACTAGCTAGGCTCAACAAGAAAAAAAGAGAGAAGATTCAAATAAATAAAATCAGAAATGAAAGAGGAGACATTAAACTGATAACACAGAAATGTGAAAGATCATGAGACTACTCTGAACTTATACACCAACAAATTGGACAACCTAGAAGAAATGGATAAATTCCTAGAAGCATACAACCTTCCAAGACTGAATCATGAAGAAATAGACAACCTTAACAGATTGATTACTACTGAGGAGTTTGAATCAGTAATCATTAACCTCCCAACAAACAAAAGCCCAGGAAAAGATGGCTTCACTGATTAATTTAACAAACATTTAAAGAAAAATTAATACCAGTCCTTCACAAACTCTTTCAATACATAGAAGAGGAGAGAGTACCTCCAAACTCATTTTATGAGGCCAGCATTACCTTGATACCAAAACCAGACAAAGATACCACAAGAAAAAAAATCACAGGCTAATATCCCTGATGAACACAGATGCAAAGGTTCCCAACAAGATATTAGCAAACTGAATTCAACAATACATTAAAAGAATCAAACACCATGATCAAGTTGGATTTATTTCAGGCATGCAAGGATGGTTCAACATCTGCCAATCAGACAATGATACATCCCATTAACAAAATAAAGGATAGAAATCATATGATTGTCTCAGTAGACACAGAAAAATCTTTTGACAAAATTCAACATAGATTTATGTTAAAAACTCTCAACAAAGTGGAGAAAAAGGTAATATACCTCAACATAATGAAGGCCATATATGACAAACCCACAGCTAACATCATACTCAATGGTGAAAAGCTGAAAGCTTTCCCTTAAAGATCAGGCACAAGACAAGGATGCCCACTCTTACCACTTTTATCCAAGAAAGTATTAAAAGTTCTAGCCAGAGCAATTAAGCAACAAAAAGAAATAGACATTCAAATTAGAAAGAAATAAAACTGTCTTTATTTGCAGATGATGTAATATATACAGAAAGCCCTAAAGACTTCACCAAAAATCTGTTAGAAGTAATAAATGAATTCAATAAAGTTGCAGGATACAAAATAAATATACAAAAATCTGTTGTGTTTCTATACACTAATAACAAACTATCAGAGAGCGATATTAAGAAAAGTATCTTATTTACAGTATCATCAATAAAATACCTAGCAATAAATTTAACCAAAAAGGTGAAAAACCTGTACACTGAAAACTATAAGACATTGACAAAAGAAATTGAAGAAGACACAAATAAGTGAAAAGACATTCCATGTTCATGAATTGGAAGAATTAATATTGTTAAAACATCCATACTACCCAAAACCATCTAGAGATTCAACGCAATCCCTATCAAATGTCCAATGGCATTTTTCATAGAAATAAAACAATCCCAAAGTGTGTATGGAGCCACAAAAGACCCCAAATAGTCAAAACAATTTTGTGAAAGAAGAACAAAGCTGGAAGCATCACACTTTCTGATTCCAAACTATATTACAAAGCTATAGTAAACAAAACAGAACGGTATTGTCATGAAAGAGATACATAGGCCAACAGAACAGAAAAGAGACTCCAGAAATAAACACACACATATATGGTTAATTAATTTACCAAAAAAAAAAAAGGAGCTAAGAATGTACAATGAAGAAAGGGTAGTCTTTTTAATAAATGATGTTGGGAAAACTGGACAGCCACATGCTAAAGACTGAAACTGGACGACTATCTTATGCAATACAAAAATATTAACTCTAAATGGATTAAAGACCTGAATGTAATATGTGAAACCATAAAACTTCTAGAAGGAAACATAGGCAGTAAGGTCCTTGACATTGGTCTTGGCAAGAATATTTTCGATTTGACGCCAAAAGCAAAGGCAAGAAAAGCAAAAATACAAATTAAAATGCTTTGCACAGCAAAGGAAACCACCAACAAAATGAAAAGGCAACCTACAAAATGGGAGAAAATATTTGCACATCATTTATCTGATAAGGGGTTAATATCCAAAAGACATAATTAAGTAATACAACTCAATAGCTGAAAACAAACAATCCAATTAAAAAGGCAGAGGATTTGAATAGATATTTTTCTAAAAAAGACATATAGATGGCCAAAAGGCACATGAAAATGTATTCAACCTCACTAATCATGAGGGAAATGCAAATTAAATCCACAATGAGATATTACCTAACACCTATTAAAATGTTATCAGAAAGACAAGAAATAACAAATGTTGGTGAGAATGTGGAGAAAAGGGAACACTTGTGCACTCTTGGTGGGAATGCAAATTTGTGCAGCTGCTATGGAAAACAGTATGGAGGCTCCTCAGGAAATTGAAAATAGAACTACCACATGATCAAGCATTCCACTTCTGGGTATTTAGCCAATGGAAATGAAAACAAAAAGTTATAGACATTGAAAAGATATTTGCACCCCCATGTTCTTTGCAGCTTTGTTTACGATAACCAAGACATAGAAACAATCTACATCCATCAATAGATGAATGAATAAGAAAAATGTTTATATATATATTTATAAATATATATACACACATTTATATATTTATATTGTATACATACACACAATTGAGTATTATTCAGCCATAAAAAAGAAGGAAATTCTGCCATTTGCAATATTGGTGGATCTTGAGGGCATTATGCTAAGTGAAATAAGTCAGATAAATACTGTATGATATCACTTATGTCTGGAATCTATGAAAAAAAGAACTCATTGAAATATAGAACATGTTGGTGGTTGCCAAATGTGATGGGTAGGTGAAATGGGTGAAGGGGATCAAAAGGTACAAACTTCTAGTTATAAAATAACTAAGTCCTAGGGATAAAATATACAGCATGGTGACTACAGTTAATAATGCTGTATTGTATTAAAAGTTGCTAAGATAGTAGATCTTAAAGGTTCTTATCACAAGTAAAAATATTTGTAACTATGTGTGGTGATGAATGTTAACTAAACATATTGTAGTGATCTTTCCACAGTTTATATGAATATCAAATTATCATGTTGTACACCTGAAACTAATGCAATATTATATCAGTTATATGTCAATTTCAAAAATAAAAGCATTTGATTCATTCTTGAATCAGATAGTTACTGTCTTACATTTGTATTTTTGAAGATACATAGTCAAAATAGTGTTATAAAGTTGAAATTATAGATATTTTTAAATTTTTAAATTAGAATCCTGTTTGTAATTTGGAAAAATAATTATTGAGAGGAGAGGAATCAAAAAAGGAAAAAGAGGGGCTGGACCCATGGCCGAGTGGTTAAGTTCACACGCTCCGCTGCAGGCAGCCCAGTTGTTTCGTTGGTTCGAATCCTGGGCGCAGACATGGCACTACTCATCAAACTGCGCTGAGGCAGCGTCCCACATGCCACAACTAGAAGGACCCACAATGAAGAATATACAACTATGTACCGGGGGGCTTTGGGGAGAAAAAGGAAAAATAATAAAATAAAATCAAAAAAAGGAAAAAGAAATTAATTGAATAAAATCTAAATTTAAATCTGTTGAATAAAATTTCTGTACAACACTAAAATGTATAATGATGTGTATGTTAGTCATAACTCCTTGATCTTCCTACTCTTCTTTTAAAACTTTTTTTATCATTTCTTGTTATCTGCATAAATAAAACTATTCTGAACTCAGTTTTTTTCCCTCCTGTGTGCTACATTATATACATATCTTATCTTTATGATATATTAGAGCTAAATTTTGTCTGTTACTCATTACAACCCTAATAATCAATCCCTATTTATTCTTTCTTCTTTTGAGGAAAGTTTAAACATGTTTGTGTTGGTTAGGATGGTTACAGATAACAAAATCACTTGACTTAAAATGGCTTAATTATTGAAGTTACGTGATCAATTCACTTAGTAAGTTCCAAGATAGGCAATTCCAGGGGAGATGCAGTCACTCAAAGAAAACATCAAAGATCTATATTATTTCTTTCTTTCTTCCCTTTATTCTTGCCTATTGGCCTTTTGGCTCATGGCCAAAAGAGGTCACAGCGTCAAGAGTCACACTACCACTGAGTTCAAGGTGGGAAGGAAGAGTAGGAGGTTTTACCTATATCATTTGGGTGCAATGTTCTTCAAATAAAGTCTTCTTAATGCTCAAGACTAGAATTGGGTTATGTGTCCATCCCTTAAAGCAATCAATAGCAAAGGAGAATGAAGTAAACACTCCTTAATTTAGAAATGGCTCATCCTGAATTTAAGGAAGGAGTCCACCTTTACTGAAAATGTTGTACCAAACATAATTGTGTTTCCTTAAATGCAGGAGGAGGAAAGGTATAGACATTGTATAAACACAACAGCCTCTGACACATTTTTAAAAACTCAAAAATTTTAGGCAAATTAAGTGAAACTGTCCAAAGGCAAAATAAAATTTCGTTTGAATCTGACTCGTAGTGGGAACCGTGTCTGGACCAATGATTGTACTGCTCGTACTACTCCAATTTTCTCTAACTTCTAAAATGTTTGGCCATGGGCTTCGGATCTAAATGAGATACCTTTTGAATTCCACATCTCTTGTTCCTTATTTTGTATCCTAATCATTAAGTCAATTTGAAACTTGCTGGAGTTGGGGCAATTACTCATCTCTTCCATTCATAAATTTTATGGAGTTTTTAGAATGTTTGCGTGTTTGACTTTATAAAAACGTGATCATTTTATAACGTATATCCTTTAAGTTTTTTCTTCATTATCATTATTTTACTTTGAGCATATAGTTAATTTGTTTTATAAGCTTGTTCATAGCTCAATTTTATGAATGCTGTAAGTCTTCGATCACAGGGTTAGTTTTCTGATGACAGTGTTTATATGTGTTAATATATTTCTCAAGAAAAGGAAAATGTCATTTTATAAGAATAAAGGGCATAGTAAGTTGGAACATCCACAAAATAATAGGTGTCTTGTATTTTTTACCATGAGGTAACCTGATACTTAGATAATGTCAAAGGCACTAAACACTGAAATAAAAAAAAGAGAACGCAAAAATTTTCCTAGTTTCAAATATTTTAATGGTATCTGTTATGCATGTTTCGGCTCAATCTGATATTTCGTTGTTGTTTATCTTTCTCACTTTTATCCTATCAGCTGGTTAAATTCAGTAGTTGAGACTCAGCTGGCACCGTCCCTGTCTGGCTCTGAAATGACAGGGGTGCTGGGATGAACATTGGGTGGGAGCAGCAGGCTGGGAGGATCATTCCCAGTCCTGCTCAGGCAGAAGGGGAGAAAGGACCAGATGTGGATTTGAAGAATTTTGTGTGCATGGCAAAAGATACTGAGAAACTATTGGGCTACATTGAATAAAATGTCAGTCCACATTAATGTAACAACTCTGCATTTTATGTAGCTCAAATAAAAATGAAATTTTGAGATTTTCTGGAAAGATTAGAATAAGTTAATATCATTTCTCTCTCTTGTTTCTGAAACTAAATTTTACATTTAATTTTTAAGCATTTTATTATCCTTTAAATACCACTAGCACTGTGTAAGGCATATAAAGAATATATTTTATTTCTTATGTTTATTATTTTAAAAGAACATAAAAACATAAATTGAGACAATGGTATTCTTTCAAGGATAGAAAAGAGATATCTGGATAGATTGGGATTTCTTTCTTAAGTGTGGAGGAAGTAAGGAACTTACATTCACACCATACATTCATTTTCCTAAGTAAGTTTGCAAAACATGGTCAGCTAATGTTGGCACAGGAGATGGTTTCACAGGGGATGGTGGCTAGATTCTGGGGGAAGCTGTGCCAGCTGCTTAGTTATCCAATAACAACTGGTGCTATACTATTCAATAGACCAACATTGTTAAAGGAGATGAATTATGGGCCATACGTATTGTCAATTTGTGAAGACACTTCTTAGGTTTGCTTTTCTCAAGCCCTGAGACAATGCATTTGAATAGAAGAAATTTTTTTTCATAAAAACCATTATGTAATGATATTAAAGAATAGATTTCATCAAGTTGCTAATACTTAGTATTTAATCATCTTTTAATTTATTGTTTTTTAGAATCTCCGAAACTTGAAAATACCAATTGAGAACTGAAAATCTGAAGATTTATAGAGGAAGTGAGATATTCTCGTATCACTTTACCCTCTGATTCACCTAACCATCTAGAACATGGGCAGTGAAAGACATTAGCAGATACTAACTATTAAAAGAATGATGGTTAAATCGTAACTTCACAAAGAGCTCAGAGGAAAAAGCAGACCTCTGCCTGCGGTGGTGTTAGCAGTGCACCTCATTGGTAATATTGTGTCAGCTTAAAGGAGGGAAAGGGCCATAGAAGCACACAAGTGAAATGAAACAACCAACACAATGGTGACTAAGCTTTTAGGTTTCTTTCTCTCTTGTAAATAATAAGATTCTCCTATCTCTCTCCATCTATACCCTAGAGTTCAGTTCACTAAAAAAGATAACAATGGGTTCTATAATAAGAGTATCGTTAAAAGTCATCCTCAAGAAGAGGTTAATAAATACATACTTTCACTTGCTTTTGTAATGAACTCATTGCAAAGCTATACTAAAACATAATGGCATTGACATAGCACGTATTGCATTAAAACTGAACAGTATTTCCCTCAGATTTGCATGTAATGTCATTTTGTCATATTTTCTAGACTTGAAAATGTGTCATAATTGGTTATCTCCAAGGAACTCTGGACTCACACATAGTGTGATAAGAATAAGAAAGTATTTAATTAGCCAATAATGACTCAGCTGTGTTTTGTTTTTCTATATAGTTTTTTGGACACAGTAATATCCTCAGGGGTGACCTAAAAATGAAGGTTAATTTATGCTCAACTTATAACAATGTCCCATGTCTGACCAGAATTTACATCAGACAGTGAAATGGGCTTTTAAATAGCTTTTCTTTAAGAGAAGCTGAAGGGAAAAAAAATGTGCAAAAAGATGAATAGGCAAAGTGCATTGTGGTTTATTTGCTTTGTGCTAGTAAAGCATCCTGTATTATGCAGTTCCCCATGGAAATAATCCCCGCCTTAAGGGTTTACAGCATGAACATTCAGAAGTATCCAAGCAGTACAATTCAGACATATGCAGCTTAGCAAGCTGACTGGTAAAAAAGCTGGCACTGAATTCTTAGTTAAGTTCCTGCATCAGCACCATGAACACAGGCACAAACAAGGATGATCTGTTCCATATCTGTGACATAACCACTGAACTTTCAATAAAAGACAATAGATTTCTAGAGTTCTCTAAATCTAAACGTTATTTAACTGAATAAAGAATAGTGAAATATTAGCATCCCTATACTTAACATGGCTGATTTTTGGATAAAAATGAAAGAATTTCCAGTTCATTTTTATTAAAAACTGTGATTCTGCGATTATTGAAAAATGCTGGTGACATTATGCTGTCTCCTTTTATACTCATGTCTTTTTTTCTGGCAAAATTCTTGGTGGTGAACTTCAAATATAAAAATGAGAATTCATGGGTTAGAAGGATTTCAAACAAGAATAGATAAAACAAATTTTTAAAATGTATTTTATTTAATCAAAAGAGAGAGCATTTATTTAACAGGTTTTAAAAGCTTTGATGTATAGAGACATTTTCTTAAAGTCATATTCCATATATATCTGAACTTATCTAAAATACAAGCTATTTTAATAATTTGCATTGAATTGAGCAATAAGAAAAAGCCCTAATGTATGAATACTTGATATAAGAAACATATTTACATCCAGAAGGACACTATTCTTGAGCTCCTGTCCCAATAATCTAAAGATACTGTGTGAATTGACCCATTCAAGTATGACAATATGATATAAATATGAAATATGCTGAATAAATTTGTATTACTTGTATGTATGCTCAATGTTTTACGTAGATATACTAAGAATACTGAATCCCTTTATGCTGATATGAGGAGTAAATATGCTTACTTAGAATTTATTTTTATATAGAAACCTGGTAAAATATTTTAAAATTATATATTTAAACTTTATATGGTAAATATAGCATAATTTTGCTTCTGATTTTATGAATAAAATCTGTAGTCTGAGGATCTAAATTCTTTCTAAGCCTTTTAAATTTTCTTTTCTTTTCCTTTAACCTTATCAGAATATCTAGTAGATTTTCCAAATACTAAACCTATCCAATTTAGATATCTTGGTGTTTTCCATTTTTTTCTACTAAGAAAGTTTTTCAAAAATGATACTGAACAAAATATAGCTAAACTATCATAAAACAGTACTTATTAAAAATATAATGTGGAGTGCAAAGTAGATGATATTTACACAAGGGGATATTTAAAAGAATGGCCACTTATTTTCCAAAGCTGAGGAAGTCACAAATATGTGGAGACTAAACAACATGCTACTGAACAACCATTGGATAAACAAAGATATCAAAGGATAAATAAAAGAATACTTGGAGACAAATGAAAATACAACACACCAACTCATATGGGATGCAGCAAAAGTGGTTCTAAGAGGGAAATTCATAGCAATACAGGCCCAGCTCAAGAAACAAGAAAATTTCAAATAAGTAATCTTAAACTGCACCTAACAGAACTAGAAAAAAAAATAACAAACCCTAAAGTCAGTAGGGGAAAATAACAAAAACTAGAGAAGAAATAAATGAAATAGAGAATAAAAAAACAGTGAAAAAGATAAATGAAATTAACAGCTTGTTCTTTGAGAAGGTAAACAAAACAGACAAACCTTTAGCCAGACTCACTAAGGGCAAAAAAGAGAGAAGGCTCCAATAAATAAAATTAGAAGTGAAAGAGGAGAAACTAAAATGGATACCACAGAAATACAAAGGATTATAAAAAAATTCTATTAAAAAATGTATGCCAACAAATTAGATAACTGAGAAGAAATGGATAAATTCTTAGACTTACACAACCTCCCCAAACTGAATCAAGAAGAAATAGAAAATCTGAATAGACCAATCATAAGTAAAGAAATTAAAATAGCAATCAGAAACCTCCCAAAAAGCTAAAGTCCAGGAGCAAATGGCTTCTCTGGAGAATTCTACCAAACATTCAAAGAAAATTTAATACCTATCCTCTCAAACTGTTCCAAAACATTGAAGAAGATGCAACGCTTCTTAACTCATTCTATGAGGCCAACATTATCATGATAACAAAACCAGACAAGGACAATACAAAGAAGGAAAATTACAGGCCAATATCACTGATGAACATAGGTGCAAAAATCTTCAACAAAATATTGGCAAGCACAATATGGCAATACATTAAAAGGATCATACACCATGATCAAGTGGGATTTATACCAAGGATGCAGGGATGGTTCAACATCCACAAATCCATCAATGTGATATATCACATTAACAAAATAAGGAATAAAAATCACACGATCATCTCAATAGATGCAGAAAAAGCATTTGACAATATACAGCATGCATTTATGATAAAAACTCTCAATAAAATGGACTTAGAAGGAAAATACCTCAACATAATAAAGGCCATATATGACAACCCCACAGCAAACATCATACTTAATGGTGAAAAACTGAAAGCCATCCTTCCAAGACCAGGCACAAGACAAGGGTGCCCACTCTTGCCACTCCTATTCAACAAAGTACTGGAGGTTTTGACCAGAGCAATTAGGCAAGAAGAAGAAATAAAAGGAATCAAAATTGGAAATGAAGAAGTGAAACTCTTACTGTTTGCAGATGACACAATTTTATGTATAGATAGAAAACTCTAAAGAATCCACTAGAAAACTATTTTAAATAACCAACAACTACAGCAAAGTTTCAGGGTACAAAATCAACTTACAAAAATCAGTTGCATTTATATACATTAATAACGAACTAGCAGAAAGAGAAATCAAGAAAACAATCCTATTTACAATCGCAACAAAAAGAATAAAATATCTAGGAATAAATTTAACCAAGGAGATGAAAGAACTATACACTGAAAACTATAAGACACTATTGAAAGAAATCAAAGAAGACATAAAGAAATGGAAAGATATTCCATGCTCACGGATTGGAAGAATAGACATGGCTAAAATGTCCATACTACTGAAAGCAATCTACAAATTCAATGCTATTGCAATCAGAATCCCAAGACATTCTTCATGGAAACAGAACAAAGAATCCTGAAATCTACATAGAACAATGAAAGACCTTGAATAGCCAGAGCAATCTTGAGAAGAAAGAACAATGCTGGAGGCATCACAATCCATGACTTCAAAATGTACTACAAAGCTATAGTAAAGCAGCAGGGTACTGGCACAACGACAGACACACAGATCAAGGGAACAGAATTGAGAGCTCAAAAACAAAACCACACACTTCTGGAGAGCTAATCTTTGACAAAGGAGCCAAGAACACACAATGGAGAAAGGAAAGTCTCTTCAATAAATGCTGTTGGGAAAATTGGACAGTCACATGCAAAAGAATGAAAGTGCACCATTATCTTATACTATACACAAAAATTAACTCAAAATAGATTAAAGACTTGAATGTAATACCCGAAACCATAAAACTCCTGGAAGAAAATATAGGCGGTACACTCTTTGACATCAATCTTAGCAGCATCTTTTCAAATACCGTGTTTACTCAGGCATGGGAAACAAAATAAAAAATACACAAATGGGACTACATCAGACTAAAAAGCTCCTGCAAGGCAAAGGAAACCATGAACAAAACAAAAAGACAACCCACAAACTACAAGAAAATATTTGCAAATCATGTGTCCAACAAGGGTTTAATTTCCAAAAAATATAAAGAACTCATACAACTCAACAACAGAAAAGCAAACAACTCGATCAAAAAATGGGCAGAGGATATGAACAAATATTTTTCTAAAGAAGATATACAGATTGCCAACAGCCACATGAAAAGATGTTCAACATCACTGATTATTAGGGAAATGTAAATCAAAACTACAATGAGATATCACCCAACACCTATGAGAATGTTGGAGAGCATGTGGAGAAAAGGGGACCCTAAGACACTGTTGGTGGGAATGTAAACTGGTGCAGTCACTGTGGAAGACAGTATGGAGATTTCTCAAAAAGCTAAAAACAGAAATGCAGTATGATCCAGCTATCCCACTACCAAACTTTTTTTCCCAAAGAACTTGAAATCAACAATTCAAAGAGATTTATGCACCCCTCTATTCACTGAAGCATTATTTACAATAACCAAGACCTGGAAGCAACCCAAGTGCCAATCAACTGATGAATGGATAAAGGAGATGTGTTATATATACAGTGGAATACTACTCAGCTATAAAAGAGGACGAAATTGTCCCATTTGCAACAATGTGGATGGACTGTGAGGGTATGATATCAAGTGAAATAAGCCCAAAAGAGAAAGACAAATGCTACATGATTTCACTCAAATGTGGAAGATAAACAAACAACTCAATAAAGAGAACAGATTAGTGGATACCAGAAGGGAAGTAGTGGGGGTGAGTAAAAGGGTTAAAGGGGCACATAAATATGGTGATGGTTGAAAATTAGACTATTGGTTGTGAATACGATGTAGTCTATACAGAAACTGATAAACAATAATGTACACCTGAAATTACACAATGTTATAAACCATTATGACCTCAAAAAAGTAATTGAAAAGAAGAATGACCACTTATTTTCTGCTATAAAGTAATAAAAATTATTTTATAAAACTTGAATAAAGAAAATTTTAAGAGAAAGATATAATGAGCCACATTCATATCAGGAATAGCTATTAGCATAGTTCAAGAGATAACAAATTATATGTGATCAGGTACATAGGTGTTCAAAATCTAATTCTTGAATGCATAACTATAATCCTATTTAAACTTCAAGGAACAACAACATGTTTCTGAGAAGTAATGCATCTGTCTTCTGTTCAAAAAATTCATGCTTATTCCATCTTCAAAGGATAACAATTCAAAGACTGGGTAGCTACTCTGTCCAGAGTCAAGTCAAAATCTCCACATACCTCTTGTCCTGTCCTACATACCTCTTATTCAGTCTCTAATATGTCGATTAAATTGTTAAATTACGAATCACCAGCAGACCTATGTAATAAAGCAGGGAGATGGGAAAACTCTTCAATAGGTGAGTTAAAATATTTAACAAAGAGAGGCTGGCCTGGTAGCATAGTGGTTAATTCCACTTAGGCTGCCTGTGGCTCACCTGTTCAGACCCTGGGCACGGACCTACACACTGTTCATCAAGCCATGCTCTGGTAGCATCCCACATAGAAGAACTAGAAGGGCTTACAACTAGGATATACAACTGTATACTGGGGTTTTGAGGGAAAAAAAAAAGGGAAGATTGGCCAGAGATATTAGCTCAGGGCCAATCTTTCTCACTAGAAAAGCATACCTTAAAATAAAAATTTAACAAAGAAGGAAAAAAAAAATGTGAGTAGGTATCTAGTTCTTGTTTCAGCAACTTGTTACAAGTATTCTTTCTCCATGACATCTTCTTTGCCTCATTTGTTTTTCTTTCAAACTGTATGTTTTGGTATGTGTTCTATAACTGGTAGTATGATCTGGTCATTCATTCTTTAGGGACATGAGCACTGACTAGCCCTACTTCCAAGTGGTTATCGTGGTCATTTGTCTATCTATCCATCAATCAATCTATCCATAATTCTTTTTATTTATCCAATGATACGAGGAAACTGAATTACTGAATTAGCTAAGTTGCAGATTCATGATTTAGTCAAATGAACCTTGGTGTAATCATTTGTTCTTTGAATTTAAAAGCCCATAAAGAGGGGCCGGCCCCATGGCCGAGTGGTTAAGTTCACGTGTTCCACTTCTGGTGGCCCAGGGTTTCGCCAGTTCTAATCCTGGGCGTGGACATGGCACTGCTCATCAAGCCATGCTGAGGCGGCATCCCACATGCCACAACTAGAAGGACCCAGAACTTAAAATACACAACTATGTACCGGGGGGCTTTGGGGAGAAAAAGGAAAAATAAAATCTTTAAAAAAAAAAAAGCCCATAAAGAGTTGAGCCTATTTTTCCAAAATGAAGAACAAATATTCTATGAATGAGTCAAGAGCTGTATTAGGAAGAGGTACAATTTATATTTCCACCCCTTGTTTTCCAAATCCATATATTTTGATTCTTGAAAAAATACCATAGATTTTGTATCGATGCAGATCACTTATTCCGAGCCCTTCAGGTTGTCTCCTAGAAGGTACCAAAGTTTGGGGTTTGGGAAATATGATAAGACTAGTGAATACGTAAACATGAATTGATTGCCCCACTTTATTTTGCTATAAAGTGAGTTTCCAGATTGGATTAGGATCTTACTTCCTCATATTTTTCTTTTCACACTGAAGCCTTTCCTGCATTTTTTTTATGCACGTCTATATTGAGAGAGCCTATAGTACATGCCTATTTCCCAGCAGCAAAGGAGTCTGGAATGAGTTTACAGAACCTGCTTTGGGCACGTAGAACTGTTAACAAGAGAAAGATGTTCTCTAGAAAGGCTGGCTGCAGAGAGAGAGGAGAGACTGAGTGAGAGATAGAGAAACAAAGAGAGAGGGAGACAGAGAGAGATCTATAACCTCTCATTCTATAGATGACAAAATAAAGATGAGGACACTCATTGAAATACAGGTTTTTTGATAGCCATGTTAGTACTGTAGGATCATTGATATTATAGTTGCCCTTTTTGTTGGTTGTGTACTGAAGAGTTCTCATGATATTTCTGTATAAATATGTAAGCAAATTAATCTGGACTTCATAATATAGACTAATGTTGACACTAATTTCATCTTGAACATGTTTACATTCAATAGACATGTCCTCCAAATGTGAGGAGAAGACTTAGAATGAGGAGATTGGAAATGCCATCTCTTGGCCCAAGGGCAATGGGCAAAAAGCAACTCAGGAAACTATGGTTCCTATGATGTCTTAGTCAATATGCTGAGGAAGGAGGGTCAAAGGGAAAATACCAAATATACTTTCATAACATGTTTAGATAACTTCAATTCTTTAAAGAATAGTCCATTAATTAGGAAAAATTTTCTTTTCCCATTTCTATTGGAAAAAATTGGAATGCAGGAAAGATTTAAATTGTAAAAAGTGAGATCTAAGATTGATATAAATTAACAATTTTTGATACACTAAAACTATCAACTTTATACCAAATATAAGACAATATTGAATATCATCATATATACTGTGTATTCTTGTCTTATTTTTCTATTAATTGTTTGCCATTAATATATACTGTTATTTTCATAATAGATATAATGTAAACTTTCTTTTTTTTAGGAAGATTGGCCCTGAGCTATCATCCATGCCCATCTTCCTCTATTTTATATGTGGGACTCCTGCCATAGCATTGTTTGGTAAGCGGTGCATAGGTCCATACCTGGGATCCAAACCGGTGAACTTCAGGCCTCCGAAGCAGAGTACAAGAACTTAACCTCTATGCCACCAGGTGGGCCCCCTATAATTTAGACTTTTAAAAGTTCTTTTGTTATGTAAAGAGGCAAAGTTGTTTTAAAATAAGTTCACTTACAATGTTACATTGAATGTCAAAGGAAATGCAAGGCATGATACATTGTTCGGAAAGCACTTTATTAATTTATTTTTGTCAACAAACTAGTCTGTGTTTATACGTTATAAACCATAATAAATATAGTGACATATACCTCAGTATTATATCAATAACCAGTGTGTCTAAATTTACTCCCACATTGTCATTTCAACTAATATTTTAAAGTAGAATTGTGGTCACTGGTAATTGATGGTTGTTATAAGTATCTTGATGATGGTAAAAGTCATAACATAAAATATATTTAATATTACTTCATAAATAGATATATGGCTGAGAAAAATGGTTACTTTATTGTCTTTAGAATGGTCATGCTTTGATGTTCTTCTCAAGTCATTATTAAGGATTACATTTTATCTTTTTGTCTGAAACCCTCAAATTTGTATTTCTGATGTCTGTGTTTGTCTTGGTATTGGTAACACAGGTGTAAGTGTTAGCATAGTTATATGATTATTTTGCATTGTGTCAAGAACTCTGAGAATGATTACAAGTTAAAATGGCACATTAAGCTTCACATTTTTCTTGTCCTTCTATTAGGACTTTAGGAATCCTGTGAATAGCCTTCCTCATGTGTCCTTAAACGTGAGAGGAAGACACACAAAAAACAAGCAGATAGAGATCCAAAATGTCAACTGAATTTCTGATAAACACTTACCAGTAGGCTATGGCTTGAGAATGTGGCAACAATAAGCTTCCTAGTAGCAAACTAAGAATTATACAAGCTTACCTAGGACCTTCCCTTCTTCCTCACTTTTCATCTCCACCACAGGCATAACTGAAGCATCGCAAGCCTTGGCTTACTGAGGCAAATATCCCTTACTACATGGAAGAAGATAAACAAAAGGATTTCTTCCTGCAGGCAGCCTGGCTGCCCAAAGAACATAGGTAGGAGGTGGCTGAGCCAGAAGGAAGAGAGTGTTTATTTCCTCTCATATGTGAAGATTCTGAATATTTTCTATGAAGTCCCCATTCATCTCTCAACTAAAGAAACTCACTCTAACAGTTGATACCTTTATATTTGCTTTCTCAAACCTTTTTTTTTTTTTCTCTTCAAAAACTTTAAGAAAATGTAAGGCTTTCCAATCTCAACTGTGTGACTGAATGGGGACAGGCACCATAACAGTCTCAGCCACCATAAATCACGCTCCTGAGAGCCTTTGTTTGCTGGACTTACATCACAGATGTCAGCATTCTTCCAGTTATCTCACCTAGAGCAGGATCAGATTCACAGAAACAGGCCATTTGATTCCTATTACTTTTTATGAATCTTTCCTTCCTCTAACAGAACACGATGGGTGTTCTGGTTTAGAGTTCTTGAAATTGATGTTACTGGGATAGGTGTTTCCGTAACAAAAGCAAGGCACAAAGCCATTGTGAATTCTTCATGCTGGGATTAGAAAGGAAATGCTTTCTATCTATATTGACTTTGTTATTCAAATAATGTTTTGGACATATCTTTCTCCTCTCCTGCAGTTTAAACCTCTCCAGGGAGAGGTAAAAGCAGACTAAAGCCTTGCCTTGGCATCTGAGGTGTTCAGTTGCGCTAAGGCAGCCTCTCTAGAATTGTGAATCCTTGTTTCTAAAATTCATACCTATGGGTCCTTCTGTGTCCTTCTATAGGATGTATTTTGCTTTCCCAGTCCAAAATATACTAATTTACATATTTTTAAAATTAGAGCAAATGTAAAAAAAAATAGTGCTGTATTTTCATAACAAAATGATTTGTTTTACTCTCTATTTTCTTCTGCTTTGAGAGAGGTTTCTATGCAGATATTTTCATGGGAAATGCAAATTCCTATGGGGAGCATTCCCTAACTCTGTTCTCTGAGATGGAAATGTCACCGGTGACAAGTTAAGCACATCCTCAGGTTAAGCACATTGGTAGACGTTTAGAGGAGGCTGTCAATGTTACTACCCTATAACACTTGCATAACCCAGAAACCAAGAAAATGATATTCTATGAAGAGACTTTGATTTATCTCTTTGATATAATTACTGTAAGTTCACTTTATTATTATTTTCCTACAACTCTCTTTAAAATAGTACTTTTATTTGCTTACATCCAGTGTGGATGCAGCCATCATTATTATTATCCCTGATTTATCAAAGTTTGGTGAAAGCCTGCAAGGTACTAGGTAATATGCAACATATTAGGATTAAAAAGGAAACAGAATTCAAATATGATCTCTGTCCTTATAGAGTTCCTGTCTAACAGGAGAGAGAGAAAAGCAAATACACTATTATAAATCAGTAATATAAGTGTTATCATGATGGAAAATCTTGATCTTGAGCCAGCCCTGATTGCCTAGTGGTTAAATTCTGGCACACTCCACTTTAGCGGTCTGGGTTTTCTTCCCTGGGCACAGAACCACACCACTCGTCTGTCAGTACCCATGCTGTGGTGGTGCCTCACATGGAAGAACTAGAAGGACGTCCAGCTAGAATATACAACTATATACTGGGGCTTTGGGGAGGAAAAAAAGATGAGAGGAAGATTGGCAACAGACGTTAGCTCATTGTGAATCTTTCCCAGCAAAAAAAGAAAAGAAGAAATTCCTTAAGTTGGCTTCATAAAGTGTTTAAAAAAAAAGGGTTGACCATAACACAGAATAATATTTACTAAGTCACCATAAGCTTTACCTTTAGCTATATTGTGGCTTGATTTGTCTGAATACATCCAGGTTCTTATAGGCAGCTTCCTACATCATACATTTTCACTAGCTCCAGCTCTGTAGTATATTCAGTCAGTTCAAACGGCAGATGTACTTCACAAGAAAGTCAAATTGATTGCTTGTCAGTCCATGCCCATCCAAATAGGATTTATACTGCCACACTGACTTTCAACATCTTATTTGACTACACTTTTCAACAGATTGATTGTTTTGTTTACACATGGACAAAGATGGTGTAGACAATGAATGGGGGGAATTCCTTCAATTTGCATCTTTCTGGGAAAGTGGTCAATAATAGAATTTATCAATAACAGACAGCAAAAATGGAGAAAAAATGAAGAGAGAATTTAATATGAAAACAAAGATAGATAAAGTAGAAAGAAAAACAAGGCTTAAAATAGATCAGAAATAATTTGGATTTTTAACGTTGAATTTAAGTGTTTGTATGGCAAGCTTTCTCTGCCCCTCCAAAAGCATAAATGTAACTAAAACAAATCCTCCTGAAAAAGCTGATGAGAACTAAGAAACTAATTAAAAAACAAGACAAAACAGTTAAAAGAGAAAGCAATTTGGACACAATTAATTAGAAGGGGCAAGCAGTTAACAGTTTTAATAGCAAAAGGAAAACTAACAGAGGGGAAAATCAACTAGAAGTTAAATAATTTTAAATAACTTTATAAACAAAAGCCAAGTTCTAATTCTGTTGCAGGTAAGCCATTGGCTTTTAAAAGATGTCCTTGAAAAATATTTAGCCATTATGCTACTTATTATTTCTGATAAACAATGCGGGGGATTGTTTCTGCTTTTGATCAACTTTTAAAAGGGGAAAATTATCTTCCTCACTGAAGTGTAAGCTCTAACAGGACAGAGATTTTTCTGCTTCGATCATTGTTGTAGTTAACTTTTTAATAGGTTGTAGGCACTGATATATATTTTTAGAATAATGTCAAATGAATTTGTGGCAAAATAATTCATTGAAATATCCATGTATATTTTATTCTCACTACTTCAAATTATTAGAAGGAAAGTGGTAAAATAATTAGAAATGAAATTTCTTTTAGTATCTCAATCCACCCCTTCCATCCCAAAGGAAAAGTATGGTTTATGCACAGCAAATTGGGCATCCCTTGTCCTTAGGCTATGGTTAAGTGGCTTTCGTTGCGTAAAACTCAAGAATGTGAAGGAAAAGTAAAACGATACATTTTTCACAGTAAGGAAGAAGCTCTAAGTCTTGAAGACTAAGAATTATGAGAATTTGGAGCAACTTCCCTCAAGACAGGAACATTTCATGCAAGACAGAGAAGGACATAGGATTCAGAATCTGACCAGAAGTGCAGACCCCTGCCTGTGTCCCAGTAAGTACCTCCAGGAAGCAACAGAATCCCATAAAGGAGGGGACAGGGAGTTCCCATTAAAAGAAGGATGAATCCAAGCAGCCAGAGGTCTCAGCCCTGAGATTCCCACCAATCTGACCATATGGTTGGAGCAGAGTTAAATTTGTTTTAGAGAATGAACAATTTTCTTACCCAAGTCACCGGTAAAATGGGATGCTTCACTGACCTCATTGATTAGGTTAATTAATTCCTATTATTATATGACCTCATTGCTCTCCACTATTATACCTGTTATCACAGTTAATATTTCACATTTATTTGCGTGACTTGGTTAATATCTGTCTCTACTGTTAAAGTGCAAGCTTTATGGAGGCAGATGGTATGCTTCTTCTTTTCACCATCTCCTAACCATAGAAATCTCATGATAAAAGTTGACTGGATGAATGTGCCCTGTAATGTATAGTCAAGCCTGCCAAGAGTCATATATGAAAAAAATTAATTTCTCTCAGAAATATTTTGTAAAGAAACTCAAGCTGGATACATGGATTAGACATAATCTGATTATCAAATTCAGATAAAACATTCAAGAAAAACGCGATTCAAGAATGTCCTTCACAACAAAGATAGAAGCTGGTAAAACCCATATTGCTGATCGTCTTCAGATACGCATCAGGCCCTTCCAGCTAAGCAGTTAGGATGCGCCCTCCATGTTCTCTCCCTTGGCGGTATAGCATTGTTTTTGAAAGTCCAGGACTCAAAGATAGGAGATATTTCTTTTTTCTATTTTAACTAGTGAGAATACTATATAGTTTACAGAGTTAAATATCAAAAAAGTAAAATTTAAAATAAATCTCTTAAAACTATAGAATAACTCAGTATATTGTAGCACATTAAGAAACCTCAGTATATGGAGCCAAATAAAGGAGGTCAAGAAAATTAGCCAGACAGTGCAAGTTTCTCCCTTACCCCTTTATTATTTTCTCTGCCAAATATACCAGGGAAGTGATCACAGAAGCAAAGGTTATGACCAAAGTTTCTCATGCCTGCTGCTGACTCATCTTCTCAAAGTGTTATAGCACTGACTGTATGACTGCCCTCTTCATTGCCACCTAACCAGCAATGGGGGTTACTTTAAAAAAGGAAGCGCTGGTAATTTAATAGACATATAATAGTTTTGTATCGTAATGTAACTAGAGTTTCTGTGCAATTAGTGGGAATCAACATGTTTTGCCTTGTTGGTTAACTGTCAGTATCTTGTTTTATATAATGTGAATTATATTTGTCAAGCCAGACCTGGTTTTAAATCTCAACTCTAAATAAATATGAGAATCTCGGCAATTTACTTAACTTCCAGTGCTTCAGTTTCCTCAAGGCTAAAATGGACTTAATATGGTATGTCATGTAAAACATGGTTCTAAGGACTAAAGTAAGTTATTTATATATATATATATATACCACTTCACACATGGTGTGGCACGTAGAAAGCAGTCAAGAAGTGGTTGCCAGTAGTAATAAGTGATCAGTCATCTACCATGTCCCAGGGGGTTTTCTTATATATTTAAAATAATTATTTGGATTTGAATCCATTGTAAACTTTAATGCAGTCTCTAGTTTTACCTTTAATTTTAGTTTGATTATGTTTTATTTGTAGAAATTTGATGGCATTGCATTGTTGATTCTTTCCCTGTATATTTTCTTTGATTAGTTGAGAAAGTTGTTGTTCTTCCATAGGTCTGAAAAACCCTCTACTTTATATTCTTCATTTTGAAGGAAAAACTGATATTTAATTGAGAAACAGGTGGATGGGGTTAGACAGTACAGGGATATTCAAAAGCAGGTTTTTCCTGCTGTGCCAGAGGGGCCTTTGAAAGTATCTTTTCCTATGGTGCTATGAACATTCTTAGGATATTTGAGAAAATGCATTGGTGTCACTAAATTCCATAAAATGTTTGGGAAAAAAACATGCTTTCCAGCTAATCACTAAAGGTTAGTTAACTATATATTTATTGACTACCTAGTCTATTATCCAATGCCCCAAGCTTGTGGATACTGAGACTATACTGACATAGATCCTGAATTTTGGATTTCATGGAAGAAGGGAGATGCATGCTGGATATTCTCCATCTGCTTCTCCAGATTTATGCTCCACCACTTGCCATGCAGCTCTGAGCTTGAGGAAGCAGCTTTTAAGACAACGTCAATACGCTCTCTTGTCCTCCTGTTCTTTGTTGGGTTCAGTAAATTAGATGCTCTGGAAGGAGATCCGGGGGCTGGAGCAGAGAGAGGTCAGTGTATCTCCTCCCACAGTTCCCTCCCTGAGAAGGTGCTGTGAGGGAGTGTTCGTGTTCCTCACCCAAGACCGCATGCCCTCTTCTGATTCCAGCCTTAACCCCTCATTTGGTCCCTTTCACCCCAGGTTAATAAGTCTTCCAACTGTTGATGGTGCCAGAGTAGTTCATTGTTCTTTGTTTCCCTTAACCCGGCCCCCAACTTAAATCCCTTTACTAAACATTCAGTGTAAGAAAACTGTGGGAAGTGGGAAGAAAGAATGTGCTGCCCCACTTAAATAATAAACCTAGTTACTTAGACTGACATGCACTGCTCAGATGCTCCTCTCGGTACTCCGTGTCCTTCTGCAGCCTGTGGGACAGAGAAGAGACTCTACTTTTCACTTAAAGAAGAGTAAAGGTTAAAGGCTGGCTGGAACAGCTGACAATGACTTGGCTAGTAGAGAGAAGTAAGCAGTTTTCAAACTGCATATACAGGGCGAGAATATATATTACGGCATTGTGGAGGGTATCTGGGACGGAAATGCTTTGACATAACTGCTCCAAGAGACCTGGAACAGAAAATGACTGGTAGTGTATCATCAGGGGATGGAGCTAAACAGTTGTCACAAGAACTCAGCTTGAGATTGCACAGCACACAACAGGAAATGACGCTATGAAGAACGCTTGAGTGGGACAGAGAGTACACTGTAAAAGTAGAAATGCAACCTGTGAAAGAACCGGCATTTGGAGGCTAGAAATGGCAAAGGTCATTCTGCAGCCAGAGAATAACTACAAAGAACATTAAGTGAAAAGACCTTTTCCCCTTTTTCTCTCATTCTGCCTTATTCACCGTCATCAACCCCGGTGATCCTGGGAAGCCAAAAGACAAGATGGCAAAAGAGTGGAAATTAAGAAAAAAAAAAAAAGACATTATCCCCTTTTACTTCATAGGTGCTCAGGCTATCAGGCTATGATTCAGTCTGAGCTGGGCTTGAGGAAGAAGGTTTGGGCTGTATTTGAACATGAAATTTTAATTAGTCTAGACAGATATTTTTAAATATCTGAAAATGTCAAAAATGTAGGTCACTACCTCAAATGCTCTTCAATTTTGTAAAAAGAATATCTGAGGGAATTCATCTGAAAGCTATAACAGAGAAAGAGAGAGAAGGAGAGAGAGAGAGACAAGGAAAAAGAGAAAGAGAGAGAAAAAGAAGAAATTTCCTATTTGCGATATAACAGTCAGTATTTTCAGTTGATAATTACCTTAAGAAAGTGAATCTGATTGTGTGTCAACTTTGTAAGTTACAACCTAGTAAAGGCCCACACAACCCCTGCTGCTTTCTTGTGGCAGTTTATTATTTCTCTGAAAATAGCTGGAATTAAAGAAGACAAAAATATTTACCTTTGTAAATTATCGACATTTTCCTGCTTTAAATGAGGTTTTTCTCTTGATGAGTGTTGTTTTCTCTTTCATACTTGTAAGTGAGTGGAGTAATGAGGGGAGTAGTAAAGCATTTTTCTAAATTTTAGGAAATTATCATGTAGGGAATTCAATTAAGTTACATCTATCAGAAATATTTTTGAAACTATTTTTATTTGTTCTTTACAATTTTGGGTATGAAGGAAGATTTTATGTATTACCCTGGAATCTCAGTTTTATGCCACAACCAAGAAAAATGATTGAAGGGAAAAAAGCATTTTATTAACTCATATAATTGAAAAGTTCATGCAGTCATCCTTGCCTCAGACGTATCTGAATCCAGATGCTCAAATAATGGCCATAGTAATCTGTTCTCCCCCACTCTTTATCTGAGGGAGAGAGATATCATCATTATTATTCATGATCAAATTTTATTCATGACAAAACTGCAGTCATCAATATGGAAAATGTCACAAGCTAGCAATTTGGAGAAATTAGACATACACTCAAGTCTTCTCAATTTTTATATTCTTTTTCATGTTGCTTTTCACTGAAAATACTTTATCTATTTGTATGCATATACATAGATACATATATTTAATCTAATAAATGATGAATGTAAAAGAATAAAAAATCAAATATTTGTGCAGTTTTTAAATTTCTTTCTTCCTTGCACGATCCACGTTGTTACTCTCACTCATTCTTTGATGTTAGTTTATTGCAATATCCTGCAGTTTATACGTGCCTAGAAATGTAGGTTTAGAGATTTTATTTTCAGGAAAATCAGGCGCATAGTTCTGTTAATCATTACTTTCTAACAGAGTTATTCTGATCACTCAAGGCTCCTTTCTGGTTTTGTGTTGTGTTTGTTTTGTTTTTATTGCCTTTCACCTGATCGCCATTCCTACTCCTCTCCCCTCTGCAATCTCTACACTCACTTGTTTAGTGTAAATCCTTAAGTGTGCGTATACTCTTGTATTTGAGGGGATGTTGTTTTGTGTATTTGATTCGTGCTACAAATCTTGTGTAGTATCTTTGTTACTTTTTTAAATCAATACAGTACTTTTAAGTTCTAACTATATTGCCATACATAATTATTTTTCATTGCTTATAAGTAGGTTATGATTATTCCAAAATTTGCATCTATTGCATTTTACATATTGATTCCCTCCCTGGTTGACATCTTAGTTTTGTTCAAATCTATGATACCAATCAGTCAACATATAGATGCATTATTGAAAAATTAAGTGTCTCAGATAACTATCTTCTTGCATTTCATTTGTGATTATACAGAAAAGTTTCTATAAGGTTTGCACAAATGCCAGGGATCATGGGGCATATGGACACTGAATTTTACTGAGTACTCCCAAAATGTTTCCTGTAAATGCTGCATCTGGTTATACTTCTATGAGCAGTGCATGGGACTTTTTAGATCACCTTTTGTTCACCCATCCTTGCAAGTAGAAACTCTGTCTCTTTTTTTTCTTGGTGAGGAAGAATTGACCCTGAGCTAACAGCTGTGTCAATCTTCCTCTATTTTTTGTGTGGGATGCCACTGCAGCATGGCTTGATGAGTGGTGTGTAGGTCTGCACCCAGGATCCAAACCAGCCAACCCTGGGCTGCTGAAGCAGACCACATGAACCCAACCACTATGCCACTGGGCCAGCCCCAAAACTCTCTCTCTTTTTGCCATGTTATATATATAGATATGTTTTACTTGTAATGTGAATTGAAGATTATCAGTGAGTTTGAGAATCTCTTCATTCTGCTTTAGTGAAATTGTTTATGCATGCCTCTGTTCATTTTCCATTTGATTTTCTATTCCTTTCCTGTTGATTCTTCAGATTCATTGTCTAGTCTAAGTGGTAATCCCTAATCTGTTTTAGGAATTGCAAAGGTGACCATGTTTGGTTTTTTTGTTTGTTTTTAATATTTTTGTTGAATAAAAATTCTTAACTTGGCGCTAAAATATCCACTAATTTTTTTATCTTAATTTGTGTTCAATTGGGGTATTTTAATGAAGTCAATTCCTTTTCTGCATCTATTGAGAAAATCATGTAACTTTTATGTTTATTCTTTAAATCTAGTAAGTTGAATTGGTTGATAGTCAAATATTAAAACATCTTTGTACACATAGAATAATCTTCTTTATGATATACTAGCATTTTTGTATATTGCTGGATTAGATTGTCTAATATTTTGTAATGCATGTTTGCAACTGTGTTTACAGGATAGATACCGATTGATGAATAGATAAGTAAATAGAAATATATTTGTATTGACTTTGTCTGATTTCAGAATCAAGGTAATGCTGTCCTCTAAAGATGAGTTGGTAAATATTCTGTCTTCTAGATAGTCTTTAAATGTTTCATTAAATTCACCAGTGCATCCATCATGACCTGGAGCATTCTTTGTGAGAATATTTTTACTTATGAATTCAATTTTAAGCAGATAAAGGGATAAGGATATAAGAATTAAAATAATTTAATAGATACAGTGTTCATTTGTTTTTTTTTTATGTGTCCATTTAGGTCTGTCAATTTTACTTAAAGTATTTGAAGTTTTATTATTAGGCACATCACCATTTGTGATAGTTATCTCTTTTTAATGAATAGATTATTTTGTTATTATACAATATTCCTCTTTATCTCTGGTAATGCTACTTGTCTTTGAATCTATATTGGCTGATAGGATTGTCCTATCTGCTTTTTTATGCACAGTGTTTGCTTGGTATAGCTCTTTCCATTTATCTACTTTCAATCTGTTTATTACATTATATATAAAGTGTGTCTTGTAAATGATACATAGTTTTTAGTTTAGGCTTAAATCTTCTGTCTCTTATTGGAATATTTAGTACAGTCTATTTTAATGTAAGGGAGCTATTGATATGGTAGTGTTTAAATCTACAGTCTTGCTCTTTATTGTGTACTGGTCCCTTCCAATCTGTGTTACCTTGTTCTTTCTCTCCTTACTCATTTTGCTTGAATCAAATATTTATTTTAGAATTCCATTTTATTTGCTTTCTTGGATTGTGCCTTCTTTTTTACATGACTGTTCTAGGCAATACAATGTCCACCATTAACTATCACAATCTACCACCAAGTGACAGTATAATACCTCCTGCGTAAGTAAGTAGGCTTATTATATATTGTCATGTGTACAGCCCTATCCTTTGTCCTTTAGTTATCATACTCAGTCAGCTACATATTTTATTAACACCATAACACAAAATATATATTTATATGTATGTAATTGCTTTAAATATTTCGTTGACCATGAAAGAATTTCACACGTGGCTAAAAGGAAATGTAATTATATTTACCCGCATGTTATCGGTTTTAGTGGCAATCATTCCTTTCCAGATCCTAATTTTAATCTAGTGCCTTTTTTCTTCATACACCACATTAATAAAATAAAGGACAAAAAACACCTGATCGTCACAATAGATGCATAAAAACTTTTTTAAAAACTCAGCATACATTCATGATAAAAATACTGAGCAAACTAGGAATAAAAGGTAACCTCTTCAATCTAAAAATGGGGATTTGTAAAAGTTTAGAGAGACTTGCATTGTTAATGTTGAAAGATCTATGTTTTGCTTATACGATTAGAAAGAAGGCAAGGATGTTGGCTCTCACAACTTCTATTTAGCATCATACTTGAAGTTCTAGACAGTGTTATCAGGGAAATAAAAGAAAAAAATGTCAGTCAGACTGGAAAGAAAGAATTAAAAAGTGTTTTTTGTGTTTTTGTTTTTGTTTTGCTGATCATGTGATCTTGTAAGTAACGCATAAAAAAATCTGCTAGAACAAATCTAATGAGTATGAGTTCATAGGATAGAAGATCAATAAATAAAAATCAGTTGTATTTCTATGCATTAGTAATGAAAAATACAAAAAAATCCCCAAATTATTTGCAATTTCTTTTGTTTCTTTTATATTTAAAACATCCTTTTCTTGGGGCTGGCCCCATGGCTGAGTGGTTAAGTTCGCGCACTACACTGCGGGCAGCCCAGTGTTTCGTTGGTTTGAATCCTGGGCGCGGACATGGCACTGCCACGCTGAGGCAACATCCCACATGCCACAACTAGAAGGACCCACAATGAAGAATATACAACTATGTACTGGGGGGCTTTGGAGAGAAAAAAGGAAAAAAAAAATCTTTAAAACATCCTTTTCTTTAATTCTAGAATCAAATATATTTTCTTGAATTTCTTTTAGTTTTTTTGTGTGATTTTATTTTATTACATTTAGTTATTTAATCTGTTATTTAGTGATAAATGGTACCAAGTAATAAAGAAAATTTATGTTACTTATCATACTATAAATATTACTAAAATAGTTTTAAACTTTATCGTATTATTTTATTAAGGGCAAAGGTACAAAGAGGAAATGAAAAACGGATTCAACTTCTCCATTAGTAGTCAGCCCAAATAGACTGTCATACTTAATTTTTGAATGTATTCCCTTGCCTGTTATTTCCATCTGAATATTTTCAAAATACATTATCTATAGTTCAAAAATGATATCAATTTTAATTTTGATTGAAGATGAATTAAATATAAAAAATGGAAATGCACGAACATCTTGGCAATATTTTGTTTTCCTACCCAAGAACAGAATAATAGGTCTTTATAAATGCTCAATATCTCAAAGAAAAAATGTATAGAACTACTTAATCTAATTTTAAGGAAGAACAATAAAGCAAATGAAAGACTTGAAGATTTGTCTGTAGCTATATATACATGTACGCTGGAAAAAAATATTTATTTGTCTACAGACTTTTTGTGAAGATGAGACTACTGATTGAAGGCTACATCAGAGCATACCTACTGTAAACTATAGCGAGGTCCTTCCTTGATCTTAGCAGAAACCTGCAGAGGTCATGTATACTCTTGCCTCTTGGAGTGTGATCTTCAGACCAGCAGCATCAGTAGGAGTTCATTAGAAAACAGAACCCAGGGCCTACACCTCACCTACTGAAGCAGAACCCAGGTTTTAACAAGATGCCCCGGTGATTCTTGTGTACCTTATAGCTGGAGAGGCACTGACCAAAGTTACCTACAACTCGTAATTAGAAAACAACTTCAAAGGAGGGCAGCTCATGTGGTGGAAATAGTTCCATTCGGTATTAGCCAATATTAGTAAATATCAGTAAACTCAAGGTTTTTTTCTCGGTATTAATGGCAAAATTTGTTGGAATTTGTCTTTAAGCCCAGGTTACTTTCCCAAGTGTCTGCTTGGCTGCAGTGCATGCTTTTTGAGTTCAGGGGACTGTGTAATACAAAACATCATCTGTAAAGTGGTATCCCAAATTTTGAATACAAGAGAGATACTCGATGATTATTTTTGAACAAAAGAGTGAATAAGTGAGTGGTTTTATAAACAGTTGTGAAAGTGAATTCCAATGAAAATACTGTACAAGTCTCAACAATTCTTTGGTAAAAAAAAAGATATCTATGTTATCGTATACACTCCATCAGATGTGTGAAAAAGAATGTGCTTGTTTTTGCTTTCTATTGTTGTACAACAAATTATCACAAATTGAGCAGGTTAAAAAGTAGGAATTGATTATCTCATGGCATCCATGGGTCATTTCTGGGTTCATGTGACGTGGATCCTCAGCTCAGGGTCTAATCAGGCTGCAGTCGATACGACCCAGGGCTGCAATCTCATCTGAGGCTCAATCCTCTTCCCAGTTTACTTGTTGTTGGAAGAACCCAGTTCCTTGTGGTTGTGGGATCCCTGCCTTCTTGCTGGGTGTCAACTGGAAGCTGCTCTCACCTCCCAGAGGCCACTAGCCATTCTCTGCCATTGATTTGGCCCTTTCCACAACATGGCAGTTTGTTTCTTCAAAGCCAACAG
The DNA here is from genome assembly GCF_041296265.1 of Equus caballus. Lineage (NCBI taxonomy): Eukaryota > Metazoa > Chordata > Mammalia > Perissodactyla > Equidae > Equus > Equus caballus. Next base: position 75,683,616 of record NC_091700.1, read on the forward strand.
CAGTCCTTTTTTCCAGTTTGCTATGATGAAGTCCTGTATAATACATTACAATCACTGTTGTGACTCCGCTCACTTCTAACATACAACCTAATCTCATCAAGGAAGCAGCCATCCAATCAGAGTCCAGTATCCCATCTACATTCAAGGGGAGGGGATCACACAGTACGTGGATATCAGGGAATCTTGGGGAGCATCTTTGAATTCTGCACACCACTATACTCACATATAAAGGGATACCGGAAACCTCCTTGGCCTCCACAAACTTAACTCAGAAGCTCTAAGAAGACATGTCCAAATCTATTTTGCTGCTTCCAGAAAATGTGATACATTTTTAATCACAAAAATAAGGTTTACTACATTGAAAAGTACAGTTTTTACTGAAAATATATATTTCCTTGAATAAATATCCAACATTCTAATGTTTTTAAGTGAAGCTTTTTACTAATGCATTTATACCCACCACTTATTTAAAATATAATATCATTTCTTCTCTTAAAATATCTTATTTGAGCTGAATAAAATACAAAGTGCTGGTTAATGATGCTTGCTGCTACATGTAATAATGTTCTGGTGCGTTTATTAGATTTTTAAAGAGTCAAACTCTAAAAAAATACTAAAGAACACAAAGTCTGATAACAAGAAAAGAGCAATATTATTTTGTGAAAATGCAAATTTGACTAGAAAAGCCACACATTTACTATAGTGCTAGATTATTTTAAAGGTAACTCTTTTGTTAGAATTTTATGGTATAGAATGTGCAAAAATGATACTTCAAAATAATTTAAAAGGAATTTTTTTCTGTCTTTTTCCGTACTTTTAAAATCAGAAGAGGAAAGAACATAAAAAAGTGATACCTTTGCCTTGATTGTTACCTTTCAGTCATATAATATCATGCCAAAGCTCTTACAAGTTGGTGCAGATGAAGGAAGTAAATGGATAGAACTATACACGACTACTAAAAATAGATTTTACAAGAATTAACCTTGGGACAAGTATATCAAGTAAAAGGAGTTATCTGTAAAGATAATGCATTGGACTTTTTTCTATCTTGGTTCTTACAAACTGATTTTCCTAGGGAGTACTAATAATAAATAAATTATCATCATTAAAACCACATGGACCTGGTTGAGAATGGGTCTCTCTGGTAGCCTTAGCAGCTGGCTTTAATAACTTCATTCTTCTTCATTGTATTAAAGCCTAAAAAGGCAAAGAGTAACCACAATTTCTATGAATACAATTGCAAAGTCAAACTGTTTGATGGCTAATCCTATTTCTTAAAGGAAACTCTCATGATAATTTTGATGCCTCATTATAATGTATGCTATACATTGATTTAGCACTTTTCATTTACACTCTGTGGTTTTTTTCAGGGCTTCCCACAAATGCAAAACAATAGCATAACTAGTGTCTTGGATGTCCCTGTGCAGCATCTAAGATCTCATAATACATCGTGTGATTCAACAGAAGTCTTCTGTATTCTTGCTCCAGAGCACAGTCCTTAGGCAAAGTAAGGCTGAAATTTGAAATTTTAAGAACAGGGCTTCCAGGTGAATCAAGTCTTTCAGCACCTCTGCAATGCAGTGTCAAAGTAATGTGACTTGCATCTCAATGGCATATGTAAGAACTCAAAATTTAAATGATTTTTTTCCCATTGAGGAATAATATTGATTTTAATAACTTCAAATTTAATGCAACCCACACACTCTCACATTATTTATTAACACCCCCAAAGCATATTTCCTATGCTAAATTCAATATTTCATACACCAACTGACTAATGATTATTCAGAGCTGTCAGTGATGCCCTACCATCAGTTTTTCCTGACAGAAATGTCCAGGCCTCAGTAGACCAGGCAGAAAGGGTGACAGAGATGGAGAGGTATTCAAGGTAGCATCACCCTTTACAATGCCTGTCTTCTCTCTCTCTCTCCTGAAATGGCCCACCAAGAAAATTTTGTGAACATCAGTACCACATATTTTGTTGTTAGTGCTGTCAAGTCGATTCCAACTCCTAGCGACGCTGTGTACGGTAGAGTGGAAACCTGCCTGGTCTTTTTGAACCATTGTCTAGTCTGGAAGATTGGCTGACATCTGTCCACCATGGGTTAACCTACTGGTATTTGAAATACTGGTGGCATAGCTTTCAGCATCACAGCAACACTCAGTCACTACAGTATGACAACTAACAGATTGGGTAGTGTGGTTCCCTGACCAGGAAACTAACCCGAGATTTGGTGGTGAGAGCACCGAATCTTAACCACTAGACTACTAGGACTGACTAGTAACATGGTACCTGCTCTTTTGCCAAACGTTCTTCCTACCTTACTGTTGTCTTCATGGACTTATCAAGTAGGACGAATGGATATAGAATGGGCAAGAACGGGATGACATGAGCAGGTTGGGTCATGATCAATGGGCAGTTTTTTATGGGCAAGAAACCTGACTGGTATCACAGTTTGTTAACTATAACAGCTCTAGGCTGGCTGTGACCCACATACTGTGGAAGGTTAGATAGTCCATCCATGTAAAGCTGAACATCCAAATTTAGTGGCCAAAAGGGTCTCTAAGAAACATGTTGAACATATGAATCCACATTCTACTTCATACAGATTTGGTCTCAGTAGTGAGGGGTGAAAGCACTGAAATTTGCATTTTTAGCAATCAACCCAATGTCTTTCAGGACTAGACATTCAGAATCATCAAACTGTGTGACTCAGTAGGGAAATTTAAAGATCGTCAGCTTCTGTGACACAAGAGGGTTCCTAGGGAGTATGGAAAGGTCTTTGGAAAGCCATATATGTGGTTTATTTTCTTTCTCCCGGGAAAAATGTGAGAAGAATAGCTGGAACTCCTAGTGATGCTGACTCACTACTAGAAACATGAAAAATTTTAACTGTCCCAAGTGTGACTGCTTCCAAGACAACAACATCTAGTTTTGCAGTAACCAAAATAAAGAAGTTTAAATGTTTTAACTTTCTGAAACGAGACTCCCCATCCTCTTATAAAACTTTCGAACACATATTTAGAAAATATAGTGTCTGTAGAATTAAGGCAGTGGACGCTTGTGGTGGGTAAAAGTTTTCTGGCACTGTACTTTTTGAAAGATCTTTGTGTAGAAACTCTGAACCATTATTTTGAGCAGTCTCAGTTGTAGAAAGTAATCATAGCATCCTAGTATAGATTTTATTTTATACCACACACAGTTCTATGTGCTTTACTTATATCACTGGTTTTCACTTTTTCTAGAACAATATTCTTTTGAGGAGAAGAGCTAGAATACCCCAAGATGTGCTCAGGAAGTTAGTCTCAAATGACCACAACCTTAGCAAGAGATTTAATAGGTTAAATCCATGAGAATTCTACAACATTGTGTAATCATATATTTATATAAAATTTAAAATACCATTTAAATTATTTAACACCTGAACCTTCAAGTAAACTAACATTCCAACAAGATCAATGATGTTTATACTGTGGTTTCCCAATATAGATTGTTCATTATCACAAACTTCCTGAATCACCACTCTAGATCCCTAAGGTTAATATTCCCCAAATACTCTAATCTTCAGAACAATCTTGAAGTATCAGTATGATTATCCCACTTAACGCATGTGAAAGATAAGCCTTAACAAAGCAAATAGTTTCCCAAGGTCACATACAACCAGTGCTCATGGTCCATAATTTGGACCCTTAAACCCATAGTCTTCCCAAGACATTTCTTGGCCTGTGAGAAGGAGGCTTGATTTTAGAAATAATAAAGGATCGCACAGAGAGAAATATGTAAATAGGGTGGAAGATCAAGCTGAAAATACTGTTTAAATACAAATAAAACTATAAATGAGCAAGATCGCATTTACTACTTAATAAACAATAAATATTCAAAGTAACTATTAAACCTTTAGTAACTGCATTGTGCTCAACACTCCACTAGGAGCCAGGGAGAGTAAGACACAATTTTTAATTCCCAAGGAGTAAATAAGTAGAGTCATGCACTGCGTAATTACACTTCTGTCACCGATGGACTGCTTATAAAATCGTGGTCCCCTAAGATTAGTACCATGTAATCTAGGTGTGTAGTAAGCTATAGCATCTAGGTTTGTGTAAGTACACTCTATGATGTCCACACAACAACAAAATCATCCAACAATTTATTTCTCAGAACATATCCTTGTCATTAAGCGATGCATGACTGTAATCCAATGATAAATTTTATGATAATTGTCCAGTATAGGGTAAAGAATCTATACCATGTTTTGAAACTAAATAAATTAAAGTTATGGTCAAAGACCATCTTTACAAGTAGGTGAAATTTCCCGTACTGTGTTTGTCTGGTTATCTGGCTATGTTTTAAATTACTCCCCAAAAGTTGTGACCTATTGTAATGAATTATCAAGACATTTTTCCTTTCCCTATATCTAGAATCTTGAAATGAAATGTGACTTTGTAACTCCTCCTATTAAAAGATGGAATCTTTCTTACCCTTTGATTATAGGTGGCTTTAAAACTTGCTTTGGCCAAAATGACAGCAGCAAACGTGAGGCAAGAACCAATTCAAAAATTGCTTGTGCATTAAGCTTGCTATCTGGCTGCTTGTGGAACTCTGATGCCATGTGAACAAGCCCAGATAAGCCAGCTGGAGAGTAACACAGAAGAGAGACCTCCTCTATCCCAGCCTTCCCAGACACGACATCATAAACCAGCCAGCCCCAGCTATTACCTTCTAGCTGACAGCAGATACATGAGTGATGGGGCCTGGGTAGGAACAACTGCCCACCTGAGACCAGCCCAAATTGCTGACCTGCAAAATCATGAGTGAAACAAATGGTTGTTTTTTTCAATCTTGAATTTTGGGGTAGCTGCTTACACAGGAATAGATAACTCATACAGGTGAAAAATAGATATTCAGCTGCCTCAGCACAGAGGTATTAACCCATGACAGAGAAGGAGAAACAGCCTCGAGAGGGAAAAAGTCCAGCATGATTTTTACATGTCGTGATTGACAGTAGAAGGAGGCAGGAAGTTCATATAGATCCTGCCTGATAAATTCTATTATCCTCATGAAATGGAAGATTGGGTCTTCTGAGAATCAGATGGAGAGATAGTGAGCTAGATGAGAATGATAAAAGTTTGAAATATACTTTGTAGAAAAGGGAGCAATGACAAGAGACTCTTGAAAATGCTTAATGTCCTACTGAATTGGGAGAATCTGAAACTGTTGGGGGATTTGTTGTAGATTAACATGAGCCATTCCCTAGGAGTTATTGGACTTTTGAAGTCCCGGAGAAATTTAAAGGATGACACATGTTGTATAGCCACCACAATCTAGAGATTTTATTTCAGCAAATATTATACCTTCAAGCAATTGAATTCAATCAAACACTGAGTCCAAATTTGGCTCAGAGAAAAAAACTTTTATAACAATTTCATAAACCAAAAGCTAAGCTCCTGTGAATTCCTCCCTGAGAATAGCTATCAAATCACCCACAGACAAATGGGGGAAATTTTGAAAGCATAGTATTAGTTGAGACTCTCCTTGAAATGTTTCTGAATTCTTATGGCCCAAGAGCTTTAATCTATAATATTCCAAATAGAGCGGAACTGGATACTCATAGCCAAACACAGTCATTCCCATATAATGATCTAACAGACATTTTAAACAAGCATTATTGACTTTCAAACATACTTACGTGATTCTGCAATAATAAGACTTCCCTATCCTTAATATGAATATTATATCTCAACTTCCTGGGAATAAAAGGAAAAGAATTTTATAAATCTCTGGCTACTCTGCCTTAAGGATCAGCTAACCACTCTTCTCCGACAACACATGATCAAAATGTTTCTTAGGTTTTTAGACCTCCTCTAAAAACCTCCCTTTAATTACAATGCAGGATATGTAAATTTCTTTAACACTATAGCTCATCATCTATTTCCTTCCTCCCCACTCTCTCTTCTTCCTTCTCTTCCTTTCTTCTGCCTTCCCTTCCTCCTTTCCTTCCTTCCTTCTCAAAATTTTATTTAATTCTTCCGTGTGACAACAAGTGATCTTTTGCCAGCAGTTCAAGTGTGATTACGCAATGCTGTTCCCATATCTTAAGTCCATCTCGGTTATTCTTTATCACATTGTTCTGCTTTAATTCCTTCACAAAAATTCACTTAGTTCTTATTTTTGTCAATAGGACAGCATTTGTACAGTATAAACATTATATGAGTTTGCTCTTAGTAGTAGTAGCACATATCACTACCTGATGTTAATTTTTTAGCCGCTTTGGTATTTATTAATCACCTTGCAAATTGGAATAAAAGCCTGATATGATCAGGGACCTTCTCTGTCTTATTCATTACTGTCCCTACACCTAAAACAATGCCTAGCATATATTAGATGCTCAGTAGCTGTTTATGAAGGAATAAATTCCACAGAAGTCCTCACGGGCTTATGAAAAAATAAATAAATATAGAAATGTAGTAAATTCTAAAATGGAATATTTTCCAGGAGTTGACTTCTGAGTTCAATCTTGAACAAAGAGAAAAAGTTTGCATAACATATACATATTTGTAATTCATAAACTGACTTTGGGTAACATTCCAAAAGCAGATTTCTAAGAGTATTTTGAACAATAACAGCATTCTTATAACAAATGTAAAGGTTCAATATTCATAATTTTAAGAAAACCCACATTCTACTGTATATGCTATAGTTTTCTAGTCATAGTACAACATCTGAGTTGATATAATAATAATGTAATACTTATTTGCTGAATGTTTATACGTCTCAGATATTTGCTAAATGCTTTGCATATGTTATGGAATTTAATCTTTACAGCAGCCATCAATTTTATAACAACAATCTATTATTATTATTATTAAACCTTTGGTTGCTCTTTCTCAAGCATGGTGTTTGGTCAAATCAGGGTCATTTTATTTATTGTTTCCTCTGCCAAGAGTGCTTCTCTTCCACATATTCTTACTGTTGGCTCCCTTACTTTGTTCAAGTCTTGGCTCAGATATGACTTCCTTAAAGAGATTATCTGACTACTCCATCCATGACAACATGTCCAGTGCTATTTCTTGTCATAAATCATCATTGCATGATAATATAATATAAAATACATGAAAGCTGAAGCTTCTCGGTCCCCTTCAACTCTGTTTACTCATCAGCTAGATCAAGAATCACCAAATAATAGATGCTCGATAAATGCTTGAATGATTGAATGAGATTTTAGTAAAACAGGTGGAATATGAACTGAGAAAGATTAGTTTCTGATGCTTTCTCTTAACTACTTATAATTTAGTCACTCACCTTCAATCAGTTGTCTATCAACCTACGTATGTCTGCCCATGTATTCTCTACATTTCTCTATTACAATGAATTTGGTGTTCCCACCACCAATAATTATGCTCTGAATATCAGATCCTTCTCATTCTCTTGGACTTTACTTATCTAGTTATCCATTATCTCTGGCATTATCAAATAGAAGTTTCCTCTCTATTGGTCACTATCATCAGCATGCAAACATGATCTAGCATCTAAAGTTAAAAAGCCTTCAGTGGTTCATCTTATTCCAGTTACCTAGCCATTTGTCTAATTTCCTTCAAAGCAAAACTTTCCTTCATAACTCACCTAAATCTGGAATGGAATCCTATTAATTCCACTTAGGTAGAGGTCAGTAACAATCTTCCTGTTGCCAAGTAAATCACTTCTCTCTCCTCATCTTTTAGGCCTTGTATCATCAGGTGTTTGTCACAAGTAACCATGATTTCTTTCTTAAAACGCCTTAGCATTTTGGCTACTATGACGACGTACTTTTCGAAATTCTTTCTCTTATCTAAGTGACCACACTATGTCAATATTCGTATTTGCCCTACTGCATGGCTGAGTTATGAGCTTCTGCTTCTCTGTTCCACGTGTGCTTTCTCTCTAAAACAGCTCTTCTGTTCCTAAAGCTCTACATTCTGTCCATATGTTGATTTCTTCCACATTAATATTTCTGGCATTAACCTTTCTGGACTCATGCATTTGCTTGCCTGCCTGAGATATTGGAGATCTAACAAGCACGTAAAACTAAACACATTTAAAAAGAATTCTCAATCATCACCACAATCTGGTTTTCCCTACCTAATATATCTCAGTAAATGGCACCATCAGCCACTCAGTTTCTCAAGCTAAAAACTAGTAATTCTTCTTAATTCCTTTTCTGTGCTCAACCCCCAAAATTAATTAGTCAGAAATCCCTGAGCTTTCTTCCAAAACATACTCTGAAATCTTCCCATTCTTTCTCTTTCTATTGATTCTACTTCTAGTGCAAATTAGATACTCCATGATATATTTACTTCACCTTGTTATTTCAGTTCCAGTTTATTTTTAACAAGAATTAGTTAATTTTATCTAGAGAATCTGCATGTTCTACAAATAACGAATATCTCCTAGGTCTCAATGACAGGAACAAATTTCAGACCCCACTAGGATGGCAGCCAGGAAACAGAAAGTTCAAAGTCAAGGCCCCTCATTGCTGTTCCTTTCTAGATGTCAGTTTCCTTCTTCTATCCCGATGGTAACCCAAGTGCATTGATTCTCTGGGCTCCTAGGCCAAGCTTGATTTATTCAAACACAGCCCTCAAACCCCAAGTTTTTATCACTTTAAAAATTTATTGCCCTCAACAAGCTATTTGAAGTATGTAAAATTAATTTTTCAAATTTCAGGAAAAAATAATCTGACTCCTTTTTAAGTCAAACGTCCACCTTTAGGCTACAAGCAAGGGATGGAATGATTTTAACTTTTAGTAGGAAGTAAGGGAGTATACTCTCTGAAAATGAAATGAGGACAGTCTCTCAAAATGCATGGAAATAAAGAAATTAAAAAACCATTGGGTATCTTCAACACTGAGACACCTGATATAATATAAGGCGGGTAAATGACAAAATTGTAAACTAAAGAGAATCATCCAGAGGCCAGAAGCTTCGAGGAAAATCTTAAAGATATAGTCTGGATTAAACTAGATTGAAGATAAGCTTAAAAGACGGACTTAAGCTTCTCTCTTCTATGAAAAAGAAGTCTTACTGAAGATTAAGAGGATACCACTTTTGAATGTGAAAAAATCTAATAATCGAAACTATTGGGAAGGACAAGTAATGGAGTCAATATCCACTGATGAGGCTTACGTGGGGCCTCCCAATTATATACTAGTTACTTGCCACAGTTCAGTGGTATTAAAAACAGAGACAGTGATGTACCTTGTTCATTTAGGAGCTATAGCCAAAAGAAAAAGAAATTGAGGAGCACACTTCTTCCTGAGAGAGCCAGGCACCCTAAAAACGCCATAAAGAAAACATATTAAACAGTCATTTTATGTTCAATATTACATACTTCGTCCATAATTGTTCTCTAATTGATGGATGATAAAAACTGTAATGCATTTATCCTTACTAGCCATTCACGTTTAAAGTTTGATAAAGGATCTATGGATAGTGAGGGCCACCAAGGCCCAAATAGATTTCTTTTTTTTAAATGGCTAGAATAAATTTTTTTTAAAAAAAGAAACTTTGAAAACATTCTCCAATGTGAGAAAAACATTAAACTTGTGGTGAAATTGGGGCTTTTAATTGAAAATATCAATTATCACAGGTAGAAGCAAATACCTAAAAGGATTTTTAAATTAGAATCTGTTGTGGAGTTATTGCAATTGAAAAAAAAACCCAAAAAACTTAAAAACCAAATATCAGGTAATCAAATAGCAGATCCAGTGGATAAGGGAGTAGTCTAAAGCAAGCTTAGGTAAAGTGAGTAAGACAAGGAAAGATGGTAAAGATGCTAGCCGTTCACTAGTGGAAGTTTAATATAATCAAATTAAAAAGAGAATCACTAAAAAATAAAAACGATCAAAACAGTATTTTGTGGAGGAGTGTCAAGAAATTCCCCCAAGGTGTACAAGAAAAGAGCAAAGGGATTGATGTTAGAAATAATTTAAAGATATTAGAGGACAAAAAGCAAACTTTGCTTAAGGACAACTACTTTTTCTTATGGGGGAGCCAAAAATATATTATAAATGTAATAACCAGGATATACTAGAAGGAAAAAGTGTAAGCCAAACAAAATCCTGTATCTCTGATTCGAGTCAGAACAAAAAATTAAAGAAAGGGAATATTTTTGGTGAAATATTTAATTTTAAAAGTAAAAAAATATCATACAAGGAAAGAAGAAAGTTTACTACAACAGTACAACAGTACAAAAATCAGACTGGTCTTAGATTACTGTCTCACAATTAAATGCTAATTAAAAATATAGCAACATGAACAGAGATTTGTTGAAACACTTTAAGAAATATTGACCAATCTGTTTATTTTGACGTATTTAAAGAAAAGACAAACAATGTAAACAAAATATAATTAATCAACACAGAAGCCCAATCAATTGAAATTTAATTTTAAGATAATTAGTCTAATATAATTAGTTTAATATAATCTCTGTTATAATTGTTACATTAAATTGGAACTCCAAGTTGCAATTATATCTTATTTAGAGAAAGAAAACAATAAAAAATAATTTTCACACTTAAAAAATTTTGGCTAAATTGATAAGAAAAACTAATTTGTAGTAACAAATGCTTTAACATCTATTTCAAAAATATAATAATATTAATGGACTAAAAATTCTGCGGAAGAAGTAACAAATAGTACACAAAACAAATCAAAGGACATCAGAAGGAAGTATTGAGAGTGGTCAAACAGGAATGGATACACTAAAAAAAAAAAATCAAAGTACGTTAATGAAAATGGATTTATTCTTAAAGAAACAGACCAAACTGTGACTTTTTATGATAGTCTAAATGTTTCTTTCTCTTTTTTTCAGGAAGATTAGCCCTGAGCTAACATCTGCCGCCAGTCCTCCTCTTTTTGCTGAGGAAAACTGGCCCTGAGCTAACATCTGTGCCCATCTTCCTCTACTTTATATGTGGGATGCCTTCCACAGCATGGCTTGACAAGCAGTGTGTAGTTTCATACCCGGGATCTGAACCGGCTAACCCCAGGCCGCCAAAGCGGAACGTGCAAACCTAACTGATGCGCCAGCAGGCAGGTCCCTAAATATTTGTTTTTTCATTTTTCAGAGTGTTTTTCAATTGATAATTTTTTCTTGTTTGCCCTTAATTGTTATGATTAAGGAGTTTTGTATCATATGGAGATGAGCTATCAAGCCATGAAAAGACATGGCGGAAACTTAGACGCATATTACTAAGTGGAAGAAGCCAATCTGAAAAGGCTGCATACTATATAAGTCCCACTGTGTGACATTTTGAAAGAGGCAAAACTGTGGAGACTAGGGGCAGGCTCCATGGCTGAGTGGTTGGGCTCACACACCCTGCTTTGGCAGCCCAGAGTTCACCATTTCAGATCCCGGGCATGGATGTACACACTGCTCATCAAGTCATGCTGTGGTGGCATCCCTCATAGAAGAACTGAAAGACTTACAACTAGGATATACAACTATGTGCTGGGGCTTTGGGGAGAAAAAAACAAAAGAGGAAAACGGGCAACAGATGTTAGCTCAGGGCCAATCTTCCTCACCAAAAAGTATACCTTAAAAAAAAACAGTAACTATGTAGACTAAAAAGATCAGTGGTTGCCAGAGGTGAGAGGAGAGGGAGGGATGAACAGGCTAAGCACTGAGGATTTTTAGGTCGGTGAAAGTGCTCTGTACGATACCATAATGGTGGATGTCTGTCATTATATATTTGTCCAAAACCATGCAATGTACAACACCAAGAGTGAATCCTAATGTAAAATATGTACTTTGAGTGATAATAATGTGTCAATGTAGGTTTATCAACTATATCAAATGTACCACTCTGGTGGGAAATGTTGACAATGGGGGAGGCTACACATGGAGTATATAGGAAACCTCTGTAACTTCTGCTCAATTTGCCTGTGAACCTAAAATGTCTCTAAAATTTCAAGTCTATTTGATAAAAAAAAAGAGATAACAGTTACAATAACTATATAATTTATATTTGTGTCAATAATCTTAATGGATTTTTTAAAGTTTTTAATAGGTTTTCAGTTTTCAGATAGCTCTTATATTTCTGACTTATACACGGGAATATACTACTGTAAGTAAAGCAAGAAGTAGGCCCTCACTGTTAACTAATCACCATCTCATTATCCTTTATCAATGAGTGATGCAATTTGGTCCCAAAAAATTCCATATGAAGGGAGAAGCTGTCTGTCATACTGGTTGTAATTGTAGATTTTCTAGATAACCAACCCATATTCATAGGCCTTTTGAGAATCTACTGTGAAAGCCTATGGAACTGATGAAACCCTCTTCTATAAAGATCATAGTGGGAAGATAAATCCAGGATTGATTCCATGTTTAATGTGACAGCGTAATCTAAGAAGTTTCCCAAATTATTGGCTGTGGAACAAGTTGAGGGAGGCGTAGTAGGCAATATTTTGAACTGCAGATTTGATAACATTCTATCGCTATTTAAAAAGTCACAAGGTAGAGCCAATTTGGTAGAAGGTAGGAAAGTGACAGATTAATTTTGGAATTTTGGAATTTAAATTTTTCTTAAAAATTGACATAGGTAAATATCCCCTCATATCATTGAAACCGTTAGCTTTGGAATTGCTAAAAAAGGTTGTCAGTATGATTACAAACCCAAAGATGTAATGAAGAGTTTCTTGGGGAGAAAAAGACAAGTGTATAAATTATACAAGGATACAAAGTTTAAAGTAATGTGTTCATACAAGATTTTTCTCTCCCAAGAGATGAACTGTTCTGACAATGACTACCTAGTCCAACAATCTGGCTTATTCTTAACTATTTTGGAATTAAATCAAAGTATAAAATTTTGGCATGCCCAAAGGTATTTGGAAATGGCATCACAGCCTGAAAATCTGGCTAGTCATAGGTTATTGGAAACCATCTCATAGCCAGAAAATATGGCCTCCTCCTGTAAATTGAGAAATTAAATCAGAGCACAACAGCTTGGCATATCCAAAATGATCTGGGAAAGTTAACATAGTGTAGTGATTTGGAACCACTTTAAGTATCTGGAATGCCAACACTGTCCAAAGCTTGATACTGCACCAAAATCACAAATTTCAGAATATGTTCTGGGATAACTTTTATAAATGCCCCTGCCATTTTAAGATTCTAAAATTCTAGATAATTTCATATTTTATATAATCTATGAAAATCCCATGATTGTTTAAGTTATCCATCCAACTAGGATACTTGTGAGAGTGAAAAGGATACTATTATCCTGGGAAAGGAGGCAAAAATCAGGACTGTTATGAGCAAGCTTTTTGCATTCTAAACTGAGCTAATATATGGGCATGATATTATGACAAAGTAGCAAAGGACAGGAATCCAATTCAATAGCAGAGCAACTAGCTTAAACAGAAAGAAGGAAAAAGGAAGAATTTCTTGGCTTACAATACCAGACACTCCCTTCACCTCACTCTCCTAACCAAAAAAAAATAGGGGTGGAGGTAGTGCTGGTGTGTAGTGTTAATTTGCATCCTGGGCTGCAGACTCTGCTTCTATTTGCCTGACAATACACACACTCATGCCGGGAATGTCATTTGGATTCACGTCCTTAGAGCCCGCAAGGTTGAAGGAAAACAAGAGGAAACACATCCAGTGATTTCAGTGAAAGATTCTTTTTGGTCTCATTTTGGCTGGCAAGATGTGGTATTTTGACCCTCTCTTGGCCACATGCCCCTTTCTGTATTAAGTGTGCAAAGTATATTATAGAAGGATACAAAGAAAACAGCTACTAAAGATATTTATTTCTTTAAAAATAGTATGACATGGTTTAGGTAAACAATTTCTTCTGATTCAAGAATAGTGTGTCATTCTTCTCTTCCTAATACAATATTAAGAAATAGTTGTTTTAATTATCAAAAATAAAAATTAACAGGCCAGCCCTGGTGGCCTAGTGGTTAAGTTTGGTGTGTTCTGCTTCAGTGGCCCGGATTCGGTTCCTGGGTGCTGAACTACACCTCTGTAGTTGCTATGCTATGGCCATGCTGTGGCAGCAGCTCACATACAAAAAAAAAGGGGAAGATTAACAATAGATATTAGCTCAGGGCAAATCTTCCTCAGCAAAAAAAATAAATAAGTAAATTAACTATTATAATCTTTATCGCTTGTTGTTACTCAAAATATGACTTTTAAAATATTTGTTTAAACAATAAAACATTTAAATTGTTTAAATTCTATTTGCATGCAATTCTTATATTTATTCTACTCTTTTCACTTTTTATTTTGAGACAATTTAATATAGAAGCAGATTGAAAAAATACTGAGAGTTCCAAAAACACTTCACCCAGATACCCATTGAGTTGCGATGTCTCCTTAGTCTCCTCCAATGTCTCAGTCTTTTATTTGCTTGTTTATTTTTCATTGCATTGCCATATTTGGAAAGTATCAGTCAGTTATTTTGTAGAAGGTAGATCTTGCCAAAAGCAATTATTTCTGATGTGACATTTCAAATGTTAGCTTTCTATTTCCCTCATTCATTCTACATTTAGTAATTGGAAGTTGTCTGTAAGAAAGAGTTGTCTATTGTCCTTATTTACTTATTCATTCTGTTATTTATATTAGCATAGATTGATGAATATTTATTTGTTTCATTTGGTTATAACCTCAGGCTATCCTATTTATTTTGTTGTTCAAATTGCTCCTTCTTTGCTTCCCCCAGAATGGAATCAACCAGCTATCCAAAGAGCTCTAGTTCTTTTCATTGGAAAATAATATTTACAAACCAAGATATGGGTGTTTGCTGTTATCATTGCTACTGCAGTTTCACTGCTTCTCATATATCTTAATGGATAGAGCTGGGAAATATATATGTATACATAAACCCATGCAAACCCACACATTTATATTTTTGTATCTACCAATCTGTGTGTGAGTGTAAAGCATAAAACAGCAAATCTTGGGATGTGATGGAAATGTAGTAGCATACATATATATGTTTATATATATTTATCTGCATATATATATTTGTATATATGTATACCCAGATATATATTTCTATATTATATATGCACACTATAATTATATGTATACATATATATCTGTGCATATATATATATGTGTGTGTGTGTATATAATTTGTATGTCTATCCATATAGATAAATAGGAGATGAGTGTATCTGCATTTATATTTATATGTTGTTCATTCATATGCCACCCTACAACTCTGACTTCCACATAAAAATAAAATCTTACAGCTAATCAATTATTAGAATAAAATTAAGTCCTGATAGCTAAAGAACTTTCAGCCACTTCGTTTCCATCGCATACCAAGAGTTGCTGAGGTTTTATGTTAATTTAATATAAACTATAAGAAAGTCATAAAAACTTATTTAAAATTCTTCTTACTCATGCAGCAAATTAAATTTTCAATCAATACTTGCTCATTTGGGGTCTATACATAATAAAATGTGTATTTGGAATATGCAAAATGATATATATCTATCCTTGCCTTTGATTTTAGCAATTGCTACAGATTGTGGTGATTTTGCTCCAATGACTAGTATCAGCTGTGAAGAATGGAATTGTAATTGTATATTTTAAACTGTAAAGGCTACATTCATATAATACCTCATTTGAAGATTTTGAAAAATATTTGCTACCACACAAAGAGGATGAAAATGGGAACTGGAAAATAGTCTCCATCAATTAAATCTGGTAAATAGTTGTATGCTTTTATATAGTGGACATTTTCAGAATTAAGTTGATAAAATGCCCCCAGCATGGAAAACATGATAGCCATTGCTAGCTATGGTATACAGGAATGACTTTCTCTGTATTTCTTCAATGTCAAATGTTATTTGAATTTAAAATTTTGCTTTAAATAAGCTTGATATGGATATCAAATAAGCAAATGTAAATGTATCTGAGACTCCAGTCTGTCTTTGTTTAGAAAAACTAGCTATTTCCCGCCTATATTTTATAATTATCACTAATGTCAGTTACACAACCAGGATGAGAACTAGACAAACACACAAATGTGCAGTTCAGTTAAACTTCACAATATTATCACATTGCAATTCAATCATGACACCAGTGTTCTTTTGCAAACTTAACACATACACACAAACACACACACACACTCAGAAACATATAGGCACATATTGCGTTAAAATTGTATTGAAAAGAAATACCATGTTTTTAGCAAAACCAGGAATCCAAATACTATTTACTTCATTTAAGACATATTTTACGTCAACCTATTGAACCTCTCCATCACCCAAGCTACTCGTTCATAACGGAAGCAGGTACTTTATAACTGGCCTTTGGAGACTCATATCAGGCCAGCATCAACTCTACTACTAAGATGATAAAGAATTTATAAGAAAGAAATGACAGACTAGTATACCTGAAAAACACATATGCAAAAATCTCGAGCAGAATATTAAAAAATTGGATCCAGTAGTTAATAAAGAAAGGATAATACTTCATAACCAAATGGGGTTAACCCTAGAAATGCAATGTTGTTTAAAACGAAAACAATAACGTCAACAACAATATAATTCACCACATTAAGTGGGAAAAAAAGCAGTCACATAATCTTATTATAAGGTTTATGGTATCGCTTTCTTAAATTTGTCATATTATTCATCAGTGAAACCATATGGACTTGAAGTTGTACTTTGTGGATCTGGCTTTGTGTCATTTAAAATTTGATGTATGTAATATATATGATGCATACTTTATTTTCAATTTCTTCTTGTATTAGTATAGTTAGGTTATTTTTTCAAAAAACTTTGTATTTCATTTAATTTATCTAATATATTGGCATAAGTTGCTTATGACAGTACCTTATATCTTCAGTGTCTATAAAATCTTAAGGATTGTCTCCGCCTTCATTCCTGATATTGGTAAATTATATTTTCTATATTTTTTCTTAATTATCTTAAAATAAATTTAACAACTTATCAAACTTTACAAACCTGTTTCATGCTTTGTCAATTTTCTCTATTATATATAGGTTTTCTGGGTTTTTTTCCTGCTCTTTTATAATTTCCTTCATTCTGCCTGCTGTGGGTACAATTTTCTCCCTTCTTTCTAGCTTCTTTAGGTGAATAAAGTCATAAATTTTTACTCTCTCCTCCTCCTCCCTCTCCTTCTCATTCTTCATCTCCCTCCTCTTCCTCCTCCTTCTCCATTTTTCACTTCTTTCTCTTCTTCTCTATTTTTAACTATCATTGACCACGCTATAATTTCATCTAAGAACTATTTAGCTGCAACTCTCGAATTTTGATGTGTTTCGTTGTTGTTATAATTATAATCAAAACATATTTGAGGGGCTGGCCTGGTGGTGTAGTGGTTAAGTTTGCACACTCTGTTTTGGCAGCCTGGGGTTTGCATGTTTAGATCTTGAGCACAGACCTACACACTGCTCATCAAGCCATGCTGTGGTGGCATCCCACATACAAAATAGAGGAAGATTGGCCCAGATATTAGCCCAAGGACAATCTTCCTCAAGCAAAAAGAGGAAGATTGGCAACAGACATTAGCTCAGGGCCAATATACTTCACCAAAAAAAAAACCCCAAAACATATTTCAATTTCTTTTGTGATTTCCACTATGATCTATTGATTCTTTAGTATATATATATTTGATGATTTTCTAGATTTACTGATGTTACTGATTGCTAATTTACTTTTAGTTTTGTCCTTTCCTGCAAATTCCAAAATTTGGGTAATCTTTGATTGTGTTGTAATTTTTTTAATAGTTCACAAATTTCATGCCTGACAATTTTTAGTTACATAGTGGACATGATAGACGATATGTTGCAGGGAATCTGAACTATGTTGTCTTCATTTAAAGGGTGGTGAATTTTGTTCTAATAGTCAAATAAATAACTGGCAGATATTCTCAGGTTTTCATACTTGGTTCATTTATTTATATGAAGACTTTTAAAGGAATGATAAATTTCGTTTTTTGCCCTTGGTTCTCGGGCACGTTTCTTAATCTGTGTTGCGTTACTGACTCCTGTTTTGGCTTATTTGGGTTCTCAAACGATGGCTAAAGAGCTCAGTGAGGTGTGTCTCTCTGGCTTGGCTGGAATTCCAACACCCTGATTCCCTAGCCCTGAATAACCATCTCCTTTCAGGTCTCAGCCAAATGGCAATTAGAATCTGCTGGAGCTTGGAGTCTGCCTTGTACATGAGCAGCTGAGCCTTTACCTAAGGAACTGCAGGAACCTCCACAAGAACTGTCAGTCATCTGCTCTGCTCAGCCCTCTGTTCTTCAGGACCCTAGCCCACAAATCCAGCTATGGAATAGCAACGAGATTTGAGACCTGCTTCCTCAGGCCACTGAGAGCTGCATATTCTGCCTTAACTCTACCTCCTGGTGCCATGGAAAGGAGGCTCCCCTCAGACAGATCCAGGGAAGACGTGGGGCTCCCTCACCTATTTCCCTTTTTCAAGGATTACATTCTTGCAATGTTTGCCATGGAGTGCATAAAAACAGTTGCTTCATATATTTCTCAAATTTTACAGTTGTTTATAGCAGGAGTGCCATTCTGGTACTAGTTACACAATCACGTTAAGTGTAAGTTAGTAATTACTTTCCAATAACGTTTATTACAAATATACCAAATTTGTAATATCATAGATGTGCTTTAGAATAGAGTAAATTTTTTTTTTTTTTTTTGGAAGATTAGCCCTGAGCTAACTACTGCCAGTCCTCCTCTATTTTGCTGAGGAAGCCTGGCCCTGAGCTAACATCCGAGCCCATCTTCCTCTACTTTCTATGTGGGACGCCTACCACAGCATGGCGTGCCAAGCAGTGCCATGTCCGCACCCGGGATCCAAACCAGCAAACTCCAGGCCACTGAGAAGCAGAACGTGTGCTCTTAACCTCTGCGCCACCATGCCAACCCCTAGAATAGACTAAATTTTTTAAGGTGATTCAATTAAGAAAATTACTAATTTAATGGGAGCACTGGTAGTATGTGGACATGGCAAAAATATATGAATAAGATATGTGAATGACTAATGTTTGATAAATCCTAATAACTTGATTAAGAACACTGACATAATATTTTGAGTCAGAGATCTATGAATTTGATTCCCTCTCCACAGCACGAAGTGTGGTGTTTTTCTTTTCTAAATGACTCAACATCTCCAAACCTTAGTTACCAATGCATACATATGACTAATATGACAAATCTCTAATACCTAACTCAGGTTGTACTTAGGACTAAAAGAGATACAGTGGAGAAACATTATATGCCCCTAGGTCTTAACCTACATTCAATTATCCATTCTGGGCTGAGAGGGAAAGAAAGAGAGAAGGAGAGAGAGAGAACTCAAATAATTTTGGTTTCCCGCAGATATTTTATTCAAAAAGCATAGTACCAACGAGAGGATGGAGTGATTCATACAATGCGGAAGTGAGCATTTACCACACTGGGTTTGGATCTAATTCATTCCAGTTTTCTACAGCTGCATAAAAAATCATTCCAAATCTTAGTGGCTTAAAACAACCAAGGTGATTTTATTTTCTATTATGGTTTATGGGTCAGGAATGTGGGAAGAACTTGCCTAGATGGTTTTGGCTCAGGATCTTTCATACAGTTGTAATCAGGCAGTGACTCAACTAGACTTTGTTGATACTTTGGTCTCCAATACAGCATATTCCTAAGACATACACAGAGACAATTTTTAGTTATTTGTAATCATCTGATGTCCTAACTTAGCACTTCACTGCACAAGAGGAACTTCTTTATGTAGATAAGTAGTTTTAATCAGTCTGTGACACATGCCAAGTAAATATTTGTAACTACTATCATTACTAGGGGACTTTAAAAAGAATTTGTCGATCGTGATGGGAAAATTTTCAATTGTCTTTGAAGATTTTTCCACAAAAATGAAAATCAACATTTTGGATCAAAAGAGATGTGATATCCTGTGGTACCAGCACATATTCCTCAGATAATCTCTAGACTTAGTACGGATAACCCAACATAGCTGTACCCATGGTAATGCAACCTTCCAACTATTCTTAATAAGTGAATTTATCCTCAAATACCAACTCTGTATCATTAGTAGTGAATTCAAAAGACACGCTTGATGATGATAAATATGACCTGTTGCATCCCATAGAGGATGGTAGGCTTTTTCAATAGTGTTAGTGAATTCTCCTAGGAACTTTTAAGAGAGCATGATAATAGAAGATTACATATCTATATTTTTGAACTTTATTTCACGTGGATACAGTAGGTTTTAGTAAAAATCTCAGTTATGCTTGTGGATGTTTACAGGCTGTGTACTGTATACTTTATCTTCTATTTTTTTTACAACTCTGACAAGGGTACGTAGGTCTCCAATTTAAATATGGAAATTCTGTATTGAATATCAAAATTCTATGTGAAAATTCAATCAATCAGTATTGCCACGAGTCAGTGGTTAGAGAAAATGACTACTAACATACACTAAGATTCTCTGACTTGCTGAACAAGAGACAGAAAGAGATGAAGACAGAGGGAAACAGACAGAACATTTTTGTTGTCTAAGTATTTCATGCTCCTATTTTATGATGATAAAACAGTCTTTCATAATTATGACTTGCCTTCCATGTAGGTAATGTATCACCCAGGGAATTCAGTCACATTAGCAGCTATAATTACCACTTTATAACTCAAGGGGGAAAATGTATATGAAGCATAGAGGATTGTATGAAATATTAGACAGTCCATATTTATTGCTATTTTTAAGCAGTTGCTTTCAGTGATGTTATATCTATTCAAACATGTAAGACACACATGTTCTGCCAAACCCAATGATAAGATTGCATTTTATGAACCTTAAGAAAAAGTAGCTGATTTGGCCAGGTTTCTTCCTTTTTGGCTACAATTCTTTGCTTGTTGAGTAAGTATTGATCAACAGAGAAGACACTTCCACCAAGGCAAAACTCAACCTTTTGAAATTTGGAAACTTTTTCAAAAGTACTGTCTACAAATTCTATCTCTCTATGTTCCTAGTCATTATAGTGTCTTGGGAGAACAGTCTGGAAGTTGTGAACACTGAACAGTCAGGGCAGGTGTTTTACTTATGCAATCAATTATTTCTGTTGGGATGGCTGCTACAAGGAGACTTACATGGCATTACCACATCTGTCAGTCAGTTCATGCCACCAGCCAATAGTGTGAAAACCCAGATCTTGTAATTAAGACTTGTAATCAATCATGAGATTCTGACACTTTTTTTTGAATGCCTTCCTGGGAAAAGATGAAGAATTTGATCAATTTGGGATGAAAAATGGTATATTTTATTTTGAATAGTCTTGGAAATAGTAATTCCAGAGTCATTAGTTTCATTTTTAAAAGATAAAACAAATTCTTATTACACAATAAGTTTATCAAAAAACGAGCATTTTAAAAAATTTGACAAATTATTTGAATTTAATATACATTGCTACTACAAAATTTTTCAAAAGCATATTAAGCTCAAGGAAACTTTAACTAGAGGTAATTATGTGTAATAAAAATTTATGAACAAAAGCAGCTTAAATGGAATAAAATTTAGAGGTCTTAGTTTAAATAATAAAAATCAACTTAATATATTAAAGGTACATGCAAACAAGTCCTGCTGAAACTGACTTCGAAAAAGGCAAACATCACCTTCTGTATAATAGGCTACATTTTATACAATGTTTAGCAGTAAATAATGAACTATCTTGTTGTAAGTGGCAGTATTAATTTTTGGCAAAAGTTTAATATAGGGTACCTCAAAGTCCAATTTTTTCATGACTAAAGTTACGTTTAAGTTTGAATAAGTACAATTTAAAAAATCACAGCTCCTTAATGAAATTCATATTAAATAAGATAGCTATCCAGTTTTGTTAAAATTATCACACACGGATGTCCATATTTTAATAATATTTATGTCTTAGTGTTCCTGTAAAATATAAGTAAAAAATATTTCTTTATATGACACCTTAATATTGTTTCATATAACTGAAGTTTCTCATACCTTAATTTAAATTTTTTCCTCAAAATTTGGATATATTTTACTCCAAGCATTTGTACTTGACCACATAATTAGATACTTGAAGCCAGTACTTAAATATACATTCAGTTGTTCAGAAAATATAAACCGGAGTTGGGTACATGGAATTGACCCAAAATGATCACAATTTAGCTAAGTGTGTGTGCTAACAAACCATGATACATTGTGAAGTGTTCTAAAAATATGCATATTCAAATTTATTTAGGAGCATAGAAGAGAAAAATTTCATTTCCTTAAGTACATAGTGGAGGACATGTTGGAGAGAAGGAATAACAGATGAAAAATTGATAGTGATTTTTGAAGGAGTTTGATTCAGAAACTCAATGGAGAATGATTGACATTCATTTCAATTATGAGCCAACAATGTAATGTGAACATGAATTTAGGTACTTTTTATGATACAGTAATATCTTGAAAAATTGAACTAATAACTCTAGTCTGATGACATGACTACATCTGAAAAATATTTTCTTCTGGGTGCCATTTTTGAAGAGAGAATATACAACCTGAACTTCATTCAGGGGCAATCAGTCATAATTATGAATGATTTGTAATCAAGGCAAGTGCAGTGAGTTCCTATTATTTTATATTTCCATCATTATTCTGGATGACAAGTAACTAATACAGAATTCTGCTCATCGTCGTAGCACACACACACCCTTCTTCCTGTACCTTCCCCTAGTAAATATCATACCAGATTTTTTTTCTCCTTTAGGACTAGTAGTTTGAAGCAAAATCTTAGCATTCTTAGTAGTTCTATCCACATGAATATTTCTTGAGATATAAAGAAAACCTTCTAAGTCCTGGTGTTTTATTTTAATCATTTTCAAATTTGTCGTTTTTTAAATTTTATTTATTTATTTATTTTTAATTGCAGTAACATTGGATTATAATGCTGTACAGCTTTCGGATGTACATCATAATATATTTCAAATTCTGTGTAGATTACATCTTGTTCACCACCTGAAAAATGATTATAGTCCATCCCCTCACACGTGAGCCTAATCACCCCTTTTGCCCTCCCCCCCCCGCTTCCCCCGTGGTAATCACCAATCCATTCTCCATTGCTATGTGTTTGTTTGTTGTTGTTTTTATCTTCAACTTATGAGTGAGATCGTATGGTATTTGACTTTCTCCCCCTGACTTATTTCTCTCGGCATAGTACCCTCAAGGACCATCCATGTTGTCACAAATGGGTGGATTTCATCATTTCTTATGGGTGAGTAGTATTCCATTGCGTATAAATGCCACATTTTCTTTATCCATTTGTCCCTTGATGGGCATCTAGGTTGCTTCCAAGTCTTGGCTATTGTGTATAATACTGCAATGAACATAGGGGTGCAAGTATCTTTATGCCTTTGTGCCTTCAAGTTCTTTGGATAAATACCCAGCAATGGCATAGCTGGATCATATGGTAGATCTATTCTTAATTTTCTGAGGATACTCCATAGTGCTTTCCATAGTGGCTGCACCAGTTTGCACTCCCAAAAGCAGTGTACAAGGCTTCCCATCTCTCCACATCCTCTCCAACACTTGTGTCTTTTGATTTACTGTCATTCAGATGCTTGAGAGGACAATAGTTGAAACAATTTTTCTTAAGCATTCATTTATCACCACAGGATCTGACCCATAATAAGCACTCAATAAAAAAAAATTAAAATGTTTCATGTGTTTTCTCATTAAATTCTCATAAAATCCTATGACTATGGGTCTATTATCTAATATATACATTTTTGAATGAAGAATTTGAGGCTTGAAAAGGGTAAGTAACTTCCCGATAGTTACCTATCAAGTGGTGGCATCAAGATTTTTAACTTTACATTGGTCTAACACATATCCCGAATTCTTACCCAGCTGGCCCCACTGTATTCATTCGTGGTGTGTGATGGTCTATAGATTCTTTTTTTGTATGTTTGTTTGAATTGCGTTTCTACCTGTTTCTGCATGTCTGCAATTCTTCTGTGACAGGGCGTGAAACGTAGATTCTCAGACTGAATTCCGAGGGAATTAGAAGCCAGCCGTTTGATCATGTAATTTTGCTCATATATTAGTCAAGCAAAGAAAGTGTATCATAGAAGATAGTTACCAAAAATTAGGAAATGGACAAAGAAAAAGAGAAAACAAGAAAAGGAAATGACAAAGAGAAAATAAAGCAAAAAGGTGATGTTAATACATTTGTCTCTTAGTTCCACAGTTAGATAGGTTCTCCGTCAGCAAGACAACACATTTTAGTCCAAGCAGCCCGTCAATTGTTACCTCCTAGAATGAGTCTGAAACAGATGCTATACCAGATTTAAGAGCTCAGTTATTTGGAACATATGCTCTTCAAATGCCTTCTTATAGGTAAATGTGTGATGTATTTCTTCAGAGAAAAATGCTGTTTATGAAAATCTTCTCTAGCCTTTAGTCAAAAATGCCCAGTATAGACTTGTTTACCTATTTACTCTTTTTAAAAAATAACTCGATGTTTAATCTTCCTTAAGTCTCACCTTAAGTTTTCTTTCTAAATTTTTGTGTGGTTTGAACTATTTTTATATTGAAACTTCACTACAATTCTTATATTACTGCTGAGAATATGCAAAAATATCAGTAAAAAGTGAAAATGAGTATCCTACAATGTTAATTAGTTTCTACTCAAAATTACAGTTCAAAAAAGGGAATGTTAGTGCATATGCCTCTTAGAGTTGAAAAATATAATTCAAATATAATTTATATATGACATAATAACCAATGTTCAAATATATAATTCAATCTGTAGATTTTAATACCAATAGTAGGCATAATCCATTTACTCTATTTATTTTATTTGCAGATCAGTTATTTATATTAAGATGACCAAGTAATTCAGTTAAAGAAGAAATTTGATTTTCAGTGAATTCATTGGTTGTGCAGTTAGTTTTGTTTTAGCTTATTGTGTGAAGAATTATAAAAATCTTCTGACATGTATATACAACATTGTTATATCAGAGTCCAATATTTAAAATTGTTATGCTTAACCTTTTTTCTTTCTCCTCCCCATCCGCCGCCTCCTCCTTTTCTCCTCCTCCTCTCTCTTCCTCTTCTTATCTCTGCCATTTATATTTGCTTGCATTGCTGAGATATACCAGATTTGATATTAGATTCAGAAAAGCAAGCTTATGGAAATTAGGATTTTGCATTTTCTTCATGAAGAATGAAGTGAAATATATGTTTATATACCGGTATTTGAGAGTTGCTCATACAAAAGTTAGTTGTTACTTGCATAAGTTCGTAAACTGTGGCTATATGAAAAACTCTCAACTCTTGTAATAACAGTTTTAGATTTAATATGAATAAAATGTGTCATTTTTGTTTCAAATTTAAATTACATTAAATATAATTTATCTTTAAAAACGTTATGTAAACTTGTCATATGATTATACTTTAAAGCAGAAAAATAGGAAAATTACTTAAGTAGGTGGATGTTTCAAAAAGATATTTAAATTATGATCATCATATTTAGTCCTACGATAATTGGGGAGAATTAACTCAGAGAAAAAAATTATCCAAAGTTGTGGGTCGTGATATTTAAGATTGTTGAGTTTGACTCATGAGAACAGCTATTGCTTTAACATACAACAAAACTTGAAGACTTCTGGGTAAGAGAAGAGAAAGAAGGAAAGTCATGATAGTTTCCATAGTTTATTAAAAACAACAGACATTGTCTACTTCAGTAGAAGCTGAAAGTGTTTTAAAATTCAGTGATCACCAGACTTAGGCATTTCGTGGTGACTTATTTGTTCAGTGGAATTCTACCCAGGAGTTCTTTTTACTTCGCTGTTGATGTTTCATAACAAATAGTGTGTGAAAATGGTCCAGCATTCCTCCTAAGACTATGCATTCTACTTTATTGACTCCAAAGCTATTACACAAGACATTTTCCCAGTAATTGAAATTCCCATGATCAATACACTCTCTACTTTATGGATGCTCTTCTTTTCTATTTCCCTGTGTACACTTCCTTTACCTTATTTTTGTTCACATTCTCTGAGAGATCAAAATGGCCCTTGTTATCGACTCAGTCCAACATTATGTAGATGATAATGCCCTCTTGGGCCTAGAGAACAGTAAAGCTTTTGTTGTATTTGCTAGTTCAGGGTATTCTTCAATCTTGCTCTTTTTTTGGAATTCACATTAATTTGACATATATAACATAAAAGACCTTTAGTTTATATACTAGATTATTTGGTCCTTGATAGTTTTCTGCACTTTTAAATATTTCCCATATTTTAATGATTATGCCAATTCACTTACTTGACAAATGCTTATGTTTCAATAGTCTTTTGAATTTTGAATATAATTAGTTTCACTTGTGACTTGAGTCAAATGGAATGATCCATAGTAAAGTTGGAGAAGTGATCATGCGGTTCAATTAATATTCTATTACTAGATTTGTTATGCTACAAATCTTTCTTTATATTTGACCAAGAATTTATAATACTATGTAACTTTGGCATCCAATAAGAAAGCATTAAAAGTATTGACTATTTTACTTAACATTTTAAAAATTATAAACCCTGAAGATTTAGCATTAATTGCCTTGCTTTAAAAACTTATATTTTATCTTATCACCAATTTAAGCTAGTCTGTAGATTATTTTTTCTGCTGGAATTCACTTTTTTCAGATTAATAATTTTATCAAAAATGCTTTAGTTTAAATTTTGGTTTAAAATTAAAAACCGAAATTTGAGAGTAAAAGGTTTTCATTATTAACCATAAAATAAGATTGCAGTGTATTTACCAGGAAAACCTAAAGAAATCGCCCAAATTGTAATCAAATTTTTATAAAAACTGAATTACATTCATTTTAGATATAAATGATATTTCTTGAATACAGAGAAAGCAGACATTAACCAATATTTCTTGTCTTTGAGATATAAAAATATTGCCTTACTCTATGTTCCATTTTCCATTTCTTTAACTATTGCTGTTACTCTTTTCTGAATCATTTTTGATTTATCCAGTTTTCTCTTAAAATATACAACTGACCTTTTATATACTATTAAATAAAAGACTAGCATTTTGTTGAGTTTGGTTTGTAGCAGCAGTTTGCAACATAAATTGATGAGGCGAAGAACAGCTTTATTACGAACAGCTCCCAAGACTTTGCTTACTGAGCAGACAGGCAGCGTGTTTGTCTAGATGCTGTCGTAATTAAGTGGGGCCCCAGAGACTGAAGAAACTCAGTTTTATTCGACAAATCAAGCACCAAACAGATGAACCATGGTAAAAAAGAGAGAGACATTTCTGGGTTTGTAAATGTGAGTTATTACTTTCTTTGAATAGCGAATAAATTGTTATTAATAGATTCGATAAACTATAAACATGTTTCTAACATTTAGTCTGGGTCTACTTCTGGCTTCTCCCAGAAACTTAAAGGCTGAGCTAAAGTCTTGAATACAAATTGTTTATTTTGGAAAATTCAGGGACCAGGACTAGGACTGGAGGACTAAGCAATATTAGACAGAAAGAATACAAGAATGTGTTATCAAGATGGCCCATCCATGTGGACAGCTGGGTTTCATTCTATCCTGGATCTTTGAAGAAGCCATGTAGAATGAAATTCAGAACAGTCCACCTAAAGTCCAGAAGAGGGGAGCATTTTTGAGAGGACCCTTTATGCACTGACTCCCTCTTTCATTGGTCAAGTGTTACTTAATCACCTAATCGGGTCTTAAACTTCTGCAATATTTTGTGCAAGCTCAAATCCCCAGTGTTTCCTGTAGGTGTTCAACCCTAAAGTGTCAGAGAAGCTCTGGGACAGGTAACTGTTCCTTCTGAGGTGAGGTGCTTTAGTATTTCAGTTGCTAGAAGCTGATGCCCAGAGTAATGGTTGAGGGAAATGGCTAAGAAGGTATGAAAGGTATTTCTTTTGGTCTAAAGGTTTCAGGGAAATCTGGAAGTTCAAGGTTCTTGGGTGCATCCACTCAAATGTTCCTCCCCTTGTCCCAGAGTCCCACTGCTTTTCTACTCACAGTCCTGATTTGGGCACAGAAAGAATGTCAGCACTGTGCATTCAGCATCTTTGTAGTCATGATCTCATAATTAAATCCTGGGGCTGATGTTCAGTAGTCTACTGGGCAGCTACAGAGGATGAGGGTCTTTTTACAGGCTGTCATAGGGGTATTATGATTTTCACAGAATTCTTTTAATTGACAGTTAGCTAGCCTGGACTTATTTTATGTTATGATCTTTAGAGTCTTTAACAGAAGACAATCAACTGATAATCCTTATAATTACCAGGTACCCCACATATTGCTGTTTAGATGCCACTGCTGCCATATAAATGAATGTTTCATTTTCCACCTGAATCTCTTCCCAATCCACAGCCAATGAAGTCTTAGTAACAGTAATGCTGATGCATATGCTTCACTTTCTTCCTGCAACTCGTCCCAGTCTGCCGCCAGGGAGTATGGTTGTAATTGTGATGTTCCTATATATCAGAAGTTACCACTGCCATACTTAGCATCGGCAGTAGATGGTACCTTTATCTGACTCATGAGTGATCTTGTTCCAGAATTCCATCCTGCGGGTCTACTTTCCAGAGCTGGCTGTTTTACCCAGGGGGCTCCTAGAAAGCAGAGAGCAACAAAAGGTTTGTATGTAAATAGGTTATTTTCAGGAATAATGTCAGAGATGAAGTGTAGATGACTGGAAGAAAATAAAACAGATAATGCTCAAATGAGTTGAAAACTTATGTCCGCACAAAAACATGCACGTGGATATTTATAGAAGCTTTATTAATATTGACAAAACTTGGAAGCAACCAAGATGTTCTTCAGTAAATGAGTGGATAAATAAATTGTGGTACATTCATACAGGGGAATGTTATTCAGCACTAAAAGAAAATAAGCTCTCAAGCCATGAAAAGACGTGGAGGCAACTTAAATAGATATTACTAACTGAAAGAAGTTTATATTTAAAGGTTACATACTGTATGACTCCAGCTATGTGATATTCTGGAAAACGTAAAACTATGGAGGCAGTAAAAAGATCAGTGGCTGCTAGAGGTTAGTGGAGAGGGAACACAGAGGTGAAGCACAGAGGATTTTTAGGGCAGTGAAAGTATTCTATATATTCTCTAAAGGTAAATAGGACACCAAGACTGAACTAGAATGAAAACTGTGAACTTTGGGTAATGATGACATGCCACTGTAGGTTCATCAGTTGTAACATACATACTACCGTGGTGGGAGATGTTGACAGTAGGGGAGGCTGCACATGTGTGGATTCGGGGGGTATATGAGAACTCTGTACTTCCCACTCAATTTTGCTGTGAACCTAAAATTCTATAAAAGATAAGGTATATATAAAAAAGATAAGAATGAAAATTTAATACAAGGGTACATGATTGCATTGGTCAGCGCCATGGGTAGCTGGGGCTTAATTCCATATTCAAGTGTTAGCAAAGATCCAGGGCTGAAAGTGAGAACTATATGGTACAACGTGGTGGAAGGTCAGGTTACCCCTGAGAAAAGCTGGTTGTCATTGCAATGCGGAAAAGGAAAGATGTGAAGCCGAAATAAGAAGTTTCCAATATTTCTCCCCTTGTCTTCCTTTCTTCAAATAGGATGAAATTAACCTAAATAACATAAATTTTTAATCTTGTTTTTTGTAATTTTAGAATATTTATTCAAGAGGGCAGTTTGCTCAATTCAGTGAATGGCCAAACTCCCTACCCTTTGACCTTTTCCATATTTTGTAACTTTCTTAAGCTATTTTATGACCTCTAACCTATTTAAACGGGACATTTGAAGGATATGCTTGTTAAGTCATGCAGTTCTTTTAAGCATTTAAGTATATTATTAGTGGAATATAAATGAATTACAAATTATTCCCTCTGGTGCACAGGATAAACCAAATTCCTTGGGAAGATCTAATAACTTTAACCGGTAGTTAAAACAAATGTTTCCTACAGGACGATAATCTTTTAAGCAGATAAAAATCTTTATTCGTCATGAAGAACCTATTTGTGTGGAATCATTATCCCTCTTTATACACACGGTACAGAGATCTGTGACTGGCGTAGAGAAGATTTAGCTTCTCTGTGATACCCATCAGCTCATCCAAGCCACTCAAGATGCAGTTACTCCAATAGTGATTCATTCAGCAGCTCAAAGTCATTGTCAAGAATCCCGACGCACTTATTATTTCCTTCTTTTTACTCAATAATTTTCCTTCAAACTATAGGAGGCCTGTTTTAGTTTCAGCTATTTTATTTTTTCTCTTAAAATATTAAGCAGAAAACTAAATCTGATGACTTTGTTTTTTGTTTCTCAACAAAATTAGGAAAAAAAAAAAAAAACTTTTTCTATGTAGCCCGTTGGCAGATCTCCAGTTCATTGGCGGGAACTGGGTCTCATGCTTAAATGTAAATTAAACACAGGAAAGGATATGTCTTCACATACATTTAACAATCTAAGGAATATGACATTGGCTTTTAAACTGAGCGTTAGGTAAAAGCTGGAAGGCCTTTGAGGAGACCGTTAATTGAAGCTGGTAGCGCCTTGATCAGAGCAAGTGCAGAAGCTTCAAGGGCCTTGAGAACACTGGCAACAAGGCATTAAAGAAGAGAGAGGAAATTGTTATTGGAATCTGATAGATATGAGACCCTTGTTATAGTTCCAGAAAATGCAGCTAAGCTGTCACCTGTGCTAACATGGAAAATAGGAAATAAGGCTAACAAATTGATGATCTTGCTATGGACACTTCTAGGCAGAATGTTGAGGCTACCACCTAGAGGAATTTTACAACAAAATGAGTAAGGACAGAGAATACTAAAGAAGGAGTTCTTCTCCATTGGAGTGAATTTGGAGGAAAGATAAAGGGTTCACAATAATCTTTTCAGCCAGCAAAGTGTTCTGAAAGTAAAGAAGAGCTTTGGTGAAAAAGTCAAAACTGGAGTAGGGCTGTAAAATCCTTTGTTAACACTTCAGAAAGATTTAAACCAACAATTCACATTTTCAACTACACCAAAGTCCTTCGGTGGATCTTAAGGCATGACTTCAAGATCCTTTCTCTTAAACAATGGGGACTACAGGAAACTTTAAAACATTGTCCTAATCAGCATCACCCAGAGCCTAAATTAGGGAAGAATTAGTCTCAGAGAGATTTTTGGTTGCTGCTTTTGTCTAATTGCTTATACTCTAATACAATGCATTAAAAAACACACCACTTTTAAAGTTTGTTCCTGGTGGAAGTTACCTAGAGCTAGAACCACAAAGTGAAATGTACAAAATAAAAAGGCCTTTGGATTCCTTTTGGGGAGGAAGCATAGTGAGAAATCTACTCAGTTGCAAACTCAGTTTTCTTATGAAAAAGAAAAGATCGCTTATAAGATAGAATCAAAAGTACAGATGACAGAGTCAATATTCAAAGATAAAAAAAAATTACCAAAGAGTAGGACTGAGCCCTAATCAAGAAAGTGACTCTGTGTGACCTGCTGGATTTCAGAGGTGCTGTGGACATTGACTGCTCTGTGATTTCATTTTCTACGTTTTGAAGTTAGAGTGTCTCTATTGTTTATCCCATTCCTATGACATAATTTAATATTCTTAAGTGAGGAGAGGAGTGGGCAGATAACTTGTCTGTTTCACTTCCTGGGCTTCTGAAAAAAAAAGAACCGATATAGAAAAAGTTGTACCAGAGGAGCTCATGCTCATCTTGACCTGATTAGAAGATGATTTCTGCACTTCAAGCTAATTCCATAATAGGGTGAAATTTTGAGGGACTTGGGGGAAGGAATGAGTGTGTATTTCATGTGAGCGAGATGTGAATTGTTGTGGGTAGAAGGTAAATGTTGAAAAATCATATTTTCAAAAGATGAGTGCAATAATATACCCAGACCCACATGGTCTTCTATAATGTGACTGCCCCATCACTGGGGCATCAACCCATCAGGGTGCCCCAACCACTGCTCCATCAATAGGGAAATCTAATTCCTTTCCACTTGTATCTGGGTTGGCCTCTCATTCACTTGTAACCAACAGATTGTGACACAAGTGAAGGTAAGTATTTTTGAGGTTATGTCATAAAAGGCCATGTAACTTCTGCTTGGTTCACTAGGCCACTTGCCTTGGAATCCTGAGCTGGCAAAAGAAAAGGTTCTACTTCCCTGAAGCCACCATACTTTGAGAAAACCCACATCAGCCCACACAAACAGACCATTTTCAGAGGTCCTGAGGAGGTGCAAAGAGAAATGACCAACCAGCTCTCCTAACTGCCCACTTCTAATCTCAATAATCTTTTATGCAGTATTACTCATATGAATTCTACTACTTTAATCAAACTCTGACTAATACAAACCATAATCCAGCTTCTCTTGGAACCTCAAAAAATTCAGATATATAAATTTAAAATTTTCTTCACAGATTAAAGCAATTTCCTATTGATTTATTAGGAGTATTTATTGTGCATGCACTAGGTGCCTACTTTTATCTGTGCTGGAGACAAATTCTCTGCCTTCATGGGGTTTACAATCTGTTTCAGGATGCTGGCAATAAATAAATATAAAATATAAGCCTGGGCAGTGATAAGAGCAATGAAGAAGGCAAAGAAAGTTAAGTAGATTACAAGAATAGAAAGGTAAGGGGCAATATTTTAGATAGAGTGACATAGAAGTCTTCTCTGCAGTATCGTTTGAAGAAAGAAAAGGATAGAATTATTTAATACCTAGGAAGGAGGTTTCCAGAGGAAATGAAAAATTTAAAACTCTGAGTTGTGAGCGTGCTTAGAATGTGCAAGGATTAGCAAGAAGACAAGTGTAATGTGAACATTTTAAACTGAGAATAAAGATCAGAGATGTAATACCAGGCCATATAGATCATGGTAGGCCATGTAGACATTTACATTTTCTTTAAAATCTACGAGAGTCCATTGAGATGTTTTGTTCAGGGCGTTGACACGAACTGTTTCAAGCAGGAATTGTTGAAAAGGAATGGGAGCAAGGGGCAAAAGAGCAAATAGATTATGCAGGACTATTCCAGG
This sequence comes from Equus caballus, assembly GCF_041296265.1. Classification (NCBI taxonomy): domain Eukaryota; kingdom Metazoa; phylum Chordata; class Mammalia; order Perissodactyla; family Equidae; genus Equus; species Equus caballus. Next base: position 75,716,653 of record NC_091700.1, read on the forward strand.
TAAGTTTTGAGGGTGGCCTGGCTAGAAAAGTAGTCACAGAAGTAGTGAGAAATGTTCAGAGTCTGCAATTATTGTTTCCTAAATTCTTGGATATGGAGAGTAAGCCAAAAATCAGTAGTTGAGGTTAACTCCAAGGTTTTCAGTCTCATAAGTGGCAGAGAAGCAGAAGTTTAAGGGGGGAGGAATCACTGAAGGATGAGAGCTGAGAAGAGAATATTTAGAATGGAAATGTGTTAGGTGAGAGGAATCAAGAGTTCAGTTTTGAATACGTTATACTTGAGATGTCTACTGCGACTCCATGTAAAAATATCAAACAGTTGGATATTTAGGCTTGAACTTCTGGCATTTCCTGGAAAAGGTTGGGTTGAAAATTGAGAAAAATGGATTATTCAACTTATAAGTGGAATTTAAATCCAATGTTGTGGTATGGTTTACCTAATTAATGAAAGCAGACACAGCAAAAGTAAGAGAAGAGTTTCTGGGACTGAGCTCTGTAGTAGTCAATGACTTGAAAGGGGAAAAGGAAACTTATTCATCAAAGAAGCCTGAAAGGAACAGCAAGATAGATAAAAAAATAATAATAAGTTTCAAGAAATTGTGATCCCCCAGAGTCTAGATAAATAGTGTTTCAAGTAGTAAATTGAGATCAATTGCATCAAATATTGCTTGGAAATCAACAAAGGTAAAGGTTAAGACCATTTGCCATGACAAAATAAATTATGTCAGTAAACTCAATGACAGTGTTTTCAGTAGAGGTGTGGGTACATAGACTTTTCGAAGTGAATTCAAGAAATAATAATAAGTGCAGTGGGTTTAGTAGTATAGGATGACATTTCTGACTGCTTTCCTCTACAGTAATCAAAGAAATAGTATATTATTTTAATAAAGAAGAGTTTTAGCAGCAGCTTTTTAATTTGATAAAAATGCTCCAGTAGAAATGAACATAAACGCTACAATAGAGGAAAGGAATACTTTCAAGAACAATGTCTTTGAGTAGAAATCCATTGTATCCAAGAGGGAAGAGAGAGTGTGGGGTTGTAGGTGAAGATAGTTTTAGAGAGAAATTGAAATGCTCTTCTGATTGATTCTAATTTTTTTTGATGGGCTACATGGTAATCATGAGGGAATGGAGGTAGAGAAAGAATCGAGGAGGAAGAGAGGATTTCAAAGACATATCTTGTAACTGGGATAATTAATTCACAAGAGAAATGTAGTAGAAGGTCAAGTAGCAGACATGCTGCCCATTTAACACTGGTGGTTAAGAATTTAGAGTGAATCCAGTCAGCATGGCTGTATGAATTCCTTCAGCTGTAAGAAACTTCTCTGATGCATCAATGAAGTAGGCGGAGTTGAATGTAAATAAGGTTTGGATTTTGAGGGGTAGTTTGAGGAGAAAGTAAAGCAAGGGAGTTGATGATATATATAATGGATTAATTCTATCAATGGATCATGGACTCAGTTGTCTTAGGAAATATTGAGAATGGCAGGGTTGCAAGTTACAGACATTAAAAAGTGTCAGCGTCAGAGAATTGGAGATATTGGTGGGGTTAAAGAATTTTACTAATAAGGATACTTAAAGAAATGAATTCTATGGAATAGAACACTTGGTATTGGGATTTGGTATTGATACAATTATTGCTTAGGAAAAGATGTGAGCTATAACCATACTAGTGGATCGCCAGGTCAAAGTGTAGGACAAGACTTTCAAGGGTAAATAATTTGAGACATCTATCTGAAACCAAAGGCATCCTAATTTACACATATTGAATTTGTCAAGTTTCTATTTGTCAACTGATCCAACATTAATCAACAGTAGAAGAGAGAAACATTAGTAGAGCATCTGTACTTTATTACATGCTAAAGCGAATGCTGGGGATAAAAAGAAGTATAACACCCCTTTTTATAAAGGAAATTTTATTCTTTTGGAGAAGAGGTAAAAATAAAGATGCAGAATAATAGTGAAGGAAGAGGAAGAAGAGGAGATTGGTGATTTGGCATTTTTATTAGCTGCTTGCAATGACCATCTTTTCTCATTGCCTAATAAATTTTATTTTGGTCTCTATTTGTAAGTTAACTCTTCCAGTAAGTTACACACAATTCCGGAGTATCTATTCTTCAGATAGCGTTACTGATAAAAAGTGAGAAAAACTTGTTTGAAATAGTAGCCATTAACAAAAATCTGATTATTTAATGTGCATTGTTAATACGCTTTTGTAGACATTTCAATAGAATGTGCTAAAAAATTGATATCGAACCTGAAGTGAGTTCGCTCATCTGTCATGCAGCAAGCCAATCTCTGACACCAGGTGTAGTGGAAGAAAGTAAGAATTTTATTATTGCACAGCACTGAACAAGGAGACAGGGCAGCTAATGCTCAAATCCCAAACTCCCCGAAAAGCTAAAAGGAAGGGTTTTATTTGAGGTTTTAGGTAGGGGAGGGGGAGCATATGGCCTTTCTGGTCGAAGCTTTCCCACCAGCCTGTGTTTGGCCTTGAGACTACTTGTAGAGAGGAGGGAGCCCGTGACCTTGCTGGTCAGCAGCTTTCCCACCAGCCTGTAGTTCCTTGGCAGGGAGGAGGAGGAGATAACAAATCGAGGCGATTGTCCTTGGTCATTTGTCTTCATGGAGGATAGTGGATTCTGGAGCCAGGAAGCTAGGGGGCAAGCAGGGAATGAGTGCTTTGGTTTTAACTCCATATATGCTGGGTTTAATCTAGGGAAACTGAAGTCAGGGTGGTATCAAAATGTCATAGTTAACATACATTTTGTTATTTTTATATAGTTTAATCCACTAATCTCTGATTTTTTTATTTCATTGTTGTGCTGAAAACTTTCATTGTAGATAATGGAAGAGCATTAATGTTTACAAAACTTTTGCTTATAGGCACATGCTTTTGTCTTATTAACAAGGACTTCTATTGCACCTTTCAGATGACTGACTTTTATTTTTTTCTTCTTTTTGCTTTTCTTTGTGAGGAAGTTTGGCCCTGAGCTAACATCTGTTGCTAATCTTCCCCTTTTTGCTTGAAGAAGATAGTCGCTGAGCTGACATCTGTGCCCATCTTCTCCAATTTTATGTGGGATGCTGCCACAGTGTGGCTTGACTAGCAGTGCTAGGTATGTGCCCAGGATACCAACCTACAAATACCAGGCGCTGAAACAGAGTGTGCAAACCCAACCACTATGCCACCTGAAGATTGACTTTTAAATGCTGTGTTCAAACAAGGTAATAGTATGCAATGTGTTAATATATAATATAGATTAACACATATATTAATTCAAAATCACAGGGTATATTTTGAACAAATGTGACAACATTTAAAATGTAATCAAAGAAAAATGATACTATACTTTTCCATAATACGGTTTTTATTTTCAGCACCAATGAATATAAAATGACTGTCCCAATATGGAAAATGATTAGAACAATATAAACATTAGAAGATTTTATTTAGCAAATAATTATATGACAAGGACATGTTAAAATTAATTAAAGAAAAATCATTATTCAGATACTACTATAAAAAAGAAAATTCCCTCATTATTTATTCTTTCTTCTTCTTCTTCTTCTTCTCCACCTGAGTTAAAATGCTGAGATTCAGGCCTTTCTTTTGCTTTGCAGATGATACATTTCCAAAAACGTATGACCATATTATGTTATTTCCCAAACCCATGTTTCCACATCTATTTATATAGTCAAGAGAGATTTATTGAACAGTTTCTAAGTATATGACAAAAATTTGAAATAGCCTCAAATTTAAAAGGGACTGCACTTTTGTAGTTCACCATATTTTATAGAAATTATATGTATATAAACACTGTAACACTGTGCACTGAGTTCCCCTCAAAAATCCACGGCAACACAAATGAGGCCATGATCCTCTTTGCTTCTGGTGTGGTGAGTACTGGTTTCAGGAAGGACTTCACATGCTCATTTGGCAGACAATGAGTGGACATAGCATAAGAACCAGAGGATAAGGCTGTTAAAAGCACATAAAGACATTGATCAAATGCGGACAAAGAAGTGAAAAATACCAAGTTAGGGACAGAGATGGAGTTGGGAGTATAAGAATACACCAGAAAATTTGAAAGTATTCAATACTGATAGCAACTTTAATTGATGCACAGGCATAAAAACATTGTATGCAAAGTGGAAATATCGGCAGAAGCAGGTGAAACTGGCAAATTTGAAAGATGAAAGGTGGCAAATAAAACTGCCAAGAGAAAGAGGATGAAGAGATCCTTGCTGAAGGCAACAACGGAGAGGATAGCGATGCAAGAAGAATCATGAACATTGCCTAAACCAAGACTGACTTCCTGCTTTGGGCTAGATCTTGTTATGGTATTACAGTAAACAGTGAAATAGGTATTTCACAACACCTACAACCACTCCCTATTAAAATATTTTCCTTCTGTTCCTTTATTCTCTATCTTGAACATTAATAGATGATAATCAAGTACTATTTTTGTTGGGTTCAACTCCATTCTTTTCTCAACAGTTCAAGGAGTTCTTCACATACACAATCATATTTCATATGTGTGAGAGTGGGAGTGTATGAGATACTTCCCAGGTATCAAATTTTATCCTCATGCTCTGACCCCATTCTTTGCCTGGTTAGTGACAAAAATAAAAAGTATGGCCAGGGGCTGGCCCCATGGCCGGGTGGTGAAGTTGGCACACTCTGCTTCCCTGGCCCGGGATTCGGATCCTTGGCGCAGACGTGGCACGCACGGCTCGTCAGGCCATGCTGAGTTGGCATCCCACATAGCACAACCGGAGGTACTCAAACTAGAATATACAACTATGGACCCAGGGGGCTTTAGGGAGAAGAAGAAAAAAAAGGAAAAAGATTGGCAACAGATGTTAGTGCAGGTGCCAATCTTTAAAAAAAAAGAAGATATGGCCAATAGTACTTGTATAATCTCATCTGAGCAGGATCAACAGGAAGACACTTCTCTATTAAAGTCTAAAGCAGTATCCAATAAATAAGAAAGATTTTGTCTCCATTTGCTTCAATGTGTGCAATTACTCAAGGAGAAATAAGCAAAGACCTCATCATTAGTTAATAATATGTACTATTTTTGTTATCTCTTTCTCCAGAAAGTAAATAAAGAATTAATGTATGATGTGTGTAAGAGGATTTTTTTCATTCCGTAGATATAATTTGACCAAATTTATTCCAGAAAAAAAATGGCCCCGTACTTGAAGTACATGCAATGCTTTCCAAATAGAATTTTCTGGAGGGATAGAAATCATCTCTACCAACACTGTCTAAGAAAGTAGCTGTTAGACACATGTGACTGTTGAGAACTTCAAATGAGACTAGTAAAACTGAGAAACTCAATTATTGTATTCTTTTGTAGTTAATTTTAACTTTACATGGCCACATGTGACTATTAGCTAGTTTATTAGACAGCACAGACTGACCTGCTGATATGGAGGATGAGGGAAAGAGCACAGTCCGGCATGACTATTAATTTTCCAGTCACAGCCTGCTTGTTTTTCATTTCTTTCGGACAGTACAGATCATACTCTTCTTGGAGCCTGGGCGTTTGTGCTTCTTTCTACACCTATGTCCCCATGGATTCCCCTTCAGTGACTTCCTTTCATCTTTCACATGTAAGCTAAAGCGCCACCTCCCGAGAAAGGCTCTTCTTAATATCTCAGTCACTAACTTAATGTAATGTCCATTACAACCACTAATTACTCTGTGCCTCTATTCTATTCCAACCTGCAAACACCAGGCACTGAAACAGAGTATGCAAACCCAACCACTATGCCACCTGAAGATTGACTTTTAAATGCTGTGTTCAAACAAGGTAATAGTATGCAATGTGTGAATATATAATATAGATTAACACATATATTAATTCAAAATCACAGGGTATATACTCTGTGAATGCAGTTTATTTCTTCAATATAACTTATTATATACGCTAATAAGTTATGTACCAGTTTACTTGATTCAGAGGTTTCTCAACAAATAGAACATATGATTCAGGAGGGCACAGAGCATGGCTATCTAAACATCATTGTCTCTAGTACTTACCGTAATGGCTGTTATTTTGGTAGATACTCATGCATATTTGTTGAATAAATGTGTATTACTTTCCAATTTATCTTGTCAAACTGTATTTTCTCTTCCTTTAAGTATATTATTTTAAATGTTATCTTAATAAAATATCTTATAACTTAGTTTTCAGCCAGAACTGTCAATTACAAAATAAAATAAAAACCACCTCAAAGGGATCTCTCATGTGCTACATTCTATTTACAATGGCTTTCTCCTCTATGGCAGCCAAATTCTTCCTCCCGTTCTCTCTTAAACCCATTCCTATTTGGCTTTGCCTCTCCCTATTCTACTAAATTGTTTTGTCAACATTGTACTCAAACTCCAAGCCAAGGTGGATTTACTGTGAACCTTGTTATGCATAAGGTCCAGGGCCCCTCAGTCTCATGGGCCACTTCTCTCTCTCTAATTGGGAGGGTTCATAGTTTAAACATGCTTAAATAAAATTTGGAAAAGTCAAATATTTTACCTCAAATAGTTAGGACCAGTGCCTCCTGTTTTGTATGCATCTGGTTATTTCTTGCCAATGTGGTGTAGGAATACTTCCCAGGAATATTTTCTCATTTCACTACGCAAATTCACGTGGAATTGTGACATAAAGGTGCAAGTGAATATAATCTATATACCTGGTGTCTGGAAGTATGTAGGCAGCATAGAAGATGCAAGTCTTGAAACAGACAATGCCAGATGCTAGACCCTGGAAAATTTATCATCAGATGTGTAGAATTGCAAGCAATGCTTTCTTTAGTTCTTATCAGTACCTCGTCAAAATGAGTGTTCTCACCTGTCAGGAATATACTTGATAATGCGGTACGAATGAGTATATATAAATTCTACTTTCTTTTTCCTGTGTGAATTGTGAAAAATAATTATCAGAAATCATTTGTTTATAGGGCCATAATATAAACAATAAATACATCTGTATGTGAGGTAAAATTTTAATGCATCCCCACATATTGGCTTGAATCTGAGCATATCTGACACATTATATCCTGAAGAGTATGATGGTTCTACTCTTGCAGTAAAACTGCTTGAAGAAATAAGTATTCCAGGGATAAAACTTCAAATGTTTATCAGTAACTCAATGCACATATGTAAGAGTAATTTGATTGAAAGTTAGGTTACTCAATAGAGATAGTGACAATTTATTTGAATTGTTATTTCCTCCCTTAATTTCAAATTAGTATTAAGAATTATTGGTTCTGTACAAATTCGCATATGAATAATCAAAAGAAAATAATATAAAATGAAAGAAAAAAGACTGGCAGAAACGTCAATGCCAAAACTCTCATTATATTTCCACAGAAACCTATGAATTTTATTGTCAAAATTCATGAAAGAAACTTTTCTAAATGACTATAAAAATAAAGACCTACCAATAAGAGTATATAAAACTGATGTCTTTACTCTGTCTTCAGAAATGATAAGTAAGGAAATGAACAAAGAGTGTGAAGCCAAAAATGTACAGAAAAAAATATAGATTTATATCAGGTAGTTACTGAAGAAGAATAGTGTATTATTTTTCTCTGGATTTTGTAATATTTGTCATATGTGACACCTTTCCAAAAAAGTCTGTAATTTGGCGTAAATTCTTGTGTCACTCTAAAGAAAAATACACAGTGTTGTACCTAATTTTAAATGCAAAGATTTATGTTATTAAATAATATGAACTTCAAGGTCCCAACCCTGGAAGCTGTTCTGACTCCATGCAGCTACGGCCGATGATCAACTCTTGGTTCTCACAGCAGCATTCGCTCCGTTGATTACTCCTTTCTCCTGGATATTCTTTCTTCATTTGGCTTCAGGGCACAACACTCTTATGGTTTTCTTCCTCTCGTATTCCTAATACTTTTGCTTATTTTTATACCCATTCTCTTTGAGATATTATCCAGTCTCAGGACAGTGCCATCAAAACTCAACACAGTTGGTCTTTTACAACACCCAAAGTTTTCACTACCAGCCAGACCTCTCCAAGAGCTCCAGACTTCTATACTCAACTTCCTACTCTACGTTTCTATGTGAGTATCTAGTAGGTGTCGCAAACATAATTTGCCCCAAACTGAATTCCTGACCTTTTCTCCCTTATCTCCTTCTACAGACATCCAGTCTCAATTAATGGCAACTCCTTGCCGGCTATATCTTGCCTTGCATCTTTGCATTACCCATGATTTTTTTTTCCCAGTATCTCAAATACATCAGGCATTCTTCCTCAGAACCCTGGTATTCTCACTCTCTGTGCTTGAAATACTCTTCCCTGAATATAGAGATTACTCAGTACTTTGCAAAACTTAGGTCTTTATTCAAATGCCACCTTCTCAATGAAGCCTTCCCTGACTGTTTAAAATTGAACATCTTATCCTAACAGTACTTAATCCTTTTATATGATTTATTTTCTCCATCTATTACATTATATTTATTTTATTATATCTATGTCCTCTTCTTAGAATGAAGGTAGGGATGTTTTTTCTGTGATTCTTTTGTTGACTACTGACTTAGCAATGTGTAGAGTCATGCCTTGCACATAGAACTATTGAATATGTAATTTTTGAGTGGATACCAGATAAAATTAAAATATTGTTCACCTATTTATTCCCCCAAAGTTTTTTTTTTTTATTATGGACCTTTATGCTAAAGATGTGTCTTAATTTTCAAAATGTAGAAAGCCATTTAAAACCTCTATAATGAATGAATTTTTGTAAATAACAGATATTCCATTTACCTATATGATGAAATGCTGATAAATTTTCTAAGATTATGCCCATATAATTACTCATTATGAAATCTAAATAGCAAAAGTAGAAAAATTAAGCATTAGTCATAGAACAGGATGCACCTGATCAATTTATCTAAGTATAACATATCTAAGCAAAATGTACATGTATTATGACCATAGCATCCACACAAAGATAATCATGAACCCTGGGTGTCTCAGGATAGAATAAGATGTTTCACTCTCGTTATCCCTGAAAGAATATCTGAAAATTTGCTCAAATAGAGCCAATGCAGGATTTGAGATCCAATTCAGGCTGATTTCAGTGGTTGACATCTAATATAGTTAATTGAAAATCCCAGAGAAAACTTACAATTGATTTCCCATTTGTGATACCATACTCTAATAAGATTAAGGTATACACTTATAAGTGTAACCATACCTGCTTTAATATAAGAAATAATATACTCGTTTCTCCAGGCAAGGTATTCCCAAAGGCAAGCATATTCACTTTACTTTAATCCACAACTTAATTTTTCCATTTGAAAGCTTTAGTAAAGTTTTATTTCAATATGTCTTTTCCTAATAGGCACCTTTAAAGTGACGATTTAACTAATATAAAAATATTTTTAATATTTTCTTATAAAACCCATTTTTTAAAAAATTCATCTAATTTTCACATTGCTTTTTAGTAATATCTTTGGAAATAAAATAATTAACTGAAGAGGCAAGGTCTTGTAGGGGACTAAAACCTAATCTTTAACATTTACTTTTTGAAATGGCATACATTAATTAATAATTATGTATTAATTAATTATAATATTTTAATGATTAACACAATAATATATTACAATATTAATTATTGAATAAAATAATTATATGAATATTATTATGATATGAATTTATTAATAATAATTACTCATTTTTTAAATGATATACATAATCTTGTCTGCTTATCCAGTTTTGGGATGAAGTTTATCTTATCCCCATAAAACTAGTTAATCAACTTTCACCCTTTTTCTGTTCAGAGCTAGTTGTGTAAATACACAAAATGCTAACTTTCAAAGTACTTTTACTCAAAATCTTGATAAAACACACTCATAATATTGCCTGGACCTGGAAATTTTTGAACCTTATTTCAATTTCTCTAATGTTTATGGGACTACTCAAGTTTTTCATTTTCTTCTTTATCAATTTAAGCATTTTATGTTTTTCAATAAATTAATGTATCTTGTCTAACTCCTCAAATTTACTTGAGTATTGATATTTATAATATACTTTTATCATGTTTTAATCTATGATTATTTCCCCTCTTTTATTCTGCATTTTTATTTTATTTTTTTATAAAGATTGGCACATGAGCTAACAGCTGTTGCCAATCTTCTTTTATTTCTTCTGCTTTTTCTCCACAAATCTCCCCAGTATGTAGTTGTATATTTTAGTTACGGGTCCTTCTAGTTGTGGTGCATTTTTATTTGAAATGCCTTTTTTCTGATATTCTTGTCAGAAATTGTTTATATATCTAACATATTTCAAAGTACCACCTTTCAGTTTTATCAATCATCTTTTTGTTGCCATTTATTTCATTCGTATCTAATAATATCTTTATGATTCCATTTCTTCCTGCCTTTCTGTTTACTCTTTGCTTTTGTCAACTTTGGACTTGAATATTTTATTTCATTAACTCAAATTTTTTGTTTTACTTTCATAGAAACATACTTAAAATTATTGACGTCTTTTGTGGTATTATTTTACCTGTGTATATTAGTTATCTACTGATGTTAACAAATCATCCCACTAATGGCTTAAAGGAACAAAGATTATCTTAGAGTTCATATGGATCAGAAATCCACATAGCTGGCTCGAAGTCTCTCGTGAGGTTGAAGTCAAGCTGGTAGTGGTGGCCCCAGTCTCTTCCGAAGGCCTTGCTGGGGAGGATCTGCCTGAGTCCCCTAACATAGTCATTGGCAGGATTCAGTTCTTTGAGCATGTTGAACAGGGAGCCTCAGCTCCTCGCTCCCTCAGCCTCTCCACAGGGCAGCTTACAACATGGCAGCTTGCTTATAGTAACCAAGGAAGCGAGGGCAAGTTACATGGAGGTCGTTGCCCTTTTTGACCTTAATCTTAGAAATAATATCACTTTTGCTGTATTTTATTTATAAGGAATGAGTCATTGGGTCCAGTTCACACTCAAGAGCAGGGCACTGCACAGCGTCATGAACACCAGGAGGTGGGAATCATTGGGAGCCTTTGTTGAAGTGTCTGCCCCACAATGTTTTATTGATTTTTAACATGTATTCTTCAACCGACATTCAACTCCATGTATCTTATAATTGGCCTAAGGATAATTTTCTTTATATCAAGGTTTATTTGTTTATGTTTTTTTATTTTAAATTCCAGATATATAGGATTTTTAAACAGCTATCATTTGTTTATTATTCCTAAGTTTCTTAATTTATAGTTCAAGAAAGACTGAACTCAAAATTGTTTATGGTTCTTGTTCTCCTTTTCTTTGTTCCTCTCTCATTAACATTTACCTCCTTATGGCCATTATATCAAATAAATATATTTTATATTATTTTAGTTGATAGATTTATGATATCTGATAAATCTCCTTCTTTTTCTTCTTCTTCTTCTTCTTCTTCTTTTGAGGAAGATTGGCCCTGAGCTAATATCTGTTGCCAATCTTCCTCTTTTTGTTTGAGGAAGATTGTCCTTTAGCTAACATATATGCCAATTTTCTTCTACTTTGTATATGGGACACCACCATAGCATGGTTTGTTGAGCAGAATGTAGGTCTGTGCCCGGGATCTCAACCTATGCACCCTGGTCCACTGAAGCAGAGGACACAAACTTAACCACTATGCCACTGGGCAGGCCCCATAACTCCCTTTCTTTTAAAATGATAATAATAAATCTGAAGTAGTGCAATAAAGTCAAATAACTCTTTATATTCCCTAAGGATTGAACACATCAGAGAAATCCTTACAAAATGTTTCAGTAATTTCAAGTTGCCATGTGTTATACAGAGTGATTTAAAGTCACTGGAGCACTTTATTTCTTTTAAATGTTTCAGTTTAGAATTGAATAAAAGAGCATTTGAAAATATATTCATTACTAAGAAAATATTACATAAATAATTTCAGATGCACTCCTGGAACCCAAATAAAAAGCAAGGAATAAACACTGAGATTTCAATGCATGAGTTCAGGATAAGTTTTGCTAATATCCGTTAGTTTTAAAATAAATGCATTCTCATTTAGAAAATTCCTCTAACGTTCTGTATGATAAAGAGAATTTTCTAGTCATCTAGTAATGGAGAGAAAATACGTTTTTAATGATTTCTCCAGTTTTTCATGAAAATGTGTTTGTATTCCTCTATCATTAAGAATGAAAAGGAGTTGGACGTATTTAACATTGTAATTTCTAGTGAAGATCTATGACATTTTAACTTAAATGCAGGGAATACTTGTTTACAATCAAGCAATAATAAATATTATCTTCATTTGTGAGGTGGTTGGGATTGACTCAGTTTGGAACAAAGCCTCAATAAAAGACAGAGAAGTCAGATTTAGAAACTATTTGATTCAGCTAGTCAAAATTGGTGGGCCTAATTGAAAATTTGTACCCAAAAGCATCACCTTAGGATTTTTTTAATGCTCCCTGCAGATTCAATTATAATAAGGTTTCCAATGATCAATTTTGCATTTTTTCTAACTATTACTTTGTGCAACACAGTAAATAAATTTTTCTAACCCCCTACCCCCCAAAAATCTGTGGATTTTGAAGGCACAAACATGCTAGGTTTCTGGTTAATGATGGTAAATTGAGCATATGTTACCTTTTTCCCTTCCGAAACCCTACTAAAAGGAAAAGTAAAGAGAGTGGAAGAAAGGATATTACCACAGGATTGTGTTAAAATTGAACTCTATTTCATCATTAATGTTTCATTCCTTTTTGTTGCTGAGTGGTAATCCATGGTATGGATTGACCACATTTTTAAAAAATATTCATTTGTTGAAGAACATCTAAATATTTTCCACTTTGAGGCTATTATAAATAAAGCATCTATAAACATCCATGTACCCAGGATTTTTTGTGAACATAAATCTTCACTTCTCTGCAACTTGTCTTTTCTCTTTATTAAGGGACCTCTAAATAGGATTGTTTGCAGAGCAACAAATTTGATGTTGATGAAGTCCAGTTTATCTTTTTTTTTCGTTTTATGGATCATACTTTTAGTATCAACTTGAACTCTTTTCTTTCCTTCATTGGATCATGTTTGCATGTATAACAAAAATCTGTTGGGCATATTTGTGTGGATAACATCTGATTTCTATTCTGTTCCTTTGATCTATATGTCTATCCCTCTGCCAATATTACACAGTCTTGATTCTTGTAACTTCATTATAAGTCCTGAAATTCAGTAGACTTATTCTTCCAACTTTATTCTCTTTTAAAATTGTTTTAACTATTCTAATTCATTTGTATTTCCATATAAATTGGAGACTAATATTTGCTACATATACAAAAAAAATTCATGGAATTTTGATAGAAATTGTGTTAACCCTGTGTATCAACTCAGGGAGAATTTATACTTTTACTATGTTGAGTATTCCAATCCATAAACATAGTCTGTCCCTGTCGTTACTTAGTTTTTTTTTTACCTCTTTGTCAGCATTGTACAGTTTTCAGCGTGTCTTAGACATATTTTATTAAATTTACACATAAATATTTTATTATTCTTGAGTGATTGTAAATTATATTTCTAATGTAGCTGTCTGCATATTCATTGATGGTATATAGAAATCTAATTGAATTTTTAAATGTGTATCTTGTACCCTGTGACCTTGCTCAACTCAGTTATTAATTCTAGGAGGTTTTTTTTTTCTTTTTCCCTAGATTCCTTGGGATTTTCTATATAGACAATCATGTTATCTGTGAATAAACAGTTTTATTTCTTCTTTCCTGATCTTTATGCCTTCTATTTCCATTTCTTGCTTTATTGCACTTACTAGGATTTTCACATTACTCTGCTTGCTTTAGGTTTATTTCACTGTTCTTTGTCTAAATTCCTTAGATGGGCACTTAGATTATTAATTTGATACTTTCCTTTGTTATAGTATGTATACTTAGTTCTATAAATTTCCCTTTAAACTCTTCCTTAGCTGTGTCACACAGATTTTGATATGTTGTATTATCATTTTCATTCAGATCAATCTTTTTTTTTAATTTCCCTTGTGACTTCTTCTTTGACCAGTAGATTATTTGGAAATGTGTTGGGTAGCTTCAAAGTGTTTGGAGATTCTCCTGTTATTTTTATGTTATGGATTTCTAGTTTATTTCCCCTGAATTCAGAGAAGACTCCATATGATTTCAATTCTTTAAATTCATTCAGGTTTGTTTCCAGCCCGGGATATGGTCTATCTGGTTATATCTTTTGTGGGCACTTGTTCAGAACGTATACTCTTCTGCTATTAGGTCTATTTTGTTGATTAGATACTGTTGGTTGACAGTGTTGAGTTCTTCTACATCTGTGCTTATCTTCTGTGAAGTTGTAATATCAACTTTTGGGAGAATGATTAAAATCTTCAAGTATTGTTGTGGATTTTTCTACTTTCCTTTCAGTTTTATCCGTTTTTGATTTATACAGTTTGCTGCTGTTTTTTATTTTTGTGAATACACCTTTATGAAGGTTATTTCTTCCTAGTGGAGTGACTTATTATTATGTAATGTCTCTGTCTCTGGTAATTTTCTCTGCTCTGAAATTTGCTTTACCTGATATTAATATAACCATACCTTTTTTCCTTTGAATTATATTTACATGATACATCTTTTCCGTTCTTTTACTTTCAACCTCTTTATATTGTTCATAAGGGAGCTGAGTTTCTTGTAGAAAGCAAACAATTTGGTAATGTCTTTTAATCCATCCTGACATCTCTGCCTAATTAGTGTATTTAGACTTGTATTTAATGTATTTATTGATACATTAGGGCTAAAATATGATATTTTATTTTGTTTATTCTTTCTGATTTTTGTTTCTCTATTTTTCTTCTCCTCTCTGCCTGTGGATGCTTGAACCTGTTTTAGAATGTCTTTTTGTTTATCCATAGTGGTTTTTTAGTGTATCCCTTTGTATAGCTTTTTTAGTAGTTTCTCTAGGTATTCCATATAGATACATGACTTATCCTAGTCTACTGGTATCATGTTTTTACCACTTCTGGTGAAGTATAGAAACTTTACCACACTTTACATCGTTTTATCTTCCAAATTTATTAAATAATTGTCTTAACGTTTTTCTCTACATGTTTTTGAAATTGGATCAGACAGTCTTACAATTTTGACTTCAACTATCAAATATAATTTAGAAAACTCAAGAACAGAATGAAAGCCTAATGCATTTACTCATATTTTTTTCTTACTATCTTATTCCTTCCTTTCTAATATTCTAACATTCTGTTTTTATTCTTTCTCTTCTGTTTAGAAAAATTCCTTTGGCTATTCTTATAGTGCAGGTCTGCAGACAACAATTTCTGTTAGTTTTCCTTTATCTGATAATTTCTTAATTTTCCTCTCTCCTCCTGAAGGATAGTTTTTCTCAGTATAGGATTCTGGGTTGATAGCTATTTCCTTTCAGTACTTGAAATAAACTGTGTCGCTTCTTTCTGGTTTTCATGTTTTCTTATGAGAAATACACTATCATTCAAAACGTTTCTCCATAGGTCAGATGTCATTATTTTCTGGCCACTTTAAAGATTATTCCTTCGTCTTTAGTTTTTAGAAGTGTAATTATGATGTGTCTTGGCATGGATTACTTTAGGTATATCTTGTTTGGAATTCTCTAAGTCTCTTGAATCTGTAGAATTTTCTCACACCAAATTTGAGAAGTTTTCAGCCATTATTTCTTTTCTTTTCTTTAAAGATTGGCAACTGAGCTAACAACTTTTACCAATCGTTTTTTTTTTTTTTTCCTGCTTTATCTCCCCAATCCCCCCGGTACATAGTTGCATATCTTAGTTGCAGGTCCTTCTAGTTGTGGCATGTGGGACGCCACCTCAATGTGGCCTGATGAGCAGTGCCATGTCCGTGCCCAGGATCTGAACTGGTGAAACCCTGGGCCACTGCAGCAGAGCCTGTGAACTTAACCACTCAGCCACAGGGCCGGCCCCAATTTCTTCAAGTACTATTCCAACTGCATCCACTTTCTCTGCTCTATCCAGGACGCCAATGGCATGAATGTTAGATCTTTTGTTTTAGTGCCTGCTATAGACAATGTTTTTGTCCCCTCTTCCCAAAGTTCATATATTGAAATCCTAACATCCAACGTGATATTAGTCAAGAGGTAGGCCTTTGGGAAGCAATTAAATCATGAGGGCAGAGCCGTCAAAAATAGGATTAGTGCCCTGATAGAAGAGATACCAGAGAGCTCCTTCACCCCTTTCACCATGTGAGGACCCAGGGAAAAAAGGCCATCTATGAACCAGGAAGCAGGCTCTCATCAGACACTGAATCTGATGGTTTCTTGATCTTGGACTTCCCAGCCTCCAGACCTATGAGAAATAAATTTCTCTTGTTTATACACCATCTAGTGTATGGTATTCTGTTATAGAAGCCCAAATGGACTAA
This sequence comes from Equus caballus, assembly GCF_041296265.1. Taxonomy (NCBI): domain Eukaryota; kingdom Metazoa; phylum Chordata; class Mammalia; order Perissodactyla; family Equidae; genus Equus; species Equus caballus. The sequence goes on from NC_091700.1 coordinate 75,733,060, forward strand.
GATGGTACCAGAGATCCTTGATGCTCTTCTTTTTTTTCCTGTCTGTTCAGATTACATAATTTATACTGTTCCATTTTCCAGCTTACTGATGCTTTCCTCTTTATAATTCATCCTGCTATTGAGTTCACATTTGAGCTTTTTATTTTGATTATTACATCTTTTAATTCTACAATTTTCATTTGGTTCTTCTTTATAGCTTCTATTTTTGTTTTGCTGAGACTTTGCATTTCCTTCATGAGACTTTCTGTTGTTTCATTTGTTTTAACTATGTTCATAAGTGTTATTGAAACATTTTTATCATGACTGCTTTCAAATAGTCATCAGATAATTCCAAAAATCTACCACCTTGATGTGATATCTGCTATCTTTTTTCATTCAATTTCAGATCATTTTGGTTCTTGATATGACAAGTGATTTGTGGACAAACTGAAATGTGGACATTTTTGTATTATGTTCTGAGATTCTGGATTTTATTCGACCTTCTGTTTTAGCTGATTTTCTCTGACTCTCTTGTAGCAGTGGGAAGGGGTTTACTGCTTTGTTATTGCCAGGAGGAGGTAGAAGTTCAAGTTTTCAATTCATCCTCCATTGACACTGCAGTGGAAGGGGGAAGGGTCTCCTCAGGCCTGGGAATTACAGCTAATCATGTGATTTTCACTGATACCATAGACAAGGTCCTCCTGTTATCACTGGCTGAGGGTAAAAGTCCCGAGTGTGCTCTAGACTTCCCCTGACATATCTCCTCAAGGCGTGGGAGGAGAGTTTTATAGAACTAGGTGGGGCTGGAAATCCAGGCTTTCCAAATGGTCTCCACTAACACAACAGGTTAGGGATGGGGAGCTCATTATCTGCCAAAGAAACAAAAACCTGGCTTCCTACCTATTCTTCTCTGACACCACCCTGGAAGGGGGCAAGTGTGTTGAGGCACCTCTTTTGAGCTTCATGAGGGTAGAAGACTATTTGCCTACTTGGCTTTGGCTGGCATGGATTGTGGTAGGTCCACAGGTGTTTCTATGGTGCTTGACTAGAGTAGAGCAGTTATTGTTTAAAAGTTTTCTTTGACACCAGGCTACTCATTACTGGTTTTAAATTGCTTTAATGTCAAATGGAAACTAAAAATATTAATTTTAATCGTGAGTGAAATTTGTGACAAAATTACAATGCCCTGGTAAGCCGAGAGTACAATAATGTCGTAAATATAGCTTTGCGATTGGTGACTAATTACCACAGGTTTAACTTTTCAAAGGGAATGAAATACCCTCAAACTATCTAATTTTAAAATGCCAAAGTAGAATACTATGAAACCAAATGCAGCTTTTGTGTAATGATGGAAGCTTTAAAGATCCTTCCTTAAGTGTGATAATTTGGAACAAATTATGGAGTCTTGCAGTGAGCAATAGTCTAGTCACAGAGCTCTTAAGAACTCTAAATCCACGAGCAGGAAACTTGCTGAGCAGGACTCTCATATCTGACAGTGCTTAGTTAACAGAAGGTCAGCCTGAAATGACTGTTTTTATCTTGTTAATACTTACTAAAACAGCTATCTTTACTTTTGTGAATATTATAATCAGGATTTTATTTTTAAAGCACAAAACGTCACCTATAGATGACATAACTGTGCAATTACAGAATTAATGTCATTTCTCTAAGAATTTTCAACGTTAGAATAAAATTGCTTTTTGCATTGTTTCAGCTTTTTTCCAATATAATTGTGAAATACTGGTATTTGGAGCTCCCTTGATCCAACTAATGCTCCTCTATGTGTGCTTTGTTCTAAAACGCAATAGGCATTTGACGGTGGTAACTCACTGGAGTTCAATAAAGGGTCAAGGATTCTGGAGGGAAACAAAGCAGGTGGGATTCCATCTGCAAATGAGCGTAACGTAAAGAGAGATCTTCCAGAAAATGCTATCCTAACAGAAAGTGTACGTTGTTGGCAGAGGTTTTGCTAAACCGAACATCCCAAAAGAGATTTGCTTGAAAGATGAGTATCCTGTAAAGGTACTCAGATAACATATCGTCGCTGTTTTCTTTTTTCTTTATTCTTTGACCTGCTTATTTTAAAATAAGCTAACTATTCAATATACGCTAGGCAAATGAATGTAATTTGCTAACTAGATACATTTACAAATTTTCTGTCATTTGTAAATCAGAAAAATAGATAAATAGCTATCTGAAAAAACAGAACAAAAGCTTTAAAATAATATGAAGAAAAAGAGAATTAATTGAGAACCAAGCAAGCTAATGTAAAATAAATATATAAATACATATATATTTTTTAATTGTAGTTTTAAAGTCTCAAATCAGGTTATATTGAATCATTTTGAAAATCCCAGCTGCCCATGTTATCCCAAGACTCACAATTCCCTTGTTCCAAGAAGGAGGTAAAGGGCTCTCTGTCAACAAAAAAGTAGTCTCCATGGTTAGCATGTAACCCAAAGACATTTTCTCCTGTGTGGAGGGTATGCTCTTTTTGTTGTCAGTTGTCAGTTTTGAATTCAGTCATTTTGACTTATTGATGAAGCTTTGTACAATGCTAGGTTTACTGTTGTTAAAAACTCAAAAAGATATTTTTCAAAAATAAATGTATATTTGTTATTACATTATGAAAGAATAAATATTCAAATATATATATTCTCAAAATGTGTCTTTTGCATTTAGAAAATTGAAACGTTCCATAATTTTTTTTATTTAATGTCTTTGTAACTAACTTGTCTAATTTATAATTTACATTCCTCAAAATGAACATTTAAATATACATTAGTGGTAAATTCATAGTTGATGAGCGGGCACTTACATTTGCTTAACTAATGAACTCATTCTGATAATATTCTAAAACAAAGGAATTGTCTAGTATAAATTGGAGTGTAATTCTTATAGCACAGAGAGAAAACCTACTTTCAACTTTAAATGGAAGTTATAATGCAAACAAGTTCTGGGGATCTAATGTATAGTATGATAACTATAGTTAATAATACTGAATCGTATACTTGAAATTTGCGAAGAGTGTGATTCTTAAGTGTGCTCAGTGCACAAACTCACAAAATGGTAGATTTGTGAGGTGATGTATGTGTTAATTAGCCTGACTATGGTAATCATTTCAAAATATATAGGTGTATCAAATCATTACATTGTACACCTTAAATATATACAATTTTTATTTGTCAATTATACCTCACTAAGCTGGAAAAAATTAATGTCAGTCTTTTCTCATTACTTCTATTCTTAAAGATTTAAAAAATCTAAATTTTCTAGTCTCAATATATTTTCACTTCCAACAATATAAAATAAAAGTATACATATTGTTTATTAAAGTAGATAAACTTCAGGTTATTCTCCTTTCCTTTTTATTGTACTCCCTGCATGTAGAGAGATATATATGATTTTTCTTAACAGCCAATCTGATGAAGGTGAAAAGTCATTTGCACTGTTTGGTATCACTATTTTTCATAGCAGAGCCTTGCTCAGATTACATTTGAGCAAGTTAAAGACAGAATCATGAAACCTCCATCAGAAAAATCTACTTTTTCCATGTAAGTTTGAAGAGGTTTCATATATTTAAATCCATTATTCTTGGATACCTCTAGGAAGCTTCAAGATATAATCAATTCTTTCTTTGTCAATTTCTATAACTAGGAAATAAATTAGCAAAATGATTAACTTTAATTGTTTTATAAATTATAAAAATTATATATATGGTGTTTTAGGCTTGCAGGAGATAAGAATTAATTTTAACTTTTTGTTTTCTCTTCATTAATGCAAAGAAATATAAAAGCAACATAAGAAAACCAGAATAATTGAGAAAAAAATCACCCAAAATCCAATACTAACAATAGTTGATAGAATCAGATATTAAAATATGCAGATCTTTGTGTTTTAATTGTGAGATATACAGATTTCATATAGTTTTGTGTGGTTGTGAATATGTTAGTGTTATGTAACACTTCACTTACAGCATTTTCTTTTTTTAATTATATCTTAGGCTAATTCCTTTAAAGTGGAAATTTGGGAAATGCAAGGTATTGTAATTTCTGTAACATAAAGCTAAATTCCATTATGAAGGCTACATGCTTTCTTAAAACTTGCAAATATTTTAAAAATATAGATTCTTCCAAATTGTGTATTTTCCACATATATGCATCTATATGACTTTGATACACAAAATCAAAATAAGCAAATTAGCTTAACAATAATTTTGTTCTTATTTATAAAATGATTTATAAATAAGAGTTTATACCATGAATCAAATGACCTTAGCATCATAATTTTAAAAATACATGATGGGAAAGCAAAAATACTTCTTTTGGCTTTAAACCCATCATTTTTTTTCAAACTAAATGAATTCAGTTGCTTGGGAGTATGAAAGATAGGCATATGTATAGTTCATCAAACAATCATGTTGATTACTTATTTTTAAACATATTATTTATATGAATCTTTTAAAGTAATAAGTATTTGTGTGTATGTGTGTGCATCTGCAGTGTTTTTGTGATTAGACACATCAGGTTGTAAGACATGCCTAGATCCTTTGTTAGAATAAGAAATAAAATGTATTTGTCATAATAGGAGTCCATGTTTTGTATCTAAAAGTACTCATGCCAAAAAAAAAGGAGTTAATTGAAAACAACCAACAAGAATTGTGGAGGGTATGAGATTTTATCTTAATGCAGCTTAACAATTTAGCTGGCCACGGTTTCATAGCTGTTGGTAGAAGACTGTTCACTCCTGAGTCAAGGACCATGGCAGGGAGGCAGGATGAACATCATGTTTGCATCCTCTTGTCCCCCAGTTCCCATGGTGCGAGATGCAGAGGAGGGCCCAGGTGGATGCTGCATACACAGTGGGTTTGCGTCACAAGTGAGGAATCCTGAGCAAAGGAAACCCAGTCTTATAAGAGCGAATTGTCAACTCTGTCTAACCTTTGCTTTGTAGGGAGATATTATCTTTATAATCCTGGTTAGGAACCATATGTGCCTTCCATCCCAGAAGGAGACACTATCTCTAATTTCCAAGGCACTCACTATACAAATATCCTTGTAAAAGCATTCCAGAGAACAGCTATCAATGCTTTTTCACAAAACATATAAACACATAAGAATATCATCAAGAATTATCTGCAATAATCTTATATAAAATGATAGTTGCATATAATACCAGGCATATTAATTGCTTCCCAGGATTCACAAAACCATGAAAACTTGAACGCTAACAATTCACTGTAAGTAGATAAACCAAAGGCCACATTTTCACAAGTTTAGATTGAGTAAAAGAATTAGAATAGAGCCGTCTTTACTAATTAAGGTTGTAAGCATTCACTTCAGTAATAAATTAGGTTGTGAGAGCTTTGAGATAAAAAATGGGCTTGAATCACTTCTGTAATCTTTTAAAGTAAAACACTATACCTCGCACTTATTAGCTGCTGTTAGTAAATGTCTCTTATTTTCAAATTCTCAACATCAATTACTTTGGATAAATGTGTGACTCTGGTAGACTGCCAATCGTCAGACCCACAAGAGGCCAAAAGGGCTTAGAACAGTAATTGGCACAGAGCAAGCACCATTGAAGTATTTGTTACATTAATAAAATTAAACCACAGGATTCTACATGATGTCATGCTTAATAAAATTTTGTTGAATTACATCAAATCTTATTTTTGTAAATTTTTCATATTCACTATTAATATTCAAAGTTCAAAATGTGCAAAATGATAGAGCAAAATTCTTTTTCATATTCTCATCCTTCAACCACCCAGGTCCCCTCATTATAGGCCAACAATATTATTGCTTTCATCTTCTGGAGAAATTTTGTTTATATATAATTTTTAAAAAATGTATATCACAAATATACAAATATAAACTTCTGTTTTCTTGTTTCAATACCAATGGTAACAAATTATATACATTATTCTGATCTCATTTTTTTCACTTAAATATACATTTAGGAGATGATTTTACATTCAACACGTATGGAGAATTCTGATTTGTTTTATATCCTTACGTCATGCGATTTGATGGATTTACAATGGCTCACTGAATCAGTCTTCTGCTGATGAGCATTAAAATAGTTCCAATATTTTTTTATCATAAATAAAATCATAATGATAAATCTGCAAATAACTCATTTTGTATCTGTGCAAGAGCTATAGAATAAATTCTCAGAAGTGGAATTTCTTGATCTGTGTTTGGCTTTTTTTAAGCACAGGTTGCCATAGGTGATATCCACAGGTTTGTATTATTTAAACTTCCTCCAAGAATCTGTAGGAATGCCTATTTTTCTATACCCCTGCCAACAAAGCATGCTAAAATATGTTGAGTTCTTTTCCAATCTGAAAAGTAAAAATGGAATGGTAATAAAATTCTATTATGCATTTCTCCTGCTATGAATGAAATTGATCATTTTATTTCATATAATTAAGAAATATTTGTACTTCCTCTTGGATAATTATTTATGCACCACTTTTGAACATGTTTCTACTTTTGTTTCTTTCAATTTGGAAAAGCTGTTTATATACCGGAGAAATTAATCTTTTGTTCTTAATATGAGTTGCATATAATTTTTTTCACTTGCCTTCTGTATTAGTTTTCCAGGCTATTGTAATAGTATCATAAAGTGGGTGACTCAGGACAACAGAAATTTATTTTCTTCCAGTTCTGGAGGCTAGAAGTCCAAAATCAAGGTGTCAGCAGTGCCATGCCCCCGCTGAAACCTGTAGGGGTTCCTTCCTTGTCTCTTCCTGGTTTTGGTGGTCTGCTGGAAATCGTTGGTGTTGTCTGCCTTGTAGATGCATCACTCCGTTATCCCATTTCAGCATGGCATTCTTTCTGTGGGTCTTCCCATTGTCATCTCTCTGTGCATTCTAACAAACATTCAAGAAAGAAATAATACCAATTCTACCCCAAATCTTTCCAAAAATTAAGTGGAGTGAAAACTGCTTTTTTTTGAAGTCAGCAATCTTTGCTTTTCAAATCAGACAAAGACAATATAATGAAAGACAACTAAGCTTAATATCACTCAAGAACATGGATATAACATCCTTAACTAAATGTTACCAAATAATATCCAGCAATATTTTTGAAAATGATACTACATCATGACTAACTGTTGTTTATTCCAGGAATCCAAAGTTTGTTTAACATTTAATTAAATTGCCCTCACACGTATTTTTAAAATTTGCACATTTGCTTGTCTCCTACTTCCCCTGGAAATAGAGTTCGTGGTTTCACTCTTTGTACTTGCTTTGGATAATTTTGCATAAGTTAAGGATGGAATTCTTATGATATGCCACCATGTTTATTCTGCTTATATTAAATTTTAGCAAATTAATTAAATTAATTTTGAAAATTAGGTGCGTGCCATATATACTCCAATAGATCTGATGGAGTTAATTGGACACCAGCATGGTTGTTGTTACTGTTCCAGTTTCCATTTTCTTTCCTATCATTTTTTTTTAGGATTCTTTCAAAGATTTCATTGATTTATAAACCTACCTATTCAGATTTTCTATTAAAGCCACCTTTACAGTTACATTGTAATGAAGGTTTATTAACAAAATGAAATAATATATATGCAAACCCCAAGCTACTTGTGATAGGCTGAAAAATGGGCCCCCAAAGATATCCATGTACTAATTCCAATGTGAATAAGTTATTTTACGTAGTCAAAGAGTCTTTACAGATGAAATTAAGTTATAAACCTTGAGATGGGACAATTATTCTGGATTATCCAGATGGGTTCAATCTAATCACAATAGTCCTTCTAAGAGAAAGGCAAAAATGTGAGAAGCAGAAGGAGATGGGCAATAAAAGCAGAGGCTGGACTGATGCCCTGAAGAGAGAGAGGAAGAGGCCGCGAACTGAGAAACGCAGGTGGGAGCAAGACACTGGAAAAGAGAAGGAAACAAATTCTCCCTCTGATGTTTCGAGAAGGAACATAAAATTGCCAACACCTTGACTAGACTTCTGACCTCCAGAACTTTAAGAGAATAAATTTGTGTTGTTTTAAGTCACTCAGTTTGTTGTAATTACAGCAGCAATAGAAAACAAATACATCACTTGCAATATAAATTGTGAAATATAAATACACTTAAAACAACATGTGTATCCACCTCTAATCTCATTCTTCTTTCTCCTTCTTCTATGTATTAAACCACTTTCCCAATTTTGGAATGTATAAATTTACCACATACACATGTGGCAGAGTGATACTTTTTCCCTTTTTCCAGAGCGATAAAGTAGTGATTCTACAGATAGTTGCCCAGCTAAACTGTATTTTCCTAGTTCTTTTGCTCTCAGGTGTTGCATGTGACAGAGTTCTCACAAATTGCATATGGATAGAGCTAATGGATTCCATGTCTGTGTCTGATCATTAAGGCACTAGGGCAGATGATTCTTCACATTCTACTTTCTCCTCTCTCAGCTAGAACATTGACATGTTGGTGAGAGAAATTCACATGTGGAATTATTCTGAGGGTTCTATAGATTTAGTGCAAAATCAATGTTCACCCTTCCCTGGTTTTCCATGGTGAAAATGTACACTGATGGAGAAGGAGTGGGACATGGAGGTATGGATTAGAGACATCCGAGTAGATACCAATACACTGGAGACTGCAACCACAAATCCACCTCAAATTCTATTACTAGGGGAGGAAGCGCCTACACAGTTATCTGAGGGAAACTATTTTTTTCTGCCTTAAATCTTTTAAGCATCACACCCATGGCTGTTGTGATGTGGATTCTCCTCAGGTTACATCCTACCACCACATGTTTTCTGTGTGTCCACGAATTAAGTTAGATACCCATTGTCTTAGTCCGCTCAAGCTGCTATAACAAAGTGCCATAGACTATGTGGCTTATAGACAACAGAAATTTATTTCTCAGCATTCTGAGGCTGCAAGTCCAAGATCAAGGTGCCAGCACGGATAAATTTGGCTGAGAGGCCTCTTCTGGGTTGCAGACTGCCTTTTTCTCACTTATCTTCACATGGAGGAAGGGGCAAAGGGGCAAAGGAGCTCTCAGGAGCTCTTTTATAAGGAAACTCATCTCAGTCATAAGAGCTATGCCCTCATGTCCCAATCATCTCCCAAAGGTCCCACTTCCTAATATCACTGCATTGGTGGTTAAGATTTCAACATATGAATTTCGGGGGGATTCATACATTCAGTGTATGGCACCCAATATAGTCCACATGGGAATTATATGGAAAGCTCATGGAAGTGATAACTGTACACTGAAAGAAAGGCGAGCAGTCACCAGACTGTGTCAGTAGGGAGTACACGTGGGATTATATACTAAAGGCGTTATACAAAGGAGGAGAAATACAAGGCTCAGTAGGATTACTGTATTAATATGGAAATGGATACTAGGGATTAGAATTTTAATATCTTGCCTGAAGCCCAGGGGAATAATTTTAATAAACTACTAAAGACAAATTGAACTTGGACTCACCAATGGCCTATAGTTAATGAGCTTGAAATGTCAGCTTCTCCCTGACATACAATAAGTGATAGCCCAGAGAGATAAGAATATTGGAATGGATATATTATTTAAAACCTCCTTAGCCATCTTCTAAAAATACTATCAAAAGAACTTCTCACCAGTTTTTAAACTAATGAATTGATAGGGAGAATGCAATATTCTTCTAGTGCTTAGTCTCTGCAGCTCAAAGATGATGCTAGGAATGATGAAATGTTAATAGATTTCTTGCTATCAATAGAAATAGCAGGATACAAAAGAAGTAGAGGCCAAGTTGTAATGGAGTATAATGGTTTTATATTCTACATTATATTTGAAATGATATAATGTTCATAGTAGGTGGGGTGAATACGGCATGCATATTTTAATCCCCTCACCAACTGATAAAATATTCATAAGTAAAACAAAAATGTGTTCCTAAAATACAAATAGAAGAGATAAAGCATAATATGAAATATAATTGATCTATTGGCAAGCAGGACAGAAAGAAAAAATGGAGCAAAAGATAGATGGAACAACAAAAGAAAAAACAAATAGCAGGATAATAGGATTAATCCTAATAAAGTTAACATATTAAGTTTAAATAAACTAAATATTCACATAAAGTGAGAGACAAGATATTGTACTGCACCTCTCATCCTGGAGAAAGAGACACAGCACATTGTGAAACTCCTTTGATTTTAGTGACAACATTTCCTGTATCTGGGCATACTGTTCTGACACATTTACTGCATTAAAGACTGTCACTCTTGAATGTGACCTGGAAACAAAAAAGGGGATTTGCAGAAAATTCTGGTTGTGATGCAAGATATTTGGCCATTTATTCCTTACAACAATCCACACTCCATGGAATAGGAGTCTTTGAGAAAAAATATATTGTATGGAACTCTGGCAGACCTCATGAATAATCACAGTGAAGGTCTGAGTTTTAGGGTACAGTCAGAACCCCTTCTGCTGATAATTAGTATCCATTTGAAAAGCAGCCCCATGGAACTCTTTTCTTCCAGCCATAACATAGTAACTGGTACTTGACTTTCCCTGCTGTTGAAAACAGCTATGAAACTAGACAGAATATATGCTTCTGTTGTTTTCAGGAATTGTGTAAAGAGCAGTAAAAATCTTTGGTCCTTAAGAAAAAGAAAACAAATTAATTTAAGCTTCCAAAACATCCCGGCCTTTTGAATGAGGAAGGTGAGGCATAAACTGAAGAGATTGGAGTTGTGGGCTAAGTAGCCGTAATTTGCTAATCAGGTGAAAGAGAAGTGGAAGCTATGCAGGTGGCAAGGAGGGAGTGGACAGAGTCTGAATGGGGATATACATAGTTTTATGTCAAAGGTTAGAATGTCTTTGGCTAAAGGGTGGGATAGAAAAATATAAAAATTTAGATAGAACACAGGGTATTTAACAATTCACAGAAAGTAATTGGAAAGAAGGAAAATGGATTTAAAAAGAAATGGAACAAAAGAAAATAAAAAGCAATTACATTGTGATTACATTAAATGTAAATGTACTGAACTCTCCAAAAACAAAAAAGGCACAAGTTGTCAGACTGAATAAAAGAGCAAGAGTCAAGTTTATTCTGTCTCGGACAAAAAGATAGGCTAAAAGCAAAAGTATAGGAAAAACATATATCATGCACAGAGTAAGCAGAAGAAAGTTGGTGTCCCTATGGAGTACTATCAGAGGCAAAGAAGTGCGTTTCATAATGACAGAGAGTCAGTTCATCAGGAAAATGTGACAGCCCTAAATATGTATATACATAGTATAAGAGCTTTAAAAATAGTAAGACAAAAACTGACAAATCTAAATTGAGAAATAGAAAAATTCACAATCACAGCTGGAGACTTTAACATCACCTTCTCAGTAATTTATGGAACTGCTAGACCAAGAATAAACAGACAACTCAGCTGAACCCAGTCCCAAGCCTAGAGACTAATGAAATGAAATGTACTTACGTAAGTGAGTTCAGACGTTGAAAGACCAGTTCTGGGCTGGCCTGGTGGCGTAGTGGTTAAATTTGCACACTCTGCTTCAGTGGCCCAAGGTTCACCTGTTCAGATCCTGGGCATGGACCTGCACACCGCTGGTCAGGTCATGCTGTTGTGGCATGCCACATAGAAGAACTAGGAGGACTTACAACTAGGACATAAAACTATGTACTGGGGCTTTGGGGAGGAAAAAAAAAACGGAGAAAGATTGGCAATAGATGTTAGCTCAGGGCCAATCTTCTTAAGAAAAAAAGATTACTTCCACCTCCTTGTTCTTTCTCATTTGTAGTTTGAGTTACTTATATAGAACAAACCTGTAATTATTGAAATATTCTTTATGAATTACAAAACATTGCTGGATTCCACAATCTAAATTATGAACATAATAATATGTACTAAAATTTTTGAATGCCAAAGAAAGAAACAAGAGCTTAGATTTAAACACTAACAACCAACTTGACCTAAATAATTTTGATTGTACAACATGCACAACCACTACAGAATACATAATATTTTCAAGTGTACATAGATGATTCACCAAGAAAGGCCACAGAATGGGTGAGATAAATCTTGAAAAATTTTATAAACTTTCATCTTACTATTTTTTCTGATAGCAATCATATTGCCTTAGACTCTTATCCTTCAAGAGTGAAGATTACCAATTACTCATGGTGACTACACCAAGTAAAAAGCTATTTTATCCACATGGGTTTGGTAGATGGTAAGGTGAACATAAATTGGGTTACAAAACAGAGGAGCTTAAAAACTTAGTCTTCATGACACTTTGCAGAAGATGAGTATTAAGAAGTATGTTGTGGTACATTTTTGTGGTTTTAATTTTCGTTTCTCTTATTTCTAGTAAGGCTCAAAAATATTTTTATGGTTTTAGTGGTATATTTCTTTCTCGTATTCATTGTCAACTCCATACTTGGTGTTTATTTTACTTTTTAATATGTAGGAAAGCTTGTATATTCTAACTTCTTATCTTTAGAAGGTCTTCATACTGAAAATATCTTAGTATTGTAGGAAGACTTTGATATATAGAAATATTCAATTTCACTATAGGTACATGTATAATATTTTCCTTTATGTTTATCTATTTAGTGTCTCTTAAGAAATTCTGAGGTACTGCAATATGATCAATATTGTCTACTAAAAGTTTTAAAGTTTTGCTTTTTAAATATGAACAATTGGTATCACGTGGTATGTGTATTTGTGTATGTGTGCACATGTGTGTGTATTTGAGTATGATGTAAGGTAGCCCATCCTTTCCTTTACCAAATTGCAATGTCAGTGTTGCCAAAAATATGCAACTGTACATGTTTGACACAGAACTATTTTTGAATAATTATTGTGATTATGATTTTGAATACTATTTTTGTAATATCTAATAACGAATAATTGCTTAAATTAAGGCTCTTAAGATTTTTCTAATGACTCACGTTCATATTCTGCGTAGTCCTCTTGACTTGTATTTGAATTGCATTTGAATTTAGCTGGTTTTTGCACATTTCAACTGTTTCTCTCAGATGTGCTAACAACTGAAAATTATCTGATTGTAGGTTCAAATATGTGAGATCTTGACCAAGAGAATGGAGAAGAGAAAAGGGAGAGGTGAGCTATTTCCCTGTGGACAGAAAGATGCATGGCTTATACAATCCTAAGTATGTGCATGGCATTCACGAGACCATCTGAAATTATATTTAGAGTAGAATGTCTATATATGAGTGAATATAAGAATAATTTCTACAAAAGGTCAAATTGTATAGGTATTACTTTTTTTAAAAACTAAGAATATGGCAAAACTAGACTATCTAGGTCATTTCAGGTAGATTTTTGTGAGTAACTTGGAATGGTGTGTATTTATATCACTTTTGGAAACTTTATATAACAGATTTTAAAACATAAGGACTTTTCTGAGAATACTGCATTGTAATAGTGGTTATAACCAGATAATGGAGAAGGAATACTAAATTCTATTATTCATGAAAATTTGCTGCAAGAGTATATTTAGAAATAACACATTTCAACCCTTCAATGCAGTCCTAAAATTAGCCCACTACATTTTAGAGGTAGAGCAAAACCCAAGATAAATACAGTGTTGAGATCAAATGGAAATCGTTAACAATGCCTGTAATGAAAGATAAAATTACACTTTGGGTATAGGGGGCTGAAAGGAGACACACTGGATTGGAAAAGCTAAATTTAGATGAGAAAGAAATAGCTAGATCGTTGACCCAGAAGAACTGAACACTAAATATATTCTTTCATTCACAATAGAGAAACATATGGTTAAAAGAATTGCAGCCCAATTGTCCTCCTCCATAAAAACTATTTCCAAAAGTAGAAAATGAAACTGCTTGATTATTTATAATGAAAGATCTGAAGGAAAGAGATTGGCAAAGAAAGAGGATTAACCTTTTGATGAAAGTGGCTAATGACAATGGAATGCATATATGAAGGGAGACCTTTAACTAAAACTCAGTGTCAACATCAAATGTTCATGTTATTATTAACAACTATTATTATTATTACTAGCAGGTATTGAGTGTTTACTCTGTGTCAGATAGTGTGTTGAATATTTATGTAGCTCATTTCAATTAATTGAAAAAATTCCATTGGTCAGTGGAATTGACATATTCATTATATTGACAAGGTCACTGAAGCTGAAAGAGCGTTATTTACTTTGGCAGTGTCATATTTTAAGAGAGTGATGAATTCTGTATTCAACACCAGTCAGAATGACTCAAGTGCCTGACTCAAGGGACTGACTTTTAACCATGACACACTTTTTAACCTTCTTTTTCCTAACATCATTACAGCAATATTTAACATATATAACTGAACAATGGAGAAAGTAAAGCCCAAACTTTTCAAAGACTATTAAACACTGACTCTGAGATCACATTAGTTCCTGTGAACCCTAAGTTACCACTCCGAATTGCCAATCTAAGTGATAGTTTATGGGTACCAGGTAATAAAAGATGTTCTAACAGAATTTGCCTCGTGTTGGGAGCAGAATTTTAAAGACTTTGTGATTATTTCCCCAGCTCTTAGCATTATTTTGGAATTCAAGTGGCCAAGCCTTGTGTCAATTTCCACGCTATGGCACAAGGGCTATGCTAATTGAATGTTCCAAATGGAAAGTTTTAGAGCTCCAACTTGCTACAGAAATAATAAATCAAAATTAAATACTGCATCCCTGGAGATATTATAAGAATTTGTACTTCCACGAAGATTCCAAAGATGCATGTGAGATTATTCCTGTTGCGTATTCACATAACTTTTCAGTTTTATAAGTGGAAAAGACTGAGCCATCTTGTAGAATATGGTGGATTACTAAAAACAATATTGATAACTCATACTTCATTTGCTGCTCCAAATTAAGTCAACTGCTGGCACTGGATTTGAGTCTATTGATGTTGCTAAAGTGTCTATCCTTTTAGAGAATGGGGAACTCCAGAAGTTTTTGCATGGCAAGAACATCAGTCCACATTTTTGTACTGTTTTATTATTATGTCAGTGCCACCACTCTGTAACTTGCTAGGTTTGTTTGTAAAATTCTTAACACCTTCCCCTTTCTACTGGACATTGATGTTCTCCAGGGCATATATACATGGTAATGCATATTTAGAAAAGTAGCAGCTAGCTTCGATTTCTTGATAAGATGTGTGAGAGGAGCAAGAGAGACATTCCATATAAATTCAGGGGAGTTACTGGGGATCCTGTACCCTGGGTCTTACAGAGATACAGACTCCAAACTGAAAAAGAAATAGTTCCTATAATCTATAACTCTTATCCTTATAAAGGGAACATATTCCTCTCCAAATCTATTTTGATTGTTTGAAGTGCCATTTAATGCATTTAGATTCCTCACTAATACTTTTTTATCAAGTGAATCAACAAGTTAACAACATTGATTGGGACCTTGAATAACTGTAGGCTAGAAATAAGTCAGGGTGTGACAAGGTACTGTTCTGGGGATGGTATTCACTGAGACAGGGGATTCAGGAAGTGAGTTAAATTTAATATGAAAGATGAATTGAGTTTAGAAATAATATATTTTCAGTAAAATCGAGAGATTCAAGAAGAGATATGTGGATGGAACGTGTAAATTTAGTGTCATAAGCATCCAAAAGACAGTGAAACCATGGCACGAAATGGGGTCTCTAAGGAGAAAGTGTGTGAAGAGGGGCTGGCCCCATGACCGAGTGGTTAAGTTCGCCTGCTCTGCTGCAGGCGGCCCAGTGTTTCATTGGTTCAAATCCCAGGTGCGGACATGGCACTGCTCATCAAACCCCGCTGAGGCAGCATCCCACATGCCACAACTAGAAGGACCCATATTGAAGAATATACAACTATGTACCAGGGGGCTTTGGGGAGAAAAAGGAAAAAAATAAAATCTTAAAAAAAAAAAAAAGCATTAGAGAGCATGAGTCGTCGAAACTTTTATTAGATAGTGGAGGGAAGGAAAAATAATTTTCCCTCTACTCTTCTAAGTTCCTTGCTGAGACCCCTGTAATAAAAGACAGATTAACAAGAGAAAAACAAACAAAATTTTATTAACATATATATATCACGTACACATGGGAGATACTGAAGGAAAAATGAGTAACTCCCTGAGATGGCTTAGAATTTAGACTTAAATACCATCCTAATATGGAAAGGGTGGTGGAGATGTAGGCTTCTTAGGAGAGAGTAAATGGTTTTTAGGAAAGATGAATGGGCTCTTAGAAGAATAGACGGGCGGTATGACAATTCGTGGCAAAGTTTGGGTATGGTGTGGACTTCTAGTCTCCTCTCCTGTGATGAGTCAATCTTCCCTGGTGATGAAACTCCTGGAGAGCGGATTTATAATAATTGAGTTCCTTTTGGTCGATCTGTCTTTAGGTAGACGAGGGGAGTTCAGAGAAAGGCTCTCCCTGCATTTGCTGTTTTTCAAGTGCCTACAACTCAAAATAATTAATATACTGAAGCAGCATATTTTGGGGTGGCATGTCCTGAACTCCTACAGTCATATTTTGGGATGTCATATTCTGTTACCCTTCAATAAGTATAAATAGAGAATTAGTCATAAGGGTAAAAAAAGGAGTTTGAAGAAATAGAAGCATCACTGGAGCAAAGCATGTTTCTAGACCATGTCAAATACTATAGAGAGTAAGATGAGTGAAAATCCACTGGGTGACCCATTTAACTCATTGGTAAGGTTTCTGCTTCTGAATAGAGGTAGCAGGTATGGCAGACTGACATTAAAGACAATTGGAAAAGCTAGATAAAACACTGAAATCATATAATTAAAGTTATCAAATAACTATGCATGCAAAGAGGATTACATTGACTAAAATTCCAGAGACAGAATGCTTCTTATACTTGAGCTGAGGATTGCAGACACTTTTGTCCAGAGGATTTCTGATTATGGGTGTAGGCTAGAGGCTAAGGATAGAGAATGGCACAGGCAGAGCTCTCTGCTGGCAGAAAGAGTTCCCAGCAGATCTTTTATTTGTTGTACTGGGCTGGAGTGACAAAACTGGCGATTTGACAATCCTCAAACGTGGTGGTTTTCCCCTACATGATATTTGCTGAAGTCTGGCTGCATAGGAGGTTAGGAGCTGGGTTGAAAGCTTCTCTAAAGCAGCAGGCACAGTAGGACCTGCTTGTCCACGATTTCACTTTCCACTGTTTCAGTTACCTGTGGTCAACTGTGGTCTGAAAATATTGAATAGGACATTCCAGAAATAAACAATTCATAAGTTTTAAATTGCATGCTGTTCTGAGTAGCATGATAAAATCTCAGCCAGTCTTTCTCCACTCTGCCCAGGAAGTGAAGCATCCCTTTTCCCTGCATATCCACACTGTGTATACTACCCGCTCGCTACCTACCATTAGTTACTTAGTAGCCATTTCTGTTATCAGATTGACTGTCTTGGTATTACAGTGCTTGTATTCAAGAAATGCTTTATTATA
This sequence comes from Equus caballus, assembly GCF_041296265.1. Taxonomy (NCBI): domain Eukaryota; kingdom Metazoa; phylum Chordata; class Mammalia; order Perissodactyla; family Equidae; genus Equus; species Equus caballus. The sequence goes on from NC_091700.1 coordinate 75,750,482, forward strand.
AGTAATAATGGCCCCAAGGTGCAAGAGTAGTGATGCTGGCAATTTGGATATGCCAAAGAGAAACTGTAAAGTGCTTCCGTTAAGTGGAAAAGTAAACATCTCTTACTGTGCCTAATTTATAAATTAAACTTCATCATAGGTATGTATGCATAGGAAAAGACACAGTATACATAGGTTTTGGTGCTATCCACAGTTTCTGACTCTGGGGGTCTTGGAACACATCCCCTGTGGATAAGGGGGGGCCACTGTAACCATCCATGTCTCCAGGGGTGTAGGAAACAAAGAACAAGATCTGAAAATAAAAAAGACATGAATTCAAAGTCAGAGAGGGAGGGTCTAACTGGCAATGAGGATCTATGGCCACTTGCCACTCATCCATCTAGGATCCCTCAGAGCTGGAGGCTTAAACTTTAGAGTTTGACCTTCTGTGGGACTCTAGAGTCCCACAGAGACTTTGGCATTTGCACAATACTCTAATGATGAACTTTGACATGGCAGGCCAGTTTCTCCCTCGTGGCATTTGCAAAATTTAAAGATGAATGGGGCAAAAGCTCAATGGTTAATCCTAAAATCTCTGAAGAGCAGAAATGAGTCTCCCTCAGGCATTTAGGTCTAAAAAGACAAGACCTGCCAGACTCTCAATTGAAAGTCTTGCAGAAACATATTGTAGTTAGGGTGGCAAACTAGAGTGAAACTAAACCTTAACAAAATTGCAGCCTAGCTGCCACCGAGGGCAATCCCTGAATGGAGTTAGAAATGTTACCTCTCTTTTTTTCCCTAGGAAAGCAGAACAAAATTTCTGTTAGAAGACAATATCATCTAGAATAGGGACATTTCTGTTATTTAGTGCACAGAATATGTGTACTCTACATATTTTGGTTTTGCGCCTTGGACTTCATAGGTAGATAGAGTCTGGGAGGGCTGGGCATAATTCAAAAGACTTGATTTATAAGTCTCGGGGGGAAATCAGTTGGGAGACTACAACATTGTGATCTGATCATTTTGAAGAAATGTTTAATCTTTTGCATAGCTGGTTGATGAAATTTTGATCTATACCCTCTGTACCAGGCTTTCTAAAACTCACTATAAATTTGCTACATGATATTAGGTGTCCATTGAAGTTCATGTGGTGGACAAAATCAGGGACAAATAGGACAGTTGTAGCAGGTAGGCAGAATGGACCAGCACGAGGATTGAAGTACACCATCATTGTGAGGATATATGGTATAAACAGGGATCGAAGAGTAGTTCAAAATGAAATTTTGTATATGATATTTTGTTTTTCAGAGACACTACAGAGTTAGGGAAGGCGAAAAAGAATCTCAATTTTTCAAGGCTACTCTTTGGTATAAGAGCAGTTTTATTAGAAGTGGCTTATCAGAGATTGTCACATCTGATAGAAAGTAACCAAAATTCTCTGTGGATGTTAATATTTTAAATGAGCCATGATGGCCAGTCAGGCACAATATCTTATTGTCCCAGAAAAACCTGAAACTGTATATTACATTGAGTCCTGAGCAGAATATAACCTTTTTGCCTAAGACTTCTTATAAGACACTGTTGGCTTAACTGACGTATAGCCAGGGCTTTGCAGAAAATAAGCTGTAGTATACAATGCTATAAATGACCATGATACTTTTGGGAAGTTAGATTCCATTTATTAAGTCTTTAATCTAAGGGATAAATTTATAAGGACCTGGAGTGACCCAGAAATTTGGGATAAATGAATACTAGCAAGTGTCAATGAGAGTTCTAGACAGGGCCAAACATGTGCTTTTCAGACTTCTGAGTTACGGTGATCAAGATGGAAGGAGCAGCTCTGATGAAAAACTCCTGGCCAGTAGTAAGACATGCTTTTCTCTCAAAGTTTAGCAAGCCTTCTTTCTATGAAGTTGAAAAGGCTGTGAGTTTGGCACTTGGCCAGTTTGTCAGTCAAGGTACCATGAGGTCTTCTCAGAACTATAACCAGAAGACTAGAGCATTTCAGTCCATCTCCAAATCAGAGACACTGAAGAGAGTGTTACTAATCATCACAGACAGAAAGCTGATGCCCGAATGATCCGTGCTGCAGAGAGACTCCAAAAATAGATTTTCTGGTTAGAGGAGGAAAACTTACAGCTTCTCCTTCTCTTCTAAAGGCAAAAATGGAAAATATATCACATACTTGCTGTGAGCCCAAAGCTGAGGGGTTCCTGGGCAGCTGGTGCTGTGAGGAAAAAGAGAGCAAAGTGTTTGGGGTGAAAATCTCATCTTGATACCTCCCCAGAACCACCTCCAGCAGCACTTCTGATCCAAGTCTCATCTTCCTGCCTCCTTCACAGATGTCACAGTGCTAGACGGGAGCTCTCTTCAACTCCCAAAGAAGGCGTATGCATTATGCTTAGATTGTAATGAAAGTTTATGAGGTTGCAAAAAGAAGCAGAAGCAAAACCATAAATATTACACTTTTGTCTAAAGGTAGTATCTGGGTTAAGGAAAAAAATTACAACAGCAATATTTAAGATTCTGTATGTTGAAGTATGAAAAACTGCATTGTTCACTTTTACCAAAGAGAAGAGAAAAAATTATCCTTAGGACAAAATTGGATGAACTAAAATTAGGATAACTAGTGATTGGTGACGCAATCTGTTGAAAAGTTTATCACACTTTCTTACTCTGTTTCTTTAAATTATATTTGCATTTTATCTTGACATTTGTTTACTAAATATTTACCTAATACTTGTGGTTAACCACAATTCATTAGTAACTGTGCATTAATTCATATTTAATTGCCATAGATATGGATAAACCATATCCATACTTTAATAAAGATGGGAGTGGGGTTAAATTGTGAACTATATTTTCATTAAGTAAACATACCTGCATGGGATTATATTAGTTATCCATTCTTGAGTTAAATCCTGGTTTAGTTTCATTATTTATGTTTATGAACAAAAGCTGGATATCAATGTGCCCATGATTCAAGTAGTCACATGGAGAATCTGATTCCTAGGAGGAAATAAACTTGATAATTGTCTTCTTATAAACTCAAGTATTTGATGGCAAATATCACATGTACGTGGTAGAAGATTTTAGACTTACTATTCTTTGCTAATTTAAATTGATGATGTTTACTTAACTGTGTTTGAAGAGACATGTTTGCTATTTTTCTTAAAACAAGTAATGTGTCTATATCAAAGAATAATATATATAGTTTCATATTAAGTACCACCTGTTTATTTGTCTCTAAAAATAAAAATAAAAGTAATAATATTTATAGTGCTTTGGCATAAACTTGTTTAGTATTCATAACAACATTTAGAAAGAGGTGATGTACCTGCTTTACACCTGTCAAAAAATAGTTAAAGGGGTTAATTAACTTGACCGTGGCTAAGCAGATGGTAAACAGCTGGGACTTAAACCTAGCTTCCTCGTCCTGATCACGGTGAACGTGATGTTGCCGCTTCGGCTTAGATACTTAGTATTCAACGGATAAGAACTCTTATGCTTTGATGCCTTCAAAATATTTTTGAAACTGTAGGACATGCACATTTTGGAATTAAATAAACTTCAAGCCTTACTTTCAATAAAATGTTTATGTAAACAACATATGAATTTCAAAAATTCTAACTTCATAAAAAAGCTTATTTTGAATCTATTCTATTTGTCGTCCATAATGTTAATTTTTGTGGAACTAGCCCAAAGGAGGAAGCAGATCCATACCCACAGGACTTTGTGCCGAATTTTTTTTTTTACACCACGCAAAGGGGCACTGGTGTGGATGATGACTTTGCTCCCTGTCAAGATGTGAAGGAAGTTGTTAATAAACTCATATGGAGAGTTCAGAATGAGAGCCAGACAGTGAGAGGAGTGTACAGAGCAGGAGAGCAGAGGGGATTATCATGGAGGTTAGTGGTACAATAGGATGTTGATAGGAGATGAAGAAAAGAAAGAAGAATGAAGGAGGAGAAAATTTTAAATCCTATGTGTGAAAGCTGGAAGTGGTTAAATCTATAGGCCACATAAAATTGCCTGTCATTTTCCATCACACTTACCGCAATTTCCAAAGCCAAAGTAACTTGAAACACGTTTATTCTAGAGCTGTATTTTCCAAACCTGCTTTTGCCCCACACTATTATCTGGGAAGCTAATGCTAAAATCATGCTAATGTCTGGGTTCTACTTCTCCACATTATGATTGAGTCCAATTTGGGATGGGGCAAAGAAACCTAAATCCTGATTGCAATTAGAGGCCGATTCCACAAAGCATTTATTTATTTATTTATTTTTCCTGATGGTCTGTGAAGTTTCATCTGCGTGTTTACTATTTTGGGGACTGAGAAAGTAATCATGTTATTATCCCAAGATACTCTACTTTATGGTCTATCATCATAGAACTGTGTCCAATCTATATTATGGACAAATTGGAGGCATTGTTTGCAGGTCAAATTTATATCTTAATGCTTGCATATTTAATGCCTAAATACGTTAAGTTTCGTTATGTTAATTAAATTTGCCAAATGTGGCAAATAATATTGATTGACTAACAATAGCCATTTTTCCCTTTTCAACTTTGCTAACAGGACGTCAGTTACGTACTGATAGTGTTTTCTGGGAAGTTAGGAGCAGTAATTGACCCATGAATAAACCAATTATGGTAATCCCATTCCCTTTTGCCAGTGACTGGTTTACAGTGTGCACTTTACCAATTTCTGACCAATAGGATATAAGGGGAAATCTTCCAGGGTTTCTGAAAAAGATTTTCCTCCATGATAAAAAGCAGGGGATCACTGAGGGCCTACTCTACTGCCTTTGGATGCTGTTTTGAGTTTTATGATGTTTAGAGTTTGTGATGTCACCTTAAAATTATGGAAGAGGTTGTGGCCAGGACAATGAAAGTGCAAGGAAGAAATATACAAAGATCAATGGTCCTTGGGAACATCATCTGTGAATCAGTCTGGCTTCTGCCTATCTCTGAACTTCTTATTAGGAGAGATCACACATATTCTCATTGTTCACGTCACTTTCAGCCAGGTATTATTTTATTGCTACATTGATTTACATCCTTCCCTTCCTAGCAAGGTGTTTTTTACTTAATTCTTGTTCAGAATTTTGAAGCCACAGGGTACCGCTCAGATCACTCCTGTACCGCATGAGTTCCTTTTTCTTTATTTTAGCATGGCAGCATTATCATGCTCACCTTACAGCACATTTCCCCCAAGGGGTTCAAACACTTGCTGATGATTTCAGCATGGGTTACTTAAATGTTCTTCAAGATGACTAGATTTTTAAAAAGAAGAAACCTGGTGTTTTCCATATGTGCTGATTAAAATGAGCAGCAGACCAAGGTGAGTTTATTAAAAACAGCAAGAATTGTAGCATGGAAGAGAAAGGCCAACAGTAGGGAGCACCGTAAAATTAAAATCACAACTTAACCAAGCTGTGCTGTCAAAATCCACTAAGTTCTGTCTCTTAACTCCAAATTGGAAATGTGAGGAGTCTGAGATGAAAAGTATTATTTCTGGGATCGGGAGACCAAAAGAGGCAAAATAATTCCTGGCTAGAGGAAATTAGTTGAGTTCTTTGGGCCTGTATGCAAGAGGCTGGGAATGACAAGAGAGGGAGAAAGGAGAGAGCTGATTAAGAAGATCCATCATCCCCACACTCAGGGAGCTCATGGTGTTGGGGAGGAGTGCATGTGTCCAACCAATAAAATTCAAGGCAGAAGTACAGCCAACTCTGAAACAACACCAGCCTTAGTACAAATCTGTGTCCTGTCATTGAGAAGCTGTTTGACTTTGTTAAAGATAATTCATTTCAGGGCTTTAGCTGCATTCCAAATTAGAGGAAATAAGGAGACTAACCAATAGGGATATAGGGAAGCTTATATGTAGCAACACGTGTAAACACAGGCATGTTTTCTGGCCCATTAAAAGTATGCAATGAATGTTATATATTCAAGGTAAAAGAAATCATAAAATCATGCATATGTCTCTAGAGCTATACATAAAGAAGGATGATAGCTATTTGGGTATCAGAAATAATTGAATAATTGATAATTAGGTATTTTAAAAAAGTGATGAAACAATTTATAATTTGGTCATACTGCTTAGTTCAGCAAAGAGAAAATGCATAACCAGAAATAAAAAGGACAGTAAGTCAAATTGTTCACTAAAAATATTAGAGAAAATTTTGTGTAAAGTACAAGGAGTTACAAGACATGGTATTTTTTTAAATCTGCATCAGAATGTTTCTCATTTTTCTTCTTATAGCAAAATCTTTTACAGTGATTCTCTTAAATCTCTTAAATCAGTGATAGATTTGGCCACCAGGGTGATATTGGCAATATCTGGGGACGTGTTTGGTTGTCCCAACTGTCAAGGAATTGGCACTGGCATTTAGTGGTAGAGGCCAGAGATGCTGTTAAACATCCTACAATGCACAGGATAGCCTCCCACTATCCCCATCAAAGAATCATCTGGCCCCAATTATCAGTAGTGCCAAGTTTAAGAGAACCCACCTTAAAGTAATTCAGTTTGTTTTTAAAAATAAGTGTCATCATGTTTTATGTGTGAGTGTGTGTGTTTATGTGCAAGAATAAAGCCATGCAACAAATAGATAAATGTTCTATAGGCTAGCAATGGGGAGGAGGAGAAAAAAGGAACGTTGATAATCAAAGTATGGCCTGTGCTACAAAGCCTATTACTTGCATTAGAGAATTAATTAGATTTTTATGGCAAATTTAGGATTAAGATCCCGAGTTTGGTGCTCCTAAATCAAGCCATATTCCCTGGGATTGTCTCTCAAATATCAGTATCAGAATTAGCTATTTTTGTTTCATTGGGGTTATGGTAGACACATTCAACTTTTAAAGATATTGTCTGAAATGGTGGTGAGGATATTTCTTATTTTATGTTGCAGCATATCAAAAGCAGTTATTATTTTATTGTGCATATTTTTATAGACTTTGAGGTTCCTGATGAGCTAAAAATGCATTTATGATTATTCTGAAATCCAGCCACTTTGTATTTATAAGGCAAATGACACCAATAGATCATTTTAAACATAATAAAACTTTGTTTTTATTTCCTTCCTACTGATACAATATAATAAAAGATTGTGTGCTAACTCTTTAGACCTTGCCTATTGACTGTGCTTGCAATTATGAGCACTCGGAAAGAAAGTAGGTATTTTCTACCTACTTAATGTGCAAGTTCTGACTCAGAAGCAAAATTAATCACTAGAAGACACATAACCTTGACCTTCTTTTAAAATATGTATTTGTAGGATTTGTTGTTTCGAATGGTACAATAGTAAGAGAGTGCCTACACTTCACAGTGAGGCAGTCTTGCTAATTCAAGCTGCTTGTACTGCACGGAAAGAACGCCCACCCAGGAACTCCTCCACATTCTCCTTTTGAACCAAAGAATTAAGGACCAGAGCTGATGATTGCACAGCCTCTTAGCAAGTCCATGTCTCTCACTGGCTCCCAAAGGCTGCAGTCTGCTGTATCTGTTGGAAATTGGATACAAGCATCGAATGCATAAATTCCTTTTTCCATCTGTCAGCAAGGATTGTAAACCTGGAAGAGTCAGAGGAACAGACATGAGGGCATTCTTGAATGCCCACAGGTTTGGATATCTGTTAAATTCACTGATGATGAGTTCTCCATCACTGGAAGTATTCAAAAATACAGTAATATGGATGAATGTCTTAGAAGGGAATCAAGCATTGCATGCAGGAATAGAAAAATCTCTAGTATTTCTTCCATGCCTGACATTTTTAATCAGAGTTTTATGCTACCTACTTTTCATATTATATAAGGAAAAACAAATATCACTAGCAAAAAGGCATGGTGAGAAAAGTACCTACGTCTATTTTATACTATTCGTGATTAATGTGAATTTTGACAATTATTTTTATAAGAATGTATTATGTGATTTTTTCTGGTTTCTCTTAAACTACACATAGGAAAATTATAAATTTATATGTTATTTTTTGTGTTACTTTCTCTATCTATTGGAAGTTTGGTGCTTGTGGTAAGCAGAATAATGGTGTCCAAAAGATGTCCATGTTCGGATCCCTGGAACCTGAATATGCTATATGACATGCAAAGGGGAAATAAAGTAGCAGGTGAAATTAAGGTTGATAGTCAGGTGACCTTGAGATGGGGAGATTTTCCTCGATTATCTGGGTGGGTGCAATATAATCCCCGGGGTCCTTAATATGGAAGAGGAAAGTGGAAGAGTCAGAGTGATGCCGTGTGAGAAAGACTCATTCAGCTATGGCTGGCTTTGAAGATGGAATAGGACAAGGTGGGTAGCTTCTAGAAGCTGAAAAGGGCAAGAAAAGAAAACAGGTCTCCCCTGGAGCCTCCAGAAGGGTATGCAGCACCGCCATCATCTTGTTTTTGCCAGGTGACACCAATTTCCAACTTCTGACTTCCAGAACTACGAGATAATTGATTTGTGTTGTTTTAAGACACTAAGTTTGTGTGACTTTGTACCAGCAGAAATAGGAAACTAATGCAGTGCTAAATAAAAACCTCAGTAGAATACAACTCTAACTGGAGTGGAACCTCAGAAAGGACAAGTGCGCTTGGGGCTCAGGGATGACTGGAATCATGGATTCAAACACACCAAGGTGCTTTTCTCTTCATCTTTAGTCTCTGCTTCTCCATGTGTTGTCTTCATTATCTCAGGTAGCCTTCCACTCCACACTTGGAGACGTGGTCGCAGACAGGAGGCAGATCCCACATACAAAACGTCGATAGCTTCATCTCCAAAAAGAATTTGCAAATGAAAAAAAACAAAAAATCCCAGCTAAGAACCCAACTAGCCCATATGGTCCTTTATCCACCTAAGTGGTCAGATAATATGAGTATTATTTTTCAAGGCCTCCAATAGAAGAACAAGGATAGAGTGGTTTAGTTTCCTAGACAAATGTTGGTGTTTCTAATAACGAGGGGAAATGGTGCATGCAGGTAAAAGTGGAATCTATAACACAGGGTTTCAAGAATCCTCAATATACAGAATGAAAACCGGATCAATACTGCCATCCAAACTGTATCCATAACAGAAAGAAACCAGTGATTATATAAACTGCTAGAAATAAGAAAAGAAATATATATATTAGTTCCAGACACTCTAATCGTCTTCAAAAATTGATTTAAGTGTTGGAGGAAATGGAGGCAATTGGAAAGTCAAGTTTTAACACTTTGAGCTTTAGGCTATTATGGGTTTTGTGTTTTAAAGTGCTGCATGTAATGAGCAGCTAGTTTTTTGGAAACATTAAGTTACCCAGGTTTAGTGCCATCTGATACAGAAATTATTGCAAAGAAGCAAATGTAATTTAGAGAGGCGAATGTGCTCCATTCCATCCCTTTACCAAAATGAGTTTCATTAGATTTATATTTGGTTATCTTCAGTTTTATTATTTTTTATTGCGTGAACTGTTTCTTTGATTGGGGTCTTCTACGAAGAGCAGACTTGTGCATTTAAAAGTTTTGTTTTTCAAGACCTTATTTTGAAGCAATCACCTCCCCCACTAGATCCATTCCACTTGGCAGCTGTTCTACTTCTCTGTCAACAGCCCCTGGGGGTGACGCCTTTTTAGTGCTTGAAGGTTTATCCTGAAGCTAGATACAGAAACCCAATCTTTCCTAAGATAGACACAGAAACCCAATCTTTCATAGTAGATTTTTAAGGTTTCTTTTTAGTGTTCTTTAGCAATTCCTTCTTACCTTTCTCAACTTTGAACCACAAAGAGAATTACAGAAATCCCATTTATGGACAATGAATATTTACTAAACCTTTTGAGAGAATAATTATTTTGTTAACACCTTCATTAAAACATAATAAACTGCATTTCCTTCTTCAAAATTCTGAAACTTCTTGCTACTCCAGACATAAAATAGCTCTTTTTAGAAATTTCAAATGTATTTACATAGACCTATTCTTGAGAAGCAAATATATGTCTTCAGCACCAATCTGTTTTTATGATCAAGAAGTATATACTCATCCTCTTCATTTTCATAAATATATGATTTTGTTGTTATTTATAATAATATATTTAATTTTTAAGTTTGATTTATAATTTTATATTAACCCTCCTAAATCCATGATATTATTAGCTTTTGTCTAATATTTGACTTTCTTTCATGTTGTGGAATTAACAATGAAATTCCTAATTTTTAAAAAGTGATAAAACAATATCAGCTTGAAAAAACTTAGCATATTTTCTAAGAATCAACACAAACTTAATAATATAATCACACTACGGAGAGCCTAACTATATATTGGAGTCTTTTGAAAAGGTAGTTTATGTTTTAACTTTAACATCAACGTACTGCTATATTTAATCCCAGAGCTTTTCAGGAAATTTAAGAGCTAAGTTGATATCTATCTCTGTAGGAAGAAGAAATGAAGAAAAGCATAAGAGCTTTCTTTTTTTTATTAAAATTGTGAAGGGATTCACATTAGCTATAACTAAGGACATTTGTTATAAAGGCTTATTATTTTTAGTGCCATTTTATGGACACATAGGAGCAATTTACTCAGAATCAAAGAAATTCCCTCTTCCATAGATGCTCCAGTTGGTATACTGTCCATGAAGTAGTAAGCAGTATGTTTTGATTTATAGGGATTGTGGACATGGTTAACTGAACACTGGATTCTCAGGAACAAAATAGATGGGCAGTGCACTAAAGTATGTTTTATCTATACAGTGGGAAAAACTAAAGTCCTGGTGAATAGAAAACACATTTAAGTTATTCTTTTCTTGGAAACTTCAAATTGAAAGCCCAGAGCTTTCCCTCAGTTTTCAGATTTAAGGAAATTCATATACACGGAACCCCATTGACCAAAGGTAAGTTTGAATTTCTTAAGAATTAGTTTTCAAAGTATGATCCGTTGTTCACCAACGTCAACATCACCTGGGAAATTGTTATAAATGCAAGTTCATTGGTGCATATCACAGACCTGTTAGATCAGAAATTCAGGTTTTGTGCTCAGAAATAGGTCTTTTAAAAAGCCCTTCAGGTATCCTGGTTCATGGTACAGTTCGAGAACCACTGTTCTTAAGGAAGAACCCTACAAGTCTTGTTAGATTTACCCAGCTTGCCCTAAAGAGAACCGTGCCCATTTATCAGGGTGACTGTGTACTAGGAAACAGATATGCTCATGTATTTTGGAGACTTTTAGATATTTGTTCTAAATGGTCCCTACTCCTCGGGCAGCCAAAATATCAAGTTTGGGCCAAGTTTGTCTCATAGAAGGCCCAGTAAGTCCACAAACCTTTCCTGAAGTTACCTCTTGAGTTCTGAAGGAGAAGTTGAAATAGACACACTTGTCTAATGGCATAATCTATGGCTTGGCTCTGTGACCGATGAAGTGAGGGCTGTTATTGCTGCAAGAACCAAATGGAAACCCTTGGGACTGTCCATTCATACCAAAGTCGTAAATCAAAGCAAATTTCCATGTTCCTGGAAATTCTCAGGGATTTGAAATACCCTCGAAGATTTGAAAGATACAGAAATGTTGTTCTTATCATTCAGCCTTTTATCTTATCCATTTGGTGAAAAACCAAGTGGATCCTGTAGTCCGATACTGACTGCAATCGTAGCTGAGGCCAGAGAGGTGACATCTTTGCTAAAGTAAATCAACACAGTCTCTGGCACCTGGTAGCTATTGAGATCTGGCAGATTCATTCTTTTCATGCCAGTCAAAAGGGATGTCACAGGCAGTGGCAGGGACAGAAGTCCAACTTAATTCTCATTCTCCAGCACTAGTGCAACACTGTTGCTGTGTGTCTTATGTAGTCTTCAAGGACCTTGATTATTTATACATCCCATATTAAATCATACTGCTTACTATATAAATGATATCATGACATTGGATCTGGTGAGCAGGAAGTATCAGGTACCCTAGAAGTACAAGTGGAATGTGTGTGCTAGAGCCAAAGTGCAGGAGAAAATTCATGACATATGTTCAGGAATTCACTACTGTGATTTTTTTAGGATTTTAATGGAGAATGTGGAACATTCTTCTGAATAGGAGCCAAGATGCTTTACCTTGTGCTTTGTACCACTAGGAAAGAAGCAGAATATTTGATGGGCCTTTTTGGATTTTGGAGGCAACATACACCATATTTAGATATGCTGCTCTGACCCATTTACTGTGTAACCTATATTAGGATCTTAGTAAATTTATAGGCAAACCCACTAGTTCTCCTGAGACCTTGTACAAGAGAAGGCTCTAGAGTAGTTTCAGTTCCAGTAATGATCTGTAGTATAACAAAATGTATCATTTTGTCGTTATGACATTGCAGATCCAACATTGCTCAAATTGTCACTGGTAAGAATGCTGAATGGAGTTGGACAGCCCCAGAGGAGAATGACAGCACAGATACCTAAGGAAAGTCATGTCTTTTCCTGCTGATAGACATTCTTCTTTTGAGAAGCAAATGGCCTGAAAGAATAGTGGACTGGCCAACAAAATACTCACTTATGGTACCATTAGGGAGACAATACCCTATGACTTTGAGTATAAATGTACCAGTAGCCAATAAATGATGCTGTTTTTATAAAGGTAGAAGATACACGCCAAGGCACCAAGGAGTGGAAATGGCAGTAGCCCCCTCACTATCTTACTATTGTACCTAACTACCCATTCAACTTTGAACTCTGCTATTCAAGATTTATTGGTTCCCCAAGAGGAAATCTTTCTTACAATGATCCTATTAAACTTGAACTTGAAAAGGCCTCCTGTATATTTAGGGCCCTTCTCTGTTGCTGAGAAAAAAATATACAGAGAAGGGAGCTTCTTAGCTGGTTAGGGTGATTGGTCTTTATTACCAAGTATAACTATCTAAAATGGCTGAATGGCCAAATAGAAAAATAAAACCTGTGGATTCTTTACATGCTTCTGTTATGTAGCTGTATATAGCAATTGATTTTGAGTATTACTTTTCCCCCTTTTCTCTTCTTCTATCACTTTGGATGAGGAGTGTTGGAAGTGATTAACTTAGAAATGGTGGATTTATAAATTCAGAGATTATGAAAATATAAGGAGCCACATATAAACCTCATGGAGAAGACTGCCTATGACATGGAGATCTTGGACTTGAGATTGTTGCAATAGCTAGTGGAGCTTTGTGGCTCTCACTGAGAGGGAGAGAAAGGGAAGGAGGGAGGAAGGGAAAATGAAAGGAAGGCATCTCTCTTGCTATGACAGATGCAAGCATCATATTGTTTAATACAGGTAAAATGGTGATAATGGATGTCAGAGTGAAAGAGGAGGACTGCTTTGTTGTTAGACTTTTGCTCCCTTCTCCCCTGATCTGCATTGTATCATGGAAGGGAGGCTGGCGAGGGAGTAACTATGGCATATTTTATTTCCAAGACCCCAGTATCAACCAGATTCTTACCGGGAAGTACCAGCAAGATACTGGAAGCCAAAGTATCTCCCCCTCCTTTTCCACATCAAGTAAATTCTCTGGCAGCAGTTGTTTTCACTTTTGGCTTCAATTCCCACTCCCTCGAGCAGACAAACCTGCTGCGGCTCTTGTTCTTTCAGTTGACCAAAGCTCCGGGGATACAGGAACACCATCCCCTCTGTCTGCCTCTTATGAAAAGGCAAAGGTAATAGGTTCTTGCTCTTTTTTTTATTTCTGGATTATTTCATCAGCCCTTTGCAGCTTTCAGATTCTCCACTGCCTATTAAATGCAGAAGTTTCCTCTATTATACATTTTTAAAGTGGTTTCTCTTTTTCCACCTAGATCACAACTGCCAGAGATCTTGAGGAGAATTGCCATCCCATTGCAAAGCCACAGCTTCAGATGAGGTCAATACAGATAAGGAGAGTCTGTCTTATGCGGAAAGAGACAAACCTTAAGAGGGATTTGTGGATCCTTAAATCTTCATGGAGGAGGCTTCTTTGAGCTACTACATATGACTTCTGCTTTCATTCTGGTGATAGTTATTTGAGGGGTTCATGTAATCCTCTGGCCAAGGCAGAATTTAATGAGTTCTGCTAAGGCAGAATTTAATGAGTCCTGCTTTGCCATTCAAAATTAAATTTTTATAAAAATGGAATGTCTGAACAATGTATTTGTGTATATGTATGCACATATACTTACTATGTATATACATATGTTTATGTTAAGAGAATTTCTGTTTTCTTACATTGTTATATCTATATATCTATATCTTTCAAAGTTTAGCTAATAGTAGTTATTTCCTTTTCTCCTTTAGAATAGGAACTCAAGCTGCTGTCATTATAATTGGTACATATTCATATTTAGATTATTGTCACGTCTCCGATATGTAATGGTATATTAGTTTGCTAGAGTTGAAACGGGAAAATACCACAGAGTGGGTGACAAACAACAGAAATTTGTTTTCTCCTGCTTCTGCAGGCTAGAAGTCTGAGGTCAAGGTGTCAGCAGAGTTGTTTCCTCCTGAGGACTATGTGGGAAGGCTCTGTTTCAGGCTTCTCTCCTTGGCTTGGTATAGATGGCGCTCTTCTCCCTGTGTTTTCACATAGTCTTCCATGTGTATCTGTGTTTGTCTGTGTCCAGATTTCCTCTTCTTATAAGGTCACCAGTCTTATTAGATTAAGGACCACCCTAATAGCCTCATTTTACCTTAATTATCTCTTTAAAGACCTTGTCTCCAAATATAATCCTTTTCATGAAGTACTAGGTAAGAGTCAATATATGAGTTTGGGAGGACAAAATTCAGCCCATAACAAATAGAGACAGTACTTGTTCCCCAGAGTCATATCCTTTTCTGTAGAAAAGACACAGCCAGGACCTATGTTATGTAGCCCACCTCTCCCTTGCCCCTATGTGAGGCAAAAGAATGTGACCAGCAGTGATAATGTTACCTATGCCCAAAGTTTTTAAGAATTATGTGTGCTTTCCCTGTACTCTTTTTCCCCTTCTGCTATTTGGATAGTTTCAATGAAAAGGCCCTAAACTAGAGGATTTGGAGCCACAAAATAGAAAGAGCTGGAGTGAATTACTCATTGCACGGAGAAACAGTGGTCAATATACAATCAGTTACACTACATATCTATAGATATATCTGTATCTATCGACTCGTAATCTGTTACACCTCTTAACTGTTGGAATTTAATTTCAGATAGCATTAACCTGGTTAATTCATAAATAGGTAAGAGAAGTGAGGTGCTGCCGTGTTGCAGAAGGTTAGATAATGTAAACTATAGGTTAAAAAGTTGAAGATTGATATTATGTAGTGACAAAATATTTGAGAAAACTACAGCTATCTGCGATAATTCAAAAGGTAAAGCATGTCCTACTTAAGTCTGTAGCTCTAGGGAAGTGGTTGAAAAGGTGAAAGCATTCATTTTTGTTAGCTTTTACTTGATGGTGTATCAAGGTGTTATACAAGAGGAAAAGGCAAGAATTGGCTAATTTCAGAGTAGAGGTGGAAAGAAACAGCGCTGAGAAATTTGGGTCCACCCATGTTTCGGAAAGGCAAAACCTTCTAGAACCTAAATAGTAAGGGATAATACTAGAAAAACGATTTGCCTGACAAAGACACATTAAGATTTCTTAGTTAAAGAGGGGGTTTCAGTATTCTGGCAAAATTATAGTAGGGGAATTTCCTTCCCATTTAAAATAATTGTTTCAGAGGCATGAGGGGGGAAAAAAAACCAGGCTTAAAAATTATCACTAGAAAAGAACTTTGGTGTGTTTACTAGCATGTGACTGACTTGTAGCAAATCCATCAGAAGTATACTAAGCTCTTAGAGACTAATATTGCCAAGAAAAGAAAAAGCTTTATCTAACTATCTTGCAGTTCTAGAACAATGCTAGAGCTTTCAATTTTGGCAGCAGAAGGAAGCATCCATCTCCCAAAGAGGACATACTCCTCAGTGCCCACTTCAGATGTAATCATGGGGGGAAGTGTGACATGAAGAAACTCCCAAAGACTGGAATCAGATGCCAACAGAGAATGCCAGAAATCCTGAGTCTAGTCAAGAAAATCCCTTCTTTCCTAGGATAGAGACTCAGCCAGGGTCCCTCATTGCTAGGGAGCAGTGCCTGCTATATGTCTCTCTTTCACCTGTTTTTACCACAGGATATTTTTACTGAGGTTTTGTCCCTAGTTCATTATTACACATTGTGGGAGTTTGGTCAGGGGCAAAGTAGTTCATTTTTAGTTTATAAATTTCCAAACTGTGAAGTACCAAATCTAGACCTGAATAATGTAATGTATAGGTTCCAACTGAAATACTGGACTTTGAGATACAACCAGTACCTGCTGTGGACATTGGCTTTTCTCCTTTGGGGCAGGGAGAGAATACATTTTGTAGTCTGAATAAGGTTACAAGTGAATTCTTATTGACCAGGAGGACAGACTGTGGAAGATGTGGCTAATTATTCCTCCTAAAATCCATCTCCTCTGTCTGCTGAGCTCATAGCTAGATTACATCTCCCAGAATCCCTTGCAATTACAGGAGGTTATGTTAGGAGGTTTCAGCCAATGGAATTTCGGCACAGGTGATGTGTGCAACTTCCAGGATTTACTCAAAATCTTCTTACACAAGGTCATCCAATACTTCTCCCCTACCACAAATCAGACGTTGACTCCTAGTGCCTCTTTCAGCTGAGTCCCTGATTTTTTGGTAGCAGTGTCACTGCCCCTCTCTGCCTTGCTCACCAGAAGTAGCCACATTGGACTTTGACATGAGTGAGAAATAACTTCTACTTTTTCAAGGCACTAAAATGCGGAGGTCCATTAGAGTAGGTAGCATAGCTTCATTGTTGCACTCCACTCATTTTTGTCCGTCACCCTCTGTTACCAGTATAAAAGTAGTGTTCCAGGAGCAAATTTATTGATTTCTTGAATATTTGTTACTTTTAGAATTTTTTCTTTGAAACATTTTTATTTCATTGATCAAAATTCACAGTCTTCAAGGTGAAATGTTGTGACTAGTGATGGCTTTAGGTGATGAAAAATACAAAAAGGGCAGAAAACTTAGGGAAAAAAAATAAGATTAGAAGTCTAGAAAATAAATTCTGTTTTTCTTTTGGGTTTGTGTGGTTACTAGCTACACACAAGCACAGCAACGGATAAAATTCACTCTTGTCACCCCATTTCAGTTTTACTTTCACTGTAGTGTTTCCGGCTGATAAAAATGGTGAGATCAGAAGTGATAGCCATGGCCACTTCTTTTGCCTGGCCACCATAAAAGGCAAAGTGGTGCACACATGGTTTCCTCTGTAAACAGATAAACAGATTAGAGTTAGGAATAGGACTGTTGTTCCTCTGTTGTGTCTCTAGCTTTGGACGCTTGGGAAAGATTAATAGTCATAGTAATAAGAAAAGAGAAGAGTTCAGTGGTGATAATATGCTAGAAAAGCCGTCGGCCTGCTTTTCTCAGAGCTATTTTTTATTCCTCAATTAATCAAGATGTGTTAGATTATCTTCATATTCCCTTCCCCAAGATCTCTGATCCCCTACACCGCTTTCACAAATGAAGTCTCCACTGTTAGAGAACAATGTAAGTCATGAAGTCTCAAAAAAACAAATTATAAAAACCGTGTGAGTCTGAAATCTGAAATTTTTCCTTCCACCTGTGATGCAGGAGTCCAGCTTTGTTTAACTCCCTCTAGTTATTTATGGGATGCTTTGTTATGTGTCTGACTTGTGACCATAATAAATTGAAGTCTTCTTACATTTGAAGATCTGACTTTCCTTTTCTCTTACTTCTTTTATCATTACCTGAGTAACATACAGGTTTTATTGGGTGCTTTTCCTCTAGAGGGCAATGCTAATTATGCTGCAACTGCTAAACTGTAATCCTTGCAGTAACACAATAGTGCTGTGTGGTGTGGAGAGATCCTGTGTAAAGAAACATGTTGGGATCCACAGAGAATAAGGAGAAAATCACAATAGTCAATGCCAGTGTTACATTTCCCAACGGAGAACCCAGTATATATGCGTGTGTTCCCAAAACAGAGACTTTAGAGAATCATTTCTACAAAAGTTTCTTTATATTCACCTTTATTTTCCTTACCTTGGTAATATTCCAAAATATTGGTCTACTCATTTGTTAAAGTGTTTATGAACTCTTACTCATTTGTCATAGATCCATGTGTTGTAAGTTATATGTTTTATTTTAAATACTAAAACATTGACGCTAGAGAAGTTGCATGACCTACCATGACAACTGTACGAGTTAGTAGCAGAAAGAAAATTAGAACCCAAGGCATCTGCATCCATGTTTACATGTCTGTGCATCCAGAAAGTTCATAAAATGAGCTATTTAGGCAATGGCTATAAAAAGCAAATTGCAAATGTAACTTGTTTCAGTGACCTTTTTTATTCTCAGTATTAATGCAATTAAACATAGTATAATAACTATTGCCTTTTTTCTCTGCAAGTAACAGAATGCTGTTTAGAATGAGTCTAGCGTAAATCTCTGTTCAGAGTGTGTGCCAACACAAAGCCACTCATATAAGGAAGAAATCTCTAGAGCTTAGGTTTGCACATCAAAGAATAGATTGAAGCTGAAATTGCTTAAATATAAGAGCTTTAGGCTTTTATAGGATGAAATATTTTTGACTCTCTTTATATTGCATGTGGACATAAATGTTTATTATAACATTTTAAGTATTTCTATTCACCTCTAGTAAATGGAGCCACATTATAATCAGGATCTTGAAATTCATTGCCTATATATAATGTTTTTAAGGTTTGAATTTATACTCTTGTTTATGCTAAGGAAATTTGGCTATCCATTTTTTTATTTTGAACAAACTAAATTTAAGCGATTTAAATTGAAGTTCTGAGTACAAAGAGTTAAGACACTGCTAACATTCTGCCTTCCCGCATATAAACTCATCACCCATGATGAAACCCATTTAAATTTAGAGAATCTTATAATGACACCAATAAATTCTTAGCTTCTCATGGGCACAATCAATTCACCTTGTTAACTTTTCCTAACACCAACAGTAAAATTCAATTGGGCTCTATTTTCTTTCCTGTAAACTAAGGGTAGATAGATCTTCACATTTTATTTATAGATGTTGGTAAACAACAAAAAAATGATAAATTCGATGTAGAATATACAAAGCAATTAATGACATTTTTTAAAAAGCCTAAGCAACAATTCTTGCGGTATTTAGACATCATACATTCATAGTTTCAGAAGCAAAGATAGTGAAAAACAGAAATGTTACCATGGAGATAAGATGTTTATGTAGTAGTGTGAGGGGTGTCGGGGGGGAATGCGAGGGCCATAGGTAAACATGCGGTAATCCTAAGCATTCTGCTCATAAGTTATTTAGATATATTTAAATAGTAACTCTCACCTTGAATGAGGGGACCCCAAAAACTTGCTGTGAAATATGACATTTTAATTTTCAATGAAAGAATATTGAAGAGGATATTGTTACAATAGTGATGTTAAATTTTATTTATTGTAGTCTATATAACGCAAAGGGAGTTACAATGCAAAATCATTTCTGTCTTCTATTACAGTCCTTGGTATAGGTGGCTTTTTGATAATCATCTAAGCTTCCTAAGGCCTAGTCTCCATCTCAGTGTCTGACTTCATGTTTTACTCAATGTAAATGTTCAATAAGTACCTAAAGAATTCATGAACTTACCATCCCTAAATAAGTCTCTTCTCTATGTAATTAATGGCATAGGAGAGGATTATGGAGTACAGGTAGGAATTTTGACTTGGAAAATGAATCAGAAAATTACAAAGTGTGATATAGGGAAGTGAATGAGGAAATGTCCCAGAGGCTGCTGCCATTTTCCTCATCTCTAGCTGTGTCTAATAAAGCCTTCATTCTAATCCTCCATTGCTATGCTTAGAATTTCTTTCCTTGAACATTTTCTTCAAAGGATCAAAGCTAATTCATGTCTACTTTGCCTGTAAGATGTATTAGAATCTACTTGTCTGGAGGGACTTGCCACCTTTCGAACATGTGCAATGTAAGAATTATTACATTTGGATTTGGAGATGGGAACGTGAACTGGCTGAGGAACGATGACTGTGCCATGGGTTCCATGACAAACAGAGGAAGAAGATCATTAAATGTGTATGGTCTACTGTCCAACATTTTAGAATTATATTTTGTATATTATAAAGTGTATTATATTTTTTCTAACTCAGATGAATATCCTCAATTCAGGAAAGGCAGTTCAGTCTTCAGGGCAGACATCCACAGACTTCTTGTGTAGCACAAAGTTCTGTTATCGTTGTTATGGTGTCTTTTCTCCATCAGGAATGCTGCTCCTTGTCTTTGGATCACTCTTTACCTTCCTTTACAGCTCAGCTTAAACATCTCTGAAAAGGGAGCTTCTTATGATGCCATCTAAAGCAGCTGTAACCCCTTGGTTTTCTTTAAAGTGCCTGTAAAAACCTGAAATCATCATATGCATTTGACTGCTAACTTGTTTTCTGCTTTTTCCATTACGAAGACAATGACCGTGTCGGTTTTGTGTCCTTATATTCCCAGTGTCTAGTTTAATGTCAGCCACATAGTAAGTCTGTAACAAATATTTGTTGAATGAGTGAGTCAGTGTTGTCAACTAGTTGTGATTGTTAGTCTTACATTACACTGTTGGGTTTTGGCTGTTTTCATCTCTTAGATTTCATGCAGGAAAACTTTTACATTCAGCATTTTCATATAACCCTGACCTGCTATTTCTCCCTCCTGCTTTTTCTCCCCCACGGCCACCGCTTCAGTGCTGCTGACCTAAGTTAATTGACTTCCCCACTTCCAAATGACCTAGAACTCAAAATGATTTATATGGAGTAAAGAAGAAAGTCATGCATTTTTATCTGGAAGAATGAAAGTTATATATAAAAACAATGTGCTTATTTGATGGTGAATATAGATAATAGACATTTACTCTAACACTGTCTCTATTCTTTTGACAGCTTTCATTACTTTCACAAAACTCACTCAACGGCTTCCACTTTCCATTGAACTGCTGACTATCATAACTCAGTGTTTGGAACACATTGTCCCAGATGATGGTTAAATAATGAACATATCAGGAGGCCGGCCCGGTGGCACAGTGGTTAAGTTCGCACGTTCCACTTCTTGGCGGCCCGGGGTTTGCCGGTTCAGATCCCAGGTGCAGACATGGCAGCGCTTGGCACGCCATGCTGTGGTAGGCATCCCCCATATAAAGTAGAGGAAGAGGGGCACAATATTTGCTCAGGGCCAGGCTTCCTCAGCAAAATGAGGAAGACTGGCAGTAGTTAGCTCAGGGCTAATCTTCCTCAAAAAAAAAAAAACAAATAAATAATGAACATATAACTCGGCATGAGTTCTGTGCCACCCCAAAATGAATATGTTCTATTGTTGTTATAGTAATCTTTCACTAGAGAAGAATGTTGTATTTTAATGAGCTTCTCTTGCCTATTTCTGCCTAACAAGATGCGATATATACATCTAATTATCATCACTAAGTGCACGGTAGTCCCAGGATTGTCTCCATTCTCTTCATGTATATGTGTAAATATGCCACCTTTTCAAACATCCGTACTAGCGTAAGGGAGCAAAGATGTGGCTATGCCGTGTATTAGTTTGCTAGGGCTACCATAAAAAAGTACCACAGACTGAGTAGCTTAAACAACATAAATGTATTGTCTCACAGTTCTGGAAGCTATGAGTCCAAGACAAGGTGTTATCACGGTTCATTCCTTCTGAGGGAAGTAAAGGAGAATCCGTTCCAGGCCTCTCTCCTAGCTTCTGGTGGTTTGCTGGAAATATTTGGCATTACTTGGTTTCTGGATGCTTCACTCCAATCTCTGCCTTAATGTTCACATGGCATTCTCCTGTGTGTGTCTGTCTCTTCACATTTGCTATTTTTATAAGGACACCAGTCATATTGAATTAAGGGCACACCCTGCATCAGTATGACCTTATCTTAACTTATTACATCTATAAGGACACTGTTTTCAAATAGGTTCACATTCTGAGGTACGGGGGGTTAGAACTTTATCAATGAATTTTTAGGGGACATAATTTTAACCCATAACACACCCTATGATTCCATTACTGATATTTAAACATAAGATGGGCAGATTGTCTTTCTCTGATAAACGGATGCTCACTGAAGAGTGAAAGAACATTAATCAGTCACTTAATATTTGCTTTATTTGTTGCAAATAAATAAAAACCTGAATTTATTTTACATTGCTTACTTACTTTGTGGACACAGTCTTTACGTGCTTACATATACTTGAGTCATATATACTTATATTTCTCATGCCTTTTTCCTACTCTGTAGATGCAAAGAAGGGAAATGTCAGCTTTACACTGTTGAAATATTTCTACTATGAGTGCATCCTTGAAGTTTCCATAATCAACATTAATTTTTTATTAAATTAGCAATACTATGAAGCTACACAGCTCAAGAAGTGAGAAACTCTTAGGGGCAGGCAGGTGGTGTAATGGTTGAGTTCATGTGCTCTGCTTCAGTGGCCCAGGTTTCTCCAGTTCAGATTCCGGGCACAAAGCTACACACCACTCATCAAGCCATGCTGTGGAGGCATCCCACATACAAAATAGGGGAAGATTGGCACAGATATTAGCTCTGGGACAATCTTCCTCAGCAAAAAAAATAAAAATAAAAAAGGAAGTTTGGAAATCTTAAAACCTCACCACTGTAGATTACCCTAAGGTAAATGTAGGCAGTAGGCTACCTTTTGAGAAAATAAACTCATAAACAAGACCTGGATATTTATTTACCTTGATTGTAACCAAAACAACCAAGAAGAAGGCCTTGACATGTGAAACTCATTGATTTGGGGATGTCGGAGAAAGTCTCTTATTAAAATTATAGATTCTTTTTCCAAATAAAGAACTCCATTTATCTGATTTTAATGCCAAAGAGACTATCTGCCTAATTTGTTAAAAGTGAAAAACAAAAGTATTGAAGTCACTTGAGTGCCCTTAGAAACCAGCTAATGAATAAAGTTTTCAGAAATTTTCAACATACTCTCCTTTGGAAGAACTAGGCTCTCATCCCTTGCTTATATTTTAAACACTCTATAACGTGGAAGAATGCTATATTTTTTCTACTTACACTGCATATGACCTGTTTACAGTTAATAAAATGGCAATGCTTTCATAAGGATAACTAAAATTAGAGTCTATGCTTGTATTAACACTTCTGTTCACCAATTAATTCTTTTTAATTTTGAATGTGTTATGAAAAGTTAATACAGCAAAATTGACTTGCTTAAGGATGGAATAATAGCAGGTTAGGCAGTAGTTTACTTTCAAGTCTCAAACTTTTTTGATTTTAAGCCCTGTTTTATAAGTGCACCTAATGAGGTCAACAACCATCAAATAGAGAACAGAAATGTCAGTATGGGCTAAATCTGACAATTTGTTCATTATTCACTGTCAAGAATAGCTTGTGAACTTTTAATTATAATTTCTGATGAGAAACCCCCCCAAAATTGAAGACAAAATAATTAGAATAAATGAGACTAGTCCATGTGACAGGCTGATATATTTCATCCCTATGACTATGATTTTAAGAAATAGCATATAAATTTTAAAATAACTCATTTATAATAATGTCTATGACCTTTTGAATTACTGTCTTTCATAATCTATGCTTATTTATGTCACCAATTTCTAGATCAAGATTAGTCAGTCATTTTTCTTTTCTTTCAGGGCTAAAGACAGAATGTTAAGTTTAAATATTAGAAACCCATCTTAAAAACAGATGCTATTTATTCAATTTGCTTATTTTTCAAATTTTCTGCTGCTTTTCAACTCTGTATAACCTTGAACTTACCCCTGCTGATTCTCTGATGTTCCAGGAGTCACACCTGTTCTTAAGAGGGCTGCGGCGAGGAGGAGAGTGGGGAGTGGGTTAGCATTTGAGAGAAACACTTGGGTGAACTTTGCTGAAAAGGATTTTTATGTATTGCTGAGTCCTTTTGTCTGCTGCCCCAGTGACCTTTCTGTTGACAGCGGCCACATGCCTCTTGCTGTCCCATGGCTCAGGATTCTTCCTTCAGGCAAAATAACAGCCAATGGCTCCACTCTAAGGAGAATACTGTGTAGTTTTGGCTTTTAATGGAAAGCTCAGCAGTGGGAGGATAAACATAAGGAAGGGGTTTTATTATAAAATGATAAATAAACATTGATACCTAAAGTGTGTGTTACTAGGAGAAGGAACAGCTAGGATTTATTCCTACTGTCTGAAGCATTGTAACCTTCAGCAAGTTAATTATACTATTGAGATTTATTTTCCATATACACAAAACAAGAAAGTTAGACTAGATGTTAGAGCGTGATGTTCTATCCAACCACCTTAGTCTATGATTTGATTGTATGACAATATGTATGGGCGGTTATTAGCTTCCAGGTTATTCTTCCTGGGCTGCTTTATACCCCCTTGCCCAAAACACAAGTCTTTGGCTTTGCCATTAAAACTCTATTGCCTTTGACTTTAAGACATTGGAAGAAGCCTGGACTAACACTGTTACAGAATCAGAGGGTAGAAGTTGACAAAAGGAAGAAGTAGGGATGAATTGACTAAAGGAAATGGATCCTGAGGAGCCAGAACACTCTACTGCCTGCATGATGATGACATCGGCCTAACACCTACCTCACACTGCCTGAAAGTGTTCACCCTGCTCTGGTCATCTGCCTGACATTATGACAATTAGATATGCACCTAAGTTACCAAAACGTCATTTAAATATATCTTCAAAGTTAGTTTAACACTGAAGTGAGGAGGATGTTTAATATAACTGTTTGCTTGACCTTAAAACATGAGTGATACAAAGGATAGGCATAGTGGCTTCACCACCAGCTAATATTTGCCTGGTGTGTATGATGGACCGTTGTTCTGGACTGCATGTACCATCTTACTGAAAATCCACAAAGATCATAGGAAGTAGAAATAACTGTCCTCATTTTATAGGTGGTTAAGCCAAGGATCAGCATGTTTATATAGTTTTCTAATGGCCACATAGAGCTAATAAATAATAGAGATAGAATTCAAATAAAAGTCTAACAGTAAATGCCTACTCCTAATTGCTATGAAATATTAACATTTTCAGATAGTAGGATTTTACAATACCGAAGTCAGTTTGGACAGCATTATTTCTTTCCTTAAATTGTATATAATTTTATGAACTTGAATTCAGTAATTTTAGCTTAACATTATAAAACAAATATTTTCCACATCATTAAAAATCTTAAATATACTTTAGTTTCCTATTGCTGCTGTAATGAATTGCCACAAATTTTGTGGCTTAAAGCAACACAACTTTATTATCTTACACTTCTGAGAGTCAGAAGTCCAACCACTGGTGTTACTGGGATAAAATGAAGGTGCCGGCACTTCTTTCTGAAGGCTCCAGGGGAGAATGTTTTTCCCTTGCTTTTTCCATCTTCTAGAGGCTGCCATCATTGCTTGCCTTATGGCCACTTCGTCTTCGAATCCAGCAGCTGTAGGCTAAGTCCTTCTCATATCACATCCCTCTGATGGACATTTCCACCTCCCTCTTCCACTTTAAAGAACATTTGTGTATATATTGAGGCCACCTTAGTTCTATCTGCAACTTTAATTCCCTTTTGCCGTGTAACTTAACATATTTCCAGGTTCTGGTGATTAGGCTGTAGATACCTTTGGCGGTGGGAGCAGTATGCTGTCCACCACAATGTCTAATATTATATTTTAGAACAGGATCCTAATGCTTTATGCTGCTAGGATGCTATCTCTGAGTACGTTATTAACACTGATATTATTTTCTTATTTATCAAGGAAATACATGTATGAACACTGAGCTAACACATACCTAAAAGTAGTAGGAAATTACACATACACCTACGTTATATATTACTTACCTACTACAAATTTCTCATTTCCTGAGTTCATAATTTTGTCTCATTGGGTAGTCATTGAAATATATTTTAGATTTTTATTTTAAGGTAGTATTTTTTCAGGATCTGTGCACATATGTGACTATATTAATGTTGATTTTACACATGAAAGATGGCATCGGTGTGTAATTCATGATTATAATTATTTCCCATTGAAGATCTGTAAGAATACCATTTTTCCTTTTATGCAGCATTTCATAGGAGCAATATAAGACTGGAATAATAGGTGAACATAAATTCTCCCCTGTTGTAGGTTTAGAGAATTTACCAAAAAAAGAAATATATATATATATATATATATATCTCATGTAAAGATGTCAATATCTTAATTTCTATAATGTGTAAGTATGTTATGTTACCCAGAAAAAGGGAGTCTGCAGATATAATTAAGATTGTTATGGACCTTAAGATAAAGTGTTCTGAAAGATTCAGTTGGGCCCAATCTAATCATGCAAACCTTTAAAGGCAGAGAAATTTCTCCAAATGAAGTCAGAGAGATGCAGCAGAAGGGGGAATCAGGGAGATTCAAACAGCAGGAGGGCCTTGACCCAAAGTCACTGGTGAGAAGTCAACGTGGGAACCCATAAGGAATGTGGACAGCTTCGAGGAACAGAGCGGTTCCCTCTGACAGCCAGCAAGGAAATAGGGACTGCCGTTATACCACCATAAGAAACTGAATTTGGCCCACAACCAGAGTGCGCTTGGAATGGATTCTTCCTCAGACCTCCAGGAAGGTATACATCCTTGCCAACCTTTCGATTTCATCCTTGTAAGCACTAAGCAGAGGACCAGATGAGCACTGGAACTTCTGACCTACAGAACTGTGAGATAACAGGTGTGTCTTGCACCAATTAGCAATAATAAACATATATGGAAATAGTTAAAACTGCTTTTCCACCAATGGGATTGACAAAGCTAAAAAAAAGTTTAATCTCTTGTAGGGTTAACAAGAGATCTTTCATAAACAGTTTATGAGAACATTAATTTGTTGTGATACTTGAAAGCAATTTGACAGTATGTGTGAGGATTAAAATTCACGTCATTTAATTTGATAATTTTATTCATATAAACATATCTTAGATATACTCACACCTAGAGCAAAGACATGTATAATAATGTATGTCCATTTTAAAACTGTTTGTATAAGAAGAGTAGAAGGGACTGCTTCGTTGCCAGGGCACGTCCATGCAATGGAATGCCAGGAAGCAATTTTCATCAAGTGGACTTATATTTGTTGCCATGTTATTATTTGTAAGAAATACATATTTGGGCATTCAGATGACCAAAACATATTTCTCCTATATATTTGGTCTTCGTCCACAATTCCTGATCACAGTTCCCAAAACCCTTGAAATTTCCTGAAGAATAAGAGTAGTGGGAGCATCTTTTGTTATGAAATTTGGTCTCTCGTCCTCAGTTCCCGAAATTGCTTCATAGCCATAAAGGTGAAATGAGTGTCCTGCTGTTCATAACAAGCCCTTTTCCACCACAACTGGGCTTATGTTAATGAGATGACTTTTGGAAGGCACCTATGGATGCCAGTGGAGCCAACCATGTGATTAGAGAGTTGGAACTTTATGTCCCAACCCCTGACTCCCTGCGAGAGGAGAGGGCTGGAGATTGAGATCAATCACCAGCGTCCAATGATTTAGTCAATCATGCCTGTAATGGACTCCCTCCAAAAAGGAAAAGCTTCAGAGAGCTTTTGGGGTTTAAGAAAATGTGGCGATCTGGGGAGAGTGGCTCACTGGGAGAGGGCGTGGAAGTTCTGCACCTTTCCACATACCTTGCCCTATGCATCTCTGCCCTCCAGCTGCTCCTGAGTCATATCCTTTCATAATAAACTGGTAATCTAGTAAGAAAAATGTTTCTCTGAGTTCTGTGAACTGCTCTAGTCAATTAATGAAACACAAGGAGGAGTTCATTGGAACCTCCAGTCTATAGATGGTTGTCAGAAGCACAGTGGCAACTTGGGCTTGTAACTGGTGTCTGATGTGTGGGGGTGCAGTCCTGTGGAATTGATCCTTTATACTTGTGGAATCTGATGCTATCTCTAGGTAGATAGTGTCAGAACTGAGTTGAATTGTAGGACACCCAGCTAGTGTCTGAGAATTGCCTGGAGGTGTGTGAAAAATTTCCTCACACATTGGAATTGGGTATAGACTGCTTTGCCATGAAATAGTCCCCAAGATGATTTTTGAGTGAAAATAATCAAGGTGCAGAAGAGTGCTACGTTATCATCACATTGTACAAGAGCATATTTGTATAACGGTGTCATGGAAACTGGGAGACTAGACTGAGAAGGAAAGTTTTGACTGTAATTATTTTATACCATTTGAGTTTTAACGTGTGCCTGTATCACTTTTCAAAGTAGTTCATTTCAAACTTTTTTCTGCTTATAATCAAATTGCCCTCCAGAAATTTTGCAAAATTTACATTCCCATGAGACATTTAAGTCTGTCTGTTTTCCTGTAAATTCATTCTTCTAAAATGTGTATATCAGATTTCACTCATCTCTCTCCCCTGTGCCATATATACAAAGTTATCCAGCACTTATAAACCTACCTGAATACATACATAGAACTTTATATACTCCAAACTCACATTTCTACAAAGTTTTTAAGTATGAAACACAGAGAGAGTATCTAGTATATAGTCAATAAAGATCGAGGTTCAGGGAGGGACACCAAAAGCACATTTCATATGGCGCTTACAAGTTTTAATGTGTAAAGCACGAGGGTAGGGCAAACAGAACATTGAAAAATATAGTGGTGATGGGAGGTTTTCATGGTAATACAACATTGAAGTCGTTTAATATGATTTTAATTCTTGTGGAGTCAAATTCAATTTAAAACATGCTATGAATTATTAGACTAAATGGGATATGCACTATTTCCTAGTGGTAGAATATGAAGAAAGCTTAGTTTCCTTAATGATGTTTTTTCTGTTTTCTATCATAAATGTGTAATTCATCCTCATCAGGGAAAAATATTTTAAACAACGTATACATAGTCAGGGAATCATAAGTCTAATATTCTTTATTTGCCATTGTTAACCTGGGCAGACATAGTAGCATCTGAACAAGGGTTTCCCATCTATTTAGAGATTGATAACATGGATGAGCCATTGTTG
The DNA here is from genome assembly GCF_041296265.1 of Equus caballus. Taxonomy (NCBI): domain Eukaryota; kingdom Metazoa; phylum Chordata; class Mammalia; order Perissodactyla; family Equidae; genus Equus; species Equus caballus. The sequence goes on from NC_091700.1 coordinate 75,779,507, forward strand.
GTGTTTTTCATTCTGGTTTCACAGCCCTACTTTTTTGATGTTGTATGCATTTTTCTTTCCATGTGTCTTCATGGACATATTAGTGGGAAATTGCTAAACATGCATCAGTTGTTGCTAATCACCCTCCATCCTGAGATGAGTCCTTCTAATTCAGAACAGGAAAACTGACTTGTGTTTTTGAATTATGTACAACTTGTAGCCCATTTAATGTGGTGTGTGTTCTGTTATACAGGACAGTTAATCACGGGATAATGCTCACCTTGCCTGAACTACCCTCTTTTGGTTCCAGAATCAAGGCAGCTGTAATAGTCAGGTGGAGTCCATCCAGCTCATATTTCTCTCCTGTAATAACAACTCAGAGATTTATTTAACTCCATATTTTATGAACCGAGTAAAAATATTAGTTTCTAATGCATAGACACTTAATAGGGAGTGAAAACTGTATATGCATTTATTTGACAGGTTGTCTGAACTTTAAAACCAAGGATTTGGTGGAATTTGATATTAACGTTCAATTGTACTTTACCAACACTCACGAAAACCATTTAGCTAAGGAATGTATTTTTTTTCTGGTCTATCCAAATTTCTCTTCTTGCTTTATTTCAGTTTTGTTGATTCTGTGTCTTGTACAACACTAATGAGATCTGAGATGTCCCGTCCCTACATGAGTATTCTTACTATTCTTTTATTAAAATTCTAGATTTCTATATCTTCAATTGGTTAAAATTCACTTTCAGCCTAATATTTTCAGAAATTATTCTCTTGGGAGGATAAGCTTTCCTCCAATATGTGCTGCAAAATCCCTGGTTCTAATTATGCATTAATAGAAAAAGATTCCTTCTTTACACCATCCCGAAGCTTCTTGAATATCTCTGAACTTTCTTTGCCACTGGCTCCATGTTTTACATGTATTTTGGTGCCAGGAAAGACCTTGAAAACTCTTCTCCTGGTATAAGGAATAGTAACTGTGTTGAAGATGAATCTCACCCTTTTGTTGAATTATGTTCACTGTGACCTTTCTTTGAGAAATTATCAAACTTATTGACTGCTGCAGGTTAAAATTTAAAGCTTGTGTACATTATCAAGGCTGCTATGTACAGTTGTGCCTGTTTTGCACTGTGTAACACCGGAAAGAGCTATTCACGCCATAGACCTCATTGATTTGGATGTTTATCGTGATAATTTTTTACAGATGGCTGGAAAGTATTTTGGAGCAACAAAATTAATACATCCTGATAATGTTCTGATATATGGAAGTGTTTTAAAGAAGAGAGACCTTTTAAAAATGTGGACAAACAATCATATGAGCTAGCATCGACCCTCCCTGTTGTAACAAGGAATCTGGGGATTGCATACATTTAAATACCTTTAGGCAGACAAAACTACAAAGTGGTTATGAGCATGGTTTTTGGAGTCAGAAAGACCTGGTTCAAGTCCTGATTCCTTCGCTAACTAGCTGTGTGACTTTGGGAGAAATATTTAACCTCTCGGAAATCTGGTTTCCTCAACTGAAAAACTAAGGATGGATAATAAAAATTTCATCAGTTAAAACATTAAGTTACTCTCAAAACATTAAGTTACTTAGCAAAGTGGCTAGCCGGTGGTGTACACGTAATGGTAACTCTTAGATACAAATCTATGGAAATTCAAAACGTTGGCCAAATAGCCGGAACTGCTGGATGATCAGAGGAATATGATTCAATAATAGTCAGCCATGGGTAGGAGTGTTAACTCCAGAAGCTTTGGATGCATCATATAGAATGAGCTGTTATGAGTACGGATAGAGTCCTCCGCTTCCTTTAGGCAGAAAATGCAGCTGTGCACGGCAGAGATGGAACTAGTTTCCCTCAGAGGAGTCTCTAGCAAATAATAAACTCTATGACATCCAGGTGAAGAGTGCCCACTTAAAAAAAAATCCAAGAAACAGCCCTATGAGAAGAAATTTTGCTAAAATAAGAAGACCTTTGGAGTTTGTTTTTCTCTCTGCCCAAGACAGGAAAAGAGTTATAAAATTCACTACTTGTGAATTCACCACAGGTGAATTTTCTAACTCTTCCTGGGTATGAAAATAACAGGCCACCCAAAAAGATCAGCAAGAAGTAATAGAAGGGTACAGAGATTTACCTCGGGTAGAATCATTTAAGCAGTGATGTTATGTGGGGAGCTCTGATCTTTTGGTGACCAGGAGAAAATGTAGAAATATATCTAGCAGAGAACATTTTAATCCCAAAATACCCACAGAAGTTCTTGAGGCAGAATAGCTGATTGAGAGCAGATGTGGAAACTTGGAAAAAGAAACTGGATGAGGAATAACTTGAATGTGACTATTGTGTACAAAACCACATCTTTCAAGAAGTTTGCTTATTTTAAATGTTTAGTGTTTGTTACACTGTGCAGTTTTTATCCTATTTTCTCAAAACAATTTCCACGGACCATCAGAGAAGGGATGGAGCCCAGGGAGAAAGAAAGATTCAGTCACAGCCCAATGTGGGCGTAGGGAAATCTTTAGAATTAGACATGGGGGAATAGTTGTGTTGTGGCTTGGATTTTCTAGAAGCAGATACTGAGATGGATTTTTCATATAAAATATTTATTAAAGATGGCACCTGTGAAAGAAAGGAAGCCAAAGAAAGATTGAGCAGAGAGAGAAGTCGAAGTGATGCTGTTCTGACAAAGCCTTAGCCAGCCAGTAGGGAGCCTGGCATTAGTACTGCCCCACACAGTTGTCCCAAGTTGGCCTGAAATGGCTAGGCCTTGATACCCTGCCCCCCTTGCTCAGTCAGTGGATATAAGCTGCCATCCTCCCCTCTTGCCCCTGCACTCAAGGACGAGGTCTTAGGCACAGCAGTGGTCTGCAGCTGAGCTGGAATTGAAGGAGCTGAAAACTGGAGAGTGGCTGTTGACTGCTCTGCTATAGCTGGGCATCAAGTCTGCCCTTGATGCGCGATCTGTGTGGCACGTTTCTGGGTCCACCACCCTCATATAAGCTTTCTAACATGGCTTTGATAGACAAGAACTCAGCCAAGTACTGTACTTCTACGAATCTTGACTTTATATTTCAATTCTATACCCTCATGGAAACCTTATATATTTTCTTTTGTAAGCACAACAAAGATTTCATAATAATATATATCAGAACCAGGCAGGCTTATATGTATCTACCGGGCAAATATGAACCATATTTTCCACTCAACATTTAGACAGGCACTCCATAATGTTTATTTCTCTTAATATCATAGTATTCATTATTTTTGCAATGTCTCATTTATTTCCCCTTAACATGTAGATATATAAATCTTGAACTCATACTTTTCCAAATGAAACTAGGAAAGGTAATGCTCTCTATGGTATTCTTGTCTTCTCCAAATATATTTGAAAGAGTAACAGAATTCACTATGTAGAAAAAATCTATAATTAAAGAATTATGGTAAATAATCCTGGTCCAGCAAATTTCAAAAAGTGTTATAGACTTGAAATCTAACCCTAAAGTAAACTAAACAATTCTGTGTGTTTATGCTTCATATTTTAATTATTTCTCCAAGTAATATGTGAAAGACTTATTTCTCAAAATGAGGGCCTTTTTTCCTGGGAAGAATAAAGGTTCTCTTTCTTTCATCTCTTAATAAACCAAATTTTATACCTAACATATTCACAGTTAATACCCCTAATTTAGCATCTATAGTTTATTTGAAGAAAGAAAGAGAAAAAAAGATTATTGACTGCTCTGACGTTGACAGCTTTTTCCTTGGCTTTCTTCAATCACAGTTTTGACATTCCCTTGACCATTCCAAACCTCGATGAGACCCTTCAGTCAGGAGTTTCACAGGAGTAGGCAAGCATGAAATTAATTTTCCAAAGTGAAGTAGCTTACAGATGCCAGAAGCTCATAGCTCAGTAGTATTGGTAAATCCCTAAATTAGTTCTTTAGCTTCTAGGTTGCTTTTGTTGTTGTTATTGCTCTTATGGTTTAACTGGCTGAATTCCTTCAGTTTTTGTTTTCTTATATAAAGAGAGAGGATTATACATTTTCAGAAAGAAGATGTTACTTTTTAGTTGTGTGTGTGTGTGTGAATTATCTGGCTACAATCTTTCTTGGCAGGGCCTACTTATCCAGGCACGCACCAATTTCGTAATGTTACTAGGAGATATTTTCCTTTCACATTGCATTTATAATTGTTCCAGTAATTTCATTCTGATCCTATAAGAGACAGTAGAATGTACAGTTGAGACCCATAGCTATAATCTCTACTCTAAGGAATATGAATTCTGGCCTCTGTGCAAAATCATAGAGGACTTTCACATGAGGGACTGTAATATATTATATGGGTTTCTCACTTACAAATAAATATATTGAGCTAACTATATTAAAAAAAGTGTAATTTTTGTTACTGTAACCATTTAGAATATACCTTTTACTATATGTATATTGGTCTTAATATACTACATATTTCAAGTCTTGCAAAGTAATTGTTATTATTTTAAATGAATCCCAATCAATCATCCAGAATAGTGGTTGTAGAGTGTGTGTGTGTGTCTGTCTGTCTGGAGGATTCTCAAGTGGCTTTTGGCTATAATGGCTAATTTAGAGATAATTAGTCAAGTTTCTTACTGTGAATTCCCATTCCCATCTTGATTTACATACCATCAGCCATGAAATATTGACAGACATTTCATGTAACGTAGTGTATTCTCATGGCCACAAATCAGACACTTCATTTCTCTGATACCTTAGTATGTAATTGAGATGGACATACTTAGGGTTGCAAGAATCTCTTCACATTTATCCAAAGACCTGTGGAAATAAGAACAAAAATGGAAGCCCTAATACTGCGTTCTTCCACCCAGGTCAAGGGAAAAAATCAGAAGCAATATTACATCTAGTCAGATGACAGAGATTAGTGTCATCCTTGTAGATTTACAGGATGCAGTGTTAATGCTCTCTATCATATCCTAGTTTCCAGTAAAAGGATAAGTTATTGCATCGTGCATCTGCCACTACAATGAAAGAGGTACAGCACTTACAGACTTCTTTGGATTCTGAAGACTTTACATACAACACTTGGGAAGGTGGCTCCAAACTATTTAATAGTGCCTTGAGAAGTTGTGTGTTCTGAGTAGGGTCCAGAGGAAGAAAGGATTCTGCAGCAGATTCAAGCTATGAATTTTGCAACCCTTTCTATTAGACCATATGGCCCAGGAGATCTCAAGTTGCCAGAGATGTCCATGGTAGATAGGAATGCTTTGTTGTGTGTCTTGCAGGCCTAGACTCCTCAAAAGAACTTGAGAACTCTCCTCAAAAGAATTTGTCCATGCTTCTGAAGGAAGTCCGTGCTGTCAGCAGCAGAAAGCTATTCCTCACGTGAAAAGAGATCCTGACGGGCTACTGGACCCTCATAGAGACTGAATGCCTAAGCAGGGGACAAAACCAACTCTGCAGACGGAGCCACCCATCATGAGCTGGGTATGGCAGACCTGTCAAGTTGTAAGGCTTGGTTGACAAAGCATAAGCTCATTATACAAATGAAATAGTGCCTTCATATTTGGTCCTGAGAAGGTCCAGTGGAAACCAATTAGTTTAACAAAAAAGTAGCCTGTATACTTGTGTCACTAACATCGGTTGCATCCCCTCTTTAGATTATACTTTGGCCCTGTGGTAATTTATATCTGATCAGATTATTGAAAAAGAAGGGAAAAAAAGCCATTCCAATTCATGGATGGCTTTGTTTAATCCTATGGTACAAGGGGAGGATGGTGCACTGGCTGCTCAATCATCACTTAGAGGTGGCCCTGTAAGAGCATGCTGAGGAGAAAACTTCCCAGTAGATTGCTCTGCGCAACGCCCCTGAACATCAACTTGGGATGGGGAAGAGCAGCCTGAAGAGCCTCCTAAGGTGTGACTGTCTTGGCTCATCGTCCAGAGGTCAAGAAGGAAGACTGTTGGAAGATTAGAGACCACGTAGCCTGGCAAAGAATCACATGGATAGTCTTATGAGAGTGAGTGCAGAGAAGGGGTATCTCACATCAGGGAGGATCTCTCACAGAAAAGACCCTAAAAACTATCCAGTAGAACTCAGCCAGCCACTGTCCCCAGCCATTCTAGTATTTTAAAAACGGATCAATAATGCTATAGCCATTGTAATCGGGGAGGAGAATTTTAACTGCTCCAATGGGAAGGGCTTTCTCTCACCAAGGCTTCTTTAGCTTTTACCTCTGTTTAATCTTTCAAATTCTTGGTGACAAGTTAATTGTCTTAAACTCATTCCTTACTGGGATCATGAATTCCTTTTGACTTGGATTAGCACATTTTCTGGGTTTGGCTTTTCCTTTCTCACCTGCAATCCTTAGCATAGCACCAATATCTGGGGGTTCATGTAGTGCCTGATTTATCATCATATGATCCCGTGTAGTATTCACTGACAAGGACGTGCAGCAGTTAGCAAATTACCATGGTTATATCCTGGAAGCTGTCAACACCATAGAATGTACCAGCTTGGAGAAGGCACCCTGCCATTTGGGCCGATGCACTTTAAGTTCATTTTATGGTGCTGTCTCATGTAGATATAACACATATGTCCAGGACTCAAGGGATGGATATAGTAGTGGCCCCCTATCACATTAACTCCTAGTTACCCAAGCTGCCAATTTGTAATTCCCATTTGTAACATTAAGATTTGTTGGACTGCAGTGGCATAGTGGTTAAGTTTGCTTGCTCCACTTCAATGGCCTGGGGTTCGCTGGTTCGGATCCTGGGTGTGGACCTACACACCATTCATCAAGCCATGCTCTGGTGGCATCCCCCATAGAAGAACTAGAAGGACTTACAGCTAGGATATACAACTATATACTGGGGCTTTGGGTAGAAAAAAGAAAAAAGAGGAAGATTGGCAACAGATGTTAGCACAGGGCCAATCTTCCTTACCAAAAAAAAAAAAAGAAAGCAGGCCTTAAAAATAATTTGCTGTGCTAGAATCCCAAGTTCCCAAGGAGGATACTCCTATAAGAAGAAACAATAAGATTTCAACTAGATGTAAAATTATAGCTGCCACCTGAATTTCTTCCTTCCTTCTCTTCCTCCCTCCCTACCTTTGTGAATTGTGAGTTGTTATCATTCTGGAAGAATCAATGACAGGATGGGATGAATTTAATGTGGGGCACTTGTGGCTCTGTGCAGTGTTGCAGGTGACGTCAATGGCCCATTCTTATCATCTCACCCTTACCGCTTCAGTGTACACAGGTTTAACTTCCAATGGCATCACCTGAATTTTATTGTTGATGGTTTATTTGTGCTGCTAGAGACTACTTTGTTACTTGGAGTCCACTTTACCACCACTGTGACACACTGGGAATGCTGAGGACTTGAAGACACCTAAGAACAGCTCTGAAACAATGACAGATGGGAGCTGCTGGAAGTAGAATATCCCACTTCCTTGCCACTCGGGGGGGATAATGTAGAGGCGGGCACCACAGGTCAGCTCCTAGTTTCCCCAGTGGAAATAAGCTCAAATTGCTGACTTGATAATGCTCACTTTTATAGGGTGCCTTCTTTGATTTCACTGCTTTATTCCTCTACCAGCGTTCTCTTTACCTTCAAAGTAAACTGCTAACATCCAGATGTTTGTGTGTAATGCTTACTTTTCAAGAATCCCGTTAGATATCACCCCTTCTGACATCCAACTTGGGTGAAGGTTTCTGTTTCTCCCAGGCTTTGTTACTGTTTATGCTGGCTTCTGCTGGGGCGTCCACATTCCCCTCTAATTCCTGTTGCACAGTCCAACATAGTCTCCAAAGTCTCCTAATTTTCCAGCCAGAAGGTCCTTCGAGATATACTGACCCTTGGTCTATCCGCACCTGTCTTAACCATATGGGAAAAGATTTTAGCTAGCTGAGGCTCACGGGATCCCTGCGGCATGGCTTGGTCCTGGTTATACATGCACTCATTCTCGGCCTCAATTATTTGTGGAACTTGCAAACTAGAAAAAAACTTGCTGTTAGAAAATGCATTACCAGTTGCCTCCTAGTTTCATACCCCTGAACTGAATTTCTAGCCTCACTCTCCTCTTCACACCAGAACTTGACTATAAATGTTTCCAATAATTTTCCTTTTATTCTGGTCTAAAGAGAGTGTTTATTTTCTAACCTCTGTAGTAGAAAATTATAGTTCAGCAAATATATTTCAAACTTAAGACTTCTTAATCCCTTTGAATGATTAAAGATAATAATTAAATTCTTTAATTTCTCATTGCAATTCTGCTGTGATTTCTTTATCTAGCAAGGATAACGTCGTCTAGCGTGAGGAGAGAGAAGTCAATAGAAAGTACACACATGCATGCACACACATGGTAGTTTATACTTCTAAATATTACCCCACTCATATGTGCAATTAAGTAATCTTAAAAGACAATTATCATGACGTGTTGAGGCTGCGAAATCATGAGAGATCAAATGTTAGATACTTTTAGGTTAGCAAGGGCAGAGTGTTTTTAAATACTATAGAGCAAATGAAATATTCAACAATTCTTTATCATATTACATGAAAGGGGCAGGTACCTCTATGTGTTGGGGGGAAGGGATGTCACGGAGCTGTGGATTGATGCATAAAAAAACTTCCATATGATCTCAAAAGTGTAATCAGATGCTGCTGGTTAGCTATGTTTCCACATGACCTTATGCTAAGATTTCTTTAAAAGATATTTTTTATATCATGGGCTTTGGGAAAATGTATCCCTAATAATCTATACCCATTGTTTCTTCAAATATTAGCTCCATCATTTACTTCAGGATATTTACCTCCTAGTAATGAATATGTATGAATATATTACATGAATATATTATATCACAAGTATATAGTACTATATGGTAATATAATTGTAGGAGATTCAATAGTATATAATTATTACATATATAAAATATAATTAAGCATATATCATATAACATGTAAGTAACTATATATAAAGGTATATATTTGTCTACTATACAATATGTCTACTTTGCAATATTTAATCAATGCATTATATTTAATATATATTATGAATTCCTGATCATTATATATATTATATTATGAATTCCTAATTTATTGATAAGAGAGGGCAAATTATATATTTTATATGTTGCTAATTCAACTCTTTAAAATATTTTTATATATTCTTAATTCTCTGAGTATTAAAGAATTCCTGATTTCTTTGAGTATAGTTTAGTATCCTATTCTTATGATATGATGTATTTTCTCAGTATAATTATTTAATAGGGAAGGACAAGAATTTTTTGTTGCCCATGTTTTCTTTGAACCACATCTCCACTGGTTTATTGCACATGACAGTTAATGAACCTTGGTAAACTAACTGAGGTCTCGTCTCCAATGCTCTAGTGCCTTCATTCTTGTCCATCTCCTGAATTTATAGCGGCAGCTGTCCGAAAGGACTGGTTAATGATTGTTGCTGAAAATAAACTGGATTCTGTCACGACTGAATGCTTCAACTAGTTTGGGTGAAGAGGGATATAAGATGTCAGATTATGATACAGGAAAAAAAGTTAAGAAGCTATTGTATTGCATAAATCTTGCTTTCCAAAATGCATGAGAAGAAAATACAGACACATAAAAAGCAAACCTGGAATGTCAAATGTGATTTCTGTATAAATGCTTCTCAGTGTTGCAAGTGGAAAATGCATGTTGATGATTTATTATTTTATTTTAGATACCGAATTAACTTGGTAATGATCAGTTGTTTAACAATAAACCAATGTTTATTTCTTCCAAAATTCTAGATTTGAAAATTAACTTACCAATTTTCTTGGTAAAGGGAAACATAAGATAAAAAGGAATAGTTTCCGCTCTTTTTAAAAAGGTAATAACTATGAAGAAAAAGAAGAAATAGGCAATAGGAAAATAAAACTCTGCATGTAAAGTTATATAGAATAGTAAAAGTCATAGATAAACATGGTCTGGACTCTTCCAAGGAATACGTAAGAGGATATAAGGAAATAAATGTTACTAGCTAACATCCATTAAGAGATTCTACTGGGCCAGACCTGTTGCTGCACACAATGATTAGGAAATTTTTAAGTCTCCTTAAAAATGAACAGAACAACAACAACAACAAAACAATTGGGTTACATACTGCTCCCATTTTACAGACTGGATCATTCGAGATCACACAGCAAGTATGTGGTGCTATTCTTATTCAAACCGAGGCATTTCTAATCCAGAACCTGGGCTGCACATCACTGTGTTTATTATGTTACTGTGAAGAGACACCTAAAAACACAGATCATCTTGTATGTTACATTTCTTTATGCAATGAGGGTAGGATCCACCTCTCTGTGACAGAAGAAAATGTATCCTCAACAGCCTGTAGCCTCAGGCACGCCTGCAGTTAGGCGATAGGGCCTGCTAGAAGTCAGCCCTAATACACTCATAGAACTTGTCTGCCAGACTAATGTTTCCTGACACGTTGGTAGACAAGTCTGAGCCCCAGAAAGCTCGATTTCTCCTGTATGAAACCTTAAATGGAAGACAGGGTGTCTGCACCATACAGGGTGTGTAAAACTCTTTAATCACTCGTTGCACATACTCTCTCTGGTGAATGCACTCTGTTTGAAGTCCATTGCTAATTAACGTCAACCAATGCCACATATGTAGGCTGCCTTGAGGATCTCCACTCAGTTTTTTGGGGGGGAGGGTGTTTTCCATTTTTGTGAGGAAGATTAGCACTGAGCTAACATCTGTTGCCAACTTTCCTCTTTTTTCTTGAGGAAGATTGTTGCTGAGCTAAGATCTGTGCCAATCTTCCTCTATTTTATGTGGGCTGCTGCCACAGCATGGCCTGACTAGTGGTGCTCTGTCCACACCAAGGATCCGAAACTGTGAACCCCAGGCCACTGAAGTGGAGCATACGAACTTATCCTCTATGCCACTGAGCCAGCCCCAAGAACTCAGTTTTTTTGATCATTCATCCATACATTATTTAACAAATATGAATTAAGAATTTCTACATATATTTTGCCAGGCATTGTTTCAGGAATTGGGGATGGAGCAATGAAAAATAACGCCCTTATCCCTGATGGGGTTTATAGTTGAGAGAAAAGAGAAGATTGGTAGGGAATGTGGTTGAAGAAATAGCAAAGGGCTGTGGTAAATATTTGGATTTCATTGGAACTGTGATAAAAAACCATTGGAAGCTATTGAGCAGGGAAGTGATCAAATGTGGCATATGTTTTTATTTTTTTTTTTTGAGGAAGATTAGCCCTGAGCTAGCATCTGCTGTCAATCCTCCTCCTTTTGCTGAGGAAGACTGGCCCTGAGCTAACACCCATGCCCATCTTCCTCTACTGTATATGTGGGACGCCTGTCACAGCATGGCTTGATGAGCAGTGCGTAGGTCTGCACTTGGGATCCGAGCCAGCGAACCCTGGGTCACTGAAGCAGAACGTGCAAACTTAACCACTGCACCACCAGACTGGCCCCAAACTAGGCATGTATTTTGAGGGGATCCTTCTGGCTGCTGTGTGGCGAATAGACATATGCTCTTGTTCATATGGCTAAGTTAGTTCTTTTGGTCCTAAAAGGATAGTAATGTTATTATCTCCATTGTGTTGAAAAGAAACTGAATCTAAAGAGTTTGTGGAATTTGACTAAGATCCCAAGACTGAGAAATGAACCCAGACAGTCTGACTCGCCTTCTTAACCATTAGGTAGTAATTGTCTCTAGGGAATTAGTGTTGTCAGGCTCTACCTATGATTGACCTTTACAAAGGGAAAAACATCTTATTGTTAGGTCCTCGGGGAAAAGTTCATGGATGAGGCGAGCCGATGAAGCAATATGTAAAGAGAAAGCAAGCCAGCCCAGAGGCACACGAGGAGTACCAAAGACGAAACAGTCAAAAAATGCGAAGCACTTGGAAAGGAATATAAAGTGGCAATTACAGCTTTAAAATTCCAAAGTATTGGTATATATGGTATGTGTTTTTCATGTATATAATTATGCTCTCATTCTTTAATTTTCATTTCCAAAATCAGCGAAGTGGTTTATTTGACTTTTAAAATTCATCAATATAAGTTATTTTCACTGACATAATTTTATGGATTCATCTCTTTTCAAGATGTCATTTTTCGCAAAAGGACATTGATGTCAGGAAAGTGGAGAATTTTCTAATTTACACTAACCCATCAGGAGGTGTGTGCATATGATGAGGGGTGGTGGGGAACGGAAGAAAAGGAGAGAAGAAAGGAGAGGGAAGGGAAGAGGAAGAAAGAGAATGAAGGAGCAGGAGCTGGAGAATGGGGATGTGAGGAGAACGAAATTCTCACATCTCAACACTGGAAAATTGTTAGTCAAAGGAAAGGATACTGCCAATTAGTGCACATTATTTGCATTTGTCTTATGTGTTTAAAGTGAAGCTGGCTCTGTCTCAATCTATTTTTACAGCATAGTATATTGACACATAGGGGTGTATATATATATACACACACACACATATATGTACACATACACATATATATATATTTTATTTCTACATCCACATCCCAAGACTCTTCTCATTGTATGCCACCAGAGAGGGCTTGTCTCCAGGCTGCCTCTCTCTTTATCCTCCTCTCTCTTTAGCCTTCTCACTGTCTTCCAATCTCCTATAGAGCTAGAAGAATAAACCCAATATATTATACACTGTGAAGATTTTAAATGACAAGATAAATGCCAAGGAAGTACACGAGTACTGGCAGGGTGTTTCCAGATCTTAGGGTTTAAATGCTTTAACCTTTAGATGCAAGTAGCTCCTTATCTCTGATTGACATATGTTCTTTAGTCTTGTGGGTTTCTAACAGCTTTTAGCAAGCACTTTATATTTGCCCCTAAAAATACGTATGATATTATCTTAGTACATCTCCCTTTCTTTAAGGCAAATTCCTTTCTCTAGTTGGAGCTGGACTTACAGAAAGGCAAGCACTGAGAAGAGCAAGCATACTGAGAGCTATTCATAACTGAAATTTGTCCTTATTTCTTTCTGACTTTTAGAATCTTTGTCTATTTACACTAGCCTTAATTTGCTATTTCCTAAAAATTACTGTATCAGTTGCAAATTACATTCTGCTGTTAGTAATAGAGACCAAACTACAAAGGTTAAACACAACGTGGTTTATTCTTTCACATAAAAGAACCCAAGAGGTAAGCTGTTGACAGCTGGCTTGGTAGCTCTATGCAATCAACTAAGACCAAGGCTTCCTCTGTCTTTCTGCTGTGTCGTCCATCATGAGTCATTTTCATCTGCAAATTTACAAGATGGCTGCTGCACTCCATCTATGATACAGTTTCCAGAGAGGAGATGAGAGGAAGGGGAGAGAAGCAAAAGAAGGCTCATTATAGAATGACTGCCCCCATTTTATTGAGGGACTTCCCAACAGACCCACTCTACACTTTTACATGTGTCTCCATGACCAGAATTAAGTATATGGCTATGCCAACCTGCAGGAGAAACTTGAAAAATGTGATCTTTTTGATAGGCATATTGCCAAACTGAATAAAATAAGGAATCTTTCGTAAAGAAGGAAAAGGAGAATGAAAATAGTGTTGGCAGCTGCTAGTCCATGACATAATCATGTAATGTTTCATCCTTAATCTGGAGTCATGATTGTCTAAACTGAAAATGACTTTAGAGATAACGTCACCTAACTCTCTATTATTATAAATAAGGCCATTTACTTGTTAGCATTTAATAAGTACTAACTTAAGTGACAGGCAACATGCTAAGGACTTTACGTGCAATATCATGTTCCATGTCTTTACGATGTCTACAAAATTGACATAACTACTTACCAGCTGTGATTTGGGTTAAGACGCTTCACATTAAGCCTCAGTCTCTACACACAGGATCCTGGGGTTAGTAAACACGGAATATTCATCAGTCTTTAAGCTCCATGTGAGTAAGGGTTGGATACTCCTAAGACACACCATGTCAAGGATGATGTTAGATGCATGGGAGGTGTCCAATTAAATTTTTTGATTAATGAGTAGAAGGTCACACTGCTGGCATAGTTTGAAGCAGTTATACCTGACTTCAGAGGCCGGGCTTTGAATTACACTACATTACCTTATTTATTTTCTGTCAAAATGTCTTACTTTGCTTTTTATTTATTCATTACGTTGCATTTTTCCATGGTATGTTTTTCTCCCAAATAATTTGTTTGGAAACCTCATTGAATTAGAATATTTTTTATTGCAAGTGGCATAAACCCAATTAGAATAAGCTTAAACAGAAGGACGTGTATTGCAGGGCTCCTGGGGTTTGTCAAGGAATCCAAGGATATGGATATGCTTGGGCCTCAGGAACAACTAGAAACTACTCCAGCAGAGTCAGCACTTCCTGATCCATACATCTGTTCCTCTCTTCGCATTTATGTATTCCTCTCGTGTTCTGCATTTTGTCATTTTATGCTTTTCTGTTTCTAAATCTGGGAACATCACATTTTCAGCACCCAAAGTTGTGTGTTGTATCTTCAGAAATTAGAAAGAGCCAGTCTCATGTTTACATCTATAAAATTCTCAAAGAACTCTGAGTGGCTGAGATTGGATGAGGTGCCTGCCTCTGAGGCATACACAGAGAGGAAAGGGACTGCGATGATCAGTTTTCCGTGTCAACTTGGCTAGACTATAATTCCCAGTTAGGAAATCACACAGTAACTTAGGTGTTGCTATGAAGATATTTTATAGATGTGATTAAAGTTTGTAATCAGTTGACTTTAAGTAAAGAGATTATCCTAGATAAATTGAGTGGGCCCGAGGTAGTTAACTTGCAAGTCACTGATGATTCTCCTCAAGACCTATACCCACAATGCTTATTAGCTTCTAGACCTACAACTAGACTCAAGTCCCAACATGCCCCAAAGTGTGAGGTGCAAACTATACCCCATGAGGCTGTGTGCAAACACACCAAAAGAATTGTATAATTTCCCCAATGAAATGAATAAATGAATTTCCCTAATGAATGAAATGTGGAAAATATATGTGGAAATGGATCTTAAGGGGATGAGATCATGGAGGAAAGAACATAAAGTTGGATCAGGTTGAATTTTTTGATATGGATTTACTAAGCCGAGATTCCAGTTTCAGTGTTTTAGCTCGAGGGATTAGAAATGGCTCTAAGAGTTAGCTGGTTTTAGGGCTGAAACTGTAAGGTATCTTACATCAGAACTGCCTTGTTATATTATACTAGAGAAAGTATCCAAAGGCTTAGGGAGATGAGAACGTTAGAGTGAATTTATCGGGTAAGAACCGCTCATCCACCGGGATGTTCCAGAGGACACACCTTTCACTAAAACTGAGAAACAAATTTGTGAGGAGAGCCTTGAAAAGCCCTGAGGTTGCTCTTCTCTGTAGATCACAAATTACAGTTGGAACCGCCACCATGTAACTGGGTTCCCTGAATGCAAGCGGATAATGTGATCCCAGAATAACACAGGCCAGCCAGATGATGGCATTTAATGGGCAAAGACAAGGTGGAGTTGTTTAACTTAATAGATAGCAGAGTCAAAGCAGTTAGAATAATCTGACTCACAGAGAGTTATGGTGATGCTTAGTTGAATATGGCGCCCTTAAAAAAGAAATAGAAGGGGGGGCTGGCCCCGTGGCCGAGTGGTTAAGTTCGCACGCTCCACTGCAGGCGTCCCAGTGTTTTGTTGGTTCGAATCCTGGGCGCGGACATGGCACTGCTCGTCAGACCACGCTGAGGCAGCGTCCCACATACCACAACTAGAAGAACCCACAACGAGAAATATACAACTATGTACTGGGGGGCTTTGGGGAGAAAAAGGAAAAAATAAAATCTTTAAAAAAAAAAAAAAGAAATAGAAGGGAAGGCTACTAAATTCTTGTTTGATCTGTAAAAGCAGAAGAGTTCTAGGTCAAGTGCACAGAAGTCTAACTTAAATCACTGAAACACTGAGTCTCATAGCCCCTCAATTAACTCCCAACACTTGAGCCAGTTTACAGACGTAAAACTCCTCTTGAGGAAGGACTCTGCTATACTGCCAAAGATGTGTACTATTAATCTTTCTCCCAGCCTTCCTCAAAGGACTTATGGCCACTTACCAACATGACAGCTCTGAGGAAAGGGAAATAATACTTTTGGGGGGATTACTGGCCACTATCTTTGAACTGAAATTATTTCCTGGAGACACAAAACATCACTGTGTCCACCATTCAGAGTAGGGGCTTATGGACGTCAGATAGTCAATGGAATTTTAGCTCAGATCCATCTGGGAGTTGGTCCAGTTGTTTACTAAACATATTCTGTGGTTATTTCCCCTGTTCCAGAATGCATAGTTGCAATACACATGCTAAGCAACTGGCAGAAATTTTATACAGTTCTCTAAACTAGGGAGTGAGGGCTATTATGGTGGGGAAGACAGAGTAGAAGCCACTAAAACTGCCTTTACCTAGGAAAAAAGTAAGCCAAAAACAATGCTGCATTCCTAGAGGGATTGCAGGGGTTGCCATCATCAAGGATTTGAAGGATGCAATGTTGTGATTTCTACCATCCCCATTCAACTTGCTTCTTTGGCCTGTGCAGAAAACAGGTCTTGGAGGATGACAGCAGCTTATCATAAGCTTAACCAGGTGGTGACTCCAGTTGTAGCTGCCATTCCGCATATGGTTTCACTGCTTGAGCAAATCAGCATATCCCCTAAAACTGGTGTGCAGCTATTGATCTGGCAAATGTTCTTTTGTAAGTACCTATAGTAAGGACCACCAAAAGTACTGCTTTCAGCTGGCAAGGCCAGCAATACCCTTACCTTCACTGTCCTACCTGAGAGGTATATCAACACTCCAGCCCTAAATCATAATTTACTCTATGAGTACCTTGATTGTCTTTTCCTTCCATGAGATATCATGCTGGTCCATTACAATGATATTATGCTGATTGGATCTGGTGAGCAGGAAGCAGCAACTATACTTGATATATTAGTGAGACATCTGTAAGTCAGACCATGGGAAATAAATCCAACAAAAATTCAGGGACCTGTCACCTTTGTTAGATTTTTAGGGATCCATTGGTGTGGGGCATATTAAAATATCCGTTCCAAGGTGAATAAGTAGCTGCATCTTGCCTTCTGCAACCAAAGTAGTGCAACACATAATGGGCCTCCGTGCAAATAGAGAAACCATATTCCTAATTTGTTTATATTATTGTGACCCATTTGCCGAGTTACAAAAAAGCTGTTTGTTTTGAGTGGGGCCCGGAGTAAGAGAAGGCTCTGAAACAGGTCTGGATTGCCATGAAAGCTGCTCTAACACTTTGACCATATGATCCAATAAATCCAATGAAGCTGGAACTTAGATGCCTTTAGCAGGCCTCTCTAGGTTAATCACAGTGTCACTCTAAGGGTTTTGGAACAAAACCCTGGCATCCACTACAGATAACTACTGTCAACTTGAGAAACAGCTTTTGGCTTACTATTGGGCCTTAGTAGACACACTGGATGCTTACCCATGTTTAACCAAATTACCAGGCGAGCTGAGATGCTCACAAAGGAGACTGAAACAGCAGATTTTACTAATCAGATGTATAGGATTACCCTTTCTGTGGACACCAGTTGGCCTTTTTTTGTAGTCACTCTTCTCAATGCCCAATGGGCTCATGAACAAAGTGATCATGGTGGCAGGTATGGAGACTTGGCATGAATGTAGCAATTATGAATTGAGTGTTGTCTGACTCTTCGAGTCATAAATTTGGGCATGCCAGGCAGTATTCCATCATCCAACGGAAGTGGTATGCACAAGATCAGACTTGAGCAAGCCCTGAAGGCACAAGTATGTTGGATGAAGTGGCCCAGATACCTTGGGCCACACTTGTGCTATATTATCATCACTTGTGAAGCCCACATCAGTGATCTCATGGAAAGTTCTCTATGAACAGTTTACCAAAAAAGAGAAATGGTTCTCTTATAGATGGTTCTTCATACTATCCAGGCACCACCCAATAGTGGACAGCTGTTTACTATAGTCCCATTCTGGTACGTACCTGAAGGACAGTAGTGAAGGGAAATCCATCCTGCTGGAAAAACTTTGAGCAATGCATCTGGTTGCTCATTGGAAGGAGAAATGACCAGAGGCACAAGTCTATAGCAATTCATCGGCTTCGGTTAATGATTTGGCTGGATGATCATGATTCGGAAAAGTGGTAACAAGGAGGTCTGGGGAAGAGGCATGTAGATGGATTTTTATGAATGGGCAAAGAATATGAAGATACTTGCATCTCATATGAATGCTCATGAAATGATAACCTTAGCAGAAGAATATTTTAAAAGTCAAGTGGATAGGAGTAACCATTTTTTGAAGACAAGTTGACCTCTTCTTCCAGCTACTCCTATCATTGCCCAGTGGGATCATAAATAGGTTGACCGTGGTGACAGGGATGAAAAGGTTATATATAGGCTTAGCAACATAGACTTCTACTCATCAAGGCCAACCTGGCTATAGCTACTGTGGGTTGTCCACTCTGTCAGAAGCAGAGAATAAAACTAGGTCCCCTAGAATAAAACTGGATTGCCAAGTTGATCAGCCAGCTACCTGGTGGTAGACTGAGTATACTGGACAGCTTCCATAGTGGAAAAAGCAGTACTTTATTCCTACAAGAACAGACGATTTGTCTGGACATGAATTTGCCTCTCCTGCACTCAATAATTCTGCCAAAACTACCACCCATGGACTTACAGATGCTTTATTCACCATCATAGTATTCCACACAATGTTGCTTCTGGTGAAGGAGTTCACTTGACAGCAAATGAAGTGTGGCAATGGGCCTACGCTCATGAAATTCATTGGTTGTACCATATATGCATCATCCAGAAATGAATGGGGAATTAGACTTCTGAAGACTCAGCTATCGTGTCAGATAGATGGCGATACTTTGTGGGACCTAGGCAATGTCCTCCTGGAGGCTGTATATGATCTAAATTAGCATGTACTATATGGTGCAGTTTCTTCCACAGCTGGCATTCATTGATCCAGGAATCAAGGAGTGGAAATGGAAGTGGTTCTATTCATTATTACACCAACTAATCTACTAGTAGAAATTTTATGTCCCATCCCCATGACCTTAGGCTTTCCAGTCTAAAGGGCTTAATTCTAAAGGGAAGAATGTGTCCACAATGAGATGCAACAATTCGACTGAACTGGAAGCTGAGACTGCCACCTGGCCACATTGGGCTCTACAAGCCTCTGAATTAACAGGTAAAGATGTGAGTTACTATATCGTCTAGGCTGATTTATCCTGATTACCAAAGGGGAATTGGGTTGTTACTATACAATGGGAGTGAGGAAGAATGAGTCTGAAATACAGAATATTCTCTAGGGTGTCTCTTAGTACTATCATGCCTTGTGATTAAAGTCAACAAAAAACTACAACCACTTAATTCAGATAAGACTGCTAACAGCCCTGACCCTTAATGAATGAAATTTGGGTAACTCCTCCAGGCAAAGAATCATGACAAGCTGAAGTACTTCTTGAGTGCAAAGGGGATATAGAATTGATAGGGAAGAAAGTAGTCATAAATACCAACTGCAACAATATAACCAACTGTAGAAATGAGGATTGTAATACTTATACTTCTTTATTTTGAATAGTTTTTACACACATACATATTAGATATTTGTTTTCTTTCATCTCTTATCTCCTTGTCTTCTAAGGTAAGAGTTATTAATAATAGTGAACTTTATATCACAGTATTTAAAGCATATCAAAGGAGAAGTGTGAGCATCACCTCAAGACTTTACATCCTCTCCTGGAGAAAGGATTAGCCAGTTTTTGGATCTATGCAGGATAGTTGGATCAGGTTTTGTGAAACTTTGTTATGTCTTTATTTAAGAATTAAATTTGGTTTAAAGAGATGTGTACGTATGCCAGGTTGACGAGGGGTGGACTGTGACTGTCTGTTTTATGTTTTAACTTGCTAGGCTATTGCCCTCAGGTATTCAATTAAACATTATTATAGGTGTTATAGTGAAGGCATTTTGAGGGTGTAATCAAATTCCACAGGTAGTTGACTTTAAGTAAGTGAGATTACCCTGATTAATCTGGGTGAGCCTGGTTCAGTCTATTGAAAGGCCCTAATTGCAAAACTGATGTTTTCTTGAAGAAGAAGAAACTCCAACTGTGGACAGCAGCTTCAGCTTCTGCCTGAGCTCCATCTTGCCGTTCCTATGGCATACCTATGGATTTGGGGACTTTCCTTGCCAGCCCCCACAAGTGTATAATGAAATCCTTGCAATAAATCTCTTAAGATACATTTCTTACTGTTCTGTTTGTCTGGTTGTACTAAGGCCAAAACCAGGACAGAGCTACATTTTACATAATAAGATGCTGCAATGGGAACCAAGGTGTAGAGAGGAAAGGGAGCAATCTGAGAAGCTGAATGAGTAGGGGGTGATGGGGTCAGGTGCAGGGATAGAGTAGAAGGGTGTTAAAAAGATGAACCTAGTGAATGGTCTATAGGTTTTTATTATGACCTCTCTGCTGAGTTTACAATCAATATTTATGGTGCCTTATATCATGTAGAAATTCTGTATAGGAAGGCTAATCTTTTCACTATATTTGCCTGTAGCTATCCATTTTTTCCTACAAGATTTCCAAGTTGTCCACAATATTTAATATAGCAGAGTGAGGATAATGCTGAAAGTTAAAAAATCATTTTTTGGGGGCCAGTCCGGTAGCATAGCAGTTAAGTGCTCATGTTCCGCTTCGGCAGCCCAGGGTTCACTAGTTCAGATCCTGGGTGTGGACATGGCACGGCTCGTCAAGCCATGCTGTGGTGGGCGTCTCCCACATGAAGTGGAGGAAGATGGGCATGGATGTTAGCTCAGGGCCAGTCTTCCCCAGCAAAGAGAAGAGGATTGGCAGCAGATGTTAGCTCAGGGCTAATCTTCCTAAAAAAAAAAAAATCATTTTTTGGTTTACCTTTTCACTCATTCTCATAATCTCAGAATTTTAAGTTTTCCAACTGATCAGTTAAAATGCAGTTGCAGTCTCTGTAAACACCTAGGGACATACTCTAGAAAATTACACTATTTAAAAATGTATATATTTAAGTTGGGACTATATGTCCTTTTAAATCTACATCTTCTGTGTTTTTGACTCTCAGCATTCCAACATATATTGTAACCATTCACTCATTATTTTCTAAGCTTTTTATTCTTTGCATATTTCTTTTTTCTTTACTTTTGATGGAGCAAAATTGCTGCTGAATTATCCATTAACTTTTCTCAGCAATTGCACTTCCTTAAAAAAAAGAAGAAAAAGGCCCATGCTACCTCAAGGCAAGAAAGCAGAGATTATCAGTGTTTTCAAAAGCTCCATCACATAGCAAACAGAGAAAGAAAATTAGGCTTAAAGAAAATTAAAGCCCTAGCAAAACAAGATCTCCGGCAGGAATATTTCTGCTGCAAGTTAATGTGTTTTCCTGTAATGCAGAATGAGTTTGCTACACTGATGAAGCTCTTCCTTATAATTAAACACCAACGAAACAGTTAGAATATATCACTTTTGTTTTAAGTCTCTATCTTTAGGAAGACAACTTGGGGGGAAGAGAGAAAATGAGGTAAGAGAAAGAAATGAGACTAGCAGGAAGGAAGGGGTAAAATAAGCAAGAAGGAGGAAACCTTAAATTCTTTCCACATATCAGCTCCTATTTTTAAAAAGTACTGGAGAGAAAAAAAAAAGTTCTTGAAATAGTAATATTCAATCTGTGGCAACTCAATGCATAATTCAGTCTGTGTCACAATAGACTATCTGATTCGCGGGAATCATTTTGAACGTTATCTTCTCAAACAGCAATTTTGCCTTTTGGAAAGCTAATTTCAAACAGACTGGGATGCCTTTGCAGTCTGTCAACAATAATAGCAGATAAGGAAAGAAAGATAGAGAAAGTGAGAGGTGGGGGTAGGGAAGAAGAGAGGGAAGATGAAGGAAGGGAGGAAGCTAGCTAGTTTTTTCAGGCCAAGTGCTCTGTTTTACTTTATATTTTCTCTCCTCATATACACTTCACCAACTTTGATATACTCTGGAGCCACCTATCCTCCATGTTCAATCCTAATTTAAACAAAGGCTTTTAAAAGATTCATGTAAAGCATGTTGAAGTTTATATTTCGATCCATGATAATGTTCATACCTACAGATTCATTAAAATCTCTCTTGGAAGATGAACCCAAAGAAACATCAAATACTTTGAAAAATAAATACCCATTAAGGTGGCTGTTACTGTAAACTTAATTTTAATAGAGAAAATTTGGAAGAAAAATAGTTGGGAATCAGGGAAGAGTTAGTAAACTGTAGAGCATTAATTCAGTAAAGTAGTATGCCCTTACTAAAATGATTATTATAAACACAATGCAGGAAAATGTTTATGGTAAGTTGAGTGAAAAAAGTCAGGAGATAAAATAAACCTCCACCTCAGATATAATTATTAAAAATGTCATTTGCCTGTGGGAATGAATATAAGGGGCCACGAAGAACTTAAAGCAACTGTTGCGTTTGAGTAGTGGAACGGGGTAATATTTCAAAAAGTATCTTTTATGCAATAAATGAAAAAGAAAAGCAAGTTTTAACCCATGTGGATCTTTTCCCCCAAAATTCTAACGTCTGAAAAGATAACTGGTACTTTTTGGGGACGTTTAGTTTTCCAGATCACTCTCTTCTATGCCTGTGCTTCTCTTTTACTTCATTCATGTCCTTTCATCTTTTGGCTCACTTGTCAGTTGTCACTGTTTTGATTTTGATTATGCTTGTGCTTAAACTCTCTGATCTATTACCTACCTCAACTCTCATCTTATAGCATATATTTCTCTAGACCCAAAAAATATTGTTAGGGAAGAAAAATGGCTGGAAGAAGGGAAAAGAAGAGAAAGAGAAAAGAGTATGCTATGAGGCAGGCTCTTATAAGGACAAAATTTAAATTAAGATGGATACAATTCCTTTCCAAATTAAAGTTTTGGTCAAGTAGCATAAGATAGACATAAAAGAAAATAATTACACACATACTTATAGAAGATAGGCACCATGAAAAGCTAGGATACAGGAGTACACACAGAAGTACACACACTGACGCCAAGGGAACATAATTTGAGTTTGGGTTCAAGGATGACATCCACAAACATCTGATATTTAAAGTCATTTATAAAAGGTATATAGAAATTATCCAAAGTGAAAGGGAGGAAGTGATTGCTAAAGGCTAACGGAAACTTCCAGTGTGGCAGAGATATAAAAAGAGGAAGAAAGGTAATGAAATAAGGTCTCTAGTAGCTTAGGAAGTCTGAGAAACTCAAATACTGTGACTGTGGTTGAGGCATAGGAGTAAGGGGATGTGTAGTGTTCTTAGATGAGGCCAGACATTTATGCATGATTTTATATGCCATGGTAAGAACTAGTGTATTTGGTTTTATTATGAAATTGCAATGCATAGGGTTACATATTCTAGAAAATACAAATTTTTTCTATTATAATTTTATTCCTGAACATAAGTATAAAATATTATGAATAATGTAGCAATTGCTACCATATTATCAGCGTCATCTTCAATATAAAACTATTATAATGAGTCTAAAGTAGTGTTTGCAAATATATATAAATGAATTTATTTTAACCTGGTTATGAAAGTCCAAAACAGTTTGTCCTGATTCTGACATGAAGTATACATTTCTACATTGAGTGGAATTTGTATTTCCATCAAAGTAAGATACTGGCCCTGTCTGCTGAATGTAACTCTATGCAAATAATATTGATTGACTCACATTCTCTAAAAGTAGCGCAGCAACTCTATGTATTTTTTCATATTATTTTTACTGTGTTTTTTTAAAATTCATGGATGATGACTGGGAGATATTGGTAAACAAGAATTTACTTGTTGGAAGGCAGAGGAAATGATGAAGTGAAATGGTCCTTATATTCAAGTGAATTTTAATGAAATATCTACCTCTGCTACTGAGACCCAATGTGTTTATACTCTTCCTGCTTCTGTTTTTATAGCTTTCTATCTAAAAATATTGCTTTAAAGGCAGCACATTTATGCTCTATTTTGAGGAGAATAATCCTCATATGTTTCATCTGGTCCCGAGGTCATCTTCAATAGCAAAATTTTGACTGCTGGTGATCTATAAGGATCAATTCTCAGAAAAAAGAAATTTTAAGCAGTTGGAAAATAGAAGTGATGCCTGCCTTCTCTGGAGCAGACTTCATTGCTTTAACATTAACAGAAGGAGGGAAACTGCAGCCGCAACCCTCAGGCCAACTGTCACTGTTTTTTAATATCATGATCTGGAAGTTCAGAAGGGTCATCTGAGAATGGGTCTTGGGCGGGCTAATCCTAGGAATGGCTTGAAGATGTGTAAAGATTGATGCTGTGGCTGACATAATACATCCTCTCTGCCAGAAGATTTGGGGGCTGCTTAGAGAAGTCAGATGAGAGTATTTTTCAGAATGTTCCTTACAAGTAGTTTCAGTAGATAGAGAATAGAGAAGTATTTGTGATAATCCCTAGGCCCTTTAATTATCTGCTCTGAGTGTAAACACATGGGTACACCCAAAGAATAGTAGGATAGCACATTTAGGAGTTTTAAAAAATTATATTATGGCCTGCAATGTTTTCATTTCTTGTATGTTTTCCTAATGAAATTCATTTGTGCTATTACATCTTTTGGCCTTTTATCTTATTTTTGTCTTCAATCCGTACAACCTTACTATTATCTATAATATTACAAGATTAATTGTTTGAGGGAAACATTTCAATTTATTTTCAGTTAAGGCAATTTTTTAAAATACGTAAATTTCAGAATTGAGAGTATAGCAGACTCTTGAGCATATTAAAAACTCAATTGCAGGGCCGGCCCTGTGGCTGAGTGGTTAAGTTTGCTCACTCTGCTTCGGCGGCCCAGGGTTTCACCAGTTTGGATCCTGGGCGCAGACATGGCACCGCTCATCAGGCCACGGTGAGGCAGCACCCCACATGCCACAACTAGAGGGACCCACAACTAAAATATAAAACTGTATACTGGGGGGATTTTGGGAGAAAAAAGAAGAAAACAAAAACTCAATTGCGAGAAAGCTTTATAGATTCTATTTTTTTCACTTGAAACTACAAAAGACGTTATAGTTGATTTTAGTTATAAAATGGTAGAGTAAGAACAATGATCTTTAACAGAATTTTAAAGATAAGATGATGTGCACATGTTTTGTCAAAATGCTTTCTATTACCTAATTGGAAATTGGAAAGGAGATTGGGGGAAAAAGTATGATTTGCGCTTGTTGTTGTCATTTTCTTTTGTGATTTTGCTCAGGGATTTTAACCTACTTTAGAAAAGAAAGCTCTTTCTTAAAGAAAAAGAAAAGTTTCATACAAATTTTCTAAGAGATTTCTTCTCAAAGATTTAGATCCTAAAACACTCACTGGAAACTTGGAAACTTATTTTAACAAACCAGAAGAAAAATCTTATGAAAGAATGAAAGAATGTTTTTCCCAACATCTTTATTTAAAGCTATTATTTGTTGAAATAATCGGAGCTCGTATTGAAAATGTTTATTAAGAGACAAAAGCATAATTTAAAATAAATCAGACGTAATTATTCTAAAAGAATAAGGAAAATAAAGTTATCATTGGAAGCACTTACCATATATTAGAATTTATGTTGTGAATTTTACATAAATTATTTGCAATTCTAACTGGAATGCTTTAAATATTTATCTTTTCTAGAAGAATAAGCAGAGAAAATATTGTTAAATTATTTGCCCATTATCACACAGTTGAAGGATGTGAAGGAACCTGGGTTTCAACTCCTGAATTTTGAACTTCCAAGTCAATTCACCACAAATATATTTTTTCTTGGCTCTAAATGGAAAGTTTTCTGATTGAGTAATTTATAAATAACATTTTGCAAAGAATTAATTTGTCATTTTTTTAGAAAAGATAAGAAGACACTAACATAATGTCGCCTGTAATCATAAAATCCTTGTTTTACTGTGTTCCCTAATGATCTGTCTTTTGTGTAGTGTGATGTGTTTGTGTGCATGTATGAGTGTGTCTCTGTGCATATGTGAGTGGGTGACATAAACTCTATTTATATAGCTGAAAATGTGTTATGTGTTCTTTCTCTTATTATAATATTATTGAATTGTGTTCCAAATGTAATAGAAGAAATATCCATTTATGGATGTTTATTCTGAATTCTTCTATAAAGAAAGCAGCTCTGAAGTTTGGACTTCTATCAGTTAAGTTTTGCAAAAGTGAAGGACAACACTACGTCTATTAACAAAGTCAGGAAATCTCTGCTTGCAGTTATTTTTCTCCTTGTTCTTCAGTCTCTTGGCTATTTTTTAATTCTCTGTTATCCCTTTCATCTGTTATATAATAAATCATTTCTCAGCTTTTCATAAAGGGCATTTTCCACACTCTCCTACTAATGGTTTTTTATAACAACATAGGCTCGTCTTCGAGCATAGTTGGTCAATGGCTTGATCAGAATAACGCCTTATACAAAAGCTGCTCAATTTGTCAAAAAGTAGGTTAATATCTATCTCATTTTCCTTCGCGTGCCAAAACTGAATATCAAAATACTGCAAGAAAAATTATCTCTGTTTAGTAATAACATTAATATAAAGGGAAAGTATTCTATATTAAGTACTTATGCTTTAAAGTAAAATTTGAACATTGCTTGTGAACTTTTCTGTGTACTGCACATTTAAAAGTCATTTTGCATATAAATACCAAGTATAAATAGACGAGATGGCATAAATTACACCTTTCAACAAAACTCTCTGTAATCTCCACATAATAAAACTGGAAAGGTCAGGATATTATTTAATGTTTTACAGTTTATATAAAAATAAACTGAATCTTAGCTTCCCGTTTGGGCTTGACAGGTGATATGGTGATAATAAAAGCTTCTAGACTCCTTCTCTTTCAGTCACACTGTAATCTGACATCAACGTCAGTTCCTAATTTGCTTTTGGTTTGCTAACACTTTCAGGACTACTGGTACGTAAAGCTCTTGTTCATACCCTGCCTCTGTTATTACCCAAACTGATCTGCATCTCTATTCACTCACCAAAGAAAATCTGTCCCACATATAATAGCAATGCAGTTAATGAAATAATTGGTTTAAAAATGTTGTACTCTAATGGTGTACATTGTAAAGACCTTTTCAGGCACTATAGCTTTTAGGATGTCATTTTTGAAGTGCATGGTTATTTAGAATGAAGTGCATGACAAATTTAATGCATTTGGTCTTTCTCCTTGACATTAATACTATACATACCTTTTTCCCCACATTTTTTGGTATTGAAAAATCTTCTTCCTCTCTTCCTATGGAGAGCAGCAATATGGCACTGTGAAAAGAGCCTAAGTGTTGGATCGAGACAGAGCTGGCTGATAGAAGGAAACCCATGTCTTGCAGATTCAATTCTTCCACTTCCGATCAAAGTTTCTCACACCAACGAAAAATGCTCAATAGAATATCAAATGTGTTCAAGTAAACTTATTCCATGCAGCATGTTTTGTGTATTTTAATCTTGCTATATGTAATATTCTATGTCTCCCTATATTTCTTTTATAAGGGGAAGAAAGACAATTGTCATTATACCTATGTGTCAAGTTGGCAGCTTGAAAAAATTTGCAATTACAAAAACTTTGGCCTAAAATTTTAAGAACTAGTACAGGAGAAAGAAAACAGACTTTGGCATCAATTCTTAATTGTACCAGTTATGATGGCATGTCCTCTGGCAGGTCACTTGACCTTCTGAATTTCGGTTTGTTTAGTGCATAAAATCACATTATTATAACACTTAATTCATTTAGATTGAGTTAAGTTTGCATCATTGAAATATGTAAAGTTTCTGGAGTGTTAACCAGGCACAGAGGACCCATAGAAGACTTATTACTTACCCTTCCTCTTAATTTTCAGGAAACCCGAAATGGGCCAATGCCATAATTAGTGTCTTCTTAGTGTGTGTGTGTGTGTGTGTGGTGTGTGTGTCTGTATGCAACTAGAGAGATGATTAAACACAGTGGATGCTTACAAAGATTTTACATTTATTGGTTAGCACGGCTGATAATTGGTTGATACATACCTAGACAGCAGCTAAACGTGGGATTTGAAGCAGTCCAGCAAGGAAGGAAGGAGTATTTTATGACAGACATCGTTTAGAACTGTTGGCACATGGTGATGATAAAGCATACACGTGCTTTTATTCCACTTCATTATTGTTTATAAATTCTCTGCAGAGGACGTAACCACCCCTGCTTATTGCTTTTCCTTCTTGATACAGTGTTGACTAAACTGGTGGTTTTAGCTGTAGTCCAACCAGAACTGGTCACTTCCCATGTCTTCTCTGTTAGTGTCTATTTCTGATAGTCAGTGTCAATGCTGCCCTAGGTCAAATATTGTTAATATCACTCCTTGGTCCTAAAAAACTAGGTATTAAAAGAGTTATAAGGATATTGAGGAATCCAGGTGATTGCCATATATCCTCCAAAATCTTTTAAGATGCTTCATTTCTGATTCAAGTGAAAATATGTAATATAACTACATTTATAACCATAAGTGAGAATCACAGAATTAAAAGTCTTATCAAAGGCCTTGATCTTTCAAATACAAAGAATAATCTTTAACATGTTTCAACTTTTACTAACACCCAGACTCTTATATACTTTAAAGGGGAATCTTTAGGCAGAAGATAAAAAAAATGACTTTGATATGCGAGCACAGACCTTTCTTTCTTTTAGCTACTTTAAAGTTGCTGTGTTCCGTTTCTTCTGCAGAACTCTCAAAGAAATAGCATTGGCTCTCTTTGTCCACTTTTGCCCCTCCCATTCACTATTCCACCCACTGTAGTCTGGCTTCTGTTCTCAACACTCAGCTAAGAGTGTTATTATCATGAAGGCCACCGAGGAGTTCCTAATTTCCAAATCTAATGGACACTATTTCATTTGATATTGTTGAAACATTATTCCATTTATTTCTATTTCCTCATTCTAATTTTTAGTATCTTTTTTATGAGTGCATTTATCTCTTCCCACATTCTATATGTTGATGTTTTACAGAATTCCCTAGACCCACTGCTCTTTTCACTTCACAAACTTGCTTATTCTTGTGGCATCAATGACCATGTATATGTTGATTCCAAAATCTCTTATTTTAAGAACAGACTTTGAGGTGGATATTTGTAAATATAATTATGAATTTACTTTTCTTTTCACCTCTAGATATCCTACAGGTATGTCAAATGGAACAAATTCCAAAATTGAATCAATTGTGTCTAGGCTTAAACAATTCTGTATTTTCTGTTTGTACTACTATATTTATCTATTTTCCAATCCTAAGAAAGTGGTTGATATTTTTATCATCTTTCACTTACATTTAATGAATAATCCATTCCTAAATTCCCTTAATTTTCATTTCCATTTCAGCTATTAAACGTCAAGACTTTCCTCTCTATAATTAGATATATCTACTGTGGAAGTATCCTAAGTGATTCTCCTGGTTTTTGGTCTTATCACACTGCAGCCATTCTCCAGAGTCAACATAAAGTACTATAATACAAATATGAGATCATGCCATTTTGTGTCAGTGTTCAGACTTGCTTTTATAGCCTATCTAAAAATATAACATCACAGTAGCATATTTCTATTCTTCCATTTTGCCTGCTGTGGAGAATATCCTTCTTGTGCGGTGTCCACTTCATCAACAAGTTAAAAAACAAATGCAAAAACAAAAACCTGGTACTTACTGGTCCAAAGAGTCAGTTAGGTCCAGCTGATAAAACTTGAAGATGCGATCATCCGGCAATCAGGCTCCATTCTCTGCTTCTATTGCTGCTTTTACTACCACACAACATTATTGCAAAGAGGCAATTTCTATATGATGTCTCCCTTACATGTTGATATGAGCAATGGACATTGTTGCTAGAATTTCAACATTAGTTTATTGGACCAAAAAGAAGTTCTCTCTCCCCAGTGTTATTCTAAACCATGATATTTGATGTCCATAGTGTTAGGGTTTCCTGTTTAAGGATAATTCTGACCCAAACTTGCTTTTGCAGTAATGATATTTTCCGTGACAATCAACGCCCAAATACTAATCCATTCCCTTATGATGACTTCTTAATTCAAGAGGACTTTGTTGTCCTAACCTGCCAAGTGTCTTCTCTCTGAGCTCGAAAAATCAATGTTAGATATTCCAACAACATCGACCCTCTGAAAGTAAGGAGTAAGAACCTTGATTCATTTTTTCTTTTAAAGTAAGATCACTACCACCACCCCTGCTCCAAGAAATTTACTTTTCCTGTTTAATATTGTATATTTTTCACATCAATAAATACCATGCAAAATCAAATATAATTCATAATGGTTGTATTTATTCCATATATAAATATGTCATCTTTATTAACAAATTTCCTTATATGGAGTATTTATTGTAAAATGTTTTCCTTTTCAGTATTTTTATAAATATCTTTGCAAATGCATCTTTGTTCTTTGAATATTCCTTCGGAATAAATTTCCCTCACTGGAATTAATGCAAGAGTATTTCCAAGGTTTTTTTAAAAAGTCAATTATTTTCTATAAAATTGTAAGAGTTTATATTCTTTTCAATGGTGTATAAGAATGCTCATTTCTCCTATGTCTAATAGGACTGCTTTACATTTTTATTTATTTACTTATTTATTTAACTTTTTTGGTGAGGAAGATGGGCCCTGAGCTAACATCTGTTGCCAATCTTCCTCTTTTTACTTGAGAAAGATTGTCCCTGAGCTAACATCCATGCCAATCTTTCCCTATTTTGTATGTGGGATGCTGGCACACAATGGCTTGATGAGCAGCGTGTAGGTCCATGCCCAGGATCCAAACCCATGAACCCCGGGCCACCAAAGCAGAGCACGTGAACTTAATCACTACACCACCGGGCTGGCCCCTTAGCATTTTTAATGGCAAAACAATATCTCACGTTTTAATTTAATTTCATGGATTCTTTATAATCAGGACCTCATGCTCTTTTCCCACATATATTTGTGTGATATTTGGAATGTCCCATTGGATATCTCAAATAAACTGACATAGCGTTGTTATTTTTCACTGTTTAGCAAATTTCATTTCTCCTAATCTTGTCCTTACGGTAATTTATTACCGAGAATTCTGATGTTCAAATGGCGCACCACTGCTGTAGTTATGTGCCAAAGCAGTGATTTCTCTGACTGCTCATCTTAAAGATGCTGATATCCACCAAGATTTTTTTGTTTGTTTCTTGTCACATTTAAAGCTTCATCTTATGTTCTACACAAACACGAAGAAATCAATTCTACTTCTTTCTAAACTTAATTTAATTATATTCTGTTGTCATTCTGTCTACCTCTGAGATATTTTCCTTGTAATCGTCCCATGTGTTCTGACTCGACTGTCTCTGAGGGTGAGCACTTTACCTGTTCATTCATGCACAGTGACCCCCAGCAACCTTCCTTTCAGGCCACTCAGAAATGTTCAAACCATGAACATTTAGAGGTTTAAACCATCTAAATTCTAGATCACATCAGCCTATAATCACTCTCTATTATGCAAAGAACTTTTTTCCTGGGAAATTGTGGCTCCTATAACATACCATGAGGCCTGTTACCTAAATATACCAGAAATCAGATGCACTGTGGAATCCTTCAACTAGACACGTTAAAGCAATCAACTCTGTATACTTAGACCAGAGTATTAGAGAACCAAAATTAAAGGAAGAATTTCTTTCATTACTTGGTAAATTCTTTTGGTTCAGGAGCTTTACATAGATCCATGATGTCTGTGGTCCGTGTGAATTATAAAACATTTTGTTTGAATTGCATATTTCTCCCTAGCTTTTCCCGAAGCTGTGACAGCTCTGTGACAGAATTATGCTTAATCATAAAAGTGCACAGAGGCAGCCTTCTGGAGGACTTCTACCTGTCTGCTTACAAGATGACAGAAGCCATGTGAAAAGACAGAGATTACCTATGCCAGAGGGCTTATAGAAAAATCTTAGTTTGGTTGGTCTTTTTAAGCCCTGGTTCTTGTATGCAGCGATGAATTAAGATAAAATGATGTGGGTGTTTCAGTAAAAAAAAAAAAATTTCTGAAGACAAAGTATTCTCTCTTGAAGACTGCCCAGCGATTTTTAATTGAAAAGTTTTATCTTTTTCAAAAACAGTAGGGAAATAACTTTGATTGACCTTTCTCATGAGGACATTATTAAAAATTCCTATCATCTGATGTTCCCTTTTTCCCCTATCTGCTTCTCACTGACCTTTATTGAATAATTCTGAATTAGATTTAAATTTCCTTCGGTCTTCGTGATATTTACTATTGAAATACCATTTGCTTTGTGGATCATTATTTAAGAGGTTCTTTTATGCACAGAGTGTTACTATAAATGAAGCACAGGTACTGCATGAAGTCTTCCTTTTTCTTCTCTTCTCTTTTTATCTTCTTAGCCACCATTTCCTTTCCACATATATACTCTAATTCTGAAATATACTGATCAGTATTATAAACAATTAGCATCTTAATATTTTTAGAATAAGTAATGATCTAATTATTTTAACAGACAACTCTCAGATAAGCTAATACTGATAGGATAAAATCAATTCAATGAACAAAAGCTTACATTAATGTTTTTTTTCAAATATCATTATTTTTCAGTACAATGCAATGTTTGGGCTCAGAATTTGCCACCCCAAAATGTGTCTCTTTGGCTTGATTATTTTTAAAGACGAAAGACTGAAAGAAACTTTGACCTTCCCCCCAGCTACCTAAAAGAATTTAAGATAGAAGACTTCCTCCTTTGTTTTTAGCTGAAAATGGTATTTAAGGTGGTGGCTTTGGCCGTTTTGGTAAGTTACCCCATCTTCCTGGGTTTCTCCCATCTATACATATTGTTAAACTTTGTTCAATTTTTCTCCTGTTAGTCTGTCTCATGTCAATTTAATTCTTAGCCCAGCCAGAAGGACCTAGAGGGTAGAGGAATGTGTCTTCCTCCCCTACAGCAATTTAACAAGGATATTTTGAACACCCATTGTTTGCAAGGCCCTGCGCTAGGTATAGGAGAGAGATAGAAAAAGGAGGCCAGTAAACAACTTCTACACTGGGAAAGTTTATGGCCTAGTACATTAGTGTATTAGTTAGGACATATAGTCTAGGTTGCTGCACAATCATATATGTGTTTCTCACTCATATAACAGTGAGATAGGCTGGTGGGCCAGTGTAGGTTGGCAGCTGTACTCCACTAGATCATCCAGGGCTCAGGGCTCTTTTCTCTTGCTTCTTCTCTCACCAACTATTGCCATTATCCACACAGCCAAACTTGGTTGACCAGCATAAAGTCCAAGTTCCAGACCAAAAGAAGGAGAAAAAAACTAAAAGGAAAATTGAAGCCTAATTTCTTAAGGGAAAGACCTATCTTTAAAAAAATTGACAAGGACTTTATAACACAACCACATCTAACTACAAAAGGGATGGGAAGTGATTCTGTCTGTGCAGCCATGTACTAAATTAAAACTTAGTACTAATAATGAAAGAAAGAAGGTAAGATTGGAAACTGGAGAATTATTGGCAGCACAAATGTCCTTTTATAGAAATAAAAACATTAACACATGTAAAGTGCTATAATAGAGAAGTGGGAATACAGGAGAATGAGACATTATTTTGGATGTGGGTAGTTGGGAATATTTCATGCATGGTCTTTGAACTGGTCTTAATGTGGACTTGATATATAGATGGAGGGAAGCAGCTTTCAAAGAGAAGGATCTGTATGGTCAGTGGTGTAGGTAGGAGAAGGTGTGGGAAATATTAGGGGAAAAGAGAGTCACCTAGTTTGTCAAGAAGTTGATTGAAGTTTCGAGATCTGACAGAGGGTTTGCACAGAATACAGAGATTTAGTGGGTTATTCTTCAGAGAATGAAAAGATAGTAAATATATATATATGCATAGAACCTTACTTTAAAGGTCTATTTTTGGTGTAATATGTCTAAAAAGGAAAATAATAGAACCATTTAAAATACCACAACAATATTCAAGGTGACAGGTAATTATGACCTGAACCAGTGATGTTAGAAAGCAGATTTAATGTTTTGATTTGTGCTTTTATTTTATTTTTCACTCCCTAATGCCAGGTTAAATAATTTCATGTAATCCTGGAAATGTCTATATCACTAACACTTTAAGTTATTAGTTAACAATATGGTTCTCTGATTCTTTTGTAGATGTTTAAAACAAAGCAAATTATGTTTCCTGATAAGGAAGATAACTACAAATAAGGAAGATAACCTACATTGCCTTATGGCAAATTTCTTATGTCAATATAATTTGCTTAAAGTGATTCATATATTTAATTTCCTGGCAATTCTTCCAAAATTATTATTGATGGTATTTGAGGTAGTCAGTCAGCAAATAATCAAAATAGATACTAATTTTAAACACATAACAAAGACCAGTGACTTGATTTCCAATTGCTATGTTTACCATATGGAAATTTATGATCAGAAAAGCATTCCAATTATTATATACTCCTAAAACGTTGACTCAGAATTCTTCCACAATTATAACTTTGAAAGTATCTATCGAATACTATTAGAAAAACAGTAGCTAAATCACTAATTTTTGTTTGTTTTTCTCTACATTTTTCAGGATAGGATATATACTCTTTCATTTGCCACTACTACCATGGGGGGATGGGTGGGGAAAAGCATGATATTGTTGAAAGAACTTTAAAGTGTTAATAATCCTGGATTCTAGTCCTAGTTTGGCTACTTTCAAGCTGTGTCTTTGTGTTCCAGTTATTTATTGTGTCATTACAAACCACCCCAAAACATAGTGACTTAAAATCAAAACAATAATTTGTCTTGTTCCTAAATCTACAGTTTGGGCTGGGCTTGGTGCAGGCAGCTCATCTCTATTCTATGATGTGTTGTCAGCTAGGATAGATCTACTATAGCTGAAGGATCTGGATGACGGTGGCTTGCAAATAATGCTAGCTATCACCTGGGAGCCTTAATTCTTGTTCATGTGGGTCTCTTCACTGATTGCTAGGAATATGTTCCAAGAGCAAATATTGTAAGATGCAGTGGAGGCTAATCTCTGAAGAGCTGGCCAGGAAACCGGAATAACATCACTTTTGCCAAAATCTATTGGTGCAAAGCAGTCTCAGAATGCACCGTCATTCAAAGAAGGGGGCATCTAGTGGTGTGCTGGTAAACCGTCTCTCAAAAAAAATCCCTCTGATTTGTAGCTGCAATATTGTGATTTATTATATCTATAGTAGTCATCTGAATGACCAAATACGTGTCCCAGTATTTGTGGTCTTCATCCACAGTTCTGGCTCCCAACTCTTAAAACCCTTTGAACTTCCTGTGATAAGAGTAATAAAGGTGTCTTTTGTTATGTTAATGAGGATACTTTTGGAAAGCCCTTAGGTAACTTAAGGCTAGGGGCTGGTTGCCAGGAGAACCAATCCTGTGATTCTCCGGCTGAAGCTTTCAGTTCCTTCCCCTCTACCCCTCCCACCTCTCAGGAGGCCAAAGGGGCTGGAGATTGGGTTGCCAGTGGCCAATGATTTAATCAATTATGCCAATATAATGAAGCCTCCATAAAAAACCAAAAGGACAGGGTTCTGAGAGCTTCTGGGTTGGTGAACACGTAGAGATCTGGGGAGACTGGCATGCTGGGGGAGGGCATGGGAGCTCTGCACCCTTCCCCCGTACCTTCGCCTGTACATCTCTTCCATTTCACTGTTCCTGATATATCCTTTCATAATAAGCCTAGTAAGTAAAATGTTTCTCTGAGTTCTGTGAGCTACTCCAGCAAATTAATCAAACCCAAGGAGGAGGTCATAAGAACCTCTGATTTATAGCTAGTTGGTCAGAAGCAGAGGCGACAACTTGTGAAGTGTGGACAGGTTGAGCAGTCTTGTAGGACTGAATGGCTCTGATGCTATCTCCAGGTAGATAGTATCAAAATTGAGTTGAATTCTCGGAAGCCCAGCTAGTGTTCAAGAATTGCTTGTTGGTGGGGGGCAACCTCCTCCCCCACATTGTAATTGGGTCCCAGAA
Organism: Equus caballus; assembly: GCF_041296265.1. NCBI lineage: Eukaryota > Metazoa > Chordata > Mammalia > Perissodactyla > Equidae > Equus > Equus caballus. The sequence goes on from NC_091700.1 coordinate 75,815,591, forward strand.
TCAAAAGAGTAGCATTTACTAATTTCTGTGGTATAAATATTCTCACTGTGGCAGAATTAGAGCTACCAACATTGTGTCACTAAACACAGAGTTGGAAAGAGTTGAAAAAAATCCATTCTTGTGTGCTGGTCCAAGCACACCACATTTACAAATACTTAAGCAAGTATTTTAAAAGTTTACTTTAATATATTTTATATGTGTGAATTTTAAACCCACCATGGCACAGCAACACTTTTGAAACAGGAATCTCATAAAATATTTCCAAAAAGTATAGAATCCTCAGATTTAACTCTGAGTGTTCAAGAAAAATCTGGTATGAATTACATTTCGTAAGTATATTCCTAACATTACTTACAGAGCCATTGATTTGAATAGAGATCTTTCTGTTATTACTAATTTCAATTGAATTTTTCACCTCAAAAAGTGTTTTATCAATTACTTCAAAACTAAAGACTAAGCTAAAATGCTAGTACTTGAAATCAGACTACCTTGCTTAGATTTTAAAGAATGAATTACTATGCTATTTTTTGTCATCCACCTGTTTATACAGCAAATGTTCTGTTATTTAATTTTTCTTTTTAAAGTGTAAGACTCTCTGTTATTTATAGAAGATAATATGACATTCACAGAAAAAACTCATTTTAATTTAGAGGTAAAAGTCTAAAAGTAAAGAAGAAACCATTATTGAGACAGTATTTTCTCTTATTGTATTGGTTTTTATATCAAATTATTTTCATTGCTAGAAAATTTATTTAGCAATACAGATTTTGTTCTATACATAATTTAGAAAATTGTAGCATCTATGTTAAATGGTGACTAAAAATATATTTTCTCCCCTACTTTTCAAAACTACTTTGAAATGACAAAACGTCATAAAACAATTAAAAACCGATGAAACTTATATCTGTATATCACCATGGACTGATGTCAAAAACACAATATGAATGACAAAAACATGCTTCACAATGATATAGAGTATATTTTTTCTGTACAAATTCATCAATATAGCATTTGCATATTATTATTAAAGTATATTTATTCATTCATCCAAAAACTAATTGTCTTGCCACATTATGGGCCAGGGACTGTCCCAGGATTTGGAGATTCAGACAAAACTGCTGCCTTCAGGGGGTTTACATTCTAGAGTAGGAGACAGTAAATCAGTGTTATTCATAATGTATATTGTACTTAATGGGTTGATAACTGTAATGGAGAAAACAAAGAAGGGAAGGTAGATAGGGAGGCAGTGTGTGGGGGGAGATGGAGAATATCCTTGCATGTAAATAGGGGGCCTCAATGGTCTGGCTCATTTGAATGAAGGCATGAGAAGGGTTAAAGGCTGAGCCATACAGATAACAGCAGGAAGAGTAGTACAGGCATTTGGCCTGAGGAGGGAATATGCCTGCTATGGTGGAGGAAGAGCAAAAGGGAAACAAGGAAGCTGTAGCTGAGAAAGTGAGCGACAAAGTAGCAGGAGATGTGGCCAAAGAGGTAACCGGAACAGAGGGTTGTCTTGGGCTTGGGTCTCAAGAGCAAACCCTGAGAGTACACATCCTCACAAGTAACTTATTATGGAAATACTCCCAGAAGAACCTGCTAAGAATGGTGCTATCAAGAAGGGAAGGTAAAGGAGCAAAGCAAGACTGTGATTTCAGACCCAGTCCTAGACTCAGTCTGATCCTGCAGGAGAGTTCTGGAGTACAAATTACTCCTCAGATCTGATCCCAGCTACAGGGTAGTTTCATGTCCCAGCACAACTTAGTCCTCAAGTCAAAGGCTGCTTGAGGGAATTTAAATTCCCAGGGACTATCAGCTTTCTGAGGGCAAAGTGGCTGCAGCTGCTCAGGGCAGGCCTTGGAAGAGATGTGCAGCCCTTTTTTATTAGAAGAGAGCAGGAGGGGCACAGAACCAAGGATCAGGTTTCTAGTGCATCTGAGCAAAACATCCAGAATGTACTTAAAGGGCTAAAGACTGAGTAGCACTTTGTCAACTTTGTAAAGCCTTCACCTTTTACTCTAATCAAGATGAGAAGCCACCGGAGGATTTTGAGTTGAAGTGATGTGATTTGGTCATTGTTCTAAAGAGAGGGAGTCAAGGGCAGGAGCAGAGAGAATAGTTAGGAAGTTTTGGCTATATTCCCTTTGACCTATTTTGGTGGCTAGGACCAGAGTGGTAACAGTGGAGGTAGTGAGAAATATTTGGACTTAGGTTAATTTTGAATGTAAAGCAAACAAGATTACTACATACACTTGTGGAGTACGACAAAGGTGGGAGGGAGAGAAGCCATTAGGGAGAATTCCAAGAGATTTGACCTGACCAACTAGAAATAAGGAATTTATAAAAATGAATATGGTATAACAGAGGAAGAATTTCTTTTTAGGGTAAGAGAGCAGATCAAGAGCTCAATTTTTGATATTTTAATTTAGAAATACCTACTAGACATTTAAGTGGTAATATCAAACAGGTCTTTAGAAAAGCGAGTCAAATTTGAGAGAGAGATTCTGACTGGAGATATAAATTTGTAACTCTTTGGGGTATGGAAATATACTTACAGCAAGAGACTTAATGAAATTCCTGAGAGAGCATATGTAAGCCAAAAACAAGATTTCAAGGATAGATATGTGGGTACTTCAAGATCTATACACAAAAAAATGAAGGGAACGAAACAAAGGAAATTAAGAAGTAGTGGTGAGTGAGATAGGCACCAACTCAAGGGAGATACTGGGAAGCCAAGGGAAGAAAGGGCCTCCAGAGGGAGCACGATCAATTGTGTCAGATGCTGCTGTGTTTCAGGATGAGAACTCAGATTTGACTGTTATATTCAGTAATTTAGAAAGCATTGGTGGTCTTGACACCTTGACTAAAGATATTTTGATGTAATGCTGATGGGAAAAGCCTGACTGGAGTGGTTTAAGAGAGGAAGGGAGAAAGGGAGATAAGGTCAGAGAGTGTGTATATGAATTATATAAAGCTATGAAGTTTTGCTGCATTGGAAGGGAGAGAAGCAGGGACAAACTAATGGAGAAATAAGATAGAAGTCTTATGTTTCTCATTTGTTTAATATGGCAAGAATGTAATTTTATACTGTAAGTATAGATTCAGTAACAAGGAAAAAACGATACAAGAGAGAAAGGGAGAAATGCTAGAACAGTGACTCGAAGCAGCTCTGAGGATATGGAATTGAATCCGGAAGTGAAAGTGTCGAATCCAGAAAGGAGTCTGGCAGTTTATTAGTATGAGAGCATATAGGGTATAGTGCATGGATGCAATTAGTGGGTAGATAAAATTATGGGAACCTGTAGATAGACTCTTCTGGATGCTTCTATTCTGTCAGTGAAATATAAAGCAGGGGTATTAGTTGAGTGTAATTATAGGCAGGAAATGTTGAGTGTTTGAAGTCAGAAAAAATATATAGTTATCTTTCAGACTGGGAGAATGGATGGGTTAGAGAAATATAACGTGATTGTGGAATAACATTGAAATCATTGATCATGAATTTAAATTGGAAGATTCAGCAAGGTTAGTTTTCCTTTAGCCATGTTTTGCAAGTTAGTGTTCTAGTTCCCAGCCAGGATTGTAGTTCGGCCAATTGAGTAGAAAAAAATAAGAGAGCTGCAAGGGAATGAGGGTGTTTGCAATGGACTGATTACAATGATTGATCATAGAATTTAATCAGGTTTTGGGGGAAAAAGAAGATATAAGGGTATTGTGAGACAGTAAAAAGATGAAATCATTAATTGCTTGCAGATTATGGTGGGTTAGAAGGATTGTTGTAATTGGAGTAATACAGTTAGTGAGCTGGAAAATAGAAAGTGTTAATCAAATAGTGCCATACTCAAAATTGAGATTAGTTTAAGGAGGAGGTGGCTGTTATTGATTATGAAAAGATCTAGAGAATAAACCTGAGCTTGAGTGTCTGAAATATAGTGGAGTACAAGATAATTTGACACGTGAACAGATCAAGAAAGTGAGAGGCATTATATATGTAAGTGCCAAGACAGCAAAAACTATGTCAGTTTTATATACTGCTGGATTCCTAATGCCTAAATCATTGTCAACCACATGTTAGGCTCTAGAGAAATACTTACTAAATAAATGTAATGAATGATACGAGATGTTAACATGCCGACTTTAAGTATATTTAATGACTTTGTGTTTGATTCTATAAATGGTGTCTTAGTCTATTCAGGCTGCTGTAACAGAATACCACAGACTGCTTGGTCTATAAACAACAAAAATGTATTTCTCACAGTTCTGGAGGCTGGAAGTCTGAGATCAAGGTTCCAGCACGGTTGGGTGAGGGCCTCCTTCAGAGTCTCAGACTCCTTGTATTCTCATGTGGTGGAAGCGGCAAAGGAGCTCTCTCAGGCCTCTTTTATAAGGGCGTTAATCTCATTTATGAGGGCTCCATCCTCATGACTTAATCACCTCCCCAAAGCTTGACCTCCTAATTCCATCACATTGGGCGTAGGATTTCAACATATGAATTCTGGGGGGACACAAGCACTGAGATCACAGCAAGTTGTAGGCAAAGGAATAAAACTGGGATGTTAACTTTATCAGTGATATTTCCTTACTCATATCATAGAAAAAAGCAAATATACTATTTTGTTGTTGTTTGAGATGTGTGTATGTGATGTTGTTCTCTGAACGTTTTCATATATTTGCATTTCAAAAAAATGGAAATTAAAAACCACAAAGGAAATAGAATGCAACATTATAAAACAGTCATCATTGAATTCTGCACATACATGTGGTACAGAACCATATTTCTATAATAAAAATAATTCTGGTTTTTATAAAATAAAGCATAGATTAGATTGATGGTAAAATTTAGCAATGAAAATTTTCAAACTAAAGACTGAAAGAATTAGCATCCAAACAGAGAACTTTTCACAGAGTAACATCAAAGACTGAGGGAACAGGCACTGTAAGAACCACTGCATTAATTAGCCAGTAGATTAATTACTAAAAGGGAAGTTTCATTATCAAAATGTAGGAGAAAAATCTGAAGAGATACAAAAGAAGATAAATTGAAAAGGACTTTAACGATCAACTGAAGAAACTAAAATTAAACCCATTCTGGAAAGAACTCTGCTAAAACACCAAACAATAGGTTACTTACATATTATTTTAAAATTTCTAAGATGGAAGGGTTTTACCCCACTTTGGAAGGAGGGGTAAATCAAAAACTTTTTAAACTAATTCTGTAATACTGGAATTAGAATTACACTCAAACCAGACAAGTATAACAAAAAGAAAGGAAAAAGAAGAACTTTAAAAAAATGTTACTCTTGTATGTGAAAACATGCATTTTTATCTCACAAATTCAATATCATTAAATAAAATCTGGCTTTCACCAGGGGACACAGCAATGATTTCAAATAACTGCAAATTGAGTCTACTATATGACCCCTTTGAGCTACTCATGCTAATAAATAAGGGGGTCCCTGTACTGGCTAGGGTGATTTATCCTGACTATAAAAGAGAAATTGTGAAGCTACTAGAAAATAGGATGTAAGGAGGAGAATGTTGGGCTTTTGGGGGCTCCTATGTGTATTCCAACATCCTTTGATTAATGTTCATGGGAAAATCACATCAATCCAATACAGTCAGGCTGTCTAACAACACAGACACTTTAGAAACAAAGGTCTTGCTCACCAGGCAAGAAAGCATAACTGGCTGAGGCAACTGGCTGAGCACAAAGGGAATATAGAATGGTAGTGGGAAAAGGTGGCGAAAGATACCAATTATGAACTCATGACTAATTGCTGAATTGAGGTTCTAAATAGTTATGAGTGTTTCATCCTTGTTTCAATAGGGGATGTATTTGTGAGTAGGTTAAGCATTTTTCTTTCCCCTCTCTCATTCTCTTATCAACAAACGAAAAATGGTGTTATAGTAGCTAGTCTTTAATCACAATATTTAAGTTATGGAACTTTAAAGAGAAAGTGTGACTCATCCTGAACAGAAATGAGTATCAAACAAAGATGAAATAAAGACTTTATAAATTTGTTTAGAAAGATGGTTAGTGTGTTTTCAGTTGTACAAGGAACAGTTGACTCATCTGAGGAGGAAGCATGATTTTGGAACTTATCTGTGGTTAAGAAGGCGGCATGTGGATTCCAAGATGGCAACAGATGAACTTTGATAGCTTTCTACTGTATCAACTTAGCTGAGCTGAAACAATGTTTCCCAGAATTTCTTTCCTTCTATGTTCTGGGCTAGGGTTGGCCCGAACAGAAAATTATGTATAAGATTTAGAAGACAGGAGGGAACAACAGCTAGATCGAGGATCTGGGCGTCAGTGTAGGATCAGATACAATTACAGCTCATCCATCATGTCTCTAATCTGCCGACTCACCTTGCTGGCGTGAAGCAGTAACTGGGCTTCGACACCTGGGCTCCACCACCTGATAGATCTCCTTCAGCTCCTTTGACTCCTGAGCAAGGTATGTCTTTATGCCCTTGACAAATAGCACCAGTCTCTTCAGCAAATCATCTGTATCATTGAAGCTGGTCAGTTGGAGGTATTGGGAGACTATGCAATTTCCAGTTCTTCCTTGTGGGTTCCAATTCATCCTCACAAATTCCAGTTTGCCGTTGCTCTCCCTTACTCTATCTATTTCCTTATGTACTGAATGTCCTCTTTAATTTAGGCCGGGCACCAGACACAGAAGCAACAGCTGGAAATGAACTGTTTAACCACTCCCACAACTGCATAAACAAATCCTTATAATAAATAATTTGTTATATACCATTCTTAGTGGCTCATCTCTAACTGATGTTTGACCGATACAAATACATACAAATTGAGCAGGGTTTCTCAAACTTCTCTTTTCCTGGGAATCTCTTCGGTTTAAATACGTAGTTAAGGGATTGGCTCAGTGGCACAGTGGTTAGCATGCTCCAATTTGGCAGCCCAGTGTTTGCCAGTTCAGTTCCTGGGCACTGAAGTACACACTGGTCATGAAGCCATGCTGTGGCAGATTCCCACATAGAAGAACTAAGAAGGACTTACAATTACCATATACAAACATGTAATAGGGCTTTGGGAAGAAAAAGAAAAAGAAGAAAGAAGGAAGATTGGCAACAGATGTTAGCTCAGGGCCAATCTTCCTAAAAAAAATTCTGCATAAATATGTAATTAATTTAAAGAATTTTTCTAGGAATTTTCCATATTGTTTAGTCATTTTAACATAATATGTAATGAGAAAATAGTTTTAGCAAAGTATTTTATTTTAGAGTAATGAATATTTTCCCCATTTAACAGAGGTTATGATGTTTAATTTATTTTATATTATATAAGAAAAAAAATTGATCCACAGATTTGAAAATGTCATATCATAGTAGGTTTGGAAAGCTTTTGGTATTTACGCACTAATTTATAGATTGAAATTTACCCAACAGTTTAAGATAACTAAGAATGATAAAATTTCTGTTCATGATCAGTTGGCAATTCTATCTTTATAATTATTTGATTTAAATCATTACTTCTTTTTTCAAAAACGCAGACATTTTATTTCCCCTGCAGGGAAAGATTCACCCTGAGTTAACATCTGTTGCCAATCTTCCTCTTTTTTTTTTTCCCCTCTCCAAAGCCCCAGTGCATGGTTGTGTATCCTAGTTGCAAGTCTGTCTGGTCCTTCTATGTGAGCTGCCATCATAGTAACGCAGCTGACAGACAGGTGGTATGGTTCCACAACTGGGAACTGAACCTGGGCTGCTGAACGAAGCAGTAAGAACTTTAGCCACTAGACCACCAGGGCTGGCTCAAATTATTGTTTCTTAAAGGCTTCACTTATATCCTTTTAAATCAAATCTTTGTTTAATAATATGTTATAAACATATGTTATAATAATATGTTTAATAAACATATGTTGTTTGAATGGTAAAAAATCTTGCAGCCCTTGGTATTTTCTGGTAGCTTGAGTTGTATGACTTCTAAATAGCAGACATTTTGTTTTCAGGTTTTTTAAAATTAGCAGATACCCAAAGTACTCTTTTTGCAGGGTTTACACAGGCCTCTGTCTACTGTTTTGCTATAATCTTTATACATCCTGTGTGCTGAGCTGGTAAAATACATTGTAAATCACATATTTAATATTTTATCTGCGTTTACAAGCACAAGGTGCAAAAATATATATGATAGTCTCATTGATAACTGTAAGGTGAATTAACATTCAGTGATAATGCCTACTTTTTTTTTTTTTTAAAGATTGGCACCTGAGCTAACATCTGTTACCAATCTTTTTTTTTTCTTCTTCTTCTTCTTCTCCCCAAAGCCCTACAGTACGTAGTTGTATATTCTAGTTGTAAGTCCTTCTAGTTCTGCTATGTGGGACGCTGCCTCAGCATGGCTTGATGAGTGGTGCCATGTCCGCTCCCAGGATCCAAACTGGCGAACCCTAGGCCGCAGAAGCAGAGCGTGCAAACTTAACCACTCAGCCATGGGGCCGGCCCCTAATGTCTAACTAAACTTTTTGACTCTAATATAAAGAAGATCATAGCTCCCCTTCACTTTTGTCTTAATTTAAAAGTAGCTTGTTTAAATTTCCACATATACTTAGAGTTAATATGATCTTGTTTCCTGTTATGTAGTTTTATTTCAATCTTAGTATTTTTTATGCTTTAGTCTTTAACTAATGATGTCTGTGACTAAGAGTAAAGCCAAAATAAAATCGAAAACTTTCAAAGTATTTACAAATAAAATGGGATGATGTCTAAGATTTGCTTCAAAATAATATGAGAGAAGAAGAAAGGAGTACAGGTGAAACAATATTGGTCAAGTTTTAATAAATGATGAAACTTCTTCATGAGGTCACTCACGGCAGGCCCTTATATAGCTTCAGAATGGAGGCTGGTTACCAGAGAGAGCAAGGACGTGATTCATGGGTTGGACTTTTGAACTAGCCCAACTTCGGGGGAGGGGAGGGTGGCTGGAGTTCAAGTTCAAATCCATAGCTAGTGATTTAATCAATCATGCCTATAGAACTAACTCTCAACAATTTTCTGTACACCTAAGCCTAGTGCAGCTTCCTGATTAGTGAACACATTAATGTGTCAGGAGGGTGACGCTCCCTGATTCCGTGAGGAGGAGGCACGGAAACTCTACGTAGGCACAGAAACCCTCCCTAAATACACTGTGTGTGGATTCTATGTAATAAAACTGTAATTATAAGTATAGCACTTTCCAGTGTTCTGTGAACCATTCTAGCAAATTATCACACACGAGGGGATCAATCATGGGAACCCCCAAATTTGTAGCCAGTTGGTCAGAAGTGGGATAGCCTAGGACACCCTGAAGACTTGCAGCTGGCATCTGGAATGAGAATAGTCTCGTGGAAGACTTCGCCCTTAGAGTCAGAATTGAGTTGCAGTACACCTAGTTGGTGTCAGACCGCTTGGAATAAACATAATAATTGCCTTTTGAATAAGGTTTACATTTCTTTTAATATAAATTATTTTTTTCCATATAGCCTTTTGTTTTTCCAACATCTGTTCTTACCCTCTAATTCATGTCAGTGTTGTAGAAATACCAAAATGATTATATTTCCCTAAACATATGATGCTTACCCTCCTGCCAGTGCTTGTGGCACCCCCTTTGTCTAGAATTTCCTTCGTATAGCATGTAGATATTATCTATTAGGGCTGATTGATTCTTTTATACTCAGCTTCATAATCACATCTCCAGGGTGCTTTCCCAACGACCATCTACCAATCCTTTCCCACCTCAGTACCCACAACCACTGCCAAGAATATTGGAGTTTGGTACCTCTTTTTAGTATTTTTATCAAATCTTATGTGTATCTCTATTATTGTACTTGTACATCATTTCATAATGCGAATGTAACTGGTTTCCACAGGGTGCCGTTAGCTCCTCAAGAATATTATTTTATCTTTCTATTTCTGTATCCCTAGAACCGAGCTCAATGGTTCCAGCAATGTGTGTGCAATAAACATTCGTTGTGGGAATTATTTGAATGCAGGGAATGCATCTGTATATGTCTTTCATAATGTGATTTTCTTGTCCTCTAGATCAGGGTTTACAATATTATGTTTGATTTATTCTAAGGAAGTAAGTGATTTGTTTTTTATACTTAAATAAGTGAGTTTAGGTATGAGCAGCCTGAGACACTGGTAAATTGAAATGCCCTAGTAAGTTATTTTTGTAGGGTAATTAACTTTAAATAAACAAGGCTTTTCTGTTAGACAAGATGCATTGTTTGCTTGCTTTTTGTTACTTCTGTAAATTTCCTTCCTGTTCAAATCAATCTATTCCAATTGCTTTATGCACAAATGAACACAATTGTGTTTTTCCCCTAAATTTGAAATGTCCTTATACATTTTTATAAATATTTTTTAATTACATTGTAATTTGGATACCTGAGGTCTAAACAATGACAAATATATTAATCAATTTTGACAATGCTTATTACTAAGTTTAGATATTTATTTAAAGGATAGAACACTGTAGTTACTCTTTTTATAGATTAAGCTTGGTGGTTATACAAATGTCATATTTATCACTCAAGGTTATCAAATATCATATTTATCACTCAAGGTTATCAACTATTGAGTAGTGAAATCCTTAATCATTCTAGTAGAGTGCATCTTCATTACCCTGATTTGATTACTTTTTTTTCCTCTACAGTGTATGCAGAGCAGATTAGTTTGGGTAAAATACACAGTAAGACTGTGTCTCCATAATGTCACTCATTTGGATGACGGGTGAAAATTTCAATTACTCTAAATGCATGACCTCTGTGCAATTAGAAAACTGAAGCCAGAAATTTGCTTCTATTTTTTTCCCTTAAAACTGCAGCTGAAATTATGTAGGCCCCACTGGACTCCCACTGTAAGATAGTTGAGTAATAGTCAGAATCTGCTAGGAGAAAAATTTCATAAGAACTGGAATATAAGTACGTTTGTCATCAAAAATATTTCAAATCTTGAATACAGAGAATGGAAAATACATTTATATCTATATATACCATTTTATTTTCTCCCAAGCTATTTTTCAAAATTATGTAGACATGGGTTGAATTTGTTTACACTTGGAATTCTCCCTTCCATCCAGGTTACTGTGTCCACTTGAATTATATTATGGTTGAAAAGTTAAAATAATATATAATTTCTATCTTTAAAGAGTTGTACATTACCTTTAGAAAGGAAGTAAAAGTAAAATCTTTCAGCAGCAGCAGAATGCATGCCCTGCTTAGGACCCTACATGAATGCTATCACTCAATGGTTTTTCTGAATGAATAAACATATATGTGGGATGAGAATCAAGTCATATTACTGAACATTCCCTGGAAATTAGAACCAGATCCATTCCATTTTCCATTTCCACATAACGTCATTCTAGATTTAAATGTTTCCATATTTATAGTAATCTATTTTTTCTACTATAGAAAATTCCATCTCATTTCTCTGACTTTAAAGTTCCAACCATCCTTAAATATTGAGCTCAAGTCACATTTTCTCATTGATACCTCTGGCTTAAAATTAATTTCCCTTTTCTTTAGTGCTAGTGCATGGCATATCACAATTAGTACTTTATTGCCCTCTAACTTTACGTAAACCGTGCCCGTATAGTTACATTAAAAACTCTTTCAGATGACTAATAAGGTCTTATTTTTCTGTTCTATTTCCCCTTTCAAAACACAACCCAACAAATATATAACAAACACTGAGTGGGCATATTATATGACTGACTGACAATAGAATGACTAAACTTTCTACTCAATGTGACCTTTTCTAAGAAACCTTCCAAAGTGGAAAGAGGATCATGGGCGAAAATATTTCAACAGTATCTTCACTTGTGGGTTTAGGTTCATTCATTCATATTTAAGTGAAACACTCGCATATATGTGATCATATCAATTTAATATGGAGAGAGACAAACAATATGAATATTGCTACCATAAAATGTGTTAGCTCTGGAACCAATATGCCCTTGATTCTTAGCTCTATCATATATCAGCTCTTTTATCTTGGACAAATTACCTAACTTTTGTGTCTTATATCTTCATCCATAAAATGATGATAATTTTTAACCACTTCATACTTTCTTTTTACTGGTGGAAAATAAATGGGGAATAAATGTGAAATAGACAGAAATTAAATATTCAAATATTTTATAAATGTTGACTAATATGTATACATATAAAATAGTGCAATATAGGGTAAGTCATATACATACAGTTCATAACTTACTCTATCTTGTCATCACCATAATATCATGACATTCTTTCAGGACTAGTTGAGAAGTTGTTTGGGGGATTCAGTTAGAGAAGATACCAAGTCAACCTCTAGGAAGGAACTCACTCTCAAAGAAAAGTAGTTACAGTGTTTAGTATGAGCCAGTAAAAATCCTCAAGGTCAGGAAAAGGAAAGTTTGGGTACCAAAGAGCATGTGTCATTTAGATCACCTTCTGACTCAGCCTGCAGGGAGTTATGCCCGAGTCCTAGGGAGAAAATGTCACTGAATTATATGTGTGACATTTAGAGGAAAAGGTGACATGGTCTTGGAGCCTCCCTAAGGGATCATAAGGAAGACTATTGTTGGCAAGTGATGACAAAGACACAACAACTTAAGACACATCCAGAATGAGGAACAGCTGGCAAGGCTATTCATTTCTGAGGTACTAGTTCAAGAAGCAGCTGAGAAATATGGCTTTTGTGTGGTTTAGAGGTTTTTGTGGTTTGGGGGTGATTTCCTAGCATCTTTGGTGGTGCCTGCAGCATCCTGGCATAAGTCGCAGGAGTTATTCCTGCCAAGAAACAAATGGAGAAGAGACAAGGTGGATACCACACAGCAATTCACTAAATACTATATGATGTGCCTAAAATTTTTAAATAGCAGAATAGAAATAAAGCATAGACTTTCCTACTGATTCAGTGCTCTTTGTACCTTGCTACCATCTTTACCTAAATTTTCATATCTTGCTGATTATCAAAGTCACTTAGAAGATGTTTTAAAAATCTGCCATGTTGAGTCATTGAAAATTTCATTCAATATGTTGATGGCAGGTCCAAAAAGCCCTAGCGCAAATCTTATTCTTGAGTCTGAGACAGTCATCTTTGGAAGCCACTGACCTAGACTATAAAGAGTTCCTTTTTTTTTTTGAAAGTTCTATTATTCATTCAGTTTTGGAATTAGCTAGCCTAGGGAAGCATCCTACTTCAGCAATGTACTTAGCTGTCTGGTCTGGGACCACTTTTCAGAACCTCATGATACTCTTCTTTGATGAGACCTATTCAGCAGCTGTGTTGTGAAGACTATAGATAACGTGATACGGCATGCCATAGGTACTCAGAAAATGACATCTTTTATGAGGTCAATAAGAGTCTAATAAAAATTACCCCAGCATGTTATGAATGTTAATTTAAAAGTCTTTTTAAATCAATTAAGGTATTAGTTATCATGTATGGTACATTTAAAAATCACTTGTCTTCTTAAAATATTTTTTATATAATTAGGATAGGCACATACCATTGGAACCCACAACAAATTATAACAATTCTAAAAATATGAACATTAAAATTAATGAAATTTTACTGACTGAAATTCTATTCTGTGTTGCAAGAATAAATTATTAAATAAATAAGACACTTTTCAGAGGTAAACTACTTAGTTTGTTGAATTACATACCAAGTAAGTATTACTATTTACTATTTTAGCTCTAAGAATAGTCTATCTAGTGATTTTTACAATTACTTGATTGTTCTGTTTGGTTTGTTAGTTATAATAGTTTCTATTGCTACTTAGAAAATTAAATCCAAATATTTTCAGGAACAGATATGCTAAATCTTTGAGTTGTTCAAATAATTTTCCGAGTCTTTAGGATTTTTTTTTTTTTTTTTTTTTTTTTGGTGAGGAAGATTGGCCCTGAGCTAACCTCTCTGAACAATCTTCCTCTTTTTGCTTGAGGAAGATTGTCAGTGAACTAACATCTGTGACAATCTTCCTAGTTTGTATGCGTTCTATTTTGTATGTGGGACACCACCACAGCATGGCTTGAGGAGTGGTGTATAGGTCCCTGTCTGGGATCCAAACTCACGAATCCCAGGCCACTGAAGCAGAGTATGTGAACTTAACCACTGTGCCCCTGGGCTGGCCCCAGTCTTTACTATTTAATTCTCAGTTGGCAAAGTATTATTTACTTTATGTCTTATTATTTCTATGTTGTATAAATTAGTCCAAAATATAGCAACTTTACCATTTACCTTTTAAAATATTCTAATATGTGAAATAGAGAATATATATTTGAAATTCAGAGGTTAATTATATGAAAAAGTTTATGTATAACATGATACCTTATCCAGTTCTACATCTTCCTGTAAACCAACATAAAGATGAAAATAGTAAACATAATATTGGAGTTTTCTGTTCTTTTTTGCAGGCATTTATAGAAATCTGTGCAATGACTTGAATACTGTTCCTATACACACACACATATGTAAACATTCTCTACTGAGGGTATAAATAGATTCAAGTGCATCGACATTGTAATATTTATACCATATATAAATATAAATACCATTTATAGAGATTGTTACCAGATGGCATTTTTTATAAATATGTATTATATATAAGCATATATATTTTAATACAGAAACTAGTGAATATAAAACCAATGACATATGCATGTCAGTGTTATTTTTGAAGATACAAATAAACATTTTTATTTCTTCCAAAACTTAGGTAAGAGTTTAAATTCAAGAAAAAATTCTTTATTCTTTTTAAAGAGATTTTACACTCTTTCAATTCTTTGTGGACCTAATTTATAATGTTCTTGGCCAAGATTTAAAATGTAATCAGTGTTAGTATTCAGCAGGATTCTGAGAATCAGCAAATATTGTCCTAATATTGCATCAAACTTTAGAAATCTATTCTATTACAAAGACTCCTAAATATATTTGAGAGCTGTCATTAAATTTCTATTGTATCAAATAGGATAAAAAAAAGTAAATGGAATTACAACAGATATACTGCATCTGCTTGATATTCAAACTATGTAAGCGTAAAAACATGTTCTGATCATGAGTGGAAACCCAGGAGAAAGAAGACAAGATATAATCCTTGTATTCTAGGTTCTTTCAGTCAAATGGAGAAGCTAGTACCTAATTTAAGAGAAAGCAGACTAAATTCTTATTGTATTGTACCACATGTACAAAAGAATTCAAATTGATTAAAAGAAGATGGAATTATTCATTTGGGTAAGGAAGTAGAAGAAACGTTGATAAAGAGATTTGGGTTCAACCCTAGAAAATACAGGTTTCCACAGAGAAAGAAGGCGAGAAGTAAAGGAAAGAGTTTCAGAAAGGGCACAAATGTATGCCCGTCTTCTCAGAGAATGGCAAATTGGTATATGGCTGAAGTACAGGATGGGTTTGGGGATAAAAATAAAGAAAGATGGAAAGATGCAGTGATGTATTCCAGAAGGCCTTGTTTGTAAATTTAAGGAGTTTTGTTTTTAACACTTGCCAAACAGTTGTGAAAAAAATAATGGTTTAATGTGAACTGTGTATTAGGATAACAACTAGCCATAGTATGAAGAATACATAAATAAAGAGATTAGGTTTTGAGTGAACAATTAGATCACTACTAGGCAAGAGTTTATGAAATCTTGAATGGGCAATCGAGTGTGGTGGAAATAAAGGAATAAGGAAATATGACAAAATAATTTAGTGCGTTCTTTAAGGTGAGGGTTAAAGGAGACAGAGGTGACTTTGAGAGTTCTAGTAATAGTGATTGAGAGGATATGACAACTCAAAATAAAACACTACCTTAAAAAACATCTATTTAAGAATTTTACAAAATTATGTGGTTTTCTAAAAACTACCAAAAATTGCTATAGTATTTGATTTTATATGTTTTCTTTAAAAAATCAAAACCTGTAAAAATTTTAACATATTAGAGCTCTAAGCACAATAAAGAGTGATTTTATTTAAAGAAAGAAATTTCTATGTAACAATGCACAGAATACCACCATCACTGTTAAATCTGTTAAATATGATTGTGACAGCTCCCTATGATAAAAATTATTAATTCTCAGAGGTATTGTTAAATGACAATTCAGTTTGTTATGTTTAGAAAGTTTCTCATCCTGGTATTTATTAAGTGTTTATTTTTTCAGACCATTGCTCCCTAATAGAAAATAAGGAGTTGCATGTGATATTTATTGTGAGTTTTTAAAATTATTTCAAAAGTAGGAAGTTACTCATTATAGAGTAGATGCAAACAAGTAAAATGGCACTTCCTCTGTTTGCATAACGATATACGAAAATAAGAGTAAATCACAGAAAATCCCCAACTTCAATTGTACTTAATCTCTTCACTCTTCCTATACTAAGAATTTAACCAAACAACTTAATCTTAGCTAAAATTTCTATGCTTCATTATGCTCTCTGATACAGATAACCAGCGAGATATCAACTGGCTAAACTCTTGCAAGGTAAGATTAAAAAGAAGTGAAGAAGGAGCTGCTCAATCAAAACTAATTTATAAACTCAAGGATGACAGGTTTATGGAGTCATTGAGCTGTTTACTAATTCCTAACATGATAGTCATTTCAGGATATGGAGTGCTTAAAATAAACAAAGACTGGATTTTTATGGCTCTATTATTTAATCATTTACTTTTTTTAAAGATTGGCACTTGAGCTAACAACTGTTGCCAATCTTTTTTTTTTTTTTCCTGCTTTTTCTCCCCAATCCCCCCAGTACATAGTTGCATATTTAGTTGTGGGTCCTTCTAGTTGTGGCATGTGGGATGCCGCTTTAGCATGGCCTGACAAGAGGTGCCACATCCGCGCCCAGGATCCGAGCCAGCGAAACCCCAGGCCACAGAAGCAGAGCCCGCGAATTTAACCGCTCGGCCACAGGGCGAGCCCCTATTTTTTTTGACTTTGGATATTGACCTCTTTCTCTGTATGTCTTACAGGCTTTATGACATAAGGACATTGAACCTGAAAGCAATGAGTAAAATGTGAGTTTATATGCTTATGTTAGCCTTGAAAATTATTAATGACAACAATTAGAGAAAAGTAACAAAAAACAATGAACTTTATAAAGTAAACTTAGTTTTCCCAAAAAAAAATGCTATTATTCTTCATTAACCTAAAAGCCCTTTGAAAATATGAACTTTTGAAACATACCCTAAACATTAGTATTGATTGATGGAGTTACAGTCCAGTGCCTTTGTAGTTTTCTGGTTTTAGCTAACCTGTTCTGCACTTTAGTAGGCTTAGATTTAAAACCTGGAATAAGAAAAGAAATTGAATTAATAGACTAAATTCAATGGATTAAAAAAGCTTCAGGTGGGAAAAATTCACATGTGGATCCAACTTGAAAGGGATGGCGCTATAATAATAGCTGATGTTTGCTAAGAGCCATCATACGCTCAGTGATGTTTTTGTAGTTAGTGCTGTGGAGTCAATTCCAATTCCTAGCAACTCTGTGTACATCAGAGCAGGACCCTGCCTGGTGTTTTTGCAGGATCCTCTCACCTTCGGCCGCTGTCTCAGACAATGCTCCGTTGCTATTTACAGGGTTTTCATGGCTAAGTTTTTCAGAAGTTGGGTCCAGGTCCTTCTTCCTAGTCTGTCTTAGTCTGGAAGCTCCACTGAAACCTGTCTACCATGGGTGACCCTGCAAGTATTTGAAATATGGGTGGTGTAGCTTTCAGCATCACAGCAACATGCAGCCGGCACAGTATGACAACTGACAGATGGTCCAGCACAGTACCAGAATCTTAAAATATCTTTTAATTCTCACAATTTTCCAATAGATGCTATTATTAACAATTTCTGTTTAGAGATGAGGAAGCTGAGACCCAGCAAACTCAGTTAATTAAAAGTTACCCATTTAGGGCATGGAAGGTCCAGGGTTCTAACATGGAAATGAAATGCTTTCATCTTTGTGCTCTGCTACTCCTCAAACAGATGGTTCCATGTAGAATCTTGGTTTTATGTGCGTTTAAGTCTGTTTTCATCTATAACTCCAAGATTTTTATTCTGACAGGTGGGTCGTCTGTTGACTATGCCCAGCTTTTCCTTCTATTTTTGAGTCTCAGCTAATTATTCAAGCGTAATAATATCACTTTTACATGACTAGGATTAAATTTAGAATCAGTGCCCCCACATTCAAATTAATCAGTTATCAAAGTAAGATCTTTCCCTATTGCCTTTCTGTTTAATCCTAACAAAAATCAAAATGAATAGCACAATTCCTACCCTATTAACTATAATCTGAGTCTTTGAGAATTTTGCATTTTAACGTCTTCATAGCTTTATTTTCTTAACCACAGATTTCGATTTTTAAAAGTTGGTTTGAACTAGGTTTCCAATACAACTGTACGATTATATTTCAGTATGTGTTCTTTCCTGGGTGTCCATTCTTGACTGTCATGAGTATTGGCTTGCATGATTTAAAAACATTTAATATTAATTACAGCCCTGAAAGTTAGCTGTGCATGCTAAAATATGGCTACTTACAACTTCGTAGAGATTTTCAAGCACCTACTTTGCTCTTATCTGACTCTTTGATTTATCTTTGATGCATTCCATTTGATGCATTTATATAAAATTTAGAGATTGATTTATCTATTAAATTTCTGAAGGAGCTAAAAGCAGCTCATCATTTTTCTTCTGCCTAAAAGTGTTAGATCTACATTAAGATCATTTTCCATTTCTCTTGGGCCTTTTTAAAATTGTGTTCTAAGGTGAGAACAATGAATTACCTGACAGAAAAAGGTTCTACCTGGACTGCCAACCTTCCAGTGCATGATGAAAGGATCTTATGTAGTTTTTATGCAGCCCATAATGGCTGCTGGCAGCAACTGTGACAGACAAGGGCCAGGCATCACCTTTTTTTCACAGATCACACAAAACAGCTGGTGAATCAGGGAAAAGGATAAAGTGAAGGATGAGAACTCCAACTCTCACTTCATTTAGAAGGGATATGGCTTACATTTGTTTTTCCACCTTTGAAAAAAAAGTTGCAGGATTGCAATAAACAAAACCTGTGAAATGGTTCGAAGATTACTCAAACCAGTAAGAACTGTGTTGCAAAATTAAGAATCTTACTGTATACAATGGGGTTAGGATGAATCTTGAAAACATGAGGCTGAGTGAAAGAAACCAGATGAAAGGTCGCATATTATATGATTCCATTTATATGAAATGCCCACAATAGGCAAATCAATAAAGACAGAAAGTAGATTAGTCATTGCCCGGAATTTGCAGGGAGGCACTAGGAAAAGGCTGCCAATAAATACAGGTTTCTTTCTGGGGTGATGAAAATTTTCTAGAATTAAATATTGGTGGTGGTTGTACAGCTTTAATAAAACCAAATGAATTGGACACTTTAAAAGACTGAATGTTACAGTATGAGAATTACATGTTTTTCCTTACAAAACAGTCTCAACACATTTTAAAGATGTTAGAAGCTAAAAAATCTGGATGAAAGAAAATATAAATTTGACCAAATGGTGGGTAGTCTGAGTTTTTAATAAGAGCACATATGCTGAAGTTAATTATTTTCAGACACTTGAAATATCCTTAAAGTAGAATGTAAAATAAAATGTTTTAGACAGCAGGCAAATCATGAAGTCTTAGAGTTTTCAAATATATTTCTTTTTATAGTGAGTATGAGATTTGAAATCCAGGAGTCCCGAAGCTCTTAGCCTAGAAGTGCCAAAGAATTCACCTTCACGAAACACATGTACAAAATAGCCAGCAAGAGATTAAACATAGAAAAGCAAAGTAGACCAGGGTCAAATGTTAGTATTGCTATTATTTAGTCCAATTTTACTTCCTCATATGAAGATATACTTCAGCATCTTCATATTAATTCTGAAGGAGAAAATTCTACGACTGAAAGAATTTAGCTTTCTTTTCTCTCTCTATCTCTCTCCCTCTCTCTCCCCCTCTCTCTCGTTTGGAGATGTGTAGTCTAAAAAGCTTTGTTTTAATCAAATGGCATTAAAATTGCTTTTTACAAAACAAAACCATTACATTTATATGCTAATATTATAGCAGCATCAATGTGCTGTGGTTAAAATATAACACTTATTGAAAAGCAATTGTGTTTATGGCTTATTCAAAACTTAATTTTCCCCCCACACACATACAAATGCCACTGAATGCACA
Organism: Equus caballus; assembly: GCF_041296265.1. NCBI lineage: Eukaryota > Metazoa > Chordata > Mammalia > Perissodactyla > Equidae > Equus > Equus caballus. The sequence continues at coordinate 75,835,750 of NC_091700.1, forward strand.
ATAAAAATTTGGCAATATAGGGACTCTGGCTAAAAGTGTATGTTACTCATACAAATTCCTACATTATGTATTTCTCAGCAGAAAAGAAAAATTTAGACAAAGCATCTTGGTTTTTGCACTGCAACGTACATGAGTTGAATTGTACCTGAAAAGAAATGTTTTACATTTTGATTTGCAATTATTTCTTTTTATTTGCTTAACTATCGCTTTAACAGCTTAATGTGGAAATATGATTCAGTATCATGAAGTTACTTTAAAACTAATAATGAAAGAACAAAAGGGGTAAACATTAAAGGAGAGTAACAGAAAGAATAAGACTATGTTTACCTTGAAAATATGGACATAGTTTTAGGTACCGCTTACTGAGCATCTATTACAAACCAAGTTCTGCTCATTCATGATATCAAGTAATTCTCTCATTATACCCACAACTCATCACCAACAAAAATCAACAAAAACTGAGCTATAAAGCAATTAAACTTTCCCAAAGCCACACAATTTAATAAATTAACATTTGTTTATAGGGGCCAGCCCAGTGGCACAGCGGTAAAGTGTGCATGTTCTGCTTCAGCGGCCCTGGTTCTCTGGTTCGGATCCTGGGTGTGGACATGGCACCACTTGGCAAGCCACGCTGTGGTAGGGTCCCACATATAAAGTAGAGGAAGATGGGTATGGATGTTAGCTCAGGGCCAGTCTTCCTCAGCAAAAAGAGGAGGATTGGCAGCAGATGTTAGCTCAGGGCTAATCTTCCTCAAAAAAAAAGTTAACATTTGTTTATATATGTTAATAGGTTAACATTTAATGAAATTAGAATATAAGTTGATTTTAAGAAATCCCACCATACCATACAATTAATTATAACACATACACACACACAAATATAAAACATAAAAACTGCCAAAAGTCCTTCTCTTCATCCAAATGGGACAAATATTTGTAAAGCATGCTCTGTAAAATTTGGCATTTAAAAAATTATTTACAGAGCTATTTTATAATCACTGTATTAATTGACACATGTTTAAATTACTCGGTTGTTAAAGATAATTACGTTAAAGATAATTATGTCATCTATTACCTACAAAGTTGTTGGAATGCACAGGAAGTTACCCCAGCATAGTGACATGAAGCAGCATGAAACACTACTGGCGGAACATATTTACACAGCAGGGTAACATTAAAGCTATTTACTTCAGGTGAGGTAGTGTTATAGGCCATGGTGTTAGCATAATTTCTTGTGAAAGGGACAACATTATTGTAATAAGCCCTTAACGAGAGTGATGGTAGTATTATGAAGAACGTATTCATCGAATTTGAAAAGAAAATATCATCTTTTCCAGAAAGAAATGTATTACATTGCACATATACTCCTGTTTGGAAGTACAGACTGGTTACATATGTAGATTCTACGTATTTATATATGTCCTGTCTTAAAATCACTTACATATGGTAAAATGTAGTGCTCAATGTTTTATAAATAAAATGTTTCCTAGAACTTAAAAATATCACAATACGTCTTCCTCGTAAACTGTATAAAGTGTTTCTAGTTATTGACATCAAGTTTTGTCTGTGTTTTAACATATTCTTTCATTACTGTTCCTAGGCATTAGTGATATGTTCTACCATGATATGACTCCTCTAAAGAGCCATTAAAATATATTCTTCTTGTTACATGCATCAAGTCAGCTCTGACTCCTGGTGCCCCTATGAATGAAAGATGTCCACAACATTCTGAACAGCCCTACTCCGCTTCCATAGACTCAAGCCTACGGCTTCCTTTATGGAGTCAATCATCTCATCTTTGGTCTTCCTCTTTTTCTGCTGCCTTCTACTTTTCCCAGCATTATTACCTTTTCAATAGAATCCTGCCTTCTCATGATGTACCAAAGTAGGACAGCCTCAGTGTCATCATTTTTGCCTCCAACAATCATTCAGGCTTAATTTGCTCTAGGACCCACTAGGTTGTCTTCCTGGCCATCCAGGTATCCGTCGAGCTCTCCTCCAACATCATATTTCAAATGAATCAACTTTTTTCCTATGTCTTCTTCACCATCCAGCTTTGGCACCCATACATCCTAATTGGGAATACAAGGGTGTGGATAATCTTGGTCTTTGTTTCTAGTGACACATCCTTACACTTGATGATCTTTCCTACTTCTTTCATTGCTGCCCTTCCAAGTCTCAGTCTTCTCTTGATTTCTTGGCTGCCATCTCCATTTAAATTGATGACTGAGCCAAGGTAAACAAAATCTTGAACAATTTCAGTGTCTTCACTGTTTATGTCAAAGTTGTGTGTTCTTTTGTAGTCATGATTTTTGTCTTCTTGATGTTCAAATGCAGTCCTGCTGTGGCGCTTTCTTCTTTCACTTTCATCAGAAATTGTTTCAAGTCATTGCTGTTTTCTGCCACTAAGATGGTGTCATCTGCATGTCTTATATTGTTGATATTTCTTCCACCAGTTCTCACTCCTCCTTCATCTGAGTCTACTCACAGGGGCATCTACATTTCATAGGCATTTGGTGGCTGTGACATCATGGACCCGAGCACATGCAGCTTGCACCATACACCATGCAGCAGAAGGCAATAGTAAACTGCTGTATTATCCTTTCATTTTCCCCTCTTGTAAACTTTTTCTACCTTGAAAACCCTATGATGAGACAGTCCAAAATGAAAATATACTCTACATTCCAAGAAAATTTCTTTTTCTCTGTATACCCCAATAGTACCATCAGAAAAACTTACTACATTATTACTTTTAATGCATTTGTTATCAAAAGCCATTCCAGATTGAAGAATGCTAAGAGGATTTTGATACTAAGATAAAGGTACATGTACCAGTTTTTGCATGACAACAATAGTAACACAAATTTATGGCCAGAATTTAAACAAAGCCAAACTAAACAGTCTCATAAATATTTAACAAAATATGTCTTTAATTTGTACATCCAAAAAACATTGAAAAAGCATCTCTGCAAATGAAATGGTAAATGCTATTTCTTTCAAAGTTATTTTATTGTTGTGATTTGATGTAATAATAGAGACACTGATTTACTCTAGTGTCATATCTTTATGGACAAAATGGAGAGCAGAGCATTTACATATTGCATGTCAATGGCACTCAGTCTCTGTCTATACTCACTGACTAATTTTTAGTCAAATGAATCAGTCTTTTTATACCACCATGAGAAAGAGAGCAAGAAAAGAAAGGGAGGGAGAAAAAAGAAGACAGAGAGGAGGAGGATTAAGATTAAAATTTTAATGAACTCGACTGAGCCCAAATAAAGCTAGAGAGTATATTATTGCAGACTATATTTGTCTCCTAATTTAACTCAAAGTAGCTAGTCAAGATTTGCTTATTTATTGAATGAAAACTTGAGAATTAGAAAAGTAATGTTCTTCATGTTTATAGCAAGAGTAAATATTAAGCCCAACTAATACAAATCAAGGATAGTCAAGGAATATTACAATACTTTTTATTGTTTTGTTATTTATTTTTGTCTCCAGTGGTTGAACCTTTCAAGCCTATAGCTACAAGCTGCAACCATTATCCAAAGAAGGCAAGTGAAATCTGGAGTGGAAAAGCATTTCCCAAATTATTTGCCTCTTCTAATTCCACCAAGGAGTCACTTCTTCGTGTTTGTTCTCTTAGTCATTGTAGGGAGGGGGACTATGTGTGAAAGCATTGCCAGTGATGGTAAAGAAGTCATCCATACTGAGATGGGACAAGATGTCAATTCATTTAACAATGGACCTCAGTGGGTGCTTCTTCTTAAGTTAGTATGAAATAAGTCCTGGGGTTCCTTATCAAGTTAATTTTGGTACACTATAGTCAAAGTATATTTGTATAATTTTCTCAGCTGCTCACTTAAACATAATTTTGTAAAAGTATAGTATATCTAGGCATAAATGTTATTTATTTAAACAATATGGCAATTTCAAATTTGGTAATATATATACATCTGTATTTTTGTTAAATAATATTCATATATAACTTTTGAATTTCCATTTTGGAGCCAGACTGACATATTTTAAATATACCTAGACATAATATATTATAATTTTATAGTTTCAGTGAAAAATCATTTGTTTTTGTATCTTCTATTCAATTGAATAAAATTGTCTATTATTGTAGAACCACAATTTTTTTGCTGACGAAGATTTGCCCTGAGCTAACATCTGTACCAGTCTTCTTCTATTTTGTATGTGGGTTGCCACCACAGCATGGCTGCTGAAAAGTAGCGTAGGTCTGTACCTAGGAACCAAGCTAGGGCCCCCAAAATGGAGCACAAAGAACTCAACCACTAGGCCACAGGGCCAGCCTCTGTAGAACCACATATTTACCTAAAAATGAAAAGGTTATTTTGTTACTGGCACTATTTCTATTTGATTGTTTTTTCTAGCTTACTTTATCTTGGAAATTCTCATTTAATATACTGTGAACTTGATCTCCAACACTAAACTCAATTCTCCTAATCTGCTCACATGCTTTATAAGCTGGCCTCAAGAAAATTCCACATCATTTAGAGCCAATTCAGTTGTTAATGAACTCTCAGGGAATGCCATATGAATTCTCTAGATAACATGATTTCAAGAATATTTCTCTTTGAAATTACACACTTTCTATAATAATGTGCACAATGTGGTGTTTACTATTTATAACATTTGGGTGGTGTCATGTTTCCCTTGAGACCAGTGGCATCATGGATGACCAGAGGATTGCTTCATGAGAGGAAGAAGGGGTGGAATGGAACCAAGATAGACAACAGTTGCCATTACAGGAAACTTCCTACCCAGAGCTATTGAGCATGACACCATCGATTGATTTGTCTTACTGGCATAGCTGTTGTTTCCTTTCTGCTTTAGTAATTAAAGTAAATAAAATGATATTTTACTTCATAAATTACTAATAACTTGTCCATTAACTCAGTTAATTGTCATCAGCTACCCAAGTTTGGTTAACTTTATAAATGCTCATTTCATTACAGTCAGAATTATTAGCTATTTAAGATAATTTCTAACAGTAAGTGAATTTTTTTCCCTAACTAGGTATATAAATTCCTGAAATGATAGATCTTAAAAAGATCATATAACAAACATTCCCCACCACTGCTATTGAGGTTGGAAAGTAGGGGCTCAAGACATAAAGACAAAACCAGTACTTGTTTCAATTTATATTTTTGAAAATATAGAATTTTAGTGATATAAAATATAATCATTCCAAAGTTTTTGGATGCTTATTAAGAATTTTTAATGATTTGTGGAGACTATATGAGCATAATAAATACTTAAGCATACGTTTGATTTATCATTCACTATCCATTGTGATTATTTAAAATTTTATTTAGTTTCTAGTTGTTTGACAATTTAGTCACATATTTTTATACATATACTTATTATGGGCCATTAGTTATTGGCAGGAAGTAGTCACAACTGATGTTTTGGTAAAGACATTCATATGTGTAGCAAACACCAATGGAAATGAACCAAACGCTGCTTTATGTAAAAAGGAATAAATCTCACACAAAATATACCTGGAGCTAAATAAGCCATACACAAAGGAGAACGTGCTGTATGATTCCATTTAGATAAAGCTCAAAAGCACGTGAAATTAACCTATAGTACTGGAAGTTATACTAGTGGCTAATGCTTAGAACTCAACATGAAGGTGCTTCCATGTAGCTGGTAATGTTCTGTTTCTTGAGCAGAATGGTAGTTACACAGATGTGAAAATCACCACTGATATGTGCATTTATGTATACTAAACTTAATTTTATTGTATTTTCTTAATTTTAAAATATTTAAGAAAATACTGGAAGCAGAGTGTTCTAACTTCAAAAAAAAACTTCCAAAAAAAGAGGTACAATGATTTTTTGAACTTCTTTATAAAAGATATAAAAATACATTGTAGTCTTCTGTTGTGAAAACAATTGATCAAAATCAAAAATATGAATTTTACCATGTGGAATATTACACATAATAAGCACATCTAAGTGCTACCTCCAATAACTATTATTAAAATAATACTTATGAAGAACTGTGAGAATTTTTATGTTTAAAAATTTAAGTAAAGAAAGGAGTACTAAACATTTAGTAACATACAATAAAATTAAAGAAATAAATACAATAATTAAAAGTTACTGTCTTTGTATTGCCTTCAGACAGCTGATTTTTCCTTTTACTTTATGCTTTTTCATATTTTTAAATTTTCAAAAATTAGCATGACATTATAACCTAAAAACCATGTCATAAAAGTGTTCATTTCTATTTACCCAATGACTCTAAGACTGGATTTATTCTGTATTAGAAAAATCTACTATATAGGAAAAAATATATAATATGTTTTTTATTTTAAGGAAGATTGGCCCTGAGCTAACATCCTTTCCCATCTTCCTCTGTTTTATATGCGGACACTTGCCACAGTTTGGCCTGATAAGTAGTGTGTAGGTCCACACTTGAGATCCAAACCAGCGAACGCCACACTGCCAAAGCGGAACACACGAACTTAACAGCTACACCACTGGGCTGGCCCTTAAATGAACGTTTTAAATGCATGTATGTTTTGTTTTGTGAGAAGCATTCCTGAAATATCAACTAACTTTCATATGCTAATGGTTTATAATAGCCCATAATGTAACCATTGTTCCATAATGAGTGCACATAATCAAAGCTTGGTTTTCAGGGTAAGTAAACATGGGAAAGGTAAAGACCTTTCAAAGTCTCAAGCTGCACAAAGGTGGGGATTAAAGGGTCCTGTGTGCTATTTAATACAATTACCTCCAAGCCACTTGGAGTTGTTACTCTTTTGGAAGTTAACAAATTCCTGAATTTTAACTCTGTCATAAAGAAGTGGTGGCTGGGAAGGTGATTTCTTGTGCTTGATTATCTAACAGTGCCCTTGCACTGAGTTTCTCTTGACTCTCTATAGACATGAAATCAGTCCTAGTTTTCCCTGTCTTCTTTGCAGTAACAAGTAGAGTCATGCAATTGCCAGGTGGACAGCATTGGTCTGGAGTCTTATATACCAGTGACTGTTTCTGCATCGGAACACTCACAATATGGGAAAAGTTTTTCATAAGCAAAATCCTAGGCTTGAACAAAGTGTGGGGAAGGAGGAGAATCTACACTTCTTTGATCTCTGTACTCCAACTCATAGACTTCTGTTTGAAACAGCTCAGAGAGAGGTTGGGATGATCCAGATAAGCAGTGCTTGTTAGTTATGAAAACAGATTTTGCCTATTGGATGGTGAAAGCATCTGGGTTGACTATTTAGTTAAATAACAGAGCACAGAGGCCACGGGTGAAAACAAGTAGTCCCAGTCGTTTTGCCTTTCAATTCTCATTCAACTGGGTATGGTTTTGGCAAGGAGGTGTGAGAAGCACCACTTCTGTAAGAGTGAATCTCAGCTCTTGTTTCTTTTTTAAAAGTAACGCTTTTGAGGTATTCCTCAGGTCAATGAAATAATTGTCTCTGGGGATAAAGCCATGCAATTGGTGTGAATGTTAAAATCTGAGAAGGCCTGCCTCAGCTGTGTTCTTCAACATGCTGCCACTGTATTAGCAGCATAGTTGTCACCCGAGAACTTGTGAAGAATGCAGAAAAAAGGAAACAAGTCCAGTTACTCCATCAGAAACTCTGGAGGTGGGACCCAGTGACCCATGTGTTAGCTAGGTCTGGATGTGAGTTTGAGTCGTGGTAAAGTTTGAGAACTCCAAGTGTAGACTAGAACATAAAGGAGCGATTCAACGTAGTTGAGGTAAGTACTGACTTTAGACTTACTACAGCAGTAGATAAAGTGAGTAATTGACTAGGGAATTGTTAAGTTCAATGAAAAAAATCCACCGAGAAAAATTATGTCTAGGTACGGATTACTAGAAACAGGTCTTATAGGACCCTCCCTTATTTATAAAGGTCTACAACACTGCTATGAGTAAGCTAGTATAGAAAAAAGAGAAACAACTAAGGTAAATTATTATTTTAAATTTATATAATGCTTTTCCTATTATTTAAGCTTTTCTACAATCACTATTTAATTTTATCCTCAAGTTCACCAAGAAAGTGATCCAGAAATGTCATATACACTTTTTCTGGACTAAGAAGGAGACTGAGGCTTAAGGGGAAATTACTTGCTTAAAATCCCATGGCTAGGAATAAGCAGAACCAGAACTTTTGACTTTGAATCTAGGGGTTTTTCTGTATGTATTTTAAGGAAAAAATGAAAGGAAAAGCAATCTTTGCTCGACAGACATAACCACTCATGAATTTTCTCATATGTGTGCTGTTAGATCTCCACCACTATGGAAAAGAAAACTGAGCTTTTACATAAAGCTTAGAGTTATAATTAAAACAATCAAATCCAAGATCTCTAAAAGGATTCTGAATAGATTGCAGATTACTTAAAAGCAAAATATAATCAAGCAAATCTAGAGAGGATTTAGTAGACAGACACTCCTCCTGTCCTAATAATATGTACTGGTTCAATAGAGAGCCTGTAATAAAGAGGGATCATTTTGTTTTGTTTTTAGCAGACTGAGACTCATTATCTTGCCATTTGTCATAACAAATATTTTCTTAAAATTTGTATGTGACCAGCCTTATAACTTTTCTCTCTGAGCAAATTGTCTGCATCTGAATTTCCCTTCGACAATAAAAAAATTGGTTATTCAAAACCCGAAGGGTTCCCTCATTATCTACATTTCTGTCTATATATAAGAATAAGTGATATAGACCGGTCCCTCAATTATCATCACTTGACCTTCATCAAAAAATAAATCCAGCAAACCATATATCAGATAAGGTGTTAATATCCAAAATATACAAAGAACTCATACAGCTCAACAACAAAAAAATCAACAACCCAATTAAAAAATGGGCAAAAGATCTGAACGGAGATTTCTCCAAAGAAGATGTATGGATGGCCTACAGGCATATGAAAAGATGCTCAACATCATCAGCTATCAGGGAAATGCAAATCAAAACTACAATGAGGTATCACCTCCCTCCAGTCAGAATGGCTATAATTAACAAGACAGGAAACAACAAATGTTGGAGAGGGTGTGGAGAGAAGGGAACGCTTGTTCACTGCTGGTGGCAGTGCAAACTGGTGCAGCCACTATGGAAAGCAGTATGGAGTATCCTCAGAAAATCAAGAATAGATCTACCATATCATATGATCCAGCTATCCCACTGCTGGGTATTTATCCAAAGAACATGAAAACACAAAGGCATAAAGATACTTGCACCCCTATGTTCATTGTAGCATTATATACAACAGCCAAAACTTGGAAGCAGCCTAGGCCCCCATCAAGGGAGGAGTGGATAAAGAAGATGTGGTTATTTATACACAAAGGAATACTAGTCAGCCATAAGAAATGATGAAATCCGTCCATTTGTGACAACATGGACGGTGCTTGAGGGTGTTAATGCTGAGTGAAACTAGTCAGAGGGAGAAAGTCAAATAACGTATGATCTCACGCATAAGTAGAACATAAAAACAATGACAAACAAACACATAGCAATGGAGATTGGATTGGTGGTTAGCATAGGGGAAGAGAGGGGAGGGCAAAAGGGGTGATTAGGCTCACATGTGAGGGGATGGAATATAATTAGTTTGCGTGTGGTGAACATGATGTAATCTACACAGAATTTGAAATATATTACAATGTACATCTGAAAGCTATACAGTGTTATAATCCAATGTTATTGCAAGTAAAAAAATAAAAAACAAAATAAAAAAATAATAATAAAATAAATAAATCCAATTTGCTTCAACTCTGTAGTAACAGAAGTATGTGAGCCATGTTATAAAGTACATTGACAGCATGGACCATACATCATTCATCCTTCTATTCATATATTACCTTGCATATGTTACATGTTTGTTTTTTTAAAATTTAACTTCACTATCCACATAAATGTATATAGAATTTCCATGACAGGAAAAGAAATTAAAATCAGTTGAACCGGGTATTTATATAAGCTAGGCATCGTGCTGGGTCCTTGGAACTCAGTGGTGTTTAAAAAAGATATTGCCCTTCTTGGGAAAGACTGACAATGAACAAATAATTTTAAGTGCAATAAATGATATGAATGTGGAAATAAAAAGAACTCTGGATCTAACCTAGACGAGAAGTAGGTAAGTCCTCCAAGAACAAGTTGCATTGCCGCTGAGAACTAAGAGTGAGTCTGTCAGATAAGCAAATGTGGTGGTTTATGGAGGCGAGATTTCATTCAAAGACAGAGCGTGCTCAAAAGCACAGAGAATATGGCTTGTTTTCAGAATAGATAGAAGAACAACAGGGGTGGGAATGGAGGGGAAGTAGTGGTAAAAGTGCTGAAGAAGAAAGCAGAGACCATTTACGTGACCTTGAAGGCCAGATATAGGCCTTTATCCATAGGTCTATGGAGAGACATTAAAGGATATTAATCACTATGTGTACATTATAAAAATAAATGATCATTCTGGATGCAGTTGGTAGAATAAATTGAAGGAAAGCAAGAGTAGATTCAAGGAGTTAGCAAGATAGTGACTTACCTTTCTGTATGATAGAGGCCTTAGGGATGGATCTCAGTGGACAAGTTTGAGAAAGACCTATTAAATTGTGAAATGGAAAGGTCTTGATGATTGAGTAGTTATTATATTAGTTATTAGTCTGTTAGGGGGAAGAAGGAATTATGGATGACTCCCTGGTACGTGGTTTGAGAAAGGTGGTAGATAGTCGTAATAGCTGCAAGAGGAACACTCCAGTGCAGAAGCAGATTTGGTGTGAAGTACAGAGTAATCCCATTAGGACCATAGTGAATTTGACATGCTTATGATGAGAGAATACCTAGAGATGTCAGTTTTAAAGTTGGATAATGACTCTATATCTGAGAAAAGAGGTTCCAGGCTGGTCACTTGCATTTAGAAATTGATGGTGATAGAAGTAACTGCAGTGAATAAAATTTTATTAGGAAATCTTTAGGAAGAAAGAAAAGTCAACCTATTAGGGCCAACCTATTACACCATTTAAGGGGAAGAATTAGCAAGGGATATTAAGGAGAAATAGCCCCTAAAGACAGCTGGGAACCTAGAAGAGTGTAATATCATGGTATCAAGGGGTATGTCACGAAGGAAGGGAATGTGGCTGGGTCCATTACTTCTGAGAGATCAAATAACTCTCAAAATTATCTGTTAGTTTAACTGACATCAGGGATATCAGTGACCTTAGCAAAAGTCATTTCTCTTCATAAGTGAGAGTAAATTTAGGAGAAAAGGGAAGTTAAAGAGAAAGACAACAAATATGAATATTATCTTAGGAAATTTTGCTGTAAAGGAAAAGTCACAAAGGAGAGGATGATAATACAAAGTCAAAGAATGACATTTTAGAATAAAACAGAATCATATAAGATGAAGCCCACTAGGACACAGCCAGTTAAGGAGAAAAGGCTGAAGATACAGGGAAGAGAGTGGATACAATTAAGGTTCCCAAAGAAGTGGTTTAGGAGAGAAGCTAGACCATGAGTGGAGGATACGCTAGACAAGGGTATTTACACTGATGAGAGATTGAAAAAAGTGGGAAGAAAGGTAAGAAAAAAGGAAGTGAGAAGAGGAAAAGGAATGTTAAAATGTATTTTGAAGATGAAACAGAATATACGTTGATAAAAAAATGGTCAGCAGGAATAAGAGAAAAGAAAGAAGTTGAGAGGTTTTATGGGATGGGAATGAAAATGAGAAACATCAAGCTTGAAGAGAAAGGAAATTGATTAGACAGCCCTGGGGAAAGGAGGAAATGTAGAGGCAAATATGGGAGAATCAGTCCTAAGGAATCTGGAAGCTGTGAAAATAATGTGATGTATGGAACCTAATGACTACGTAATACGCAAGGAAGACTTGTGCAAAGGTCTCTTCTTTAACTATTATAAAGTAATCTGTACTTGTAACTTCAAACTTAATAACTGATCTAGGAGGAACATCTTTGGTTTCTTCCCTTCCACTCTTTTCTCTCCTCTTGATTCACATACGATATGCTCTCTTTCTACCCTTTGTAAAGCTATGGCTAGTCTGATCTACAGCTGTCTTCAATTTGCTACTTTTTCTACTTGTGAAAGTATGTAGTCTATGAATCATAATTTTGATAGAATTGAAAATGACTTTCTGATATAGTTAATATCATACATTTTGGAATTGTTTCCACGGTATTTAGAAATCTCTTTTGATCAAAATCACATAAACCAGCAATTAAATGGATCTATGGAGCCTTTTAGTTCATTATCCTCCACCAGCACAACTACAGAAATGCTATGTTGCATAGTAGATGGACATTGGAGCCAAAGAAACCTGTGCCTAAATTCCAGGTTTATAAATGTGGGCAAGTTATTTAAACTTCCCAAGCCTCAGTGACTCTGAAAAATAAGAAAAACAATACCTGCTTTTAAAATAACGTATATAGAACATATATCATACAATAGTGCTCAATAAATGTTAAATTTTTCTATACAAGATATTTTGAACCAGGTTATTGTTGCTGTCAGTTGTTCACTACTATTTGTTGAGAAAATAAATATTAAATGTAGAAGAATATATCACCAAAACATTAATAAGGTTAATTATTATTATTAATCATTAATTAGTAAAGAAGGATCACCAGATTCAAGGGCAGAATACAATAACAAACATCTGGGTTATTTTGCCCAAAATTATAGACGTCACTGTCTAGAATTAAATTTAATGACTTGCAACATATTTTAAAAAATTAAAGTCTTGGTAAAAGAGGGAGGGACGTAATATTCCTGGAGAATCTGGTATGTGCACTATGCTAGGTGTGCAATTTATGTTCATTGTCTTATGTAAATCAGGAACAACTGCTATCGTTGCAAGCCACAGAGAAGCAACTGAAACCTCTATGGTTTGAACAACTCTTCAAGCTCAATTACCTAATGCTTGCTGGAAATGAGCTTTAGACCAAGCCCTGTTTGGCGCCACCGTCCATCTTCTCTATATTTCACGTGATAAATCAAGAAAAGAAATTCCACACAGTCTTTCAATTCGACAGAAGAATCAACGACAAGAATTTCCTACCGGGAACTTGAGAGGTAACCTCCCAGGAAAATAGCATGCTAAGTTACCTTGCCTACAGTCAAGTAATCAAGTCTCTCCAAATCCTCAAGGTCCTTGAGATTGATTTTTATCATATCAGTAGAAAATGAATTTATTTACATGCCTGATTAAGTCCACTCTCTTTTCCTTGGGAATTATATGTATGGAGAAGCTGTGTTTTGTGGTGGTTTTTCCCAGCTGTCTTCTGTGGGAATTGGACTCAGATGTCTAGGCTGTAGAGTGCATACTCCATAGAATACTCAGGAACATAAAACAACAATTTACCACTCCCCAAATTAACACTCTGCAGTAGTGAAAGAATCAATGACACATTTGATCCTGCTGGCTCTGACTGAATTGCTTGTAATATTCAAAACCCATTATTGAAGATGCTGTGTGTTCCAGATGGTTCTCAGACATCACTAGCAAGTTACAAAATCCCTTTATTTAGTGAGCCAATATAGAATATTTCTGACATGCTAGACATAGGGAAAGCTAGCTTCCATTCCGTTGCTATCTCTCTGGAAACCTTCAAAGTAATGAATTGTTAACTCTCATCCAAATTATTCTGTGACCTATTTGCTTTAGGCAATAAAAAACAGCATAAAAGTCATTACATATATTTTATATTCTAACTTTTAGGTACAGATGCAACAACCCCAAAATAGGGTGAAGTAGATTGGAAAAATCTCTGGAGAACACTATGCATTTTCCCGCTCATTTGGAACTGTGTGTACATAATGCATGGTAGAAGCAGGTGTTGGCAAGATATAAGTTCTCAGAACACACACAAATGCACACATTTATATGGGTGCTAAATAATTAAATAGTTACATTTGGTATGCAATACATAGAACAGTAACACAGATGAGTCTGCAACATTAAAGGCCTTTGGACTGTGGCGTTTTATTCTGGGATTCAGATTGTTGATGGAGTTTTAGTTTGGGGGCAGAGGAGAGTTGACAGTACTGATGATTTTGAGATTGCACACCCCCACTATTGCCCATCTGCTCAAGTGAAAATCATAATATTGCACTGAAGCTGAGCATTAAGTTCTTCGGTTCATTTGCATTCACCTCTCCCTTGAGGCCTATCGTCCCCTCTCTTTCTATGTTATAGCACATGATTAATTTATTCCCTCACAATTACACTCAAAACCAAGCTTAAATTTAAGAGGTAACAGTTGCTCTAAAGAGAGGTGAAGTGATCGACTCTAGATGATGTTTTCAGCCTGGAATTTAATTAACAATAAGAACTCTATGGTATTAAAGTCATGGCATATTGTAGAAGATTTACAAGACCATTTGGTGATTATATTTGTTGTATATTTTTATAAAGAAAAACACATAATACAATTATATTTGTAAATTTATGGCAAATAAAATGTATGTGCATAAGGATAATTTGATTTTTCTAAAGCTTTAGCATTTTACCCATATTTTCTAGAAAGTATTTGATGATTCTGGCTTCTATATTTTTACTTCATTGTTATAAATATTTTTCAAGAAATATGATTTTTAAATGAAAATTGCAAATAAAAGTTGAATCACTTTATCATCATATAATTATTAGGAAAATAAGTCTGAAATATATGAATTTTTATCATAGCAAAATAATTTAAAATCTTATTTAAACTTAGTGGTGAATGACAAAATTGTCATAAGATTAGTATCTTCAAATAGTTCTAAGAGATTTATGAACTTTATCTGGGACTCAAAGTTAACAGATTATGTTGTTAATAATATTTATCATTCTTCATTCCTTATACATGTATGTATACTTTCTTATATGTACATATATTTATATGTATATTATATATATATGTATTTCTTAACGTCTCTTACAGAATGCGTAGTCTTCTAGCAATTACACATAAAAAATACAACCGGATAAAAACAAAATGAATACTTTGATCATCACTTTTATCCGGACTTAGTTATTCATTGGTATATTTTCTATTATCTCTCAGGTAGTGTAGATCATGGGAATACTGAGTTATTCTGAGACATATTTCTTAATGGGGTTTTATGTTCTGCTGACATTCATTGCTAATAAATTCTACTGCTTTTGCTTTCTGGGTAATTTTTTTCTTTTCATTTTCTTTTTTTTTTTTTTTTTTAAGCTATAGCGACTCACGCATCCTCTACAATTTCAAATAGCACCCAAAGTAGTCAGATCTACTGGCATCTTTCTCTGTGTCGTCTACATTGTGAATTCTATGGTTTTCCTGGCAAATATTGAGATAGCAATGTTGGCTTGTGTCATGTAGTAAAGCATTTTGATTTCCCTCATAACACAGAACTTTCTTCTGATATCACTCCTCTGGACCACTAGTTACGGCTACTCATCTCTGCTGCAAGCTTTGCCAAGCAGTAGTTATTATACACAGGTATGGAGATTAAGTACATTTGTTACCTGTCACCCTTGTCAAATAAATCCATTTGTAAAACAGCAGTTTTTCTATAACCAGTCTGTTGGTAACACTAATGGAGGTTACATCCTGTGCGTGCCTTCAACGTGCGTAAGAACTTCTGCAGGTGTGTGGGTGTGCAGGGCACAGGTGAATTCTCCTTTAAATAAATCAGGCTCCCTTGTTCCCTTGAAGGATCTTCATTTTGTATTCACTCCTTTTTGGATTTCGTGTCTAGAAGGGTGTTGGATGTTTGTTTTCCCACTAAAGTCCTACAGAATTAAAGGAATTTTGATGATTTAGAATTACAAAAGCAAAAACAAAGAATTATATTTTAGAGAACTTCTGAAATCCTAGAAAAATCATTAAGGTAGTAAATTTCTCCCTAAATGGGACTTTTTCCCTTTTGTTTCCCAGTTCAAGCAACACTTCACTGCTATAATTTTCCAAATTTCCCACAATACAATTTTCTTTCTTTTCTTTTCTTTTTTTTTTTTTTTTTTGCTGTTTTGGCTTTATTTCTACTGTTGTTTTGAGTGTGGTGCTGCTTGTTTGATGTATGCAAGAGATACATGTGATTACAGATTTAAGCTAGAACACAAAACAACATCATGGAAAAGTCAGAAACTTTTAAGCAGGAGAGTATCAAATTTCTCTCTTATTCTCACAGTCCTTTTTGACAATAGTGTGCTGATTTTACAGGTGAAAGAGTTTTTCTAATTTGAAGCATCTCTCTGTTGATAGCTATTTTAGCACAAAAGGCACATACCTCCTTTCTTACTCATTTATATACAAATACAAAATAATTATAAAACAAATTCAACGTTTATAAAATACATCAGCTTTTCCAGCGGGGAAAAAGGAAGAATTAATTTCTGTATGTAAGAAACAAAAGCCCCTATTTTTCTTTTCCTCTTTCATGGTACCACTGAGTACAGTCTTAGCATTAAGTAAGACTTCCATCAAATTCATCTTATGAACCCATTTGCTATTTGGCTGCTAATTCTCCTCTTTGGAGAAGACAAGATCCTGTGACATTTTATCCATTCATATAATCAATATGCTTATTGAGAATGTTTTGTTCTAGGCACAGGACGAGCTGCTGGTGATCCAGAAATGGATAAACAGATAACGTTGGTCTCCTCATGGAATTTGGGGCATTTTCCCTGTGGAGTTCAGAGCATGTCCTCTGCCAGGTCAGTAAACTCTCAAAGATTCTGGCCAAGGCTTCTTTCCTCCCTTGCTCCAAACCTTATATATTTTTTCTATAATAAATAGAAATAATTAATTTTAAAAGTAATAGGAAGCATGAGATTGAAAAACATGCCTTGTTATCTGTTCTTACCATATTATATTTAACCAAAAAAAAGGAATAGATGAGTGAAGTATATATAGCCAATAAGGGAAATGCATAATTCACCTTGGAAGCATTAATAACCACTTACATAATTTTCCCAGACTGATTTATAATCTAACGATAAACTACGAAGAAAACTTTTCTAGGCATTTTTAAGTCTCATTTTCTCTTCTGACAGCAAATGCAAAGGCATTTGCAATTTAGCTTAACTGTTAATTCATATCAGTCCAAATAGAAATTTTATTCCGATCTCCATTGAAATCCATGCCTCTCCTAATACTAAAGTTACTCCATGTTTATTTAAAAATCTGAAATTGCACCATTTTCATCAGGAACATATTGCTCAGAAGCAGTTTTCACAGCAGTCTCTTTTACCACATATCAATCAGCATGATTAGTCCTGCCAAATACTCAAGAGTGGGAAATCAAAGAGCAGAAATCAGACAGACCTGCCAGGTACAACTTTGCAGATCAAATTACCTGAAATCTCCACATTGGTGATCATGGTAGCCCTAGGAATATTTAAAGAATAGTAGCCTTGAAGCTAAATTTATAAAAAATCTTTAATGAAAAATCTCCTTTCATTTTCTCGAATATTCTTTTTCTATAGCAAGTTAAATAGATGGTGATGAGCTGCTGAACCTCAATTTCTGATAATGTAGACAATGCATAAAAGATTACACAGAGAACAATTTTTAAGGAAAAATATATAAGCAAACTGACCCAAACTTATACTGTTTTCAATATTCACTCTCATTAAACATAACTCCTCTGTAATTTGCATAACAAAATGAGATAATTTTCTAACTTGTAAAGATAATTTGCATAGATAATATTTGCATAGATAAAACAATGTGCTTTAGCTAACTATTTTAGGTAATGATTTTAAATTTCTTTCTGTTTTCTTCATTAGTACTATGGTGCTAATAATAATGCTGAAGTAATTTAGTAATATAATACTTTGCTACTTTTATCTAGACTTTATTTTTAGTTCATCTGAAGACAAGTTTTAGTATAACATAAAATATAAGGCTTAAAGTTTAGCATGACACTGGAATATGCATCAGTGTCAGATGAAGCCATGGGAAACAATGAACATGGGGACTCTTCCTAAAGAGAATGCCACAACCAGCTCAGAGTTTTCATGTTTCCTGTCCGACATAACGCAATACGTGAACAGATGAAGCGCGTGGTCTTTGCTATTCAAAAGTTTTACAAGTGTAATTCTTCATTATATTTTTCTTGTTATTTCCTTATATTTACCTACATACATTGGGGATGGATATGCTATGTGCATGTACTAGGCCATGAAGAACGATATTTGTATCTGATGAAGAGAGATGCATGTGACATTGTGATCTTGGACATGAGTCTCAGTTGTCTCTTGGGGAGGCTTGGAGTGGGTACTTTTGAAAGCACACATGAAAAAGAAGGAAGTATAAATGTTGGGTGGCTAAAGTGGTAGACAATAGAAGGTATTGTCATTGAACTCCACAGACGTTCGTTCCTTCCTCAGCTACACACCTGCACCTCCCCTCCCTCCACTTTAATGTGGATGTTGGATGGGCCATGAATAGTCTAAGACAATAACTGAGCACCTCATCCTCCTTGCCGTTTATTGCTCCAGAAACCCCAGCCTAAATCAATCAGCACATAGTATTCCCGCAGTGAAAGAAATTAATACAATTCAAGCCAAAGAGAGTTTACCATTGACTTCCTGGAAAAATTTTTCACTTTTAAAATCTAGGAAGCAGATTTTATTCCTGCTGAATAAAATTGCTATTGCTTCTAGCAATCGTTCTAAATCTACCATGACTGCCGAAGGATGACTGAGTGAAACTATGGAAAGAATACGCATAAATTGTGATACTACTGTGCCATTAAATCTTCAGACCCTGAATCCAATGCTAGCCATAGCCTTCCTGTTATGTGATTAAATATACATTAATATTGTTGAAAGAAATTTGAGTTGGATTTTCTGAACCTTGCAGCTGAAATTATTTTAAATAATACATTGTCTCTAGGTTTGATAGAATGTTAACTTGATCTTGATTCAATAATTGATTCACTCCATGGGCATTTATTAAATATCTAATATCTCAGTAAAGACTACATTTGGCTGCAAATAAACGTGTCTTACGGGAGATATATGTTTATTTCTCTCTCGTATACACACACTCTAGGTATAAGTGGTCAGGAGCTGGTTACCGACTTTGCTCTATGAACCCCCCAAAGAACCAAGGACTTTCCAGTTCAGAACACTGCCATGTTTTGAAAAGGTCTGCTCCCCAACCTCATGTTCCAAAATGGTGCATACACATCCCAAGAAATTACAAAGAGGAGGAGATGAAAAGAAGTTCAAAATGTGTCTGCCAGCTCTCTCTTAAGGAAGGTTTCTGGAAGCTTCCAGAGGACACTTCTATCCATATCCCATCTGACCTGAACTTACCCACACAACCATACCCAGCTTGTTTAAAAGTCATATATATTCTGAATTGGCATGTATAATTCTGGAAAAATGGAGGTATAGATATTGAGAACAGCTAACAACCTCTGCCACTACCATGTGTCAGAAATTGTGATTGTGTTAGCTGCTGAATATTAACATAATGCATAATTTACAATAATATTATGGCAAATATGTTACCAATAGATAGGATATCCATGCAATTTATTGTACAAACCAGAATAATTCTAAGTGTGAAAGAAAGCACTATTAAAAATTATGCCAGGGGGCCGAACCAGTGGCATAAGGGTTAAGTTCGCACACTCTGCTTGCGTGACCTGGGGTTCGCAGGTTCATATCCTGGGCTTGGACCTGGCATTGCTTGTCAAGTTACACCGTGGCAGTATCCCACATAAAACAGAGGGAGATTGCTGCAGATGTTAGCTAGGGGTGAATCTTCCTCAAGCAAAAAGAGGAAGATTGGCAACAGATGTTAGCTCAGGGCCAATGTTCCTCACCAAAAAAAAAAAAAAAAAGCAGAAAAATCAATACATGTTGAAACTACCCATGGACATTATATATACAGGGAATCTCGTTTAGGTATCTGAGCCATTTAAGTACATTTTCTACATAATTAAAACACATATATTTGTTATGTAATTTTTCCTACACTACTGTATATCCCTGATGTTTTAAAATTTTAAAGGTAAAATAATATCTCTTTTATTAATGTCTAAATGTCATAGGAAAATTGATTATTTTAGGCATTTGGGGACATTTTGAAAGCTGTAAATCAATGCATCTCGATACATTTTATGCTGTATGATTATACTTTGTGTTCCGAAGTTTCTCTTTTTGACTATTTCTTTTTCCTCTATGGTTAAGCTGTCAATGATTAATCTCAGTGTTGGTCGCTATGCTTTTAAGTGTCATTCTAACACCCCCATATAAAATTGTTGTTCCAAAGTAGTTTACTTTGGGTTGAACAAAGAGATAAAGAGCTTGTTAGAATTGTGTGTAAAATAAAATGCTAGGCTATATCCAACAGAGTAAAGTGCATGAATTTCAGGGCATGAAACTTTAGACCTGCATGATTACTTACTTCAATTTTCAATGTTTGGTCGAGAGTGCTCAGATTACTAAAGGAATCTATGCATAGAAAATATAAAAATATGTCCATTTGCTATGCATTATATCACATGCACTCATTTGTATGGCAAAATGAGTTTTAGACAAATTGCTAATTCTCTCATCATTGCCTTCCTGTAATATATCAAGTACATTGTCCCTGTCTGCCACAGTCCAGTCAGGGAAATAGAAATCAGTCCATGTTGTTCAAATAGGCTGAATGGTTATACAGGTGGCAGAGGCCTGAATGATCAAAAGAAAGATGACAGGGACTAAAGGAAGAAAAAGGAAGAAGAGATAATACCATGAAATCTAGTGGGCTGGAGGCTACCAGCCTGCGTCAGCTACTGCAGGCTAGAGGACGCTGTTGTCATAGTTATGCACACACTAAGTGGTCAGCATGGAAACAATGAAACAAACGCTCAAGTCCAAGAAGACCTCACTGCTACCACTGCTCCAAGTAATGCTGACAGCTGCCGATAACTGCTGGGCCAGAACCAGGAAGCTCCTCTTTTCCCCTCACCTTATGATCAACCCAACAATGCTTCCTATTGGCAGAACCTATTAGAAAGCCAGCTGGCAATACCTGGGAAAATGTACTTGGTAAATTCTCAGTGTCCTACATTACATAGTAGAGCAGAGAAAGACATAAATGGAGGCCAAGATTAAACAGGCAAAAGACAAGAACAAAGACCAAATTTCTGAGCTGGAGAAGAACCATATAAATAGAAAGTGAGAATTGATCTTCTTGGCTCTTGGATGTGTCTCTGATGTTTCCTCCTTACCCTCATGTCTGTTTTGTAGGTTCTTCTGCCTGAATTTCAGAGTAAGTCAGGGAGAATCTCTTATTACTAGATTCAATTTTGTTTTTACGTTAAATTAGTGACTACTAAGTACTTGAGTCACATAGACTTATGACGTACATGTACACAGCTAGACTGAAATCCTCCATAATTCTCTGGAAAGTTGACATGACTCAAATTCATTTGTGTTTTGTAATGAAATTATTTTTCTGTATTTAGGATATTTTCATTACCGTAAACACATTTTCTTAATTTTTCTTTACTCATCCATCTAAAATACGTATATACTGTATTACTATGTACATACTATATTAGTCGAGATAGCCTAGGTTTTATTGTGCTAACAAATAGCACCAAAATCTCATATACACACACAAGGTTTTATTTCTTGCTGCCCCCATGTCTGCTGTAGGCTCAAGCATCTGTCTAGAAGACACTGTCAGCCGTGAATGTGGCAAATCGGCCATCTAGGATGCTCAGATCTCAACATTCCTCCTCCACCTCCAAACAAGGCCTTCTCACATTTTGCAGCAGGATTTAATGCAAGTGGAGGGTGTCACACAGGCTTTCCCAGGCCCATGCCTGGAAATGATAGGTAACTTCTAGTTGCAAATCAAAGGGCCCACTTACATACAAGGGGACTGGGAAAATGGGGGCTACAGTTTCTTTTATGTTTATTCTTTGTCAACAAGAGTTACAGGGGCTGGAATATAAAGAAGGAAATAAATATATCATCTGATAAAATATTCTTCTAGAAGAGGCAACTTAATGTAGCATAATCAGAAAAAACTTCCCTGAAGATGTCATGTTTGAGCTTCTATTTGGATGTGCTTTTATTTGACACACTATTTACTATTGATTCTGACCCAGATTCTGTAGTTCCACGTTAAATTATGGATTTTTTATCCAGGAGAGATGCAAATAGTTTCTGTCCAGAAGAACTCAAAGTTATGATTGTATTGCCTGCTAGAACATAAATAGGAATAAAATCTTCAGTTTATATAAAAAACTAATTTACTAAATTCCTATAATCAATTCTTAAAATATTCTCTTTATAAATAATGTAGTTAACTGGTCTTTGATAAAGGAGCAAAGATAATTCAACGGCAAAAGGAGAATCTTTCAATAAATGGTGCTGGAACAACTAGACATCCACATCCTGAAAAGATTAATCTAGACCAGATCTTATACCTGACCAGATCTTATACTTTTCACAAAAATTAACTCAAAATGGATCATAGACCCAAATGTAAAACACAATACTATGAAACTCCTAGAAGATAACACAGGAAGAAATCAAGATGACCTTGGGTTTGGCAATGACTTCTTGGATACAATACCAAAAACACAATCCATATAAGAAAAATATAAATTGGACTTCGTTAAAGTTAAAAACATCCAATTTGTAAAATACATGGTCAAAGAGAATGAAAAGCCAAGTCACACACTAGGAGAAAATATTTGCAAGACACCTGTTGGATAAGAGACTGTTATCCAGAATATACAAGGAAACATTGAAACCAAATAAGAAAATAAATGATCAAATAAAAAATGGGCAAAAGATCTGAACAGACAACTCCTCAAAGAAGATATACAGATGGCAAATAAGCATACGGAAAGATGTTCAACAGAATATGTCATTAGGGAATAGTATATTAAAATAATAAGATATCACTACAAATCTATTAGAAAGGCTAAAATTCAAAACATGGATAATACCAAATGCTAGCAAGGATATGAAGCAACAGGACCTCTCATTCATCACTGGAGAGTATAAAATTGTACAGCCCTTTGGAAAACAATTTTGGCAGAGTTTTACAAATCTAATCAAAGTCTTATCATATGATCCAGCAATTGTACCCCTTGGTATTTACTCAAATGAGTTGAAATATTATGTCTATACAAAAACCTGCATGTGTGCATTTATAATAGCTTTATTCATAATTGTCTAAACAGGAAGCAATAAAGATATCCTTCAAAAGGTGAGTAGATAAACAAACTGTGGTACATCCACACAATGGAATATTATTCAGCTCTAAAAAATAGCTATCAAGCCACGAAAAGATGTGGAGGACTCTTAAATGAATACTGCTAAGGGAAAGATGTCAAATATGAAAAGTCTACTGATTGTATGATTCCAACTACATGACATTCTGGAAAAGGCAAAATCTAGGAGACAGTAAAAAGATCAGTGATTTCCAAGGGTTGGGGGAAAGAGAGGGGTGAATCAGTGAAGCACAGTGGAATTTGGAGCAGTGAAACTGTTTTGTATGATACTGTAATAATGAAGATATGTTATTAAGCATTTGCCAAAACCAAAGGAATGTTCAACGCAAAGCATAAACCCTAATATAAAATATGGATTTTAGTTGATAATAATGTTTCAGTACTGGTTTATCAATCTTAACAAATCCACCACACTAATGCAAGATATTAATAGTGGAAACTGCAGGGAAGGTGAAGTGGTATATGCTAGATCTCTACTTTCTGTTTATTTTTCTATAAACCTAAAACTGATCAAAAAATAAGATCTATTTAAGAATATTATTTGTATCAATTTTACCACACTGCTTGCACCCTCATAAGTGAATTTTTAAATTTTGTGATACATTTATATTTGAATATCAAAGTTTTATAAATTTTGAAAATTATTCTTTGACAAGTTGGTCATAAAGAGTATACAGAATAAAATATTTAATGCATCGGTTCTTGTTTTATTGAACATTTCGTGTTGAATACAGCTATAGTAATTCAAACAATATGATGCTGATGGCATTCAAGAAAATTAAAGCTTAGAATATGTTGGCTTTAATAAAAGTTCCCCTGGGGGCCAGCCCCATGGTGTAGTGGTTAAGTTCAGTGCTCTCTGCCTCAGCCACCCAGCTTCACAGGTTTGAGGTTCAGGTCCTGGGCATGGGACTACAACATTTGTCAGCCATGCTGTGGTGGTGACCCACATGAGAAGCGGAGGAAGATTGGCACAGATGTTAGCTCAGAGCTAATCTTCCTCAAGCAAAAAAGGAGGAAGATTGCAACAGATGTTAGCTTAGGGCTAATCTTCCTCAGGGGAAAAAAAAGTTCCTATGCATTTCAGTATTTTATTTAATATATAGAAGTTTTATTTCACTGATTGAGGAAGTTATTAAAATTGTAGTAAAGTAAAATGTGCTATTTAGTCAATATGTTAGATGTTCACTCCCATCATTATCCAAAAAATAAATACTAAAAAATAAGTATAAGTAACACAGAAAAAATGAAATAAAGAGCGAATAGAAGATTAAACCAGAATACCATATGATCAATGTGCCTGTCCCCTCTCCTGCCTCCAAATGCTAGACATGACAAGAAAAAAAAGAATATTTAACCACACTAGTAATTGTATTAAGACTGGAGTCTCTTAAAATAAATCTGGAATATTTAGAGTGAAAAAGAGAGCTGAAGAAATACAGAATTTTGTGTATTTAAAGGGCCTGCCAAGTACCACAGAGTAGGAATGAGTAATGGCCCACAAGATACATATCATAGTAAACTTTTTGAACTATAAGAAAAAAGGGAAAATATGAAAAGCTTTTAGAAGTAAGACAAATTGCCTAGAAAGGAATAAAAATAAGAGTGGTGTTAACTTTTCCATTGCGCAAACTGGATTATGTAGAAAATGTTTTAGGAGAGGTTAAAAAATAATCTTAATGCATAAAGCCTTGTTTTATCAGACATTTGGTGTTGAATACAGCCATAGTAATAAATAATATCATACTGACAGGAGGGAAACTGATTTGGAATTTAGTATTCTATACCCAAACCAAACAAACTTTAAAAATGGGAGAACAAAAAAAAAACCTTGTGACAATACAAGGACTCAAAAGATGTACGTCTCACACATGCTCTCTGTAGAAAATTACTATAAAATGAAATCAGTGTCAAACATAAAATTGTCAGATTCACCAATATAGTAATATTGTAATAAATATTGATATTAATGAAATAAAAAATCTTGGGGCTGGCCCCGCGGCCGAGTGGTTAAGTTCGTGCGTTCCACTGCAGGAAGCCCAGTGTTTCGTTGGTTCGAATCCTGGGCACGGACACAGCATTGCTCATCAAACCACACTGAGGCAGCGTCCCACATACCACAACTAGAAAGACCCACAACGAAGAATATACAACTATGTACTGGGGGGCTTTGGGGAGAAAAAGGAAAAAAAACAATCTTCACAAATATATAAATAGATATTTGCCTTATAATTTATAACAAAATAATCATACCAATGTCTAATAGTTAATATTAATTGGCTGCTTACTCTATCATGTGTTGTGATTTTAAGCATATTCTTTTATTTAGCCCTCGTAATTCTATGAGATAGGTAGCATTTTATAACTATTTGATAGATGAGCAAACAGGTTTGTTGTGGAGAAACTGAAGTCAAACACGAGTGATCTGATGCCAGTGTCCTCTTAACCAATGTGTTATAATTGGATTGTTTAAAAGAGTGGGAAAGAGGCTGGCCCGGTGGTGCAGTGGTTAAATTTGTCTGCTCCACTTCAGCTGCCTGGGGTTCACCAGTTTGGATCCCGGGCACAGACCTATGCACCACTTGTCCCACATAAAATAGAGGAAGATGGGCACAGATGTTAGCTCAGGGCCAATCTTCCTCAGCAAAAAGAAGAGGATTGGCAGCAGACATTAGCTCAGGGCTAATTTTCCTCAAAAAAAAAAAAAAGTGGGAAAGCATTGAATAGCCATAATATCAAATATGGATAACATCATATCAATAACAATCATAGGGGGAGGTCCTGTAGATGACATTAGGAATGGCTCTAGATTTTAAAAATAAAATAAAGCAAAGATACCAAAAAGCAGTGAAATATTCACTAATATTTTATATGGATACAATATGTTATATAATTATGCATAATATATTTAATAAATGTGTATATATGCAGAAGCAAGGAGAAAAACGCTAAAAGAACTTGAGCATTTATGTGAAAATAATTGTTACATAAGGAGACTAAACTAGTAGGTATATTTTAAAATAGGTAAATTTTTTGATTGCTTAACATAGCCTAAATGCTTCTGTTATTCTAAGAAAGTAAAAGCAATGCTTTACTGCACATCTAAAAGTAAGTTTGAGAACTCAATTAAGATGCCCTGCCAACTGCTTGTAACTTTTATCCTCCAATTTCTGCGTAGCTCTCATACCTTTTATCCATTCTACCTCTTCTTCCCACCTCTTCATATTACCATCACCTCCATCACCTACCTCCAGGTGACAATCTAGCAATGAGGCTACAGTTTGGAAATAGAAGTCATGGGTATGCTGCTCTCTGGGTAATTGGTAACTTCACCTAAGAAAAGTCTTGTATTTTTAGGATGAGAAAGAGAGCATCAACATAAGGCAGAGGGGGGATGAAAGTTCATTTAAAGGCAGGCTTAATAGACAATCCCGTCACATCAACAGCTTTATCTTCCTGATGATTCTTTTTTGTCCTTTTGTCCAGAAATGGCCTCACCACAAATTCTTTAAATGGAAAGTTTAGGTAATAGTTCTTTGTTCTTCTCATAGGTGTCAGTGAGAAATTCTCCTACCTTAGGGGACTTTAGAATCATGAGAGATGTTCATCAAAAAACGTACAATTATCTGGACCCTCCTGTAGGATCTGATTGAGAAGATCCAGCTCAAGTATTTGCATGTTTCACAGTCTCTCCACACGGCTCCTAGATACATACTTTCCAGCAATTTTTTACTCATATAACATTTTTGATCCAAGGCATTTAATGATGTTTCATTTTTTTAACAGTTAAAATATCAAATGCCTTAGCTTGGTATTCAATGGCATATGTATTCAATATTGCAAAGTTAATCTTTTGATTGTTTATTCATTTATCCATCAATCCTTCCATTCATTAAACAAAGAAGTATTAAGATCTTATGTTCTAGGCATTATTGTTGGTTCTGGGAATATAGTCATGGGAAGGCAAGGCTCTTGACTATAAAGAACTCTATGGTAGATTGTCTTATTTTTTGCAAATATCCCAATTTATGAGGCATCTCTTTAGCGTTTCCCCTTATGGGATAAATATACCTGCTCTCTTCCATTGACATCAGGACTGGCCATAGAACTTTCTCTAGGACATAGAAAGAAGTGACATATCACATTCAACCAGAAGTTCTAAGAGCGATTGCATGGTTTTGACACTGCTTATTCTACCCTTAGCGACAAAATCAGCATAGCCCAGATAATGGCTGCTCCTTCAGCCTCGGTTCTGGAACAATATGACACAGAAGAGAGCCACAGTGGAGAACATAAAACATGATTGAGAAATAAGCTTTTGTTATATGAAGCCAGTGGGATTTTTGGTGACAACATTTAAAAAAAAAATTTATCTTGTAAACAACAAAAATTTATTTCTCACAATTCTTGAGGCTAGAAATCCAAGATCAAGGCACTAACATAATCGCATTACAAGGGTCCTCTTCTTGGTTCACAGTTGGTGCCTTCCAGCTGTGTCCTCACATGGTGGAAGGGTGACTTTTTCTCTTTTTCTTTTTTGCTGAAGAAGATTCACCTTGAGCTAACATCTGTTGCCAATCTTCCTCTTTTTTTGGTTTCTGAGCCACCATCACAGCACGGTCACTGACATACAAGTGGTTTAGGTCCATGCCTGGGAACAAAAGCTGGGACACCAAAGCAGAGCACACTGAATTTAACCACTAGGCCACTGGAGCTGGCACTCATTTTTTTTTTTAACAGCAGAAAAATGGTAAAAGCCAGTTAGTCAAGTCCATGTTTTAAAAGCCAAGAAGACACAATGATAAAGGTTACAAGAGAGGCTCATGAAAAATACTGTGGAATCAGATATGAGACAATTATCCTTGGTTCCCAGATGGGGCTGGTGGAAGCCTGGAATAAGCTGAGTTGGTCAGCAAAGGATCACATGGATGCTTCATTTAAGCTACCATTGAAATAGGTGTCATTTCTAAGTTAATTGAATTCCTCCCTCTTGGAGAGTTTATCCACCAATATATCACAAATAGTGTTTCCCTTTTCTCCTTCTCTTCTTTTATATATGCCATATCCTGGTCCTGAAGTAAATTATGTCTTATTTAATCTGTGTTTATGCAAATCATGTCCAATTCTGGCTTAAATTCTTTCTCCTTGCTAGAACTTCCAAATTATCACAAATGGAATTCTTTTCCATTTTCAGAATTCATAGAGTGCCAATATTTGTAGAATTCAATTAATTTTCTGTTTTGCTTAGCTTTATTTTCTTAATATTTCTAGGTTGTCTCCCCAAATATAGTTTATATTTTGGGAATATGGGAACCAAATGTTAGGCCTGGCTATATCATGACTTCATAGAAGATGCAGAAAAATGCTTGCTGATTTCCAGGAGTTGCTTATAGTGTCTTGCCACTTCCCTTCTATTACCGCAGCCACCCACGAAAAAACAGTGCTGATGTCGCTCAGGGTTTGGCAAACTTTTCCTATAAAATGCCAAAAGTAAACCAGTCATTGCAGGCCAAATAGCCTTTGTACGTATACTGAAGTCTGTTATTGTAGCATCAAAGCAGCCACAGGCAATAGATAAATGATTAAGTGCAGTCGTGTTCCACTAAATTTTTATTTACGGATACTTAAATTTGAATTTCACCTAGTTTTCACACAGCACATAGTAGTCTTTTTAAAATTTTTTTCAACCTTTTAAAGTATAAAAATTATTCTTACCTTGTGAGTTTACAAAAACACCTTACTTTGCCAATGCAAGATATAGCTGGTTCAAGTTCAAGGACGTTTACTGAGCCAGGATGATAGAGTAGAACTTTCCACGTAATGATGGAAAGAAAGTAAAGTTCTGCTTCCATTTTGCAGATAGCCCTCTGTCGAGAGTTTAGTTAAGCTATTACATGGTTTTGCAGTCCATGCATCCATTTTGTGTGGCCTGCAGGGACCTTAAAACGACACCAGCTCTCTCAGGCAAGCACATGCCTAGATAACAGCCCACAGAGTCACAAACACATGTACTGATGGGACTTTCCCAGCAGCCTTGTAATCAACAGTCTCCCCCACCTCCCAGTGCACATCTGCCTTATGCACCCCTTAGAGAAGACCCCTATGGGACCTATCAAAACACTGTTCTTTGGGTTTGAATTGACCAATATGGCCCTAGCCTGGAAACCCCAAAGCACCCCACCTCCTTACACTAATCAAGGCATATGCGCCATGTCGTGTTTTCTCTGTCTGTACCCTGGCTTGACTGCCTCCATGGAGCCCCTCACAGCATGCCATGTATTTCCTCCAGGACTTGTGGGTAATAAGCTTCTCTATTTCAATTTCTCTTGTAGTCTGCTATTGAACCACAGCTCACTATCTGTGCTCCACTTAACAAATGTTAATTTAACAAAGTCCTAACACCTTCATCTTGTTCTGGAGCTTCTTGGGAATAGTCTCTTCAGAGATTAATATTTCTCCTTAATAGGCAGTGTATAAGGCTAGAGGGCACCATTCTACTCTCGTTTCATAGTGGAGATACACTGTTCAGTTTTGAGTGTGGTAGGACCTTATGCTTTTAAATTACCTGAGAAAATTTGTTCCACTTCGACCCACTTAATCCAGTAAAGGACTACACTGGGGTTTGCAGAAATAGCCAGTTAGTAATTAAGTGTGATCATTTGCATGTATGATTACTTCATAGCTCATTAAGACACTCACTGAAATTAGCAAAGATTGCTTGGAGATTTAGGAGTTTGGAATGACAGTTTCTCACCAAATAGCCACATTTAAATTAACATACCTTACTAGATTTTTAATTGACTAACCTATATAATTTCTACTATATCAGCGGGGTATCCAGATATCATATTTTTTTAATTTCATCAAGGCATTTGAAAAAGTTTCTTGTTATATTTTGTGGCAAAATGGAGAGATTTGTGTGAATTATATAGTCATTTTGTTTTATAACTATTTGAAAAATTATATCCCAGGAATGTTGAGTAACAGATTGTTTCAGGCTGGGGGTAGGAGGTATTGGAAATTGTCTTAAGTGGTATGTTACAAAGTCCTATCTTTGGTTTTCTTCTCGTCAGCAATTTTATTAGTCTTTGATAGCGTTATTTTGGTTGTTGATGACACAGGCTAGCCAGAGCCAGGGAGAAATAATTCACATTTGATGAGTGTTGTTTTCCAATAAGCTGAATAGGAAGGAAAAGAATGTCCATCCAAAATAAGACAAAAAACAAGCATGCACTTACACATATGCATATCCATCCACACGGGTAACACTCACAGTCTATACAGATTGCATTCCCGACTTAGTTATCCAAGCATAGAAAATCATAATGGAAATGACTTTTCCCTTGAGCCAAAATAGATGTAGCCAGAGTCCCTAATGGGGGAGACATGCTTCTAACACACTGTCTGAACAAGGTGGGGTCCAGTTAAGACTCTAAAAAGTCAACTTGCGCTATGATTCTGACCTTTTGTGAATGAGACTTTAATTGAC
The DNA here is from genome assembly GCF_041296265.1 of Equus caballus. Taxonomy (NCBI): domain Eukaryota; kingdom Metazoa; phylum Chordata; class Mammalia; order Perissodactyla; family Equidae; genus Equus; species Equus caballus. Next base: position 75,866,463 of record NC_091700.1, read on the forward strand.
ATTTTGGGAAATCTTAAATTTTCAATCAATGTTCTGCTTTTAAGGAAATGTATGGAAGTCTTGAACCAAACTCATCATCATCAAGGCCACACCTTATTCTAGAGGGAGAAATCATAGTTAGTGCCCAAATGACTTTGATGGGCTTACAGGCAGAAAAAAAGGAGATTTATTTCATGTGTGAAGGACTAGGGCAAATTATAGGGAAGTTGATTTTTAATCAGTCCAAGTGGGGAAATTGACTAGAATTGGAACAATCCATTAATAGGTATAGACTGTCACAGGAGAAACACAAGGTGGCTTGTTCAAATAAAGTCAGATAAATATCTGTAAAAGATTTTGTAGAAGGGATTAAAATGACACAGTTAAATCACAAAACCATTCCCAAATCTGGTCATGAGAAATAGGTTATAAAATGCAGGTCTGAACTTCATAAGAAGTCTCTAACGTTAATATGCTATGGAACAGTGCCCAGGAAATAGATCCATATTAGCCACATAATGACCGAACTTCACCAACACTCAGCTCATTGATGCCTTGGCTTAATTCATAAATACATGCAAAATTAACCTAATAGGTAGATACAAGGTCATCTATGCCTGCGGTTCTCAACCATGGCCTACCCAGTAGAATCAGCTGGGGGATTTTAAAATTTATCAATGCCCAGTTCCCTTGACCCCCAGATATTTCAATGTAAGTATTTGGTGCAGGTCCTTCCATCATTATTTCTTTCAAAGCTTCCATGTGATTACACATGCATCCAGGCTGAGAGTCATGGAAGTGATCTAAATTATAACGGAGGAGGTGAATGGTGGTGTCAGTCCCACTGGGTAGATTATACACAGTTTTCAGTATTTCTAAGAAAAATTTCTACATTTATTCATATATTAAATACACATTGAGTCCTTTTGCTAGGGCTAAGAATAAAAGGAAAGCTAAAGAAGCTCACTATCAGATGAGATAAAGACAGACAATTAACTACAAGACTGTGGATTTAAATAGCAGAGAGGTATGAAATTGGAAAGATGGAGGTGCAAGGTGAAAATATAATCTGAAAGGACACACATCTTGAAATGGTGGTTTGGATTAGAATATTGGTAAAATATTAGGATAGAAGGGCAAACTGAGATCAGCCTGGAAAGATCCTCCCATGCCCTAAAGCACCTGAGTCTTACCTGAAAACAAAATGTGGAGAAATCAGAGACTGGGAGAGGCTCTCACTCCTGCCTTTTCCCACTCACTCCTCCTTTCTCAACACATAGACATATAGGAGCAGTTTTAAATTCTTCTTTGGCATGAATTAGGTATTTTTTAAACACTTCAGAATCTCCAAGTGTGAAATTCCCTTCTCAGTCCATATCTTAAGGGAGAATACAGTCCTTGTGTCCTTGTCTGAAACGGCCCAGAACTAGAGGCTGAGATTATACAAAGATATGCAAAGTCTATTTAGAAACAGGACATACGGAACCCTGGACAATCATGGCCTCAGAACAGATGGTTTGAACTACTAAATTTCACAAAGGAAAAAGATTCAACGAGCAATTTCTTAATAGTGTTTAGTTATTTTAAGAACTTAAGACATCAATTTCACTGCCTTGCCTATTTATACATGTGTTTTAATAGTTATTACTATTAAATATTAAATATGTTATTATTTTTATATTTTAGCTAATGCTTATTTGGTGCTTCCTGTATGCTGTTCACTGTTAATGTTTCCTATTATTAACTGATGAACGAAGAAAATTGCACATAGTAAATTAAAAAAATAAATTCTGTATTGATTAGATTATTTCATCACTCAAGTATCAGGATGTATTAAAATTACAGTGGGTAATACAGGAAGTTCTAAGTTAAATATACATACATAATTCTGTTAATGCTGGCTTAAAAATAACCCTAGAAATAGGCCATGTGCTGTGTTCAAATGAGAGCATGGTCTCAATTCAAGCCTCTGTAAAATACATATAACGTATTTTTAATCTTTGGCATTCCTTGTTTGTGTGTGTGAGAATGTGCACGTGAATAGCAGTGATTTGATAAGACTATGCAGGCATATGGCAAGAAGCTGGGCTTCTTAGTATGTTTTGGCAGAATGACTTTAGTGATTTTTGAGTTATAAGTGAGCAAAAAAAGAATACTTTTTAACTCTGTAAAACATTTGGATTTTCATAACTCTATATAATTCAAAATAACAGCAGTTATAAACTTTCTACTTGGCAACCTTACCATTCTTATTTCAAACCCAGAGGAGCTTATGTTGTGAAGTCTATGGAAATGTAATCATCTGCAGTCTATTTTCAACACAGGCAGAAGAGGAGTTTAAGACCACATTTGACTAAATAATTAAAATCCTCGCAGATACTCTGATTTGTTTAGCAGTATAGCTAAAATGAGATATGAACTAATGATTTCTAAATTAATATACTCATTAATTTACTCTTACGCAAGTTTGATGCTATCACTTCAGAAAATTTTCAGTTGAATGATACCCCCTAAGGTCTTGCAATTTTTAATCCAGTTTTTTTGTAGCCATAATAAGAAAATTATTGGTGATATGCTTCTTGTTTCTCTGCTATTGAAAAAAACATGCCGTACTTTAAAAACATTTAATATACAGATCATAGTGAATAATCTTTGTGAAAGCCACATTGTTAAGGGTTTCAGAAAAGAAAGAAGAAGAACAACAAAAAAAAAATGCAAAAACTTTTTTTTAAATCCTGGGGATCTATTCTAAAAGCTTGGAGATCATGTATTAATTTGTAGTTTCTGTATAGTATAAAAGGCATTATTGTTGGTGGAAATATAAAATTGGTGCAGCCGCTATGGAAAATAGGATGGAAGCTCCTCAAAAAATTAAAAATGGAACTCCCATTCTATCCAGTAATCCCACATCTGGGTATTTATCTGAATGAAACGAAAACACCAACTCAAAAAGGTATAAGTACCCTCATTTTCATGAAAGCATTATTTACAATAGCCAAGACCTGGAAACAACTTAAAGAACTTACCTGTCCATTGTTGAATGAACGGAAAAAGAAAATTTGGTGTACACACAAACACACACACACACACACACATATATATACACACACACACACACACACACATATGTGTACATGCATATGTATATGTAACTTACACGTCCATTGATAAATGAATGGATAAAGAAAATGTGGTATACACATACACAGAGACACACACCACAGTAGAACATTAGTTAGCTATAGAAAAGAAGAAAATCTTGTGATTTGCAATAATATGGATGGACTTTGAGTGCATTATGCTAAGTGAAATAAGTCAGACAGAGAAAGACAAATACTGTTTGATCCCATTTATGTGGAATCTAAACAAACAAAAATAAAAACCCCTGATCTCATACATACAGAGAACAGATTCAGAGGCAGGCGGTGGGAGATGGGTAAAACAGGTGAAGGGCGTCCAAAGGTATAAACCTCCAGTTAAAACATGAATAAATATGAGGATGGAATGTACAGCATGGTGACTATAGTTAACAATACTGTATTGTTTATTTGAAAATTGCTAAGAGAGTAGATCTTAAAAGTTCTCATAAGAAAAAAACATTGTAACCGTGTAGTGGTGGATGTTAACTAGACTTATTGTGGTGATCATTTTGCAATATATAAAATATTTTTAAAAAGGCATTGTAGGTCAACCCTTGTTATCGTAGGCACAAAGTAACTCCTCAAAAACTATTGGTAGCATTGGTTTTCAATTATAAATGTTCTTTAAAATTCTTACTACACAGACATTTTTGGCCTTGTGGTAACATAGTCTAACTCACATATGGATGGCAATAATAACTTGTTTCCCATCCCTACAAAAGGGAAACAGGAGAGATTTCTCTCGATCACAACTATTACATGATTACAAATGGAGAATTTAAACACACTTAGATGATATATGGATTTTTTTATCTTCTTTTCCCTTGACCAAATCCTACAAAATGCTGCATGTATCTATTTTTTTCAAGATGAGGAATGGACTTACCTTCTGTGATAGATACTGTAGTTTATTTTTTTATGGAAAAAAATCTAGGAAGTACTAACTTTTTAAAATTTTATTTATTTATTTATTTTTAAGGCAGATTAGCCCTGAGCTAACATCTACCACCAATCCTCCTCTTTTTGCTGAGGAAACTTTGCTTTGAGCTAACATCTGTACCCATCTTCTTCTAGTTTATGTGTGGGATGCCCTGCCATAGCATGGCTTGCCAAGTGGTGCCATGTCTGCACCGGGGATCCAAACTGGCGAACCCTGGGGTGGAATGTGAGAACTTAACCGCTGCGCCACTGGGCTGGCCCCCAGGAAGTACTATTTTTTAAATCTTCATTTGTAAATGGAAAAAAAATTGTGTGTGTGTGTACATATGTCTGTATAAGTATGTACATATACATATACATGTATGCATTATATACATTCATGTATGCGGTGTTCTACAATTATTTCAATGTTATTTCAAGCCTATATCTTTTTAAAGAACCATCAGTATTGAGTATCTACGTAAAAATTTTAAAATTCTTATTCTACTGGAATATCGTACATGGTTATTCATTCTCATGCTCAAGAAATAATTATTATTTACCTGAGGTCTATTAGTTTCTAAGAACTGTGGCAGGTCTAAACCCAGTGAAATTTGCCCAAGGCATGGCCATCTATGGGACTGGATACTGGAAATACAGCCTCCAAATTTCATTCCCAACACCATCGCTCTAACCATGGCATATTGCTTTATAATATCTTTCAGTAAAGGACTATATTTTATTCATAACAGAGTTTAAAGTCTATAGAGAAGTCATATTAGTTGGCGCTGCAACAGTTTAAAAGCATTTCATGTTTTAGTATAAAAATTAAAACTTTCCACATAAGTAGTTATTTAGATTCAGTTTGTATTAGGGAAAAAAATCTCTTCTCTGACACAATTGACAGTTTTGAAGTTGAGGGTTTTGTGAGAGAGAATTGCTCTTTTTGGCAACTCTGTGTTTAAAGCATTGGTGGAACGCTAATTAGCCTCCTGTCCTGGCTATTGATGGAAAGAATACGAAATACGTGCTAGTATTCATGATGGTGCAATTTGAAGCTGATGAAGTCAATGCAAATGTCATGTATGGGATTTTTCAGGGAGAGAGGAGGGGATGGGGATAGTGACAGAGTGTTCCTCTATGAAAGAAGTGTTTGTGCAGGCTGCTAAAATGAACTACTTGTTGCTGTGCTCAGCTGGCTCAAATCCACAAATTTTAGACCTCCCATGTTCTTAGCTTCCCTTTGTTTGGTATACTACTATGTATTTTTAGTGGTTATGAAGATTCCTGACATCCTTCAAGCATGCAAAAACACAGTGATGTTGTTATTTTTGTTATTAATCAACTCTAGCAGAGTTTAAGTCAAATTCCATCACACTTAACGGCATATGGATATATATTGTAGATACTAGCATAAAATCTAAAGGTATCTTTTGCACTGATCATCTTTTTTTGTTTGGTAGAAATGCATTTTTGTTTGTGCTAATATCATGCACACTTACCATTAGTCTCTTCTTTATAATATCTTTTCAAAATATAATGTGACAATGCTTTACATTCCATAGCAGGGTAAAATTTTGAGAAGTATTTTTTTATCAGAATTTTAAAAAATAGTTGTTTTACTCAGAAACAGAGAGATATCAATCAAATTCTTATGCATCCTTAATTTAATTCCAGAGTAAAGTAGAGTCAGGCTATGGCTTAATTAGAAATGTCTGTGTGTGTATGTGTGTTTGTGGGTTTGTCTGTAATTTTAGAAAAATATGATGGCCGTGGTAGAAAGGAAGAAAACAATCTTCTTCGTTGTCTTACCACTATTTAACTGCAGTGATTTTTGAAATGAATATACCTATGGACATTTGCTTTATCTGTCCCAATTGTTTACCTTTTGCTATTTGACTTCGCAGTTCCTCATACAGATGGGGTTGGCTGCAGAACTTACTTTGGCCAATAGAATGAGCTAGAAGTGACAGCATGCCAGTTTTGAGCCTAGGCCTGAAGAAACTTTCTGCGTTTCTGCTCATTTTGCATTTGTCAATGCCACAATGAAGGCATGCGTAAGCTAGAGAACTGGTTGGAGGAGGAGAAGGAGAGACAGTGGAGCAGAGCTACTCTAGTTAAAGTATGCCAGCAGGCAGAGGCACAGCTGAGCCACATCCAACCGGGCCCAACCTAGGACAGCTAGCACCAGTTTACCAGATTTTAACTTAAAATGGTGATACTCCTGGACAGTAAAACAGACAAGAAATGTAAAAAAATCAGATACCAATCAAGGTGAGAAACATATTTTAGAGATTCAACTAGAAGTAAAACATTTCCAAGAAGCTAATTTTAAGCTGGTCATGATAAAATTTCAAAAGCAATAGAAATCTTTTATCAGCTAAATATGGGTCAATTATGAACCATTAAGGAATTATTGAGCCAAATGTAAATTTTGGGAATGTGTTAATCATTTCACTTTATCATTTGAATTAAGCATAAAACTAAAATTACAGAAATGTTTACTTTTTTTTTAAGGCTATGGATTATAGTACTCTAAAGAAATCTTGATAGAATGACTCCTAAATCTAATATCTCATTAATAGTTTATATCAAATAATCAGTAAGTAGTAACAAATATAAATATATGAAATGAGACATTTTAATTTAGAAAAATATAAAAATTATAAGCTACTTAAATTATTGAATAAAATTGTACTATAATATATATTGATATAACATTGTAGTGAAAATATCCAAAATACTTTTTTTAAGTTCAACCAAATACTAGGGAAGTGATGAAGTGATGGCTATACAAAACTACAAAATTTTCATTAAAGTGCTAAAGTTAAATCTGTATAACTCTTTCCCTCAACACATTCAAAATAGAAAAACTACACAGTGATTCTTAAACTTCAGTAAGCACTTGAATCATCTGGAAGGCTTGTTAAGAAGATGTGGTGTATATACGTAATGGAATATCATTCAGCTGTGAGAAAGAATGACATCCTGCCATTTGCGACAACATGGATGGACCTTGAGCATATTATGTTAAGTGAGATAAGTCAGAAAGAGAAAGACAAGTATGATATCACTTATATAAGGAATCTAGAAAAACCAAACTCATAAAAACGGAAAGTAAAATGGTAGTTACCAGATGATGGGGGATAGGACAGATGGTGTGTAAGGGTACAAATTTACAACGAGTGGTAAATAAGCCCTAGAGATCTAATTCACAGTATAGTGAATATCGACGACGATATTGTATTATAATCATCAAACTTGCTAAAGACTCAGACTTAACGATTCCAACCACTAAAAAGAAAGGATAATTATGTAAAGTGATGGAGATGCTACTTATTGCTACAATGGTAATCATATCACAATATACAAATGTATCAAATTAACATGTACATCTTAAATTTACTCACTCGGCATTCTATGTCAAATATATTTCTATTAAAATACACACACACACACACAGATCACTGGGCCCCACCTACAAGTTTCTGATTCAGTGAGTCTGAGGTTGAGGCCTGAGAATCTGAGTCTCTATCAAGCTCCCAAGTGATGCCAGTGCCGCTGCTATGAACACCAGGCTTTGAAAACCACTAGACTAACAAAGAAATAGGAGATACTAGCATTCATAACGGGTAAAACCCAAAGTCAAATTAAATTTCCATTATGTTCAAGAACACGATTTAGTTTTTACTTGTTTGTTAAACAGTGTGGACCAAGTGAGACACAAATATTCAGTGACTTTATTTACCCCTTCATCCAATCGTAGGCAGATTCTATAACTTTATGGTCCTTGTCAGATAGGAAAAAGTCCGACAAGTTTAACAAAGTTTAATACTTTAATATCTAATTCAATGCTTATCTTCTATACTTCTCCGCCCAAGTCAGGCTTGACTCATGGGCCTAGGAACCCGCATGGTGTGGGTGGTATGGTCTGCTTTCTCACTGCTTCTTTTCTCTTTTGGATTCCTCTCTCCTTTGTGGGGTCAGGATAGCAACCAGAGAAGTAGAAACAAACAAGTCTCTCTTTTGGCTGCATTTTTCTTTCTCCCTTATCCAGGTGAGTTCTGACATCCTTGTAACAAAAGTGAATACTGGTTATCTCACGGAAGCCATGAGTAAACCTCTTGACAGGAGATACCCAAAGAGGGTGACTCCTCTTCCTTTCTTCCAACCTGTCTTCAGCAACCATGCCACAGTCTTTTGCTCAGTTGGCAGCCAGCCAGCCTTTCTGATTGAGATGCCCACATATGTCTCCTATTTGATTTTCATGTACTGTAAATACAAAGAAAACTTCCTGCATCCTGCCACATCAGTGACGGTTATGCTTTCTCCTCCACCTTTCACCTTCTTCCCGCCTAGGCTTGCCACTTCAATTCCCTCTCCCACCCCTGCTTAAATAAGCACGTGTAGCTGACAGTTTGATGGAGGATCACACCCTCAATAGGGGAATGAGGACCACCCTAAATCCCTACGAGCAATTTTGTTGGAAACATTATTACTCGGCTTAAAGCGAAGAGTTCAGAAACTGGATTAGAATTGGGGAAGCAGAGCCAGTTCGGCATCTCTTATTAAGTGCTGAAGTGGGGATCAGGCCTCTAGTTGCTCGTTGCTTGATGCTTCTCAGTCCCATTTTGGATCCCACTACCCAATATAGGCAACAGTAAAAGCACAATCATGTATTTTGTTACATTATTAAAAGAACATGCTAAAAATTCAACCTCAGAGTCATGTTAAGAACAAAATTACGAAAATATAATCCAATTTCCCAGAAACTTTGGGTGGGGGAGATGGATGATTTTACAACGGTTTAAAATCAGTAATTTGATGAAAACATGTTAAAATTTAGGTAGAATCAAAAAGAAAAGGCAATGGTGGGGTCTGTTCACATAATGGCAACACTGAGTAAATTTTCTCAACAAAGCAGTCTGTGGGATAGAAAGAAGGAAATGATTTTAAATAGATGTTATGGAGCAGCCTAGCGGTGACTGGTGTAGTCACATTTGTGGATGGAAATGCTCGCTCCGGGCAGAATTAGTATCTGGCCCCTCGGGTTACTGGCCTGTTTCTGGTATTCTCAAGTCCCAGTTCTTCCAATTACAAAGTGCAAGTGAGTCTTTAAGTTATTTACTACCCATTTCATTTTCTAATACGTGAAATGGAAATAGACCTTTCCCTAGAATTGGTGTGATAATTAGGTGAGATAATATATACGCAATGCTTGCATAGTGGCAATATGAATACTAATGGTACAGTCCAGCAAGATCTAGTGGAAATCAATAAAGAAATTGTTTAAAATATTATGCCCAATTCTAAAATAATGAGGAAATTTCAGAGACTTAAAGACCGGGGAAGTAGAACTCAAAATTAGTGTGCATAGAATCATCTGGGAGGGTTGTTAAACTGGAGATATCTTCATGGCTAGGGTGAAGACAAAAAACTGGATTAAATAAAAATCTATTCTGAATTTTTTTTAAATCACACTGAAAAATATGGGAGAGGGCTTGATGTTGGTTAGTGGAATATACTGAGAGAATAGAATAAAGACATGAAAAGAGACTAGGGGTGAATGTTACTGAAAATTTTAGCATTAGTCATAGAGCTAATAAAACTCAAAACTGAAGTGCACCATCCCATGTACATGTTATCCTACACATGTGTTTACTAACATTTTGATCCATGTTCTTTTCTTCCACCGCCTGTTCTATTAGACTTAATAGTTAATGGATAGTTATTGTAACTGTTGGTATTCTACAGCCTGAATCTACTATGTATTCTGCATCTCATTTTTCTCATAGATTCTACTGAGTTTAAACCTTTAGGATAGTGAAAAAAGGCATGTTTTAATAATAGGAAAAAAAAAACTTAAAGGAAAAATACTTTCTATGTCCCAATTACCTTCTTTTAAGACAAGCAAACTCAGTAATTAGACCTAACCTATAGAGTTCTGTTAAAGAAATTTAACAAAAGTCACTTTCACCAACTATGTAAAAGAATGAACATCATTGTGGGTTATTTTGAACTGATACACTTTGAGTTAAGTAAAAATATTCTAATTATTAATACAATCAAGAAATTTCAGCCACAGTATTTGCTCCTAATTTATTTCTTCTGTCCGAAGTCATAAGTGGAACCAGTAAATTCACTGAAGATTAAATTCCTACATATGATAAATATGTAAAAACTAATTTACACCCTGGGAGGAGAATACCAAGAAAGAAAATTCCAAGTTTCCTTGTTGACTGTATACTTTCCAGCTTAAGGTAATCTACATTCCTGACAAAAATCATCATAAGAATTGACAGTTATTTAGTATCTATCTAGGTTTAGTCAGATATTGAGAAGGGTCTGAAATTTTACCCTACTTGCAAACAGCTAGTTAGCCTTGTTGAGTTTTGTCTTTATATACTTAGAGAAGATCACTAGACCCGCGGTCAGGGACATAGTTTATTATTGATAGCAAAAAGAGCAGGCAGAGCAACACCATGAAGTGGTTCACAGGCCCCGATTCCTACAGGGAGACATCATGAGGACCTGTCACCAAAGGAGAGGAACTTTGAATTTTAGAAGATGCTGACCTTTATCAGAACTGTTTATGACTTTCCTGTCTTCCCTTCTAGAGAGAGTGGGATTACTCACTACCCTGGAATGTAAGCACATTTCCCCCATGTGAGAATAGGATGTTCTAGGCTATTACCCCATAAGGTAAGCAAATGTTTGAGTGAAGGGAAGGAAAAGGCTTTATCTTCAATATTCTAGATGACTCCAAACATCTCTAGAGGGATATACTATCTCTAACGTCCAATTTCAGTTGCTACTCAAACACGTCCTTTGCTCAGAAGTCAAGAGAGCACACAGAAACACAAGGAATCAATGGAGAATTGTATCCTAACAGTGTGCAGCATAACTTTAATACGTGATTTCTAACTTTAACTATCATGATGGTAGCTTTTTCCCCATCTTATAGGTTAAAGAAAACAAGCACAAGTACAACGTAAGTAGTTGTCACAAGATCATAGAGTACAACAGTCCTCATTTCAGCTTTATTCCCTGTATTCTTTCAGTAGCTTCAGAACCTGTTATGTGTTAAATTTGCCCCTCACAAAATTCATATGTTGAAGTTCCAACTCCCAGGACCTCAGAAAGTAACTGAATTTGGAGATAAAGTTTTTAAAAACGTAACTAAGCTACAATGAGGCCATTGGAGTTGGCCCTAATCCAATCTGACTTTTGTCCTTGTAAAAGAGTGATTAAGACGCACCGAGGGACACCAGGGATGGATGTGCACAGAGGAAAGACCATGAGGACACATCAAGAAGGTGGCCTTCTGCAAGCCAAGGACAGAGCCCTCAGGAGGACCCAACCCTGCCAACACCTTGATCTTGGACTTTCAGCTCCCTAACCATGAGAAAATAAATTCCTGTTGTCTAAGCCATCTAGTCTGTGGTATTTTTTTAATGGCATGCCTAACAGAATAATATGCCACCCTCGCCTCAGACAGCTTGTTCTTCATACTCAAACACCTGTAGAAACTTAGAGATGGGAGTGCTGGTAATAACCTAGTCAGATGGTATAAAAAACAGTGGTTACACTGTGAAGAACTTCAAGAGGTAAAACTCAGTAGGTTACTACATTCAAGATTAGGTTCTCCACTTTGACAGCCCAGGATATTAGTATTATCAGAGCCCAGAGGTGTTTAAGCCTCAGAACTATGACCTCAGTAAAGAATATAATGATAATTATTAATTAGTAATAAGCAGTAGAGGGAGGAAGACAACCAAAAGCAGTAGTAGAGAGATGAGACTTAGCTGCTGTGACTACAGTCCAGGCAGGTTTCTGCTATCTGAGACCTGCATGACCTCACACGGTACCTCCCTGAGAGCTGGTGCAGTAAATCCATCAAACCAAATGAACTTTCGCTAACTTGTCCCGGAAAGGCTCAGGCAAGCAGTGGCTACACCATAAAATTAAATGGTGTTCATACCTCAGATCAATTAAATAATGATTTCCAGGTGGGGCATAAACATCGTTATATTCTAAGGCCTCTGCAGCTGATTGTAATGTGAAGCAAGCACTGAGACCACTAGGCTAGAGTCTCCCTAGCCACATATACCTCTTTTAAGTCAAGTGCTTCCCAAATGTCAGAAGCTGCTGCTTTTCCAGTACACGGTGATATTTTCAGTACACAGTGATATTTTCAGTACACGGTGATATTCACATTGACAGTTTGTGCCTCTGGTCAAGGACTTGCCCTGAAATATGATCGGTTCAGAGCTGGTTGTCTTTTATTCATCGGGGAATTATTCTATTTTGAAAAGCCTGTTTCAAATGTGTCAGGAAGATATATACTAACTGAGGTGCATTTCTCCCTTGTACCTGATGACCCTCTCAAAGCAGGCCTTGAGACATAAGAATGACATTGCCCGGAGAAGAGATTGTAAACAGAATAAATAGTAAATACTGAGCTTTTAAATTTAAAAAAAAAAAATCTGCTGTATAGTTGTAAAGCAGAAAGATATAAGCAGTTGAATCTCTGCTCCAAGACCATGCACTCCTCTGAACTTAGGAAGAGAGAGGGCAAGATGTGTGCCGGATATGGAGTCAAAACAAGATAGACAATATATTTAGATTGTAATTTCCACCTCTGTTTTTTTTTTAGGTCTGTCTTTTAGAGTAGGATGTCATAGATGGTACAACTCTCTTGACATCTGGAGAAAAGATTTTAAAGAAAGCCAGTCCTGCAACTTCAACTTAAACCCTTCTCCTGGGTGATCACAGTGCATCGTGTGTCCAAGCCTGAGAGGACAAAAATGTAATTCCTACAATTCCTGCACTTCCTCAGTAGTGTAGGATTAGAATGGAAATTTACAACCCCACTTTCCCACACCCAAATGAGTCACAGAAATTAACCATGGGAAAGAAAGCACAAATAGAAAGCTTTATAGGGGCTCTCACGGTCAGATAGAGGGGGCATGGCAGCAGAAGTTATGGAGGGAACCATCCAAACTGGGCTCTGCTGAGGGCAGTGATAGAAGCTCAGTGGATATTTTGCTGGAGGATTCTAAAAACTCCGCAAAGGGACGAGTGGGCAGGATGGGAGAGGGGTGCTTCTTTAATTTAAATAAGAAATATCTGAGAAAAATTGCAGAAGTAAGTAACTTGGAAGAGTTTAAATTGATTTTTTTTTTGTATCAGAAAGAACAGGGAGAACTTCCGGTTATGGAGGAGTAAGGAGGTCAGGAAACTGTCTCCTCAAAAAGCAAATTTATATCTGAACAAAGTTGTCACCTGTGTCCATTTCAAGATTTTAGAAGTTGGCCAAAGGCAAACCAAAATTAAAGCAGCAGGAAAATTTATTTATGAAGTACTAATGAACTTCAGCTAAGAATGGTGGGAATCTGTGCCATTATTGCTAGGGCTGGTCCCATACCCCCTCCCAAAATCTCAGTCAGCGTGGAAGTTCCACCAAGGCAGCACTATGAAAACTAGAAGCTTCCCTGGTGGAGGAAGCTGACTTAATTTGTTTCAGAGAATGGAAAGTCCACCCTAATGGTATTACTAATAAAAGTAGCAAACACCATCGGAAACAAATACAGAAAGCCTGCAGCTCTGTTAGCTTAAAGTAGCAATCATGACTGGTGTGAGTGGAAGTTCACTGATCAATCAAAGCTTTTAACACTGTGATCCTGGAAATAAGAGAGCCATAGTTAGAGTTAGACAAGCTCTCCCATATTCCTGGCTTAATGGGTAGCTGTGTGTACAAGGAGAGAAGAGCTGAAAGGGCCCAAGATCTCCAAGCAATTATGGCTGAATGGAAACTCTGCACATGCACATGTAAGACTAGAGGGGGCCTGGTGGAAAGGGCTGAAAACTGCCTGACTTTGGAAACACTCTCCAATCTGGTACAAGCATCCCTTGTAAGAGAGTGGAAGTCTTGCTGGCGTTAGGTTTGAGCACACTTTTTCACCAATCACAGCTTGTCTACTAAGCTATGCAGATATAGGTACAATCATTAGGAATTGAGGCTAAAGACATAAAATAAGAATAAAACAACTGAGCAGAGGAACCAGTGACCATACACTGCAGAGGAGACAGAGACCATAGATTAAGTCCAGGAAAGTTATTAGCATAAAGCAAAGCAAAGCAAAACAACAAAAATTAGTAATGGCAACAACACTTCTCAGTTAAAAAACTCAGAATCCAAAAATGCTGCAATATGTTGTGCAAAAGGTCCAACTGACAACAAAAAACATTAAGAGACATGTAAAGAAATAAAAGGGTAGTAATTCTACTCAGGAAAACTATTAGTTAATAGAAACTGTCTCTGATGCACCTAGATGTTGGATTTTGCAGACAATAACTTCAAAACAGCTGTTACATCTATGTTCAAAGAATCAAAGGAAACAGTAGCTTAAAAAATTATAGAAAAAGGGCTGGCCCCGTGGCTGAGTGGTTAAGTTCGTGCGCTCCGCTGCAGGCGGCCCAGTTTTCATTGTTCGAATCCTGGGCGCGGACATGGACTGCTCATCAAACCACGCTGAGGCAGCGTCCCACATACCACAACTAGAAGGACCCACAACAAAGAATACACAACTATGTACTGGGGGGCTTTGGGGAGAAAAAGGAAAAAAAAAATAAAAAAATCTTAAAAAGAAATTATAGAAAAATTACAAATGTTTCAGCAAAAAAGTAATATCAATAAACATTAGAACTTCTACAAACATACCAAATGGGAATTTTAGTGTGAAAAGTAATAATAATCTAAAATAAAATATTTTCCAGACAGGCTTAACAGCAAGTTTGAGATAGCAGAAAAATAAATCAGTGTACATGAATATAGATCAATAGGAAGTATATAATATGAAGAACAGAAAGAAAAAAGGATGAAAGAAAAATAAACAAAACCTCAAGATCTGTAGGACAACATGAAGCACACCAACAGAGATGCATAGGCAGGCCTCCAAGGAGAGGAGAGAGAAGGGGACTAGAAAAAAAGGGTGGATAATGGCGCACAACTGCCCAAATTTGCTGTAAAAAATGACACCAAAGTAGTCTAAAAACAAAGAGATCCACACCCAGATATAGAATAAAGCCCAAAACAAAGAAAAAATTTTTAAAGGAGCAACAGAAAAACAATTCACCCTGGACAGGGCAAGGGCAATAACATTAATATCTGAGTTTTCTTTGAAACTACTGGAGGCTAGAAGGCTATAGGATGATATGGTCAGAATGCTGAAATATATATATATATATGTATATATTGAAGGATGTATATACTATCCTTCAAAAAAGGTGAAATAAAGGTATTCCACGATAAACAAAAACTGTGATAAATCATTGCTAGTATACCTGTCATTCAAGACGTAGAAAAGGAAATTGTGAGGCTGAAAGGGAATTATACCAGATATTTACACAAATACACAGGAAGAAATCAAGAGCACTGGAAATGATAAGCATGTGGGTAAATGTAAAGTATTTTAAAAATATGCCTCTCTTTTCCTCTCTTAATTTCTTTAAAAGATGCATGGTTCTATAAGGAAATAATTATAACACTGTATTTTTAAGATATCAAATATATAGATATTATATATATATGAAAATTATAGCACAAAAGAAAGCGGAGGATGGAGTTATATCAGAGCGAAATTGCTGTATTTAACTGGAATTAAGCCAGTATTAAATGTTGGGAGACAATCCCCATGGGTCAGGTCTCTCTCATTTCTGTATATACTGTCAGCAGACGCAAAGACACTAGCATTTGTGCTAGACCAGCTTTTCAAGCATATTTGCATAGTGAGTACCCTTGGAAGATAGAGGTAGTGTCCTCCCACTGGAGCAAAGCACAGGCAAGCTTACTGTCCTGTATATAGGACCCAGCAAGCTAACCTCAGGGCTTCCTTCCTGTAATGAAACTCAGTGTGTGTGCAAGTGCTACTCGGCCCTCTCCAGTTTCCCTGTGGGGATTAGGCCTCAGGGAACCAGGGTGTGACAATGCTGATCAGCTGGCTTCCCACATTGCTGTGAGCGATAAAGTCCTTTGCTTCTTCCCATGAATCACCTGTCTTCTGTCAGTATCCAAGAGACTATTGCAGGCTATTTGTTGCTGAAAGTAGGATAAAATCTCAAAACTTCAGTTCTTGAAATTAACTTGAAGTAGATGGTGAGGAATTAAAATACATATTATAATCCTTAGAGCAACCACTAAGAAAAAAACCAAAAATACATTGTTAAAAAAAATCACCAGTGGGGCCGGCCCGGTGGCACAGAGGTTAAGTTCACACATTCTGCTTTGGCAGCCCAGGGTCTGCCAGTTCGGATCCTGGGTCCAAACCTATGCACTGCTTGTCAAGCCATGCTATGGTAAGCGTCCCACATATAAAGTAGAGGAAGATAGGCATAGATGTTAGCTCAGGGCCAGTCTTCCTCATCAAAAAGAAGAGGATTGGCAGTAGATGTTAGCTCAGGGCTAATCTTCCTCAAAAAAAAAAAAAAGGAATCATCAGAAAGATAAAGCTGTTTATGTGATGAGATTGTCTATTAATCCTGCCTTTAAATAAACTTTTATGCCCCCTCTGCCTTCTGTTGATGCTCTCTTTCTCATCCTAAAAATACAAGACTTTGCTTAGGTGAACAAACAGAAGAATAAAAAAAAGACACGAGAAATATATATAAAAAATAACAAATTGTAGGCAGAAACCCAAAGATATTGATAATTATATTAAATGAGTTTTGGCTAATCATCCCATCAAAATGCAAGATGAAAAGCAAGATTTAATGCATGCTGTCTATAAGAAATACATTCAGGTCAAAGACACCAATAGGTTGAAAGTAAAAGGATGACTAAAGATCTATGTGCAAAATAGTGACCAAAAAAAAAAATGGGAAAGCTATACTGATGTCAAACATAGTAGAATTTAAGACAAGAAATATTACTAGAAACAAAGAAAACATTTAATAATGATAAAATCACATCTATAAGAAATAACAATTATAAACGTGTATGTACCCTAGCATAAGCGTCTCAAAATACATGAAACAGAAACTGACAGTTGAAAGTATGCATAGACAATTCAGTAATTATAGTGAATATTTCAGTGCCACATTCTCAATAATTACTAAAACAACTATATAAAAAATCAGCATGGATATAGAAGACTTGACCAATACTATTAACCAGCCTGACCTGTCATTTATAGAATACAGCACACTACAACAGGATAATCCATATTCTTCACAAGTGGACATGAACTAATCTCCAGCATATGACATATGCTATGTTATAAAGCAAGACGCAAATTCAGAAGGGTTGAAATAATTGGAAGTGTGTTCCTCAAACTTAATAGGATTAAATTAGAAATAGAAACAGAGTTGGGAAATTTTCATATTTTTGGAAATTAGGCAGCACAGTTTTAAATAAGCCTATAGTTGAAACAAAAATAGCAAGGAAAATCAGAAAATATTTTGAACTAAGTGAAAACAAAAACAAAACATATCAAAATTTATTGGATCATAACTAAACACTTTGTAGATATGTATAAATTTAAATGTCTCTATTAAAAAAAAGAACTTTATTCAATAATATACACTTTGACATTGAGACAATAGCTCAAAAAAGGGAAAATTGTAACTGAATTGAAGAAGAAGAAATGAAATCATAAATATCTGAGGAGAATTCAGAAAATAAATAAATAAAATCAATGAAAGCAAAGGTAATTTTTTAAAAGACACAAAAATTGGTAAACCGCTTTTTTAGACTCACCAAGATAAAAGAAAGGAAATAAAAATTACCAAAATTACGTACTTAAATGTCATTACTAATGACCCTCCAGAAATTAAGTATTATAAGGGAATGTTATAAACAATTTATGCTAGTAAGTCAGACAATTTAAACAAAGTTGACAAATTAACACAAACACAACACTTACCAAAACTGGCTCAAGAAGAAGAAAGATCTGTATAGAGCCATTACTGTTAATAAAAAGTTGAATTAATAATAAACAAAAACTTTCATGAAGAAAGTTCAAGGCCCTTGTGAATTCACTCATGAGTTTTATCAAATATTTAAAGAAGAAATACTGCCAATCTTAAACTCTTTCAGAAATAGAGAAAGTGGAAACACTTTCCAGCTCTTTCTATGGAAACTATTATTACCCAGATATCAAAACCAGTCAGATAGCACAAGAAAAGGAAACTATAGAAACTGCATAAACATAGATGCAAAGATAACTGAGGAAACATCAGCAAACTAAATCCCACAACATTCAAAAAGCATTATGTATCAGGACAAATTGGATTTTTCCCAGGAATGCAAGATTTGTTCAACTTCTGAAAGTCGGTTAAAGTAACACATCATATTAATAGAACAAAGGATAAAAACTACATAATATCTTAGTGCCAGGAAAAGCATTTGACAAGATCCAACACCTATTAATGAAAAAAACTCACAACAAACTACAAGTAAAGGGGAACCTATGCATGTATGAAAGCATTTGTGAGAAACCTATAACTAGTATTGTACTTAATGCTGAAAGACTGAACATTTTTCCCCAAAGATCAGGAATAAACCCGAGGATATTTGCTCTTATCACTCCTGTTCAAACATTGTATTGGAACTCTAGCCAGAGAATTAAAACCACAAAAATAAACAAAAGGCATCCAGACTGGAAAGGAGGTAAAACTGCCTTTATTTGCAGACAACACAATCCTGTATGTAGAAAATTCTAAGAAACCTACAAAGAGACTACTAGAATTAGGAACTATATTTAACAATGTAGCAGGATACAAGGTCAATAGAATAAATCAATTTATATACTGGTAACAAAAATTGCAAAAATAAAATTAAGAGAATAAACTTCATTTACACTGGTATGAAGAAGAATAAAATATTATGGGACAAATATGAGAAAGAAATCAAAATTTGTATAGTAAAAGCTGCAAAATGTTTCTGAGAGAAATGAGAGTTCAAAATAAATGGAGAGATATTTCATTATCCTAATTTGAAATATGGAAATGGTCTTCTCCCTAAATTCATCTGTTGTTTCAGTACGACCCCTGTAGAAATCTCAGCATTTTTTTTTTTGCAAAATTGACAAACAAATCCTAAAATTTACATGAAAATGAAAATAACCTAGTATATTAATAAAACATCTTTGAAATATAAGAGCAGAGTTGCTATAAATCTACATTAAATAAGATAGGGTGGTATTGGCATAAGGATAGATGTAGAGATCAATCAAAATGAACTGCGAGTTTAAAAATAAGCCATTATATTTATAGCCAATTGGATTTCAACAGAGATGCCAAGACAATATATTGGGCAGATGATAGTCTTTTCAACTAATTGCGCTGGGAAAATTGGGTATCCATTCGTAAAGAAATATATTTAGACACTTATCTCATATCATAACAACAACAACAAAAACTCAGAATGGGTCAGATGCTTAAATGGAAGTGCTAAATCTATCCAATTTTTTAGAAAAAAACAGAAGAAAATCTGTTTGACCTTGGGTTGGGCAAAGTGTTGTTAGATATGAAGACAACGTCACAATCCATAAGAGCAAAATGATAAACTGAACTTCATCAAAATTAAAAACTTTTCTCTTCAAAAAAGCATTATGATTTAGAAAAAAAAGACAAGCTACAGATCGAGAGAAAATACTTGCAAATTATGTATCTGATTAAAATAATTTTATTCAGAATATATAAAGAAACTTAATACTAAGAAGAAAAACTAATCTTTTTAAAAAACAAAAGATTTGGATTGGCATCTCATCAGAGAAGATATGTGAATGGCTAATAATCATATCTTTAAGGAAAAACAGATTAAAATAACAATGAAATATCAGTATACACCTCTAGAACGGTGATTTTCAATATGAGTTATGATATCAAGTATTTTGCACATATATGGAGAAACTGAGACCTCCATACGTTGTTAGAAATGTAAAGTGGTGCATAAGCAAAAATACTATGCTTAGTTTAAAAAGGCCAGACACAAAAAAGTTCAGACACAAAAGAAGCCAGATTCCATTATAAGGAAATTCCAAAATAGGCAAATCTATAAAGACAGAAAATGAATCAGTAGTTGCCTTGTGTGAGGTATAAGAACAGGAATTGACTGCAAATGTGCACAAGGAAAGTTTTTGGGTGATGAACACTATCTAAGACTGGATCGTGGAGCCAGCCCTGTGGCTCAGTGGTTAAATGCACACGTGCCGCTTTGGCAGCCCAGGATTCGCTGGTTCGGATCCTGGGTGCAAACATGGCACCGCTTGGCAAGCCATGCTGTGGTAGGTGTCCCACATATAAAGTGGAGGAAGATGGGCACGGATGTTAGCTCAGGGCCAGTCTTCCTCAGCAAAAAGAGGAGGATTGGCAGCAGATGTTAGCTCAGGGCTAACCTTCCTCAAAAAAACAAAAAAAACTGGATTGTGGCGATGGTTGCACAACTCTATATATTTACTAAATATCACTGAACATTATGCTTCCACCAGAGAATTTTATGGAATTCAAATTACACCTCAATAAAGTGATTTTGAAAAAAGGAAAGAATAGGCACTTATGCTACATCTATAGTTATAAGAAAAATTTTACAAAATCATATTTTAGATTCACATGACTAAAAATTATATCAGGGAAACCACTAAGACTGTCATACCATCCCTAACACCCTTTGGTACCACTCAAGACACAAATGCCGCTGGTATGTATGTACGGATCATCTCTTGTTACTCTCTATTCCATACTTCTTGTTAATTCCACTTCTCTAACACAAATTTCACTGCCCCACTCTTAACGAAATCTTTTCATGAATCCCTATTGAGCCACTAACTTGTGTATAGAACCTGTATCTAGAACCTCTTCACTGAGAGATCTTGAATCTTCTCGCCTTCTTTGAAAATGGACTTTTCCCTGAAGGTCTTGTCTCTTGTGTTTCCCTGTGAGGTAAGGAAACCTTTTATTCCCACGTCCCAGGTATTTCCTGTTTCCTGGGGCTTCCACACTATTACTTTTATGCTGTTTTGTACAAATCTCAGTTCTTTGAGGCTTACTTATGCTGTTGTAATTCACCATTATTGAAAAAAAAAGAGCTTGCACACTTTTCCTCCTTTGTCATTAATTATATGGACTGCAACATCTACTTGGAGCTTCCACTTCGCCTTCTTTGAACTCCTCAGAACTCTATTCCTTTGATCTTTGTATTTTTCCCTATCATCAGCTCCCTTCCTTCACATTCAGTTTAGGCCTCGTTTCCATTATTTCAACCACTGACTTGTCATTAAGCTGTAGTCCCTCTGTGAATTGTTCCTTAATCATACCACTCCATCCACCGCCAGCAAACCTCAAACCTGAATTAGAACAAATGATTGGCTTCACGTTATTGCCAGAGAAAAACAACTCGACTTTACAGATGTGTCTGTCCCACTATCTCCCCTTGTTTTCTACTGTCCCCAGGCTCCCTACAACTCTGAGCAATCCCTTCAATTTATTGCCTATTCCCATTCTCCAGAGAAATTACTTCAAACATAATTTTCTATTGTCCTCATTCTGAACAGAAACTCTTTCTTTCAAATTCACAGAGCAAGCAGAAAGCTCAACTTTCTGCCATTAACAGTCAAAGTTATCTTCTTTCCTATTTATTAAAAGGAGTTATCTTTTATAGCAATAATAATCTTGTTTTTCTCCTCCTCTTTCTTCAGGTATGTTTCTCTGCTGATTAAACTCTTTTTGTCCCGTCTTCAGTCCTACCCTTTTTCTTGAATCCTTTCATTGACTACTTGAACATACTCGATTTTTCCTTCTCATTAACATGCCATCCGTGGGTCTCATGGGTTCCTGAAGCCATATAACACCATCTATCTTCTCCCCTGCACAGACTCCTTGAATTTAATTGACTTAGTTGTCCCCATGTCCCATCTATGACAAAACATTTTTAAATCTTGCTTCTCTGCAAAACCTGCTCTGATATTGCAGTTTCTTTTGCTAAAACAAATATTAAATATTCCCATATAAACAATTGAAAGACAGTTAATCCTACTGAGCATTTATCTTCATGAAAACTCTATTTCCCTGATTCCTCTCTTCCTCTTTGGCCACTATTTTGGTTTCTTTCTCAGTCTCTATCATCTCTTCCTACCTATCTAATATCATTATTCCTTAAGATTATGTTCTTTGTCCTCTTCCCTTTCCTCCCTCTGCTCTCTCTTATTTAATATACCAAACAGTTATTTTAGTTAAGCCATCTTACCCACTTTTAATTTCCTTCCTGAGCAACAAAGACCCAACTTCTGATTCACAAACAAAAAATAAGGAATCTGGGGGCTGGCCTGGTGGTGTAGCGGTTAAGTTCGTGGGCTCTGCTTCAGCAGCCCAGGATTCACCAGTTCACATCCTGGCTGTGGACTTACGCACCACTTATCAAGCCATGCTGAGGCAGGCGTCCCACATATAAAATAGAGGAATATGGCCACTGATGTTAACTCAGAGCCAATCTTCCTCAGCAAAAACAGAGGAGGATTGGCAGTAGATGTTAGCTCAGCGCTAATCTTCCTCAAAAATAAAAATAAATAAATAAATAAATAAATGAGTCAGGATATATGTATCTTGGCATCTCACTCTCTAACATATATATTTATATATATTTGTTATTTCTCACATATTAATGTTGCAAAAAAGATGTGCCCCTCCGATCCAAAGCTAATTCCTCTGTCTCTGCTCTGGGTACCACTTGCTCCTATTTTCCAGGAACTCTAATCCATCAATCCTATCCAATTTCTATTTTATCCTACAATTATCTTCCTTCATTGGGGCTATCTTTCAACTTAGGCTATATCCTTCTCATCTCATCTCATTTTCAGAAAGCCTCCCTCCACCTTGAAATCCCCTTTATCAAACACCTAACATATCTTGTCTCCTTCATAGATAGGTTTTTCAAGATATGTTTAACTTGCCGCATCCATACTTCAGCTTTCATTTACCCCTTAGAATCACAGAAGTCTTGTTTACACTCCATCTCGTCACCAAACCTGCATCCTCTGCAACTGATTTCACTTGAGAGTTCAGCAGCATCTGGAAGGCTAGGTCTTGACTATTTCTCTCCCTTATACTTGGTAAATAGAACTTTCCAGTGTTCTCCTCTTGTTCAGAACAATCTTTCTCAGTCTCCTTTGCATACTTCTCTTCCTTTACTGCCTCTTTAAATATTAGTGATCTCAAGATTATGCGTTCAATACTCTTTTCCTACCTCCTTATCCAGCCTCTACCGTATATATCATCCATGTTGATGGCTTTAAATGCAACATTTATTGCTAATTCCTCACAAACTCATGATGTTCTGACATTTGTGCTACATTTATAACTATCTATGGAATATACTTACTAAATGCTCTGTATTACAGACATTTCAACTTCAGTATGTCTCAAATTATTGTTTGTCCCTAAAACATGTTCTTAATATTGCCCCAATCTTGGCTAAAGCACTGTGGTAAGTCTTCAGAGTCATTCTTGATTTTCACTACTGTATTATTAGCTTTTTAATATATAAAGAGTGTGCACGATGCATCAATTGTTATGGTAATTTTTATAGCATTATAATGAGATATATCACACATATTATATATGACATATAAATTATGATACATTGTACTCAATATGTAATACATGAGTTATATATAGAAGTGTGTGTATATACATATATATATGTGTACATATACACACACACAGTGTGGCTATACTTTATTGTCTGTTAAGTTTGTAAAACTCAGTCTATCTCACTCCAATGCTTACATTCTTTTCTCTTTGAGACTCTGCCTCCTCATGTTATTGCAAAGCTTTATGGAAAGGTAGTATATGTTGTAACTGAAAGTTCTAATTTTAGGACATGATGTAGAATTGGTAGATTTTCATAGTATAACCTTGCTTTAATAAGATTGAGATAATTTCTCTTTGGGTTAGAAATAATCTAGTAAATGATCATGTATGATATTCATCTCCCTATCACCTCATTTTAAAACTCAATTCAGTTTACTGAAATTCAAGCAGTAATGATATCATATATGTGAAATGAGGGAGCTGCAGCTCACCTTAGCTTTTTGATGTAGGAAAGAAGGCGTTTTATTATTAAACTTAGTGAGGACTCAATGGTTAGGTCTCACAAGAATTTAATTAGTAGCAGGTTGATATCAAGACAACCAGTTAAAGTATTTTGTGATGATAATAATAATGGGACAATTAGTAGATGATAGAAATCTGCTATGGCTTTAATCCATTCTTTTTAGTTTTGTGAAGTGGTAAGTGGAACTTAGAGACTTCTGATGGCATTTTCTATCTATAATCTATAATAAGAATTTGTATTCTCTAAGGCTGCTGAGACTCTGCAGAAATATATAGAAATTATGTTCTTTAAATCAGTGGGTTATAATTTGGGCTTTAACTGTATGTTCTTCTAAAATTATATTCACATATTATCATTGTTGAATACTGCCTTCTATAAACACTGGAAATCAAAGGCTCCTACTCTGGGCTCTTGAGAATTGCATTACAAATGGTTCACGAAAATGTCATTTAGCTATATCTGTCTACTTTACGCTAACAAGTGATGGTAGCTTTGCAGAATTTAGTATGGTTTTATATTGTACTCAGTTTTCTGCTGCAAACAAAGAACTATATTACACAGTGGAAGAAAATCCTCCAAATTAGGCTGGATGTAATGCTTTATCTGAAGTTAATGCCCAGAGTTAGAAAACTCATCAGGAATATATACATATAATCATCTGTGCAAACAAGAAACTAGCAATCTTCCCAGCTACCTAAGACTTGACATTCTTCTGGTGGTATTTAAACCTACTTCTCACTTTAAAAAGCGAAAGTGACTAACATGTCTACCACTATGGACTATTTTAAACTCATTTATGTCCTGTGCCCAGATGACATTCACATACCACCCACCAAACCCTATACCAGTCACCCCCACAGCCTAAACACCCTACACCCCCAAGATCTTCCCTCTTGCCAGCTTAGTTTTAGTTGTGCTGAACTGGCTCAAAAAACCCCAGAAAGACCAAAACCAAAATATTCAAAGTTTCCTAAACAATGTTAGATAAATTGAGGCATAAAATAAGTGAAATACATCTCCAATTTCAAATGTTGTATTGCTAATTAAATCATGTTAGGAGTATTGATACAAATACTTCTTGTGGATTATCAAATTACTTAAACCACCTTCATCTGTGCAAAAGTAATGTGAGAGATCATGTTTATGGCTTAAAGCAGAACATAAACTTTCCATTTCCACCGAGCATACATTTGATAAAGCTAAAGACTTAAATTGAGTAATATCTTTATAGGAAAACTATAACTAATTTAGCTAATTTGTTAACAAACTAAATGTACTTATTTGAAAAACAGAATTTTAATATACTAGTTACTGCCACCCTCCTTTAAGGTACAATGTATTACTATTCCTTGAATAGATCAACTTCAAAAGCACTTTTCATATTCAAATTACTGGTTGTACACTGTCATACCTCCAACTACTCATATGATTTTCCTTTCCTTCCTGTTTTATCTTATATTCTCTCCTTGCTTTGAGCAATAATCAAGCTCTCTTTATGCTGGACGTGCTAAAAAAAAAATGTGTCCTTTAATTAACATCCTCTGACCCATGCTTTTTATATATCCAGGCAAGTACCGTGGTCTAGACGTGTAGAACAATTTAGCCATGTTTTAAAATCACCTGGAGTGCTATCAGATTTTGAGAGATGGCTAGTAATGCCAGAGTCGAGTAATCACTGCTGATTTTAACTTGATCCTGTGGCCATCAAAATCAAGGCATAAGATTGAGTTGAAATGAAAAGCATAGTGAGACAAACAGACTTGGAGATATTCTTTTGAATAAATATCAAATGCAGTTAATCCAGTATTATTTGGGTGCTGACCGCAAATAAAACGAATAGATTCAGTGATTTAAATTCTTTTTAAAATTTAAGCAATTTCTTATATTTTAATGAGGTTGATTGACTACATACTACATAAATACTTATCGACGAATGGATAGATTTTCACACAAAGTGTATAAAGCACTTGATGATAAGTAAGCATAAAACAACTTGCAAATTCATTGACTATAGATCTAGAGGTGCTGATAAGCCTTTGATTCGCTATTAGTTTGACATGATATATACTGTCATTAATATTTGTGAATAATGCACATGTATGTTAATCTATCTAATTTATTTCAACGTCACATGCCTTTCATCAAGCATCAGCAATTCAGCCCATGACAGAATAGTCTCGTTTGTAATTAAGGGTAATTAAAGGTAATATAGTAAAGAAGATTTTATATGATTTGAACAAAAACTTGTTTTTATGAATGGGTGAATTTTTCTTTATTGTTGTAACTTTTTGCTATAACATTATCTTATGATATTGATATTCACATGTGGATAAAGGTAACCAAACGTGCATTTCTTTGAATTTTTATTATTGGTCTAAGTCGTCTCTGACATAGCTTTCCTTTTTTTTTTCATTTACAAGCATTCCAATCATGTATTGATATAAGTGATATCTGATATAAACTAAATCACATTATATTTCTGAAAATATTGGCCAATCTGACACAATACTGTATGCTCTCAAATTGTCTCATATTTGACTGACCAAATCCTCAGGCTTTAGCATTTATTTATAATTATTGTTAATGATCATTCTTAAGTCATCTTTCTCCTCCAATGGACTATACACTCCTTCAGGGCAGAAATCTATTGGTTTTGGTCATTTTTCCACCATTGAAACCTTATATGCTGAATGAACTAAAGTCAATAATATTAATAATAACCACAAACATGGGAAAACAGAGCCTTTTGAAAAAAATTGTTTTACATACACTAAAACAAATTCCCCACAAGTTGATCTTTGAAAATAAAACCACAAAAATGTCGCTGTGTCCTCCTGTGTTTGTTTTCTAGGCATTGCAAATTATGATAACATTAAAATCAGTCATAATAAGAATTCATATAAATTATCTTCTCAGTTGATTCTTATTATCATAATTTCGTAATTCTCAAGATATGAAGGTAGAGAAAGTCTGCATCACATATAGCAGATGACTTTTTCTTTTCATTTGGTTGTTATCTATCTTGTTAATATTCTAAGTGGTCATTTTATGCATATATTTAAAAGATCTGGTAGACAATGACATTAATGGTACAGTTCTTTAAAGGCAAAATATTGTCTTAATGAAGAATAGTATCAGTTTAGTGTGTTTTTTTCTCTTCCCTTCAATGAAAAAGAAGATCACCTGTTTAAGTAATTAAACAAAGCGGCCATTATGCTGAGTGGCTCTAATGCCTTGGTAGCCTACATAAGCGAACCAAAACTTAAGCCAGAGTCAATGTAATTGAACTCAAGAAAATGAAACTTAAGAACAGCTGATCACAAACAGCCAAGTAAACTTCTTCAAATAAGGTAACTGCTTAAGCTGTAGACCATCAAATCATGTCTCTGTTTGCTTCTCCATCTTCCCTATAAAAACCTCCTTCCCAGCTTCTGTCATTGGAGCACTCCTAAGCCACCTTTGGTTTGGTGTTGCCCAATTCCGATAGATGGGTGCTTAAGTAAACTCGTGAAAAAAATTGTAGGGTGCCTCAATTTACCTTTAACACACCTACGACTTCTGATCATCAAGCTATTTATTCAGTATTCTTCAAAGTCTCTCAATGATTGTAATCTAATCATAGTCTTCCTCAAATTTGAGAAATTCTACTTTAATAGTACTCAAATTACATAAATTCAAAATCCATAATGTCTTATTCTCAAGGTTTATACAAGTGTAATCACTGAATTCTAAAGACATCAGACAGAGTGATTTATACATCTACTAGGGCTTGATGATCATTATTTAATGTTATAGCACCAAAAGAGGCCTCCAAAAGTCTTTGATTAGACTATTTTGTCATTTTAGTTTGCAGAAAGAGCTAAATTTTTACTTACCACACAATTTCTCAATATCATCAAACCACCCTAGGAAAGGCTTTGCATTTCCCCCCAAAATCTTAGTTTGGTGAAACAGAGACAAATATGACACCAGCTTTGAAGCATGAGAACTTCCACAGAGCGCAACTGCAACAATATTAATGGAAGGAAAGTGGGTAAATAAATAAATAATACTGCACTGAATCTTCATCCTTTAAATTATTGATGTGGTCAGAAAGAGTATTTTGATGTTGGAAATATCCTTCAGTGCTGGTGATTTTTGCAAAAATCATGCTATTATTTTTGGCAAATTATTTTACTCAGATTGTGCTTAATTTATATTTATTTCACTTAACACTTACAGAATATTTTTATATGCCTATTTTTTATACGTCTTATGTTAGTTTCTGGAGATGTAAATGGAACATACAATCATTGCCTCTCATTTTGCTTAAAATCTAGTAGGAAAGACTCATCTTCAGTTCTAGTCCAGAAACCTCTGATATAATGTCTTTTGATACAATTATGAGAATAGATAGAAGTAAAGCCAAGTTTTGCAATTTCATTTTACTCTACCAGCCCTTCAAACACAGATTTGGAAGGGAATATGCAAAATTGATGAGAAAGCCTTATTTTCAAACACTGATTAGCATGGTATTCTCTGCAAAGAGTAAAGCTGAAGAATTGACAAATTCATCCCATTGTTTGGTTAAATTAATTGTAAAGTTATATTTGAATTATTTGAATGATTCCTTTGCAAACAGGTGGTATTTTAAATTTCCTAAATGCCTTATATTTATGGGTATATGGATGAATAATAAGGTTATAGCTCATAGATAATGCATATGGTGTGGCAATAAACTTTCAAAATAACACCACCAAGAGTAGAAACAAATATAGCACTGTCTTCAAAATTCTGACGGAGATATATTTCTAACCTAGACTTTCATCAACTGTGAAGATTAAAGTAAACCTTCTTCAAACATACAAGTTCTCAAAGAAAATTTAAAAATCCTCCCACAGATCATTTTCAGGAACTGCCATTGAATGTGATTTGACAAAACAAGCGAGGAGCACAAGAAAGAAGATATAAAACCAGAGCTGGGGAACAATCCACCAAAGAAGATAGTGAAGGAAATTCCCAAGATTATGAAAAAAGTGAGTCCCAAGGATGAGAGCTAAGCAATCAGACTAGAATGCAACTTAGAAGGGAACCAAACCAAACCAAAACGCAACCAAAAGGGAAAGGGATTCAGGTGAAATACCTCCATCTCCAGAACTGAAATGAAGCTGATATTACCTGATTCCATTCTCTGTATCGGGATATAATTTTTAATTCTTTCCTGCTTTTGTGGAGGAATTCAAATAAGAAAAAAAAAGAAAACTAAAAATTTAGATCACAAAGTCTCAAGTGAATGTTATGAGAGGAAATACAGTCATATCACACTAACAAAACTTAGATAGATATAAAAATTAAACTCTGTATATCTATGAAAAGAGTTATATAATATGCAGTGAGAATGGGACAACAAGAAGTGTGTCTGGGGGTAGGAGTTGAGGGGGATTATGTATTAGATTGCCTAAATGCTAATTTACCATAATAAGAATCAATAGATTATGCTTAAAATTGAAGAATCAGGAAATAACAGAGTAGGTTTTTTGGTGAGAAAAATGGAAATGAATGAAATATAAAACACATAAGAGAGTTGCAGTGGTTAACTCTAGCATGGAAAGGAGTGAGTAAAGGATGCAATTTTGTTATAAGCATCATAGCGTTATGTGTCTCTAATAACATGATGTTTTAATTGATAAAACAAAAAATAGATTAAAAATAAAAGAAATCGCTTCCTATTTTTCAATTTTTTCTTGACAAAATGATATTAGGACATTCTTATTGCGAAAAGCTTCCTGATAAACAAAATAAAATAATGCCTTCTTTGGTAGATATTTTTATTATAATTTATGTCATATGAGAGGTCATCAGAAATAGAATGAAATGGCCTGAGATTTGAAGCGATGATAAGGCATTCAATTATTGTAGAAGAAATGAAATCGTATGAGAATTACAATGAGGCTCCTTGGCTTGATCAGAAATGCAGTTTTTGTTTTGAAAACTGGGCAGAGGGAGAGCCAACTGTATGTTTACCCAAGTTTTGTTGAACTGAATTTCACCTACTCTTTGTATTTGGGCAAAACTGTCAGTAAACCTGCTATGAGGCGCCCTTTGTGGGGTGCAGGGAGGGTAGAGGCCGGGAATAAACGGGGAACAGAAAGAATTCTTCAACTGACAAATATGCACAGCTGGAAGTGGAAAAATCCACGTGGTTTGTTTTATCTCTCAGAAACTTCAATGAGAGCAGATAGGGGAGTGATAATGGAATAACATTTTCATTGTATTCCAATCAAAATTTACAAAGAATGGTAAAATATTTTAAGCGTAATTTTTACAAGACTGTGCTACGTGTTCTTAAATGCCTAATTTCTTCTTTTACACTCATTTCATGTATAAACATCAATATATTCCCAAGTGTCTAATTCACTACCTGTTATAAAACTAAAAATATAAAATGTTACATTAAATTTTTCAGCTTTTATAACACATTTGATTAAAAGTAACAGATTCAAGTGCTTGTTACTTTGCTTTTTAAATAGGTCTTGGGGGAAAAAAAGTCATTAGAATCACACTGGAAATAAACTGTTGAAATCTGTTACTGACTTCTGTCACCCATACAATTCCTTATATGACATGGTAATGAAAACAAATGAGAGAATAAAATATAAAATCTGACAGTCTTGTAGGATACTGGGAGCTATAATGTGGCATACGTATGTCATAATAACTTTTCACAGTTTGCATAATAACAGCTTATAATGTAGTTTCCCCAGTTTATTTCCCATAATCCAAACCACAAATCCAAGATATTATTTTCCTAAAGATGTGATTTTCACTTTTTTCTTAAGTGAGGAGACTGGGGCTCCATGAAGTTAAATATTAAAATCTCAAGGCGGTAGAACATATGATGTCAAATATCATGATGTCAAGCTGGTGGTCAAACAAGTAATTATATCTTGTCACTATTTTAATAGGAGCAATGTTTCTGGAAAGAGCTTTGTACACTCTGGACATCTAAATCATGTCTGAAACATCTGTTTAAGAAAATTTGGGGTTTTCCCTGTGACATAAAAATCATCACTTAATTTTTTATATGTCTTATTTTCATCTGTAAAATTTGCTTCAATATGCCAGGTAATTGTTTCATATTTGGAATGTCAGGAGCCTATCACGTTAGCTGAATCAATGTGACCCCTAAGCCACCCACGAGAATCAAGAGGGGAACACATACAGTTCTCTAAAATGGGTGTGCGACTTTTTGCCACATGGTTTTGTTTTAAGGGATACATGCAGACAGTAAATAAACAAAGGGACTTTAAAGCAGTCACTGGAATCATACTGGAGTGGCAATGCGACACACACATAGAAAGGCACATTAAACAAAAATTCACATTCTGTGACGTTGCCTGAAGTTATGGGGACAGAGAAGGTTTTTAAAAATTTTTTTAATTCTAAAAAAGCAAACAGAGAAGGATGTAGAAGTCCAAAAAAGGGCAACATTTTGAGTGAAACAACATTGGATCACCAGTAAATGCTCAAAGAATATGGTCTCTTGACAAACTAATCCTAAAAACTTAGGAATATTAAATGTGAAAGAATAGAAAATACAGTGTTTAAAAGGCAAAACAAAAAGAATACATCTTCTCTGAAAACAAATGATTTATAAAAGATTGGAATTCTAATATAAGCAATATAATTATTAATATAAACAATAAGAATAACTAAAGCAATGTTATATTATACAAGTACAGGCAAATAGTTCAATGCACTGGGATAGAGAGCCCTGACAGACCTATTTATAATATGTATCCCCATATTTAAATGAGAAGTTGAGGAAATATGACTGTCAAAAAATAAAACCTCTGTTTATCTGAAAATCTATTTCCAATATTATTAAAAATTAATATAAACTATAGTCAATTTAAAATGTCTTCGAGAGGGCCCAGCCCCATGGCTGAGTGGTAAAGTTCCCTCGCTCTGCTTCAGTGGCCTGGGGTTTGCTGGTTTAGATCCTGGGCATGGACCTACCCACTGCTTATCAAGCCATGCTGTGGCAGCATCCCACAGAGAAAAACTAGAATGACCTACAACTAGTATATTTAACTATGTATTGGGGCTTTGGGAGGGGGAGGAAAAAAAAGAGGAAGATTGGCAACAGATGTTAGCTCAGGGTCAACCTTGCTCACCAAAAAGCAGAAAAAAAAAAAGTCTTTGAGAAACTTGGAAACTGAGAATCCATATATGGAGCTGATTTTCTCCTTTGTGCATTAGAAATTCCTCAATTTTACATGTTGGAATGAACACACAAGATAACACTGACTAGATCTACTTATTTTGACACTAAAAGACAACATGTGATATGGAATTTTTATATACATTTGTATGCTTTCATATTTCTTAAGGCAAATAGTCTACGAGGTACAAAAAATATGTTTTACATCAAATATGGGAGGAAGGAGACATAGCCATGCTGGAGAGCAGAATCAGCGCCCCCTTAACAATGTGAA
This sequence comes from Equus caballus, assembly GCF_041296265.1. NCBI lineage: Eukaryota > Metazoa > Chordata > Mammalia > Perissodactyla > Equidae > Equus > Equus caballus. The sequence continues at coordinate 75,899,087 of NC_091700.1, forward strand.
ATCCAGACTCACGAAGGGCCAATGGAAGCCTTTGTGGAAAGGAAGAAAGTCTAGGTTCGCCTCTGGCTTTAGAAGTCTCTGCAGATCTGTCTTGGATTGATTAGATTTCAGGAAGCCCACTGTGCTTGTGAATGTCATCAAACCAAATCATCCCTGTCCCTTTAGATGTAACTTGTCCTTGAATATTTGCCTGTGGTGCTAGAGCCAAAGACAATTATGTGGAATCCTCTAGGTTTCCTAAGGAACGGCTAGAAATGTCACATAGCTTGCTTCTGAAGTCCAAATTCTGACGAATTGATAGTGACTGCTTGAGACAGTATGTCGAGAAGAATTCCTCAGTTAATTCTCCACACAGCTGGAAAAATGCAGTTATCAATTAGGCAGCATGCATGCTATTTACTTGCCAACTCTGAGCTACATTGTTGCAAAACCTAGAATTCCTTAGTGGTCTTAATAGTTCGATGAGCAGTATCATAAAAGTATAGCCATGTATAACACAACATGGAGAAACCAATATTTTCCTCATCTCTGAATTTCAATCTACAATATGTCCACCATTTACAGTTTCATGAAAGTGAGACAATAAGGCTTCCACTACCATGCAAATACTATTTGAGATGGTTAACATAGGAGCTTTTCATGTGACTTAAGCAAACTCTTAGCGGAATCCAGTGGTAAAGGGACCACTGATTGCTTTGCTCTATCTGCTCTTCTGTGGAGAGATGAGATTGCTGTGATGTAGTCAGTACACATGAGGGCTGGGGAACAACACAGGAAGAAGCAGACAACGGAAGGAAAGAACAAGCGAAAATAATCCATAGGTCTAAACCCAAAGGAAATTTTCCCTCAGGTTGATTTCAGATACTTGGACTGACATCAATAGAGCTCAAGATTCTCTGGAGCTCTTTTATCTCTAAAATCATTCATTGGGTTTTTAAACTATTTGATCACAATCTTTCAACATTGTGACTCTGTATGTCTTTAAGACGTCCCTGATTTTATCTCATTTTGACTTTGTTCTTTTGATCTCTCTTCTGTCTCATTTTCCATATTCGCCTTCTTATTCTCCCTTCTTTTTCTGTGCATGGATCATCACTTAAATCATTCTGTTTCTAATAGTCTCAATTCCTTTGGCCTTTTCATCCAGCAAAACTGCCTCTCTAGACTGAAAGAATTGTTACCAATGATACCGGTGGAGATTGAAGAAGTGGGAGTTCATTGCCAATGTAGACGGATCAGTTAAAGTCTCTAATCACATTCAAAGTCCAGTCCTGTCCTACAGTAACTCCTCCAATTTATTAACTTTAATTTGGTCATCTCTTTCCTTGAAACTTTGCCACCTCTTTCTTCAGAGGAAAATAAAAAGGCCATCAGATGAGAATTCAGTCAACGTCCTGCTATCCAACCCTCGAAACTCTTTTTCTCTAGTCCACAGTTTTCTGTGGACTTGGATGCTGGTGAGTGAGGAAGACCCGATGTGGAGGGAGGGTGGTCTTGCGCTCTGACACAGCCCATCTCAACCATGTTGTTACAATCATAATTTGTCACAATCAGGGCGTTGAGGCTGGCAACATTTTATCTTTGTTTATAAACTGCTTCAGATCCAAAACTATCCTTAGAACCTCAACATTCTCCCCTCTGCATGGTGAGTGCAAGGGAAAGGAGACTGTGGTTAGTGGCCATGAATACACAAAACCCAACCAGTGGCTTCTCTTATCCGTGCTGCAGCCTCCATTACCTCTCACTTGCCGATACCCACAGCAACTAAAACAGTGCCTGCAGTACATGAAACAGTTAGTTACTGTTTGAATTGAATACAAATTGAAGACAAATTAATCTGATCACAACCTAATGGAGGTAATCCTAAATCCTCATCTAAATGTTTCAGGCACTAATATAAATGAGAAATAAACAGATGTAACATTGAACAATTCTGAAGTTAGAAATATAAAATTATTTCAATCACTGTTTTGAACATTTGCCCTCAAATAACTTTTGCATAAAGTAAATTATATTTTTTGGTAAATACTAAATCTAAGCATGTCCAGTGAAACCTAAATTTTTAGTAATAAAAGGTATATTTTATATAAAATTCCTTTTTTTTCACATCTTCCAGAAAGACATAGTCTCACACAGGAAGATGGGTTGTACTTTTACTTTCATCAAGGTCATTAATCTGAATTAATTTTAAAGCTATTAAGTACATATATTTGAATGACTGGGTAGATACTAGTGTGAAATTCTAAAAATTTCTTTAAAAAAAGACTTATTTTCTACTTTTCACTCAGTGCATGGTCACTCAATATTTGTTGTTTACCATTTCATTCCTCCATGTATATTAAAGTCATAATGAATGAATATGTTAATATCAAACAATCTTTGGGGATAAACATTTGCAATAATTCAATTTTGTTTTTAACTCAGGGTTTAGCAGAAAAAAATCATTTCAGTCTTTAAGCTTTTAAGCTTTCTAAACTGTATTGATTTCTTATTTGCATATGAATAACACAATTTAATTTGTATTTGCTAGTATAAGGTACTTTTGAGAGTCATTTCTTATTGTGAAGAACAATAGAAGGTAAATATGTACAAAATGTCTTCCAGTATGTGGAAGTTTTTCCTAGGAAATATTTTAAAATATATGTTTAGAAATTCAAAAATACGTGTTTTTGTCTGTAATTAAATTTTACTTCTAGAAAGTTAAAATAGCCTCTTAATTGATGGATTCATTACTTATGCTTTAATTACTCAAAATATTACTGCATTCACATTTTGGCAATCTATACTTCTAAAATCTATTTTATATCTATCTATCTATATATATACATAACCAAAATTTATACCAAGAACTGACCAACTTATTTTATGGCCTCATGCCTGACATACTGGCTGCTCATTTGCATTTCTAAGCTAACTAAATTATCCTTTGCTAAATTAATTCCTGGAGCTTAATTCTATAATGTGATTTGAAAATAAGTTTATGTATTTATAGAAAGGAACACAATATACTGTAGAAATTTCAATGTCGCTTTGCAAGTGCTACACATATTTTGATCTAATTCCTTCTTCTTTTTTTCCAAAACATCTTTGAAAGACCCAAACTTTCTTGCAATCCACAATCTTAACTTAGCTGCTATTCGAGTTCCCAATTAGGTGCCATATAGACTCCCATGAGTCACAAAGCCTTAAAAGGAATGTTTTATTAGTATAGCCTCATGTATCAACTTAATTCTTTGTGTTAACTGTTTAATTCATTTCAAATTTCTGACAATAATGCACTCATCTCATCTTCTGTTGTTACCTAATTTTACAAGAGGGCAGAGGGATGGAAGAATGAAGTAAGAAATAAAGAATTTGAATACTAAAACTACAGTATTAAAAGAGTAGAAAAAAAAATCTTTGTTGGGGCAGCCTGGTGGTGTAGTGGCTGAGTTTGTGTGCTCCACTTTGGCAGCCCAGGGTTCATGGGTTCGGATGCTGGGCTGGACCTACCTACAGCTCATCAAGCCATGCTGTGGCAGTGACCCACATAAAAAATAGACAAAGATTGCCATGAATGTTAGCTCAGGGCCAATATTCCTCACCAAAAATACATATATTTTTATTTCAATATTTCAAATAGTAGAAAAATCACAATATTTAATCATGGGGTATTACATATGATGGATTTCTTTTTCTGTTAGTATGAAACACATGGTTATCACTATTTATATCGAAATTTTTAAATCAAAATAACCACAGAATAAAAATAGGTCCAGATACTTTTGTAGGCTATGTATTAATCACAAATAAGGATCTACTTAGAGGCACTGAAAACAGAAAAGCCCATAAACAAAAGTAGTCAGGAAAGCCCAAGGGAATGTGGGTACTAGACAGAAAAGGAATTTACAACTTTAGCTCTACTTCTAATGCTCTTCCTATTTGATTTCTTTTCATGGAAACTGGTGCTTATGAAAGCCCTTAGGGTTATATATGTTATATCCAAGTCTGGGGGTATTAAAGCAATAAAATAAATGCAGAAATCTGAACTTAGGAAGAACTTTTGTAAATTCTATTTCTAGGGGTCAAAAATAACTCATATTGCCTTAATTATTGAATGCCTCTGATTTTTATATTTGATTTTATATGTGATGCTATATCAATCAGGTTTTTCCAGAGAAACAGAAATAATAGAATCTACCTATCATCTATCTATACATAGTGAAAGAGATTTATTTTAAGGAATTGGCTCACAGGGTCCTGAGGTCCAGCAAGTCTGAAATTTGTAGGGCAGTCCACCAGGCTGGAAACAGGCAACAGCTGATGCTGCTGGCTTGAGGCAGAATTTCTTCTTCTCAGGGGCACCACAGGTTTTGCTGTTAGAGCCTTTCAAAGGACTACCCCCATTATTGAGAGTTATCCCCTGTTCTCACTGTTAGCTGATTGTGTACCTGTTAACAACATCCACCTTCACAGCAGTACCTAGAGTCGTGTTTGATTAAATGACTGGCCACTATAGCCTAGACAACTTCACAGACAAAACTGTCTATCACAGAGCTTATGTATGTATGAGTTGTAACAGCATATGTCTTATTAATAGACAAATTTTCTACATTCTATTGCTTATGACACTTAGTAGGAAGTATTTTTAAGGTATTTAGATTGTTTTTGTGGCAACACTATTGTATAAGGAGAATCTGATTAAAAAAATGGGCTGAGCTTAAAAACACCATTGAAATTTAATGTTTTTAAATATAAGTATTCTTATTACTACAGTATATGAATTAAATTTTATCACTCAGCATATATATGCATTTGTCTTATTAACTGCTCTATTTAAAATGTAATGATTTTGATAAATACAAAGCATATAATCACTTATGTTTAAATGACTTAATATCCAGCAATGGACTTATTTTCCACAAATAGTTCCAAATGAGTTTTTATTCTTTCATTACATACAATATTTAATAGATTTTTTTTATATTGGAGATTCTGAACCTTACTACCTTTAGATAACTGCCTCATATATTATTTACAACTGTTGCAAATTTGTATTATGACAATTAAATCACATCAGACTGATGTATGTTGATTTCCCTGGTCTGATTTTGCCTTTAAAATACTTCTAACATACTGTTTTTCTCTATACTGGAACTACATCCAAAAACTCTATTTTATTTTTTTTCCCAAAAATGACCTTCTGAGTTAGACAAAATGTTATTCCTATTATTATTATTATTGTTATGTCAATTTACAAATCCAATGAGCAAAAGTCTATTCAAGACCGAAGTGTTATTTTGGATGATAAAATAGGAGGTCCCTTACCTTTTCTCAGGTCACGAGCACGCTGTATCTATAACGCATAAAAGGGTTAATAGAGCCACATAATGACGATCATCTGGAGAATTTTGCATTCGCTACAATTTGCGATCGTATTTCCTTATTTCAGTTAATAAAGACAACCTGTTATTCCCAATATTGTAAAAAACATTTTGCAATTTAAATCTTTTATTATTTTGGTTGGTTAACTGTGTCCTCATCTCCCATTGTTTTCAGGTCCAGGTGCCTTCATATTTTAAATAGCCAGTTCAAAATACTATGCAACTTTTTTGTTGGCATTGTCACAGAAGGAATTTAGATTGTTATATGTGTTTTTTTTTCAATTTACCTTTTCATCAGTGCCTACAGAGAGAACTAAGAGATGACCTTGGAATCTAGGCAACTAGATAGGAAACATGCAAAGAAAATCAGTTTGAAATTGCAATGGCAAGGTTGTGTACTCTTAGCGATATTCTGAAACACAAAAAAGCAAGGCAGTTGTGATAAGCCATGAGGCAGAGACAGAAAGTTTTCTGCTATTAAATACCCAGAAATGGCAATGGTTTATTGAGTCTCACTTGGGCATTTGAATGAGTGAAGAGGACTTTGAAACAATATTTTTTTCCTATTTGCAAAATCGCTTCTGTAATTCATTTAAAAAACGAGCTCAAATGTAATCTAACAAAGAAGTATTTCTTTTAAATCTTAATACAGAGGGAGGGTACTAGAAATGACTTTCTACTATAATTTAAGCATTCCATAAAGACTTATTCAAGAGTTGATTGACTATTTGGATGATTGATGATTGGTAGAAAAGCCTCCATTCTTGCCCATGATAATAACAGAATTAATGCTAAATTAAAGCAAGTTTTACTTTGGTTGTTTGCCCTTGATATTTGGCCACCCCCTTCCAATTTTCAAATTTTAATTTGCATTATTATATCATGTAATATACAACGATATTATCAAAATCTGTCATCAATATCACATTTATAATACACTCAGAATTTACATGGAAATGGTATCAGAGTTTAAAAAATAGAACTTATCTACTATTTGGGCAGACAAAAAATATCTAGGCACACATAACCAATAAGAGGTGACTGGTCAGGTGGTTTGCATGAAATAAGATCAGCAATAATAACGTTTATTTGTATTTTTTATTGCCACTGCCATTGCACTAAACGAGTCTGAGCTATCCCAAGTCAAAATGGTCACCTGCAAGACAGGATGGGTTTGTAACCATAGCTGGAGGCAAACATCCACCGCATAGCTTCCCTGTAAGCTTTTCGTTCTTATGACTGCTAAAATCTCCAGCTGAATGAGGCAGGGAAATGAAATTCTTCCAAAAGTCAGGACAATTGAGCAGCTTCACTCACACCAACCGAGAATAGGTTTAGGTAAGACTTAGTCCTGGTGTGGAGGTTTCCTAAGAAGAGCTGACTTAGCTTTCCAGGTTTTCTACATTAGCCTCTTTGAATGGGTTATCACAACAAACCGGACACCAGGCAGCTTCACTGTTTTCAATTGACACGTAGTTTTGAATACTATAGTCTTCCCTAATTTCACATTTGAAAGGATATTGAAATATACTGTATTCATGCTTGTATTAAAAGTTGTTTTAATAACATGTGTGAATATGATTTTCATTCATTCTTCATATTGATAATATTAGAATTTATATACAATCTTAATAATGGTCTTGAGTACATTTCAAGCTTTTAACCATTTAACATTGATTCTCTAAGTGCAAACAATTCTCTGACAACAATTTCTATCCTGCTGTATTACTTTCTTATTGTACTTAAACAAATTACCACAATGTATCAGCTTAAAGCAATGCAGAGGTGGGGCCCCATGGCCCAGCGGTTAAATTCACCTGCTTCACTTCCGGGGCTGAGGTTCTACCTATTCAGATCCTGGGCATGGACTTAGCACCGCTCATTAGGCCACGCTGAGGCAGCGGCCCACGTAGCTCAACTAGAAATATCTAAGACTAAAACAAAGAACTGTGTACTGGGGGGCTTCAGAGAGAAAAAGAAAAAGAAAGGAAGAAGATCGGCAACAGATGTTAGCTCTGGTGCCAATCTTTAAAAAAAAAAAAAAAAGCAGCACACATTTATTAACTGACTTTTGTAGATGAGGAATCCAGATGGGCTTAACTGGTTTTCTGCTTAGGGTCTCAGAGGGCCAAAATTGGTGTCATCCAAGCTGCATCCCTTTCAGGTGGTTCTGGGAATAAATGAGCTGCTAAACTTACGCTGGTTGTAGACGCATTCATTTCCTGGGACTGAGGTCCATGTCCTTGCCAGTTGTCAGCTGGTAAACAATTTTTCGTTCCTAGAGGTTGCCTGTATTTATTCTCATACTTTCCATGTGTCTCCAATACCTCTGTGCCACCCCTCCCCCACCAAACAGTAGGTAGATTCCCTCTCAGGCTTTGAATCTCTCCGACTTCCCTTCTGTGGCAACTCTCTGCCTGCCTCTTCTTCTTCCAGCTGGTGACAATTCTCTGTTTTTAAGGACCGCTGTGATTAGATTGGGCCCACTTAGATAATCGAGGCTACCCTCACTGAAGTCCATGGCCTTCTATCAGCAAAGTTCTTCTTGCCATGTAAGGCAATATTCATAGGTTTTGGGGATGCGGTCATTGCCAATTTGGTGGAGGGCATTATTCTCCCACAGCTACAGATCCTCAGCAGCTGGTTTGCCTTCTTGTTGACCTTAGCATTTGTTTGTATTTGTCACATTTTCTGAAATATGAACATGTTGCTTACCATTATCTAATATAGCTATCCTAAAGTGAAGAAATATTTTGATTTTTTTCTATCTTATCTAGAATAAGTCACATGATCAATGTATTAATTGTAAGAAATCTTGAAACAGATTTAAAAACCTGCTGTCTATTTAAATAATAACATTTTAAGTTTTAAGGTAAGAAAACCAATAGACTGAATATTAAAATATAAGACATCCTCCCTTCCAGTTTTCCATTTCCAATTCCCAAGAAAAAGTTGTAGGATCTGAAATTCCTTGATGTCTTGTACTTGTTAAATCCTTAACAATACGACCTTACGTTGATGCTAACTGAAATCAATGAGCATGCAACTGAATATTCTTTCTATACTTAATTAACATTCTGAATGGACATTGCATTTAAATGGTCGGTTCCTATTTCCCATTTATTCCCTTAGAGAACGTAACATTCTTAGGCCAGAAAAAGACATTGTAATTTGTACTTTTCAAAATGTTCTTTCCCCTCTGCAACTTAAACGTTATTCATAGTCCTATGTTACACAGTACAAGTACATTTGCAATGAAAAATTTCTTGACTGTTTATCACTCCAAGCATATTCTTTCAAAACATCACATTTATCAGTCCTGAAAGTGCTGGTCTGAAACAACTCTTCAAGTTTATTTTATTAAAGGTTACTATTTTCTAAAATGTTTGAAGTGGAAAATGAAAATACTTTTGTCCATGTTTCAGTTTGTTTTCTACTAATTGTGCTCCACTCATCCCATTTTCAATCTCTCTAGGTAAACATACATAAACTCTCTGTAGTTTTAAAGCTTGAAATTCTCCCTTGATGATTGCTGCTTTCGTCGATGAGGTAGGAACTCAACTGACTACTGTAGTACCTTGTATCTGGTATTAACAGTAAGAAACTACTTGCCTCTAGTTTGGGATTTAATTTCTTTGCTGTCTGTCCCTGCAGTACCCAGGACGTTTCTTAAATGATGGATATCCTGTAAGGAAGGCAATGCCAAGCCTGCAGATAGGCCTGAAACACTGTGGTAATTTACAGCCTGCTTTTTTGGTGCTAATGTAGGGAGCCGCATCATATTTGAGGTTAAAGAAGGTAAAAAGCTGTCATTTCAGCATCTTGACATATATTGCTAATAGAAAAAGAAGTCATTTTCAAATGGATAAAAACCATGCACAAGTTTTTGTATGTTATTATGTACAGATATAAGTGGAATTAGACTAATCATGTAATACATTTTTTTCTAGTATTTTCTAGTATTACCATTTAAATTGATAACAAAACACAGGAAAATCAAGAGCTAAGTGAGCACTGATATTTTCTATCTTTCTTATAACAACTGAATATGGAATATCTTTAAAAGCATCCAATATGCAGTAAAGTATTAATAATATCTGGAAGTTTTATATGTATGTATATATGTATAACATTTGTGTGTATGTGTATACATATATACACAGACACAATGAAGACATCATATTTGGAATTGTTTTTCTAAAAGACGAACAGAAATTTTAAAAAGAATAGAAATTTATGCTAGGAAAACACATTGACAAGTTAGGGAATTATATTTCAGAATACCTTTCTTCTCTGATGACTATATATATACCTTTGTAAAGTCTGTCAAATATTATAATATCTTTCTAATGATTTTTACAGTTAAACTTTGGTGATGAATAAATGCATTCTGTTACTTGTCCAAGTATAATATCTTTTGTGTATGTTTCAAGCCAATTGCCATTTTCCCAGTGCTTAGTTAAAATTTCAGTTGCCAATAAGAAACATAAACGTGGAAAATTTATTTCAGTTGCTCAAATATTCAAACATTTCTTATTCTTTTCTGACCAGGTTAAATAATCTCTGTTGATACATTACTATCTTAAGATTTTAGTATAAGGTGGGTTCTGTAAAAACAACTGTAGTGATACTACTGAAAAAAATGTTTGAGGGCCTGGCCCGGTGGCGCAGAGGTTAAGTACACATGTTCCGCCTCAGGGTTAAGTGCCCAGGGTTCGCCAGTTGGGATCCCAGGTGTGGACATGGCACCGCTTGTCAAGCCATGCTGTGGTAGGCATCGTACATATAAGTAGAGGAAGATGGGCATGGATGTTAGCTCAGGGCCAGTCTTCCTCAGCAAAGACAGGAGGATTGGCAGCAGATGTTAGCTCAGGGCTAATCTTCCTCAAAAAAAAAAGTTTGAGATAAATAGAAATATTTGTTCATTAATTTTTCAAAAGAGTACAACCATAATTCAAATACAACTGCTGTCTAAAAATCTGCTCATTTCAGAGTCCAAGAGGCCACAAATAAAGAAAAGGGCAGGTATTTGTTTAATTAATAGTCAACTTGTTATGCAGTACGCATTTTGTATAGTGGGCCATATGGAAAAATTCACACTAACATTGGATTTTTACTTTACTTACTAATGCATAATTTCCCATAGCTTTTGATATGTAAAGATATTTCCTCACTTTCCCACCCACCTAGAGTCTTCTCCATGAGATACTTGTGGACCTTTTCAACTAAAATCTAATTTAGTTAACTTCTCCTTTCAAAAGCCATTTAAAACTATAAGGACTACAATTTCCTGTGTTTCTAAGATAAACCCCTATGTGGATGAATACAATTACATTCCCCCAACATTCTGGGTTTGCGATACATCTAATCTCCTCAGCACCTCAGGTTTGAAAAAAATAATAGTTCTCAATGATGTAGTGGAGCAATTTAATGTGCAGAGTAACTAAATCTTGTTTACTCTTGTTCACTGCCTGCCGTTCACTGTTACTATTTTGCCGATTTATTCCTATTCTTCACTGCTTCCCAAACTGAACAGAGGCTTAAGGGAGGGGTTTTTAGGTTACAAGACTGAGTTAACTCTCCTCTGCTAGAGTAATATCCATAAATCAGGAAAAAAAGAAAAATTGAGTTGAAGAGAAAATGTTACAGGCATGTCGGCTGCTCATCACTCTAATTGAAAATACTTCTTGCCAATAAGGAATTGAAAGCTTGGTCTCCCCACCAATTATTTTCAAAAAGGAGATTTGTGCCTAGGCCATATAATTGTCCAGTAACTTTATCAAATTTTATACAAGAAGCCTTTCTACATGAAGCCCGTATAAAAATATATATAGTCTGATACATTTATGAAGCAGGGAAAAGTCATTCTGTGCTGGTGTCCCAGATTTCTCTTTTCTAAATTCAGATTCGCCAAATATTTTCTAGACCTCTACTGGTCTTCTGGGATCGTTCTAAGCATTTTCTGGAATGCCACCTCATTTAAGCTTTAAGAAAATCCTATCATGGCCATGGTATTACAGAAATAATAAAGGGAAAATTACTAATGCCTCCAACAGTCTTAAGGGTCATGTGGCTTGCCTAAGATCCACAGATAATAACAGGCATATCTAGCAACCAAAATTTTCTGAAACCAAACCAATCAAAACCCAGATTTTTATCTGCAATTACACTTCTAAAATGTTAAATATACAATAATTATTCAAGTGAAACATTCATATTTGGTATAAAATATGGGCTGGGCTGTTACTTTTTAAAAATGAGCAATGCTCTACTGCCATTAAAATCCAGGATGAGTTTTGGCATGCCACTGAAATCAGAAGTAATCCCAGTAAAATACTATGATTCTACACTTAATTTCTCCCCAAATTTGACAGGAACATTAAAACTCAGATAAGCAGAAGTGACTTTAAGGGGGAAAGTGCTCCAGATTTCCCAGTAACAGAAGATTGTTTCAATAATGGGATCCACGAAATCTTGGTGTGGCACTCTCTTCCTATTGCAATATGTGGAGACCACTGAAGCCAGGCTTTTTGGATTCAAGCCCCAGCTTCATCACATCCTCATGCAGGACCTTGGGAAAGTTGCTTAACATTTCTGTGCCTTGGTTTTCTCATCTGTAAAACAGTGATGACAATAGTAGGATCTACTCCATAAGACCCTCATGGGGATTAAATGACTCAACAATGCCAGTGTCTGCCATGTGGTAAAGCTTCTGTAAGTGTTATCTGCTAAGTCTTACCATCCATCATTTCCTAAAGATGGACAAAACACTTTTAAGTCCACTCCCTTTTACTTCAGCAAACAGAACTAATAATACCCATTCAGTTTTCTTCACTGAAATTTCATAATGGCTCTTACCATTATTTCCAAAGGGTCCTGCTAAGAATAATGAGATTCTTACCCAAATTGATGAACTAGGGCAGCACAGAAAGGAGGAATATACTATTACATGTATTAAGGATCCTTTAGGTTGGCCCAGTTGCATAGTGGTTAAGTTCATGTGCTCTGCTTCGGTGGCCCAGGGTTCAGGGTTTTGATCCCAGGCACAGACCTACACACCACTCATCAAGCCATGTTGTGGTGGCTTCCCACATACAAAGTAGAAGAAGATTGGCACAAAGTAGAGGAAGATTGGCACAGATGTTAGCTCAGCGATGATCTTCTTCAGCAAAAAAAATAATAATAATAATAAAATAGTATCCTTTGGGCGACCAAAATTAACTTGATGTCATTAACTATAAAAAATGAACATCATTTTTCAACTTTGCATATGATAATATTATAATGATTAGAATGAGTAAATGTTAACTGTGCTACACAGAAGAATATAGTTTTAAAGTGGACTATATTGACATATGTATTTATACATTTTTAACTTCTTGTAGTATTTTATTTTATATTTTTTGTTTTGTCAGTTTGGAGCCTGAATTAGAAACCTTAACAAATTTCTGTATCTTAACAATATCAAAGAAAGTGAAATCATCAAAGTTAATGCTCTATCAAAATGGAATTACTGATACAATTGTTAAACTGAAATACCAGTGTAATAATATTTTGCACTTATATTGTCTTTTTGCTGTCTCAGAGGTTTTATAAATTTCTCAAGTGTCTACACAGGGGTCGTGTTATCTCTCATTGCAGTGGAGTTTTCCCTTTGGTAAAACAACATTTCTGCAATAGAGCAGTGACCCCATACACAGTTAAATGGAGCAAATTGAAATTATCTTTTTTTCTTTTGAAAATGCATAGGGAGTTTAAATCCATAGGACACAGCTATGAAAGTGTTATTAGACCAGGAAAGAACAAATACTCAAGCTTCCAAACCCAATCAGAGAAAAGCAAAAGGAGATAAAAACGTAAATGACTGTATTACCAAGATCTATATGATCTCCAAAGTGACCTGGTTGAAGGAGTTAGAGTTAAGGAGCCGTCCTTTTCAAAATCTAAGGGAGACCACTGACCATCGATATTTTGTTGTTGCTAGTCACACCTGTGCAATCTATTTATTTCAGAGGCTAGTCTTCTGGCAGGCGCTGATGGCCTGCTCGGACAATTTCTGTGAGTTTTCTAAATACCACAGGGACTTGAGTTCACCAGTGATTCTCTTCTCTCTTTAGTGGGTGCTGTCAAGAGCTGCTGTCAGATTACAACGGTGGCTGTAATTAAGTTGTCAATGAATATCTGTAACTTTGGCATTTTCCTGACCTCTCAACACACGTGATGTCATAATCAGGTTTCAAATTCACTGTTTTTTATATGAAATTAGAACAGTGCTGTCTCCTGGAGTTTAATCGTGTTCTTCAGTTCTATACTCACTTCAGTTCATGATCATAACAATCGCTGAGCACCTATCACGTTTCTGGCTTTGTACTAGTGCCAACACTAATAAGATATATAATCACTGCCTTCAAGACGTTTACCGTTTTTCAGAGAAAAAAATGTTTTCCACTTGATCCTTCTTCACCTTACATTTCTAGACTTATCACAACAACAAATTTTACTCCTAGGGACAATTTTCTTTTAATGTACTTACTGTTGTTATTATTATTAAAGCCTCTCAAACAAGGGTATGGCTAAACCAGCACTCTCACACACTGCTGGTGGAATGTGAATGTAATAAGGATTCTATGCACAGCTTTTGGAAATCTTTATTGAAATTATAAATACCATTCTCTTGAGTCCAGCCATTCTACTTACATAATTTTTTTTCTCTATACATACTTCCTTATGTGAGAAATACATGATTATTCACTGTAGTATATTCTTGCAACAGAAAATGTTGGAAATACTATGAATTTCCTTAAATGACATATCAAATAAATTACAGTTTGTGTGTTTGTGTTTATATTTACAAACACACCTACAGAGTATACTATAATCTCATGAAAAGCGTGAGGATCCTTTTAAATAGACTATTGGTGAACAGTCTCCATAATATATGGCTAATTGAAAAAAGCAAGAAGCAGAACAATGTATACAGCATGCTGCCATCTGTGTTTAAAAATGGGTCAGGTGGAAGTATACATGTACATATCTATTTAAATAATTATAGATACACAAGGGACACACAAGAACCTGTTACATTGTTAGACCCCGGGGAGGTGAATTGAGTGTCCAGCAGACAGGAAGGGAAGGAAGAATTCTTATTTTATATTTTCTAAGCCTTTTTTTTTAATCTTCCTTTTTTTTTTTTTTTTTTTTTTTTTAAGGATTGACACTTGGGCTAACAACTGTTGCCAATCTTTTTTTTTTTTTTTCTGTTTTATCTCCCCAAACCCCCACGTACACAGTTGTATATCCCAGCTGCATGTCCTTCTAGTTATGGGATGTGGGCCGCCGCCTCAACGCGGCCTGATGAGCAGTGCCATGTCGGCGCCCAAGATCCGAACCCTGGGCTGCCGCAGCAGAGCACACGAACTTAACCACTCGGTCACGGAGATGGCCCCTTTCTAAGGCTTTTGAAAGTTGAATTATAGGAATGTTTTACCTTAATTACAACCAAAACCAAAATGAAACACAATAAGAACTTGAAAACTGTTCATTTAACTTCTTTCTTTCTGAGTCTCTGTTAAGTTTCTCACTCGATTAATGGTTTTTTTTACCCCCAAAAGATTCCAGGGGCAAATAGAATGTTAATTTCGTTAGTCCAAAGTGCAACATTAGGATCCCAAATTGATAGTCACTACTTCTTTATTATTTAAGATTCAACACATTTAAAATTGAAGATATTTGTTATAATTAAGTATAGATCCTCTTTGGACTTTTATATTTTTACCACCATTTTTATAAATTTTGACAATCGAATAAAATTTAAATAACACTTGGTCATAAAAACGTAAAATAAAATCAAGACCAGTTTTATTTTCTTAGAGCTGCCAAAGAATACTTAAAAGGCTGGGCTTATTTGGGATGTGAGTGGGATATTGCTTTTAAGTTGGTTATTTTATCCAAATATTTATTTAAGAAAATTTGTGGATGTTTTGATTATGGATCTGGCTAGAACTTGCATTTTGAATTCATTTTAGGAACAGCTGGAAACCTCTACATGATATTTTAAGGACAAGAATCAAATTTACAGAAATAAGAGGATTAAAATGTTCAAATGGAAAATTTTAAATAATTTAAATTAAGTAAACATAGAAATTACCATAGAGTAATATATATAAATGAAATTATTATCTACCAGTAGCAAAAATAGTTTCAGAAAGCACTACAGTGTTTTGTTTTTTTATGAACCCTGAGGCCACATTGCATCTTATGATCTTTAATAAGTCTGGATATAGCTTTTGACAGTTAGATAAATCTACTGACCTAGAGTGTTACCTTAATTTTCCAAATATAGCAATGCACTTATTAGTCATGAAAATTTTGCCCCGCCACGGTCATTTTGGTTAATAAATCTTTATGATTTAGTGTTTCTTTCTGTATCATTTTATGCCCAAGGTCACGTACTTCATGAAATGAGTGCCACAGCCCATTTGTAGCTGTGGAAAATATGGCCCTAACTATCCCAATTTGAGATACAACCTAAAAAAAGATTAGAACTGGAACTAAAACAATTAGCTGGACAACTTTTTAAAATATGAGTGGTTAAGTACAGTTTACCTTCTTAAGTATGTAAGAGATGTGATGGTGGTGGGGGAAATGGTTCTCACATACATATGGAGAAGAGCAAAATTATAATTAAATTTAAATTGTGGGCGATATTTTGATCTAATTTAGCTACTAGTAGAAGGATAGTGATTTTAAAAAATTTTCTCCGTATTATAATTTTTATGGACCTTGTACTTAGAAAAAGAAAAACAAAATTTAATGAGAAATAGAGACGGTAACTATTTTTTTGTTAATGTCTAATGTGTGACAGGCACTCTCTTAGCAGCTTTGCATTGTCCAAAATGTTCGATTACTTAATCCCAGGGAGTAAGGTATCTCATTCGCTCATTCATTCATTCAGCAAATATTACTGAACACCTACTGCTATGCATCAGAGATCCAGAAACACACAAAAGTTCAAATCCATGTCTCCATGCAGCATATAATCTGGTAATAAAATAATGGTACAAATAACATCAATAAATCAATGAATTGTGTGTATAGTATTTTATGCACCGAATATATCTATGAAATGTACAACAGGCTAAGCAGCCTGGTAAGAGTTGGGTATCAATTTTTAATAAGGTGGCCAGGTTTGAGCTTACCAGAAGGAATGTCCGAAGCTGCAAGGGAGAAAGGCTTGCAGCTATTTAGGAAAATAGTGTTCCATGCAGAGGGAAAGCCACACAAAAACCATATCTCATGACCTCCTTTCTGACCTATTTGAGGAATAGCAATGAAGCCAGTATGGACATAAGGAAGTGAGCAAGGAAAACTATTTGGAGATGAGATCAGAGCAGTGCATGGATTGAGGGGATCAGGCAGGGAAAGGTTGTAGGCTGTGTAGTCCATTGTAAGGACATTTCAGCTTTTACTTTGAAATAAAGTGGGGAAATATTGTAGGATTGTGAGGGATTACAGCATCTAACATTCATAGTAAGAGACTCTTTCTAGGCTAATTTTCAGACTGATGTAGGAAAAATAGCATGTCAAATTCTTCTAGGAAACTTGGTCCCTGAGATGGAGATTTGTAAGCAGGATGTCTACTGAGGAAGAGCACCAAGAACACCACCTGTGAGGAGTGAGGACAGCAGGACTGGGCGGAGGAAGCATTTCAGATGCCATAGTTATGGGAAAGATCTCAGCTGATCCCAGGATGCTATGGAACTGGGAAATGCCCATTGAATTTGTTCAAATTGGTGTTGCAGGACACCCGCAGGGAGGAGGCATATGCTTAGGAAAGGCAGCTACCTTTGGCTGAGGGAAAATATTTCCCTCATCTACTCGTGTGTTTCCAGCAGATGTGGAAATGAATGGATTCACGCTGAAGGAGAACTCTAAGCAGTGCACGACAGCATCCACTACAGTACACAGGAAGGAACCAGAGAGGAGTTCTAGGCTATTGAAGTGATCCAGGAAAGAGATTATAATAGGTTGGATCAGTATGGTGGCAATGGTGGGAGAGAACACTGGTTTGATTCTAGATATATTTTGAAAGTAGAGTCACAAATATTGTCTGAGAGATTAAATGTGCTGTGTGTGAGAAAAAGAGTATAGTTAAGAATGACTCCAAGATTTTTAAGCTGCACAACTGTAAAGGAAAGAATATCCATTAACTGATATGGGAAACTTTAAAGTAGAAGAGGTAAGAGGGAGAAAGTTGAGTTCAATTTTATGCATGATTGGGAGATATCTATAAAATATCCAAGTGGAAACCTCTTGAAAGCTGGTCAATGATTTCCTGCAGACATCTATACTGGATATATAACTTAGGAATCATTAACATATATATAGTATTTAATTAACATCACAGGACCAGATAAGATAAACAGGAAAGTGGCATAAATAAAGGAGAGAGGGTGGATTAAACCCCAGGCAATTAAAGTTAAAAGGTCAGGAAAAAGGTGAAGAAAGAACCAGGGAGCAAAAAAGAAAATTAAGAAATCAGTGAGGTAGAAGAAATCAGCACAAAATTGTGTCCAAGAAGCTGATCGAAGAAAAGGGTTCAAAGAAGAGGAGTGATTAACAGGTGCAAATGCTTATGAAATGCTAAATAAGAAGCAGATTGAGA
Source organism: Equus caballus (assembly GCF_041296265.1). Taxonomy (NCBI): domain Eukaryota; kingdom Metazoa; phylum Chordata; class Mammalia; order Perissodactyla; family Equidae; genus Equus; species Equus caballus. Next base: position 75,917,114 of record NC_091700.1, read on the forward strand.
ATTGACCATAGGCCTTCACAATGTGGATGTCAGTCATGACCTTGACAGGAGCAGTTTCACTAAGCATGAAGACGAAAATGTTACTGGAGTGAGTTGAAGAAAGATGCAAAATAATTGAAGGGAATGGATAATGGGAAATTCTTTCAAGGAGTTGCTCTAACATGGGAGGAAGGAACTAACACAGTAGCTAGTTAGATAAGTGGGGACATAAAGGTTTTTTTAAGGTGAAAGAAATTACAGCATATATTTATGCTAATGTAATTATCTAGAGAAAAAAATAGATGAGGCAGCATAGAGATAATTCTTGCTGTAGATAGGTCCTTGATTAGGCCAAAGGTAGTGGGATCTAACGTAGAATCATATGTGTGTTAGTGTGAGGCAAGGCCTTAATAATGAAGACCAACTGTCTCTAGCAGCAGGAGAGTAGACAGAGCATACGTTGTTAAAGATATTGATATGATGGATGATATGGGGGAGAGATTGACATTCTCAGTGAAACAGTTAAGGTCATCCACTGAGAGAGAACGAGAGAAGAGATGATAATTAATGGCTTAGGATGATGAGAGGGTACATAAAATAGAGAAATACGTATAATTGCTGGTCAGCATTAAGGGACAGTGTGAGGTTCATTTATGAGAATTTAAAGTGAGACTAGTCAACAGTCCTGTGATTTTGTTTCTTCTTCTCCAGCCATGATCAGCAGGTGCAGCCTAGGTAAAGAACTGGATTTAGTCCAAGTCATGGCTTTGCCAAATAAATCAGCTGAAGAGCATTGAGGCAGTTAAAAAGGACTGATTACACATACTGACCAGGGAATTTAACCATGATAAGAAAGGAAAAGGGTGTATAAGTGGGTATGAGGGACGATAAAATGGTGATAGAATCAGTGGGGTTTAATGCCAGTTGGGTCAAAGGATTGTTGGAATATTTAAATGCTGCAAACTTTTCTCTCTCAATATAGCAGACTAAGGAGAGACTAATTCAGTGGAAAATGAAATAGAGATTGGAATAAATACAAGCTTGATTTATAACATAATATCTTGAGATTTCCAATCTTAATTCAACAGGTGATGATCACACATACTTAGAAGTACCTCTCTGGCATTCTAGCAGTATCTTACCACTTCCTCAGATATTACTCAAATCTCACCATTTTCTCTTCCTTGTCACCTACAGGTAAAATATTTACAAGTTGTATCTTCAGGAAAGTCGTTTTCTTGCTCTTTTTCCTCCTGTTCTTGACCTTGTTAAAATCAGAGGGAAGCCAATGGTCTTTCTCCTTCAACTCAACTCTACATTTTCATTTCAAAACTGCCATTGAAAGGACCATGTTAAAAGTTGCTGAGGGACCTTCTCATCCTTCCCAATAGAGTAAGAACATTGCCATGGATTTCCGCAGTTCAAAATCATAAAACCTGACATTATTTAAATGCTTCAGTTAAGTATTCTCATAAAATCAACATTTTATATGTACCCATATAGAAAGCGATGTCCTTAAAGAGTATTAAACAAGTAATTGGCTGATTTGAGATTTAAAATCAGATCAGGAAGTTGTTTCCACTAGACTGTGGTGAAAGTAAATAATAATAGTATTTAATAATACTTTACATTTCATTTTGTTAAACAAAACCAAACAGATATTTACTTTAAATTGTTTTCAGTTGTGGTCTAGAACAGAAATGGGCAAACTGAGAATTATTCCTACCTATATCAATTTATATATTTAAATATATTTATATAGGGGCTGGGCCTGTGACTGAGTAGTTAAGTTCTCAAGTTCCACTGCAGTGGACCAGGTTTCACCGGTTCGGATCCTGGGCGCGGACATGGCGCCGCTCATCAGGCCATGTTGAGGAGGCATCCCACATGCCACAACTAGAAGGACCTGCAACTAAGATATACAACTGTGTACCAGGGGAATTTGGGGAGATAAAGCAGAAAAAAAAAAAGATTGGCAACAGTTGTTAGCTTAGGTGCCAATCTTTAAAAATATATATATATATACTTATATAATTATATTTATATATAACTTATGTATTTATATGTATAATGTATACAATTATACGTATTTAATTTTGATAAGCTTTGAATGTTTTCCCTGAAGTTTCAAAATGAAATTGATGATCTAACAATGATAAATTGTAGGATTGGAAATTTCTAGTTTTACTTGCCAGCTCCCTCTGTCCCCTAGATATTTCAGTAAGGCCTGGAAAAAAAGTAGGCCAGTTTTTCTTCTCTGTGTCTCAGCCTTTCTTTCTTTCTTTTATTTTTTTTCGCTATATGTGTTTGTGCTCATAAGTGTGCATATGTGCTCACACATCCATGTGTTTGTCTGAATGTTTGAAGCAGAAAACAACAAAGGGGACAATGTTTGAAAATTAAAGCCTGCATGTAAGCCAAACAGAATTGAAGCAACCTGTCAAAAGGATGTCAATTGTACCCAGATTTTAGCAATAGTTATGTTCTTTCCAGCTCTTAGGATTAATTCTACACTCTTGTCATATCTACCAAACAACTCAGAGAAGCAAAATGTCATTGTTTTCTCCGGAAATAAAAGGTAATCCTACGTACATTGTTTACTAATGAGTTAAATCATAAATTTAATATTTTTAAAACATAACAATAGTGACAGTTTAAAAATTTTAAAGACACATGCAAATAAAAGGAAATATATGAAATATTTTAAGATGGTTGCTTGTGATGGAGGAGGTAAATGTCAGTAAGGAATGGGATATTATGAAATGATTATGTGTATATATATATGTATTTATATACATACAAAGAGGGTGAAGATAATGACTTGAATAGGACAAAAGATAATATTTAACCATGAAGAGAGGCATACAAAAATCAATCATATGCACTTAATATAAAAATAAACTTTTATAATAGTATTCATTTGTAGCATAATAGTATCCATAATATTAAATCAAACCATATAAAATCGCTGTATTCATAGGTAAAAGCAGTCAGATATTGGCAATTACATGTTATTTAAACTTATCCTAATACTAAGACCTCATATTCACCTGGGATATCATACATAGAACGTTTTATGCCCTCCTTACCCTATGCTGTAATCGAGAATTAACCATGCCAGAGATGATTGACTTGATATTCAGAGAAGTTAAGTTGCTCAAAGTTAGAGAGCTATTATACAGCAAGCTAGATTTTTTGAGTCCTAATCTAATTTGCTTCCTACTACAAACCATATGAAGGTGGTCATAGGCCTGTGTTTTAGCCCTCATTCCACCAGTAATTGGGAGAATTCTTACATTTAAATATCTTTATCTATAAAAGGAAAAGGTTGGATTATATGACTTGATTTATGACTCATAAAATCTGTCAAAGATCTCCAAGTAGATTTTTGTCCTTTTTTTTTTTTTGCTGAGGAAGATTCACCCTCAGCTAACATCTGTTGCCAATCTTCCTCTTTTTTATATGAACCACCACCACCATGGCATGGCCACTGACAAGTGGTGTAGGTCCACACCTGGGAACCAAACCCGCGTGGGCCACTGATGTGGAGTGCACTGAGCTTAATCACTAGGCTACTGGGTCTGGCCCTGATTTTTGTCCTTTTAATAAAGGTATCATTATTATTATTTTTGCATTTACTCTGGGAATATGAATATACTTCTTTACTCACTACATTGCTAATTAGCAAACTAGGTCACTGAGATATTGGCTAAACAATCTCTCATACTGTTTAATTCTCCAAAGATCTGTTTAGGCTGATAAGTAAGGGGGTCATCCAACAGTAAATTCTGACATAGTTGCTATTTTCTTTGTTAAGTGGTCTTGTTCAATAACCTAGAGCAATGGCATTCACACATGTTCTAGTGGTAAAGTCTCTGATTTTTCAAATGAAATTTTATGCAGAATCTAATATTGAACAGACTCATATAAGGGTGTGTTCTAGTTGAGACAGCAGAAGATGAACCCGAGGTATTGTCCCTGTATAACTAGGTATAAACTTCCCTGAAATCCTGAGGGTCTAGGAAATCCAATTTGACAATCACTGTCCAATATTTGTACATTCTTTTGATTTGCATGTATAACAACCCTAACTAAATCTTCCACTCTATTTCCTCTAAATTTCAGGATTTACCATATCATTTCCAAACTGGCTTTAGCTTTCATCATCTATAAACAATGGTTAAAAAAAGCATTAGATCATTCAACATGAATATTCTATGATGCTATGAGTTGAGTATGATTAGACAAATGCCAAACAAATATTTAGTGCATATGACAGTCATTTGGTGTATTTGATCCTCTGAAAATACGTTGTTAAATATCTGTTTGAGACAAAATATCTGTTGATTATCACTATCACTGACATTTCATACATAGACATGACAGTTTGAAATTCTTATATGATGTTTGTTACTGTTCCACGTAGTGGTCCTTTATCACAGTGAACGCTGACACCAGCATGGAAACATAAGGAAGAAATCCTCCACTTACCATTCATTATTGTAGAGTGCCCTGAGGGATGCGAAAAATTTCAGCACTGAATATAAAAAAATGTTTTCACAAGGCACAAACTGTCGTATACTCAAAGAATATAGAGATTCAAGGTTAATTATGTTTTCAATAAACTGTTTTATTTTGTTAGGAAACATTCCTCCTTATTCTGAGAGTGTTTTTCCTAGCATCTTTCAACATGTTGGATCATGTAAGTCATCCTAACTCTTCTGTATCATCTAAAGAACTAATTCAGAAATAAAATTAAATTATAAAATAAGAAACTACAAAAAGAAGTGTTTTAAAATATATTTTTCATCCAATGGAAAACCCTCTGATCCTCTTGAAGAACAACCTCTTTCTCTCATTTTGAAACTTACTTTTTCAGTAGTTGAATAATCGTATGCACCTGGCACTATTCTACCACATCCAATTTCACACACATTGTTGTGTTTCAATCAAACTTTATTAAAAAGACAGATAGCAGGCTAAATTTTGTCCACGGAACACAGTTTACTAATCCCTACTTAGAGAGAATCTTTTAAAATTGATTTTATGTCTTTCTTTCACTAATTCTATTCATTCAGAGGTGCAGAAGAGGAAAAGGGCAAAGCATAAATAAGGAAAGAGTAATGGTCAGTCTAAATAAATAATGTAATCTAAATTGTGTGTTACAGTGAGTAACAGTTCAACAGGGATCTGTGAACTGTAAGAGACTGAAGGGAATAAATTTACAGAAACGAAATTTACCTATTTCAATCTTATATACATAGAAATGAGTTGAAAAATTTATAAAGTCCATCAGTCTTTTCCTCACAATTCTCTCCATATAGCATTGCATGAGAGTAATTGCTCACTCCTCAACCAATGAAAACCTATGGGGAAAAAAAGCCAATGTCCCCTGGTCGTGCCAAGCTGCATGGCACAGCAGCATATTATATTTACTCCCTGTTCTGTATTGGCACTTGTTCTAGAATCTGACAATCACTTCATTTCCCAGGCCTGCAATTTCCTCACCTATGAAAGCAATAGACAGGTTTAGATGATATCTAAAATCCCTTCAAGTTTTAAAATTCTATTAAATAGCAACCCATTTCTCACCTGATATCATCAGAGATCACAATGGAAATTTTCTGTCCCTTTTTTGTCTTTATAATAGCAAATCTCATATTACGTTTACTGCCATTTCATCAATCTTAGGCAGGCTACTCATTTCCATTCTTATCTTTCTATTTTTTAAGCATCCTTATTGTTGTTGTTGTTACCAATGAAAAATCATAGGGATTACGAAGTCAAAAAAAAAAAAAAGGATCAAGGAAGCAAAACAAGTTCTTAAATAATGCGACCTGAAAACTTTTCCTCTCGAAAAATACTCCATGGATAAAAATGACATTTCTTTTTTTTTTAGTTCTCCTCTTTGTTGAACTACTTTTTGAATCCGTGGAAGAACATCAACAAAGGAGGCAGTCCTTGAAGCAAAACAATTGACAAATAGCTCCTCTAAGCAGCTGACAAAGACACAGTTGTGCCTCTGCACAGCACTTGGAAAGTTTAATGAAGAGAAGTAAAGAGCCAAATAATTGACTTTTTAAGAAAAAGAATCCCTTGAAAATTATGAGGAAGTTGTGGCATCATATGTGGCACACATAATAGGTTAACATTATTAATCCGTTAGTGACTAAAACCAACTTCTTAATAAGCAGAAAAATTTTCAGACTTTCAAGTATAGGTAAGATCCTTCTCCAACTTCACATGGGCAAATTTTAAAGAAAGGGCGGATAAAAATAAAAAGAGGGCAAACTAAAGAATTAAATGTACATTCCTATGAGCAGTTTCCTTTATCATGTCTTCAGTTATAGAATTTCTAATTGTGAAAACTAAATATTATAGACACCCACACTAAAATTTTTTATATATTACTAACTTCTTTAAGAATGAATTAAAATTAATATTCTTGCATCTAGTTCTGTTATGACTAAAATTTAAATTTATTTATATATTTTGAGTAGAAGAAAAGAGACTATGGATCGAATAAACTCAAACAAAAACATACTAGAATTAAAACTCCAGCCTTCTGTCCTTTCAAATACTGGGATGACAGACATGACCCAAGAGGCATATGAGTAAATTGAAAATTGCTATTAGGCGTCACTGATGTTGTGGAAAGAGTGCCAAAATTGGCTGTGGAAAGCCTTGCTTCAAATTCTGGTTCTATCCCTCACCAAACACTCAAATTTGTACAAATTATTGAATCTTGTATTAGCTATAAAGTTGGACTAACCATCTGCCCCTCATACTTAACAGTTACTGTGAAATTCCAAAGAGATTGTGTATAAGTAAGATTTTAGAAAATGGTAAAATGCTAGAAAGTTGGAAGTCAAGCTCATCTGGAAGCATAGAGAAAGAGAAATAAATAAACTGAGAATCTGCAGAATTAAACTGATTGCTACTCCTGGTTCTGCCTCTAACCAGGTGACTTTGGGTGAGTCATTCCCTCTGAATCTTTGATTTCTTTGTTGGAAAACAAGGAACATGTTATTATAGATGGTTTCTATAACCTTTAGCTTGAACTTTTACTATTTACATCAGAAAACATTTTTTCAGTGTTTGATTTCTCAGTCAGCATATCTTCTCCCTGACTGAATTCACATACACCTGAATCGGCATAGCCATTCATGTTATTTATTTTTAAACCATAATCTTTGACTATTATGTTATAGGCTACTGAGCCCTAGTCGGTATCTCCAGTTCCAAATTCTTCCCAAAGATCAGAAACCTTCCCTTGCATATCCTAGAAATACATCAAATACTACATGTGAAAATGAGTAAATCACTATATCCCCCATCTCCAGAAATCAAACAAAAATATGCTTCCTTTGCAATTCCTCCACTCAATCGGTAGCATGAAAAGCCATCTTAGTAACCTGGTTTTAAAGAAGATAAAGAAAGAGAGAGAAAGAGAATCAATCTTGACACTTCCTCTTCCATCATTCCCTAAACCAATTAATTACAAGTCCTATAAGACTTAGTTATTTAAATATTTATTTGTTCTAAACAGGCTACATTTTCTAAAAGATAGTATCAAAAACAAGCCACTTTGAAAAAACTCATAAAAATAGAAATAATAACCTAAAAAGAGAAATACACCTATAATCCCATCTCTCAAAGCTAAACATTGGTGATCCAGTCCTGATGGCCTCGTGGTTCAAGTTCAGAGCTCTCACCACTTTAGTGGCCCAGGTTCATCCTAGGTTCGAGTCCCGGCAGTGGAAGTACACCACCCATCTGTCAGTTGCCATGCTGTGGTGGCAGCTCACATAGAAGAACTAGAAGGACTTACAGCTAGGATATACAGCCATGCACTCAGGCTTGGGGAGGAAAACAAACAAAAGAAGAATTTTTTGAAAAAAGCCAGCTAAACATTAAGTTTACAGTACATAGTTATTTTCTACACATTTGTAAATATATAAGTATTGTTATCTTATGAAACTAAAATATTATTTATAATACTTGGTAAATTTACTTCTTGTATAATTAAAAATGAAAATCTTTTTGTGACATATATATGAACATGTATTTCCTAACTCATTCTTTTCAAAAGCCACATAGTAATTCATCCTATGAATGGGCTTTTAGATTGTTTACCATTTTTATAACATTCAAAAAATTGGAGTCAAAATATACTTTTACATATTGAGAAAGCAAATATCTGATCATATATATATACACAATATATGTATATACAAAATGTGTATATACATGGCACATATTAGTCCTTTGTTTGTGAGAAGGTAAAACTTTCACTTTTTAAAACTCTGTTTCTCCATTTCATTCACTACTGTCCTAATTCAGAGACTTACAATGTCTTTTCTCTGTTACCATGACAATTTCTTAACTGTTCCTAATGCTTACAAGCGTTTAGTACTTAAATCTGTTTTCCACATCACCAGTCAAGTGTTTTATTTAAAACGGAAGTGAAAACATGGTGGTGCTCTGCTTAAGTGCATTAATGCCTTTTGGACCCCCTGAGGATACAGCCAAGCTTCACAGATTGCCTACAAACCTGCCATGATCTGTACTAGCCAATCTCATCTCTCTTGCTACTCCCTGGCTCCAAATTCAATTATAACATTACTGATTTACATTGATTTGGGGCAAAGAGCATATGTACATTTACATATGCCTACAGTGCCTTCCCTGCAGTTTCTGACTGCCTTACTTTCATCTATCCTCTAAGGCCTAGTTCAGATGTGATATTCACCAGGAGGCTTTCAGTAAACCCTCACTTTACTCATCCTTCACTTCCGAAGTCCTTTCACCACTTTACCCTCTCATTTTAGTGTTCTCAAAGGGCAGGGACTGTATGTCATGCCTAATCTCTTGCATTCTATAAAGTCTCGGTAATAATAGCCTACTGAACTTAATAGAGTTTAGACATTCAAGATTAATAAAACCTTAGGTTAACCTAGACATTGTCCATTGTCTGAAGAAAATTCTAAACTATGATTTGCCCTTGGTTCAGAATTAATATCCATGAGTGGCTCCTGTGAGCCTTCTAAGCCCCCTCTCTATGGTCTCTCTAAACTCCCAAAACAAGCCTTTTAGGCCATCAACTGTGTCCACCCTACTCTGGCCCTACAGAAGCCAGACCATGACCAAGCCCACTGGTGAAGAATCTAAGCTTTTTTTAAAAGCAAAAGACTACACATTTACCTTTGTATTTACTCGCACTTAACACAGTACTCCATGTTACTTTTGCTGAGGATGACATGCCCACAAAGGGAATGAGAGAAATAAGAATGACCACTTGAGATTAAACCTATAGGATCTTTACAAAGTAGACCAGAGCAAAGGCTTATATGATAGTAGGGCAATCTATTAAATGTATTTAATAGAGAAATAAAGCATTAGTCAATAGAAGAAAGAAAGAAATTTTAAAAATTAAAAAAGTAAAGTCTTAGCAGCAAAATTTGGCATTGCCTTTCAATACAACTGTTTAAGAAGGATCCTTAGCTATGGACTTCACATTCATGAATCATTAACCTTTTCAACCATTTTTGTTGTTCTTATCCCATGCTCACAAAATGGAGGAATCTTCAAAATAATTAATAGCCAGTATAGCTTGGGCACCAACCAATGAGTGATATACTCAATCTGAAAGAACCTAGCTATAGACAACAGCTTTGGTCACATTAGTGAATACTGGCTGGATATCAGCTTTGTTACTGTATTAGTTTCCTAGGCCTGCTGTGAAAAAGTACCTCAAATTGGGTGTCTTAAAACAACAAAAATTTATTTTCTGACAGCCTGGGGACTAGAAATCTGAAATCAAGGTTTTAGCTGGGCTTGGTCCCTCTGAGCCTGGGTAGAATCCTTCTTTGCCTCTTTCTAGCTTCTGGTGGTGACAGTTAGGCCTTGCTGTGCCTTGTGTTGAAGTTGCATCACTGAATCTCTGCCTCCGTCACCCCATGATGTTATCCTTATGTGTGTCTTTCACCTCTTATATGGACAACAGTCATATTGGATTAAGGGCCCACTCTACTTCTATGTGACCTCATTTTTGCAGATGTAATTAATCTGCAAAGACCTTGTTTCCAAATAAGGGTCACATTCACAGATACTAGGGGTAAAGACTTCAACATAACTTTTGGGGGTACACAATTCAAACCATAACAGTTACCAAGCAACTATCTTCTTTCAATGTCATCTTGGGTATAACTTACTCCTTGGAATGTGTTATCACATGGAATTCCAGAATTGTTATTACTGATGGTGTATCTATGTGTTACTTTAAAAATTGGGAAATTTTCTGAGAAAATTACCAATACAGACAGATCATTCAATATATATAATCTATAGTAAATTCCTTAGACTACAAGCTTCAAAGACAGACCTTGGATCTCGGAATGTTCTCCCAGGTAATAAATGTCCTGTTGAGAGTCCTTTCAGGAGACAGGAAACCTTGTTACAATTCTATGCTATACTCATATTAGGGGTGCAAATATTTACTACGTATTTGTTGAATATAACAAATAGGAGAAGAAAGTTATCAATAAAAAAACTTTTTGCCTTAATAATTACTAGCATGCTAATAGATCAAAATGTTTGTTCCAATAAGTACAGCTTTGAGGCTTCACTCACAGCCAAAAATATGCCCTTAACTTTCTCACTAATTATAACCCCAAGTTGTCACAGAAACAGAATGAAGATCTACCCATCTTATCCACAATGTGTAAGAGTTCTTCACCTCTGTTCCATACCATAACAAAGATACTCAGTTAACAGGGACAAGGGCAGTAAAAGAAAGCAGACAATCAGTCGCCTGGAGTTCCTTTTCAAACTGTGATTCAGGTTCTTAGATCACCAACCACTCTACCTCTGTGACTCCCATGAAAGTCACAGTTCAAGGAGCCACTATTTCTGATGCTTGTTCATGGTATTCTCAGTTATGTTTGAATAAAAAAAGAAAAGTGGAGAATCATCAATCTCAAGAATGATGACTCTGTGTATTAGAGTGAAAGAATGAAATTCACCTGAGGTATCTGTCATGTCAGTATATTTCCTTTTGTGTCTGGAGTAGACAGTGATTTTTCAGAGGTGCATAGAGAAATATTAAGGTTAAGAAGAAACATATGCAAATGTATGAATAACCAAACCAAAAACCATAGAAGCACTAAGCATGCTATGGAACTCCACACATCGTGGAGTCGAAAGCTCTGGGTTTTATATGATTTGTCTCTAGGCAGGCCTTTTTTGTTTTGTGCCAGCTCTGCATTTGCTGAACCATCTTAATTCAGCCATTAAAGAGAGGCAAAACATTGTGGTAAACTTGTGAATATTTATATGCTTTTACATTTGGAAGAAGCTCCCAACACTGAACAAATACTTAAGAGATTTACAAGAAGGCTTTTTGTTCAGCAGAAAGGGGAAAGCTAGGGCCTTGCTTTATTATTGGAGGAAAGCACTGCTTTGTAAGTGGAGCTACTTGCAGCTTTGGAAAGTGATGATGCCACACGTTAGGAAAAACAATAGAAATCTTTTCTGAAAATATTAGGGGAAACAGCGTCTGGCATCCAATGTTGCTTTGTAACAAGGAATAAAATCATTGCAGGCATTATTTATAAAACAAGCTTTGTAGAGAAAATAACCTTTCCAAGGCTTAGCAGCATTAAGTAGTACAAGATAACTGCTAAAATTTATGTGAAGCATTCCAACAATACTAGTGAGAAAATCAGTGCAATAAGTAAAATACCTTGATTCCCAGATACTTATAATGTTAAAAGTGTTCTACATTCCAAATGTAAAAAGCTATACCTTGTATTAATTAACCTAAATATTCCTTGTCAGGCTTGGTATCATAGCACTGAGGGTTGCCAGAACCGTAATTGTGTGTGAGTCCTGAATTTTTGCCAGTTCTGGATGCAGTCTCATTAGCATATTCATAAGTCACAGTCTTGTGCAGGTGCCAGAATGCTGCAAAATGTTTTGTGACTATTTGTTGCAGCAATAGAGGCAAATAGTAAATTACCCTTAAAAAAATCCCATTATATACCATAAAACATAACGTGTAATGCTATAAAGTAACTGCAAAGGCTTTTTAGCAATTATTCCACACCAAATGAAGCAATACTTTTTTTTTTCTGGGCAATGTAAATAATAGGAATCAAGAGCAGAGGAAATAAAATAGAGATTTTCTTATATTAGATGAATTAGAAATAGGTTTTAGTTTTGGTAAGTGATCAGCTACCATTTTCTGGATAGAAAAATTAGAATTGCCCACTAAGATTAAAGTTTTAAGTATCGTATTTCTTAAATATCTTGTTTCCACTAAATTCTTAAAAATTAGACATACTATTTAACATTCAATCCCCCTTCAAGTGTGCATGCGTGTGCACACCTCCCCTCCCCCTATAGGTTTTGTTAATGGAGAAGATTGATTAGGAAACAGTCTTGTTCCCTTTATCCACTTCAGAAAAGATCTGGTCACATTAAAAGAAAATCATGGTACCCCAAGTGGTCTGTGAGGTTTTAGATCCATTACATGTTTCTGGACTCTAAAAGAAGAGTCTTACCAACACACGTGCACACACACATGCACACTCACACATTTTCTCTTCTATTGCATTTATGGAATCAGTGTCTTAGCTACTCTCGCTAAAACCTAAATAAGATGTTGTGTTTTTTTTAAAGAATATAGGAAATGACATCAGTTACCTTTGTTAACTCTAACATTTCAATCCCAAAATATAGTGTTACTATAATATTCCTATAATAAAAACATATAATTAACATTTGCATCTTGAACATCTGTGTATATATGTGTTGTGTCTATGTGTTTGAGATGTATATGATATGACATGATATATACATGATATGATATATATATACCTCAAATACATAGACACTACTATTCATATACACACATATATATACATATATACACGTACATATAAACCTAGATGACATCATTTTGACTTTTATACTATAAAAATCAGTTTTCCAGCTGAGGAGATTATTAAAAAATATTATATAAAACAATAGAATGGAATAAAATATATACTACAGTTATAATTGAAAACACGACTTTTAATACTTCAATTGTTTGCTGTACATTTTAATTTCTAATTGGAGTTTGTATAGATTTTTGAGATTTTTTGTATGGATTTTAAGATTTTAGAAATTAAAAGGAAAAATATCAACATTGAGATCAACATTTTTCTTATACTATATAGGCAAATTGTACCTTTCTTTGTGATCTTTTGTTTAGTTCAATTCATTTCAACAAACATCTATGAAGTACCCTCCTATGTGCAAGAGACTATTAAACACTCTAGGGATAAAAGATGAACAAAACACGGTCTCTAAAGGAGTTCACAGTTTAGTGAGGGAGATAGACAAATAGGTAGCAAATTTCAAAATAATACAGCACATGCTATGAGAGTTATGCCTGGGGAGATGCTCTCTTTAGTCTCACCTTTCCCAGTCATAAAAATGATCTTAAATTGAAATGCTATGTTAGGAAATAAAAACTTCAGACAGACAAAAATGAGCAGGGTAATTTGATCCTCCTATCTAAGTTTGAGACATCGGACTGAAGAAGAGTGCAACAGATGAGGAAACATCTTAAAATCAATGTCAATAACAGCTGTGGAATTTTTACTGGCATGGAACCAACTAGGTGTGAAAGACAGGAGAGCTTGTGAACCTCAAGGTGCATGATCTTCAGACTTGGAATTTGTTATGCTTGGATAACAAACACTAATAAAAAAGGATCCATTAACATTACTTGGAAAATTTTCAAAGTGACAGACTATTTCTCCCGTTAATCTAAGTACATGTTGCTGTCCACTGTTTGCTGCATTCTTGGAATGAAAGCAAAAAGGGAACATATTAGCGATATTCTCTGACTCTTACAGTCTCTGCCTCCCCTTCTGATCTCAGAAATAGTCATCATAAAATTTAAACCTCATACTCTTGTCAATTTCAGATTTGTGTCCAAGAGAAAAGAACTTCTTACCTTGCAACTGACCCATTTTCTTTTTAATTGGACAGATGGGTACTGGTTATGGTCTTTCTCTCTCTCTCAGACACACACACACACACACACACACAGAGTCGTACACAGCTTTGACACAATGAAAAACAAATAGTCGTCAATTGTACAATCAACATGATCTCTTCGGTCAGCCACTACATAGAACTTAAAAATCCAATCTACACAGAACTTAAAAATCCAATCTGGTATATAGATTTTGCTTGCATTCATGATCAAATTACTTGTTTTCTTGATTTCATATATGACTGGTATTAGAACTTTAGAAATAGAACTCACACAAAAGCTATAAAATATGTATTTAAACATTTTTGTCTATTTAAATAACAAGCATGTTTCTCTGAAAAAAATTCTGATGAACAGTTTTGTGATCAAAATTTAGATGAGGGGTTGGCCCCGTAGCTGAAGGGTGAAGTTCACACTCTCCACTTCAGAGGCCCAGGCGTTCGCCACTTTGGATCCTGGGCGTGGACCTATGTACCACTCATCAAGTCGTGCTTTGGTGGCCTACCACATAGAGGAACTAGAATGACCAACTAGGATTTATAGCTATGTACTGGGGCTTTGAGGAGAAAAACAAAAAAGAGGAAGGTTGGCTATAGATGTTAGCTCAAGGCCAATTCTCCTCAAAAAAAAATTTAGATGGAAAGGAAAATGCTCCATTTTTAGGACTAAGCTGATCTCCTTATATGAATATAATTTTATTTCTTGTCTCTGCGGTCACTGTAATAGACAATATCAAAATAAATCTACCAAATGGGCTATCATTTGAGTTAGAATACAGTCTGGAACGGAACAGTGAAAGTTCATTTTTGGTTTAACAGCTGTCTAAAGCACATAGATAAACTTTTTCTCAATTAGTTATGTCTTGTCTTGACCTTTTAAACAGACTCAAAATTACATAAACATATTTTAAGCTTCATTTTTTTCTATATCCTCTTCTTGCTTATGAAAATTCAATTTTTAAATGGTAATTTAACATTATCCATTCTCTCTGTGTTTTGGAGAAAATAACCTTTTAATTTTTCCTCTTAGAAAACAGAACATTAATTCAAGATCCTCCCTATTAAATATATTACCATATTCTACAGCATTTCTTTATGAGTAATATAAATGCAAAACGTGAATCTACCACATCTCATTGATTCTTTTTCTTATTTCTCTTGACCTCTATGTGTTTCAGTGTCTGCTGCCTCAAATCAAAAACTCCTAGAGCAAAACTTTTCTGCAAGAGTAAAATAAAATGAACAAAAATAGGATGTCCTATTTTTCCTACAGAGAATACACACACACACGCACATTTCTCTGATTAGAAATTTGTACTAGACAAGTATTATCCAAAATTGCCCCTAAAAAATCAGGACTAAATTACTGTAGGCAACATTTAGATCTTTTCCTGAATCGTGTCCTTCAATGATAATGTGGTCGTCTCCTTACATCTGGGTTGACTGGCTTTGGGGATGCTGGAGCTCTCGGTTTAGGATTTGGAGTAAAGGTCATGACTAAGTGATGATATTATTTGCTCTGCAGAGATCTGTATCTAAAATATCTTTCAATTAAAGTAGCTTGTATTGTTGTTTTGTTTTTATGATGGAAGTAAGTTCTATAATACAGTCACTTTAGTTTCTTTAAAAGAATGTTTGTCATTAAAACATCAGTACAAATGTCCATATAATAAATATAGACAGCCAGTAGAAATTAGATCTTAATTTAAAGCATAAAGAAATAATGGGTGTTGAAGAGAAGCAAATGATTCCCTTCTATTGTTGCCTCTTAGAATCTATTACTTCATGCATCTGTCAAACATAGATGGAGAATCTGCTTTGCTCCCATCCCAGTACTATACCCAGGAATTAAAAGATAGAACATAGTATTAAGAAGGTGGCAGATATATAGTAATGCAATTATAACTAAATTATAAAAATTCAATAATAAAAATACTGAAAGGCCTTATAAAGGAGGGAACAAATTATTTATTATCTGCTTTCTATGTACCCAAATCTACACAGGTCACTTTGTAATCTGCGCATCTTTCCTTTAATCAGCAACACAACCTAATAATACTGATATTACTATTTTGGTGCTTGACGAAAGATATTGAGACTCAGAGAACTTTATAAAATTGAAATATGATTCTTAACTACCAGTGGTTGAATCTAAACTGAGTCATTCCAAAACTCATGTTTTTTTCATTATACTTGAAAGCTAAGTAGGCCTGGAATGTTCACAAAAGACTTGGCAAAAAACATGATGTGTGAGATGATGTGTAATCCAGGCCTCGAGGATAACTAGGATTTTGCCAGATGATTAAGGTGTCAAAAGACATTCCAGGCTATGGGAACAGCTTATGCAAAGAAAATAAGTGACATATTTGTGGATCAGTGAGTTCTGTGTAGTTATAGTTATGGTCTGAAGTGAATTTGTGAAGACTTGTTGTGTAAGGACTTGACAGGGCATGCCAGACGTGGTTGAGATTGTTTTGTTTTGATATAGGAATGAGAGTGGAAGGGTTTTGTTTTGTTTTGTTTTAAAACTTAAGAATTAATAAAGACCAAGATTAGGGAGAAGCCAGGAGTGGTATCATCAGTTAACTGTTAAAGTAGGCTGCAATTAGGGCAGCAACAGAAAAGGTGGAGTGACACAGAGATGTTAAATCATGTTTCTTTCACGACAGATGGTTGGAGAAGCACTGATCTGAAGGATTTACTCCCTTCTTGGGTGTGGGTATTGAAGGTAAGAGAAATTGAAGATGCTAAGGTTCTTACCTGCGGGGTTGAATGAATGGTGTCATCATTATTGCAATACGAATTTAAGAAGGACGTGAAGGGAAGATAAAATTATCAAATCAGTTTGAGCCATGCTTTGTGATTGCCATAGAGCACATGTAAAGTAAAAGAGAAGTGGAAGAATAGTAGACCCTGAAGAACATAAACACTTAAGCTGAGAGCAAAAGAGGAGAAACTATCAAAAGAGACTAAGATAAGGCAGGAAGAAACAAAGAAACTTCTAAGTTTCTAAGAAACTTCTTAGAAGTGAAGGATAGTTTCTCCTCCTCTGCTCTCAGCTTAAGCATGCATGTTCTCCAGGGTCTACTCTTCTTCCACTGAATGGGTATAAAATTTCAGTTATGTTCCATGGATAAGTTCTAGATATCCGCTGTGCAATACTGTGCCTATAGTTAACAACATGGTATTGTGCGTTTCAAAATTTAAGAGGGTAGATCTTATGTAAAGTATTCTTATGGCAAAACAAACAAACAAAAAAGAGACACAGGAAACTTTGGGAGGAGTTGGATACGTCTATTACCTTGTTTGTGGTGATGGTTTCAAAGGTGTTTGCATATGTCCAAACTCACCAAATTGTACAGTGCAGTTCTTTGTATATCAATTATCCTTCTATAAAGCTGCTAAAAAATATTTCCCATAAAGATGGTCAGCAATGTCACATATTAGAAGAAGTCTAAAGAATGAGAATCAAAATGGGCCACTGGATTTAGCAAAAAGTAGTAAAGCTTTCTAAAAGAATATGGAAAAGTGATAAATTTAGTGAAGGCATTTTAAAAATGAGATAAAAGCAGAACCTTCATATTATATGATGAAAGTAAATCAGGTTTGTGGAAATAAAGGTAGGTAAAGTAGACCATTATATCAAGAGGTTTGCACAGTAAAAGGAAAGAGCAAACAGCACAGTAGGTTTTGAGGGAAGGGCAGTAGATTAGAAAGATTTTCACTATTTGGTTATTTTGTTTTATGCTGAGAAAGATTTAAACAAGAGTCACCTCTTCAAATAAAAACCAGAGGTAACAGGGAAAGAAAGAAAGTGGGAGGGAGGAGAAAAGAGAGGCAAAGAGTGAGGGAGGCAGGGATGGGCACTGATGGTTTATGAGAGAAACTGAGCTAAGAATTAAACTCTCAGATAAGGCATTGTGGGATGGGATTCAGAATGCAGGTGAACAGATTGTTCTGGAAAGAAAGGAAAAGGAAGGAAATTCTTGCTTTAAGCCCAGAGGGAAGAACATAAATATTGTATTGATTCCAAAGGCAGAGAGGAAAGTAAGTTGAAGGAACTCTGACTGACGATCTATATTTTTCTTGATTATTTGAAAGACTGTCTTCAGCAGAGATAAAGTGAGCTGGAGGTAGAATAGGCATCCATGGAGAATGTAAATTAAACAGTCATTACGAAGAATGAGAGACGGAGAGGACCAGGGACAAATATGGCGTACCCTGATAAACAATCCAGGTGAAGTTACAGAGTATGAGTTCCATGGGTGTTCTCTCTTAGACACACGCCAAATAGTTTATATTTGCTAGCTCAGGGATAGTTACCTTGATCATGAAATACTGAGTTAAACATTAACCAGACTAGCACAGCTGCCGAAGGAAAAGGTCCCATCTTTCTGATACTTCCCGTTTGATTAATAATCAAAATGAATCTACAAGATGTCAGCTGTCCATCTCCATATGGTTTTCATGATATCCGTTGATGCACTTGTGAAGAATTTAGTAAGTATCAATTCCATTTTATACAGAAAAGATCTTTTACTTTTAACTCGTCTTGTACAACTGCTCACCACGACCTGCAGGCTCCTGCCTCTTTCTGACCTCATCCACTTGCACACTCCCTTACTGATCAGCTACACTGGGTTTCTTAGTTTTCCACTTTCCCCTCTTAGGGTGTTGTCTAAAATCCTGCTAGCAAACAGCTGGCCACACTAGCTCCTTCTCTTCACCTTTCAGGTTTCTGCATAGTTATCACTTTCAACAAGAGACCTTCTCTGAGCATTCTGGCTGAAATAGCACCATTCTTGCATACACGCACACCTCACCTCTATCACATTCTATCCTTTTATTCAATTTATTATCTTTCTATAACACTGTCAAATCGTGTTATATTAAATGAAATTTACTATTGTTTTTAAGTTTTTTATTGGCTTAAAAGTTAATTTCATGAAAGCAGAGAGTTTGAACATTGTCTTCATTCTAATATCTGCAGTCCCTAGAATCATGCCTCACAAATAATATGGCTCAAAAAAACATTTGAATGAATAAATAAATGGATTGAAGGAACAGCGGTTTCTTGAGAATGTGCCTCTGACCTGACTGTGAAGTCAGCTCAATCCCAAAAGTAGTAATGAAAGGAGAAGGAAGAAGAGGAATGGGAGAAGACAGAGGAGGAAGAGGAACAACCCTTGGTTACGGTTTCTGTTTCAGGCGTGTCTTTTGGAACATCTCTATGGATGTCCTGGGAATAAATATCTCAAATACAATCCCCAAAAGTTTTAGGAAGGAGACAAGTAGGTTAAAAATGGGTATGTAATTGAATGGCAGATCAATTTGCACTTTATGGACTTCAATATTTACTTTTCTTTTTGTAAATTATGGGGAAAAAGTTGAACAGAAACAAAGAAGTTATAAAATGTTTAAATGAAAGCCATCTCTAAATATGCAGTTTAAAGATCTAAACATTTTGATTTCTTATCTTCCAATAAAATCAAAGTGAATTAATGATCTGCCATATAATTTTTAGTAAATTTCTCCATCAACTCATTGGAGGAAGTGCTAGGGAAGTTCCAAAATCATCTTCATCAAACAAACTGTTATCAGCTCATTAGCACACATTCATTCTTTGTTTTTTTTTTAAAGATTGGCCCCTCACTTAACTACTGTTACCAATCTTTTTTTTTCCCCTGCTTTTTTTCCCCCAGATCTCCCCAGTACACAGTTGTATATATATATTTTTTTAGTTGTGGGTCCTTCTAGTTGTGGCATGTGGGACACCACCTCAATGTGGCCTAATGAGCAGTGCCATGTCCACGCCCATGATCCGCACCCTGGGCCACTGAAGCAGAGCACTCGAACTTAACCACTCGGCCACAAGGGCAGCCCCACATTATTTCTTAAATACTGCTAATTTATTATCTTGAAAGTAATCTATTTAGGATTAGAATAGGTAAAGTTTGACTTAGTAAGCTAATAGAATATATAAAATCTTTCTAATTTGCCATGATAAATTTAGTGGGCTTTACTTTCTTATCCCTTTTACTGCCCTCATAAAGCAAATACTCTACATTAAAAAAAAAAGAGTGCAACATTTTTTGTCTTTTAACAAATGAGCTTTCTGCACAGAATGGCAGAAATACAGCATACAAATTCTGGTAATTTCTTGAAATTTGGTAAAGAGCATGCAACTGTGCAGTTTTTCCTAATATGATGACTGGAATACTTTGGCCAAATTAAGATCACATTGATTTTGGCAGTATTGCAGAAGAAAATAGCCTTTGAAAAAAGCCTGTAAAGCATTTTCTATAAAAGGTAAGTATTTGGGTCAATATCAGTTTTGCATATATTGCCTATTGCAAATCATTCTCTGTGTGAAAAAGAAAAGTAAAATACATTTCTTTCTAATATTTTAAACCCAGTTTAGCTGGGACTTACTAACAGCACAATGTGAAGTATCATGTATTTCAAATTTCCTTGTACCACAAATATTTCACTTCATTTTAGTTTGGTTCCTATAAAACTCACTGTTTTTCCTAAAATAAAAATCTTCTTGCATAAATTTCATACAATGAATAAAAAATATGTATATATAAATACAAGTATAAAAATTTAAATAGATTGTGGTACTAATAGATATTGTTGGCTCAGGATAATAGACACTGTGTTTAGCCTCCAAGTTTCCTGATCCAAATCATGGGAATAATCATTGCAATGACCTAGTTGAAATCTATGAAGAATGAGGCAGGTAGATTAAACAACTAGGTTTATAATTTAACTAATGGATCGATTTGACCTTTAAAAACCTAACATATTTTATACTGTAGAAATACAGAGGAAACAGTTCTAAGGAAGAAATATTTAAAATGCTTAAAAGTAAAACCACAAATAAACATGTGTACCAATATAGAAATTTTTAAAATAAAAAATGAATGTGCATATATTCCTTTCAAAGAAGATATTCTGAGCACTGCTAATAATGTTAGCATTTGACCTAAAACTGTGGAATTGAAATAATCTCAAAGAACTTCTAGTGTATTTTCAATATAACCTAAAATGTACATACAGCTTTACGTAGACTTCTATCTCATTTCACTTGATCTTTGCAAGGACATTGTTAATTGGGACATGTTTTTAGGTGGTGAAGGAGAGTGTTCTAGAAGTCACTTGTTCAAATATGCACCTGGGTTAGAATTAGGATCTAGAACAGCTGAGTTTTTCATTCATTCTTCTATTCACATGATGATTCATTCATATATTGAACCTGAATGCCTATTATATAACAGATACACTGTGTTGAACATGATAGATTCTAAATACAATTCTTGCTCTTATGCAAATTAACACATTTCATTTTTGTAAATTACTATTGTTATGGTACACTTTAAAGAAAAGGAAGGAGCTGAATATTTATTATAAGGAAATCCAGCAGAGTGTAGGTCAGCAAAAGCTGCCCTGACACAATGACCATGTTTATCATATGCCAAGATTTTCAAGCCATCCATTTTAATTTTAGCTTCAGAAAATGATAGGGTTCTTGTTATTTTATTATTTAAAAAAATCTCTCTATAGGAGTATGTCAGGAAACTTCACCTCATTTGTATATTGGACCTTCTACCTTTGACTGAATAAACTCTCCTTCAAGTAAAAGGACTATTTGTAATATGAAGATTTCAAAATAGGGCTAAATTACAAGTCATCTGCTGAGGCTGTAATGAGGAAAGGTATTACCAGCAGACAACAGCTCGAGCTTTTTCATTGTTTTTAAAAAGTAAGATGTCTATGAGAGTAAAGTGGAAGTTTGGAATGGAAGAGTAGGAATGGGGCCAAATTGCATATATTTCAATAATAGGTACAAGTTCAAAACGTACTAGAGAGTCCTCTGATTTTCTATACATGTGAACCAACTAAGGCTGATCTCATCAGATTCTCAAAATTGACTATTCTGGAGACGTTTTAAAATGGAGTCGGAGCTGCCTTTCCAGAGAAACTGCTGTGCTGTCTAGAACCTTGAACTGGCCAAACCTTTGGACTGGGCCCAAATGGGAATTGTTTTATAAGCAATTCTTTGAGAACTCAGCAGGAGAACGGACATCCTGATCACGAAGACTGAGGATTGAGGACTTTTTGAAGATAGAATCAATAGCCAATCAATGTTTAGCCAAGACTGGCTCTCTGCCTCCAAGTTCAGGTAAAATTCTTTGTAACACAAACTCCCTTCTTTGCCTTTAAAAGCCTCTGACTTTTACTCCCTAGTGGGACGCTATTAGAGTTTCTTCCTGCATCCGCGCATGTGCGCTCCCTGAATTGCAATTCTTTGAACCCGAATAAATGGGTTGACTCTGAAACTGGTTTCTGTTTTTGTAGATTGACAAGATCAAAATGTTTATTTACAATACAGAAAAGGACAGGACATCAAGGAGTGGCAAGTTTGGGTTCTAATCCTAGTTGTACCATTTACTAACTGAGTAATTTAATATCACTAAGGTTCAGCTTCTTATCTACCGAATGGTGATAATAACTCATAATGTTGGGAAAACTTCATGGCATAATATATGTGATTGTACTTTGTATAAAATAATATATAAAGGATTAATAGAAATATTATTGAAAGCTTGGATACAGGTTATAATAAACTTTTTCTAAAGACGTAAAATTGCAAATTTCTGAGATTTTTACATTCCTAAATTTCTCCAATGCAATTTTCTTTTTTCATCAGTGGGGCTTTAAAAATAGTTTAGTCTTCATCAAATTACAGGTAAATTTCCATCAACTTGAGAATTGCATCCTAAGAAATCTCATTTAAAGGATTACAAACTGTTAATTTTTTTCTCATCTCTTATATGTTGATGTGGACCACTGCCAAGTCATATTATATTCTAATGTTCTTAAAACATCTCAATATCCATGCACTTTCTCAAACGACACTGGTCAGATTATCCTAATGTGCAACTTCACAAGAATCATAACTTTGAACTATTCGGTACGAGAATCGCAATTGTGGTAACTATGTAAGCCCACTTTAAAACTATCAGAATTGAAGACAATTGCATTGACAGAGAATGATTCTCCACTTCCAATGTGTAAGGAAAATTCCCTTAGCAGTTACTTTTTGCTAACGAGCCATAGTGAGGATGACTGATTTCAAAGGAATGAGACTGTTACAAAAATCAAATGTATTAGCGTGATGAGCATGTGTTAATGTCTGAAAATGACTGATAAAAAAATATAAAAAGCTAAAACATATATATTAGTCTTTAGCCTATTGTATCATATATCCTACCTCAAAAAACAGGCAAAATATAATCATGTGTACATGGAAAATAAAAAGTACTTCCATATATTTATATTTCAACTGGAGGTGAAAAAAGAGCATATAAAGAGAGCAATATGAAGAATCAAATTAAGATGACATGGGTTTGAAGTAGAAGATGAGAACTTTTCATCTTCCTGCTTATGTCCTCCAAAGTGTTCTCCTATTATTTTGCTCGACAAATTGTAAGTGATTTTAGTGATGTACCTCACTTACCTCCTTTAGGTGACGACTCCATGGGCTAGCAGATTTTATTGTTTGGAAAGTAATGTTGGAACACACTTAATTTGTTCTCTCTGTAATCTGGAGTACTTGTTTCTAGTTTGTTGGTTTACCCTATGTGATACATCTGAGCAGGGACCGTGTCTTAGGGCTGGATTTGGTGAATGCTGGGTAAGCTATTATTTGTTACTATATCTTTAAGTTGAAGGAGGTATATCTGATATCATTGAATTAAATTTTTAAAAATCAAAAACCACATGCAAACAGGCAAAGAGGCTTCTCTGGATTCTAATAGCAACTACTCTTGCAGGATCTGTTGCTATATCCTTTCCATCATACAAAAACACCCTATCTCCATTCTATGTCAGATTCCTGAGTCTGCCCCAGGAATTTTCAGGCATCATAAAGCTCTGTGGAATCACTTAACATTCTGCTTTACTTTCTCCTTAAAGCACTTCCTTTGCTTATTTTGCAGTCTTTGAAGGCTTCAGCAGCTTTCCTGCCCTTATGTCACTATCCAACCCCAAGCCAGGCCCTGCCCAGGGCAGAGCCATTGCAGTAAGTATCATTTCTATGCAGGTGAAATAGTTACATTCCAGGCTCCTTTGTTCACAATTCAACTTGGACAATGAGTGCTGAATACTGCTTCTAGGAACAGATGATGAACTGTTTAAGAAACCTGACTGAATATCTATCTTGAGACTATGTTTTGTAACCATACAATTTATTGTATACTAACACTTCTCTGAAAAACATGAATCTCATTCTGTACCCGATTGAGAACACAATTATGAGATCAAATGTCTACATAATTGAATCTTAAAATAAATGTGAACTTTCCACTTCACTTTGACAATCTTGACTAGGCTGCTTACATTTTTGATATATTGAAATGCTAGACCACTTTGTTTTCAGAGAACTCAGATCTGAGAAGCTCATATTCTATTTATATGCTGGTCTTATGTTTTCTTTTCTTATGAAAAGGCAATGTTGATAGTGACTGAGCTGAAAACTAGATCTAAGACATGTTTTGCTGTCAGAGGCATGTGATTCTGAATAGGAAGACATACTGGACAGTCCAGCCCAGTTTGTAAGATCAATATGCTCATTTTTGAGTTGGCCCCAGCTAGGAAGGATCCTGGGTGGCTGTGCTGAAATTGTCCAGTTTACTAAACTAACTGGGTTCAAGGACCTGAATCCCTAGGACCAACTAACGAGGCATTCTCCTCATAGAACAAGGACTGGCGCTTAATACAAAGCAGACTAAAAATTATCTCCCTCTG
Organism: Equus caballus; assembly: GCF_041296265.1. NCBI lineage: Eukaryota > Metazoa > Chordata > Mammalia > Perissodactyla > Equidae > Equus > Equus caballus. Next base: position 75,941,954 of record NC_091700.1, read on the forward strand.
GGCAATGGTAAAGTACACCTATCCCCTTTATTCGGCCTTTCAGAAAACCAAATTTTAGAAACTCTTGGGGCCGGCCCTGTGACCCAGTGGTTAAGTTCACACACTCTACTTCGGTGGCTCAGGATTTTGATCTGGTTCGGATCCTGGGTGCAGATCTAGCACTGCCTATCAAGCCATGCTGAGGTGGCATCCCACATGTCAGAGACAGAAGGATCTCCAACTAGAGTACACAACTATGTACTGGGGGGCTTTGGGGAGAAGAAGACAAAAAGAAACCCTTGGACATAGCTAGCTTCCTAATATTGATCACTTTTTATGGATCCTTTCCCTTCTTAAAATTTCCTCTTTCTTTTTCATCTATTTTAGAACACATAAGCACCTCATTAAAAAGACTTTTTTCTTTTGCCTTTCGTGGGTGAGATTGGGGGTGGAGTCTTAAATTCTCTTCTCAGTTTTATCTTTGAATCTTTTTATGATCATACCATATGTAACTCATAGTTATCCAAGATTCTTTATCACTCTGCATCAACAAAATATGTATCCACCTTAGCAATATGTGACAAATTCAAATCTCTTTCTACTGCCTTAAGATTTATAAAGCTCCTTTCTTTTCAAATCTGTGTCTTAATTTTCTATTGTTTATGCTTGTCTTCCCTATTTATGTAAAGTTCTGTCACATGCAGTATTTATACTTACCACTAGCTGCTTAATATTTAGTAATCTAATGATTTTCTTTACTATAAGGCTTTCTAAAGCCATGACATGATATTAACCATATAGTGAGCATTTTGAAATACCACTCTTTCTCTTACTTCTCAATATGTCAATTTAATAGTTGCTATAGATTCCACTAGCATAGAATTTTTTTCAGTCATTGAATCAAATATCTCCGAATGTCAAGAGACAAGTGTTTCCTCTCAGGACTTGTGTGTGTTAGTTTTGCAATAAAAATGTAAGATTATGAAAACCGATTTTACAGAACGTATTGGTAGTTGGAAAAATACCCTTATTTTCAACAAGTATACTTTAATTACTTTATTTTCCTAAGGAAATAGTGAGAAATACAATTAAATATGTATCCGTTATGAAGCAGAGTTAGAAAGACCCTGAATTCTCAGTAACAATCTATAATTATACTATGAATCCAAAATATAGAGTAACTGATAAAATACATGACTGATAAAAATATTTTAAAATAATTTTATATTATCTTAAAAGGACAGTATCGTAAATACAGTGTGTCTCAACTGTATGAATATATGTGTGCGTGTAATGCAGCAAAGACCTTCAGAGAGAAGAACAGTCCAGTGTTAACAGTGGGTAGATCTAAGCAGTAAGATTGTAGAGGTTTCTGATATCACCTCTATCCGCTTACGTGCTTCCAAATTTTCTACAGGCATATATTATGATAATAAGCAGAAAACAAATCTATCTTTAGAAACAGAAAAAATTCTGTCCTTTTTTGTAAAGAATAAAAATCTCTCAGCAGGCCTTCTCATTATCTGGTCTCATGTGGGAGATAGTATTTTTTAAAATACATCTATTTGCACAAGTGAAGTAACTACACCAGAGATATAAACTCTAGTCTCCCGTATTCCAAAGTTGCTTCCTGGGAATGAATTAAACAACAAGAAAGATTCTTGAACTCTTACAGAGAGTCAGGTGCCATTTAATGCACCATCAAAGTGTTGAATGAACCCCAGAGGCCCTAGATCAAGGCAGCAAGCGGGCCATCAACTCCACAGGAATCTATTAAGTAGCATCCCTGTGCACACTTAAACAAGCTTAGCAAACTTCTCTGACAGCAGCGATTAGGCTACATATGTGACTGAGGAGCAATTCTCCTGACTTCAATAGCAAAAATAAAGGAGGGACAAAGGAAGTTACCTTCCTTTTGTACTCAGTTGGTAAAATAAGTCTCAAAGAGCATAGTCTGGACCACTTTATTTCTCATATATTGCCTTGGTGCACACTTCATTTTTTTTTCTTTGAAGAAGATTAGCCCTGGGCTAACATCCAATGCCAACCCGGGATCCGAACTGGTGAACCCCGGGCCACTGAAGTGAACAACTTAACCACTGCGCCACCAGCCCACACACTTCATTTTTTTAAAGGTATTGCTTCTAAAATCATAAAATCTCAGATTCTCAAGAAATTTTACAATTAGACTTCTGGGTCTCACATTTTAAATCCATGAGAACCACCTGGAGATATTGTTAAAATGAATTTCCTGGATTCCACCCTGAGAAATTCTGATTTGATGGGGGGAATCTATATTGTATATAACATCCCAGGTGTAACTGGGATTCCAGTGGTCCACGGAGCACATTTTATAGGTCTGAACAATGATTCTCATACCCGTAAAATGCTTTCACAACACAGTCAATTGATGTAATTTGCAAAGAAGGTGGAAAAGAACAATCGTTAGCAAGTTTAAGTTTGCATATACATCTTTAAATATATCTATTTTGCACCTCTAGGTGACTTCTGCAGCCTATTTCATGTCTACTTCACTCCACTTTAAGAAAATAAAATTAAAAAACAAAACAAAACAAACGAAAAATAGAATCACCCTAGTAGATTAGGCAAATGCAGCCAGCATTGACAGCTTCAATAGACCCCACATCTTTAATATGCGGAAGTATTACCTGATTTTGAAGAGAAAGGCAGGAAGCCAAATTTCTTTGTTACATGTACTAAAGCAAAGAAAATTGACCCATTAGGCACAGTGCTGAGGGCCCAAACCACTTGTAACAACCCATGAGCTGTTTTAATTTCTTTTGAACTCAAGAAAATTTGAACTTTTAAATAGAAGAAAATGTTTTAATATATATCATTAATATATTTGTCTTTAAAACACACAAACATAACATATAATTTTCAATAGTTTTTTAATGGAGAAGGGGGACCACAAAGGCACAAGTGCTTAGGACTCATGAAAGAAATAGAGCAGCTCTGGCCCAAAGCTGTCTGTTGTAACTGTCCTGATTTTTGACCTAATATAGGCTAATCCACTGACAGTTCTCTTCTCTCTCCACCTTGTGCAGTGAAAAATGAGTGTGAAGCTAGTTATGAATTTGCATTTCTCACTAAATTATTTGTCAGATTTATCAGTAGAAAAGATATGGTTTCCTAGGAAAACACCACATCCCAAAGACGTCTTCAGGAAATGCTTGTTGACTGACTTACATCAATAAAATCTCCTAAAGAATTCATAGCAATATGGACACCGCTTAGGAAGAGCTCACTTAGCTTGTGATATAGAAGAAAGAAAGTTATCTTTCTCCTATGTTTGATGAATTGTTTCTGTTCTTAATCTTTTTAGATCTTTCTCAGTATAGATTCTGCTCGACGAATGCCATTAAAGACAAATTTGAATAAAAATACCAACATTTTCTGAGTATCCATTTTGTTTGAGAAACTTCTTCATCCAGAAAATAAAAGAGGCAGTTGAGAAAAATTCACTTGTTTTTCCCCATAAGAAGTCCTGTATTCAGTTTTGTCTCACTCTGAACAGGCCATATCATTTTTAAAGTTTTATGTATCTTCTGGCTAATGAATTCTACTTCTTAGAATCTAGGTCAAATTACTGATTGAAAAAAACTAAAACTCTGAATTACAAAAAGATATTCACCAAGAAGAAACACTTAAGTACAAATAGTCCTAAGCAACCAGAAGTGCAATAAAAGTGATATGCCTAAATTAATAATGATGGCAGTAATCAAATGAATCACGTATTTGCATATTTATATTTTTTCCATTCCATATATTTGCGTTGTTGCCTAGAAGGAATTTGGGACAATGACAGAATAGATGTTTGTCATTCTGGGGTCCTAAGTAAATTGGTTGGGGTCTGAAGCAACTGGAATAGTCTGCTGCAGAGATTTCTTTCCTGGTTCTTTTTTATCTTCTATGAGAATTAAGACAATCCCAAAGCTAGCAATGAATATGAAAAAAGAAGTCAATATATTCACTAGATTGTTTATTATATAGTAATGATAAATTGTAATTTTGAAAATTGTATAACTATTAACAAATAATATAATTATTCTATAATTATAAACAAAATGTAACTGACAATAGGGAAAGAAAAAATATGTTAAGGATTCTGTATATAGTATGATTACAACCAGATTTTTAAAATGTAAATGACCTATATAAAGATTTTTAGAAAATAGGGAAAATACCTTTAGGTAAACATTTAGGGAACGTTTTATTCCTTTTTATTTTCACATTTTCCGAATTTACATAGTGGAATTTTTTAATGTAGGAAATAGAACCAAGGTGAAAATAGTGATGTGAGAATTAATTGAGAAAAATAAAATATAAATATACAATAAAATATATTCTATTTTTAATAATAAATAAATAATAATGTAAACTGTTTGAGTTGCTTTAAAATTTGTCAATGGGATATATAAAAGCCATAATTAATTAAAAATTAGTGTCCTGTAAGTTAAAATTGGTCATTTCCAATGGTGCAATCCTGCCTCTTTACCTATTTTAAATTCTCTATCTTTTGCTTCTTTTACACAAGCTTTATACTGCCTTGATGTTTGGTGGGTATGCCATCATTTCATACATCTGCCTACCCCCAAAAGACTCTGAATCAATCATTGTTGTTGTTGTTGTTGTCACCTGCTGTCAAGTTAGCTTCAACTCCTGGTGACCCTGTGAATGAATGATGTCCATAAAAATTATTAATGATACCAGTTCTCCTTGCTTCCCTTTGTATGCAGAGGGTATATCCCTTTGTCTGAGGTAAAGTGCTTGCCTTTTATAGAAGTCTGAGAAGTAAATGGAATAGAAAATTTCATGGCTACTTTTATGCTGAGGAAAAGTTGCGATTTCAATACATCCCATGATGGTGTCTTTTGGTCCTCAAATTCTTCACTACTCCTTCAAATACCTAAGCTTGCTCTTACTCAATAGCCTCACCACCCTGGCAGACATTTAATTCATTCCTTGCCAATCCTGTTTTCCTGAAAGACTACCAACCATACATCTTTGTGCTTTCAACCAGTCAAGCTCAGCTGATTGACATCACTGTAAATGTGTGTTAAATAACTTATTTGGGGCTTCACAAGGCCTGTCCTGAACTCGCAATACCCTTGTCAATCATTCTACTAGTAGTAATCCATAATCTTATCCACCTTCTTCAAGCTCCCAGTTTTTTCCTGGCTCCCTATTCTCTGCAGACAATTTTCCATCATCAAAGTATTCAAAGATTCCAAGATAAGTTTTCCCTTTATATTTGGCTTCCTTCCTGTGCACAATGTTTATAGCCTTACCTTTCCTTTTCCTTCCTCCATCCCTTGCTTACTTCCTTCCTATCTCTGAAGAAATCCTATTTGGAAAAAATCCCTCCATTTTTAAATTTGTTCCTGTAGAATTACCGATTACCCCTGTTGTCCTCTGCCTATGGCCTTCTTGATAATTCTATAAATGTGTTTATTCTTGGCAATTCTTATTCATGCTTTTAAATCTCTCCTTTCTTCCAGTATACCCCCAAAGTCCTATGTGTGGCCTCTAATCTTTTTTTTTTTGACCTGTGTGAAATAACAGTCTACTGTGTTTGTCAAATTCATTATATTTACAATTATTTCAAATTATATTCATCATGTCTCTTCACCATTCACCCCATAACCAGCTAATATTTTTAATCTTCTCTGTCTTTGTTGAGGTCTTGCCTTAGGATCAAGGCCATGGTGTCATTTCTGACTAATCTTATGTCTTCCCTATTAACATATGTAATAATTTTCCAAGTCCAGCAGATTCTACACCCACAATATCTGTCTCACATGTTCATGGGGGTTTTTTTGACCTCTTAAAACTAGCACTAATATTCTTGTGAAATATTAGCATAACCTAACTGGTATCCCTTCTTTCATTTCCTCCTGTCTGATCTATTGTATATCCTACTCGAAAAAATTAATTTTAATTGATTCAAAAGACTTCAATTACTCTCATTACTTATGAGATTTTGGGTATCTACAGTATTACTCCAACCTTGAAATTTTATAATTACATGTGACTATTATTTTTACCATTTGATGCATTAATGCTGAGAAATTATGTATACCATCATGTGGTAGAAGCTAATAATGCAGAGGAAATAGACTAAGTTTAATTTTGTGTTTACCATATGCCAAACCAGAGCTAGCTGGTCTATATTCATTTCCAGAGTTTTTCCCCGTAAAATACCACAAGGAAGGTTTTATCCTTATTTTACAAGTGAGGACCTAGGATAAAGTGATGTTTAGGAAGTTAAATAGGTGCACAGAGATTTCAAGTCCACTCCTATTTTCATACCACCTTATACATGGCTTCTCCTTGCTCTACAACTTCCACAGAGTGACCCCAAAGGTTTATTAACATGACTGAATCTCAATCAGAAGGGAGCTCCTAGAATGAGGATCCTGAGTTTTGTTCTCTTTAACCAACATGTCTGACAAAAGGCTTGGCACATAGAAAGTGTGGGAAAAAATATTTTTTTGAATGAATTGGATGCATGTGGATTTTTTTAAATTGACAACTTAAATCTTAAAGACAATCTTAAATCTTTAAAGACTTGGGAAAATTATGTCAATAAATAAATGAATACATTCAATAACTGTTTAAGTGCTTTTGGTCCAACTGGCACTATTCTAGACACTGGAGATATACTAACAAAGTAGAAAAAAATTCCCTCATAAAACTTAGGTCACAGCAATGGGAAATATAAAAGAATAATAAAGAAAATGTGATATATAGATATATAGATATATATACATACAATGGAATATTATTTGGCCATAAAAAGGAATGAAATCCTCCCATTTGTGACATAACAGATGGACCTTGAGGGCATTATGCTAACTGAAATAAGTCAGACAGAGAAAGATAAATCTGTAGGATCTCACTTATATGTGGAATCTAAACAAACAGAAAAACAAACAAACAAACAAAAATACAGAGAACAGATTGGTAGTTGCCAGAGACGGGAAGTGGGGGTGGGAGTGCAAAATGAATGACGGTGTTACAAACTTTCAAATATGAGATACAAAAGTTACAAACTTTCAAATACAAGATAAATAATTTTGAGGATAAAATGTACAGCATGGTGACTATTGCTAATAATACCATACCATGTATTTGAAAGTTTCTAAGAGAGTTAAACTTAAAAGTTCTCATCACAAGAAAAAATCTTTTGTCTATGTATGCTGATGAATGTTGACTAAACCACTTATTGTGGTTTTCATTTCACCATCTATGCATATATTAAATCATTACATTGTACACCTAAAACTAATACAATACAATGTTATATGTCAACTTTATCTCAATAAAAAGAAAAATTTTTAAAAGGCAGAAGATATAGATACATAAATTATTAATATGGTGATGATGCTATGGCATAAAACTAATTAGACAAGGGAAAGAGATAGGGTATGCGGCAGTCAGAAACTACAATTTTAAATGCAGTATGGCAAACCTCCCTGAACAGATGTCTATTTGAACAAAGACCTTGAGGATGTGAGGGAGCCAGCCACGGAGGTATTCTACGACTGAGAATTCCTGGCAGAGGGTGAAGGAAGTGCAGACGACCTGAAGCAGAACAGGTACATACCTAACACTTCTGAGGAAGAGCAGGAAGGCCTGCATTTGGTAACAGAATAAGACATGGATTCAGCAATTAGAAATGGGGTCAGAGAAGGTCATAATACAAATCACGGAATGCCAGTGGGCCTTTCTAAGGACTTTGCCTTGCCTCTGCATAAGATGAGAAGTAATTAAAAGTTTGGAGCAGAGCTATGGTATGATCTAAATTGCATTCCAAAGGATTCCTTGGCTGCTACATGAGTATGTGGAGGTTAGGTGAACAGGAGTGGCAGACTGGAGAGGGAAGGCAGAAGTGGGAAGACCAATCAGGAGGCTACTGCAGTAATGTAAATGAGACAGGACATATGAGAGTGTTCCCAGGGTGAAAACTGTGGAACTGGGAGAAGAGAATCTAGACTTGTTTTTTCAGTAGAGCCAACAAAATTTGCTAACGTATTGGACATGGCATGTGCCAGAAAGAAAGGAATTAGGAATGATATCAAAAACTTTGGCCTGAGCAACTTGAGTTGTCAATTTCTACAGTGCTGGAGGTTGTAAAACAAGTTGGTTTGAGGGGAAGTACCATGAGGCCAGTTGTGTATATAGTATGTTGGGATGTCTACTAGATATCCAAGTGGAAATGCAATTCTGCAGATAAATGTACGAGTCCAGTGTTTGAGAAAGAGGTCTGGGCTGGAGATATAAATTTAGCAGTCATCACTGTTCAGATGGTATTCAATTTTGTGGGACCAGATAAGAACACCAAATCAGTGACTGTATACAGAAAAGAGAAGGGCAAGAAGTACGTGCTGGGGGTGCTCAAAGGTGAAGAGCTTAAGCAGACAAGGAAAAATGAACCAAGGGACTGAGAGAAAGCAGTCAGTGAGGGAGAAAGTAAACTGGAAGATAAGTGAAAAAAAGTGTTTGAAGAAGAGAAAAATGATGATCTATTTCAAATGCTATCGAGAACTCAAGTAAGATAGGACTGAGAAAAGCAAATAAAGTAAGGTAAAATTTACATCGTGACGGTCATGGTCACCAGTAACCTTAAAAAGAGCAGTTGCGGAGGAGTGGTAAAGACAAAAGCCTGATGGAGGGGTTTAAAGAGAAAATAAAGAAAGAGAAATCGAAGACAGCAAGTATCAAAACCCAGAAGATGTTCTGTTTCTGAGGGCAACAGAGAAATGTAGTAGTACAATGGTAGAGATATGGGCAAGAGAAAAAGAGAAGGGTACTATTTTTAAAAGAATATGGGAGGCGAGCCCCATGGCCTGGTGGTTAAGGTGGGCGTGCTCTGCTTCAGAGCCCGGGTTCAATTCCCGGGCATGGATCTACATCACTCGTCAACAGCCATGCTGTGGTGGTGACCCACAAATAAAGTGGAAGAAGATTGGCACAGATGTTAGCTCAAGGTGAATCTTCCTCAAGCAAAAAGAGAAAGATCGGTTGGGGCCAGTTTGATGGCATAGTGGTTGAGTTTGCATGCTCCACTTCAGAAGCCCAATGTTTGCAGTTTCAGACCCCAGGCACTGACCTACCACTGCTCTCCAAGCCACATTGTGGCAGCATCCTGCATAAAACAGAGGAAGATTGGCGCAGATGTTAGCTCAGTGACAATCTTCCTCAAGCAAAAAGAGGAAGATTAGCAACAGATATTAGCTCAGGGTCACTCCTCCTCACACACACACACACACAAAGAGGAAGACAGACAACAGATGTGAGCTCAGGGCAAATCTTCCTCAAGGTAAACAAGAAAAAGAATAGGCAAACATACAAAAACAAGTATCTCCTCATTTTCAGATATTCCATATGTGTTATATTTACATTCTTAAATAGCAACAACTAGGTCAAGATACACATAAAAAAATAATAGAAAATTATTCTAATGATAACTTTCTGTTTAGCAAACAGTCACACTAAAAACGTAGAGGACTAGTAGGACTATTACATGTTTAACTTAGAAATTTTCTTTAAGAAAATATTGATCAAGAAATATCTATTGATCGAAAAGTAAATCGTAGTCTAGATATCTATGTGGTGAATGAATAGACTGGAAAGTCATATTTAACAATATACGTTGATAATTCAAAATTAAGTAATCAGGATGCAGGAAGGTGTTATCGTGATATATAGCCCAAGTGTTATAGTTTCTCATATTTTTATAAACTAGTGAATGGATTATAAAGAGAAGCAGTACAAAAAAAGCATGGATAGTAATTTCTAATCTATTGAGAATTTACAGTTGTTCGGATTCTTTCTTATCAATTAAAATCACAGCAATATATGGCACACTTAAAAGAAATAGTAAATTTTCAAAACAAAACTTTTAGTGGAGAAAAAAATAAAGAGAGCTTTTCCCCATTACCTCTAACAACCAGTTATCATTCCCGTAGTAAGAAGGGGAGATCTGGGGGCAAATATTTATCTTTCTAAGCACTGGTTTCGAGGATACTACATTGGGAAACTTTAAGAGTTAGTAAACCTCATTGCACATATCTAACTTATTAGTATCCAGTTACTTTGACACTTTTTTACTGGAGAAAATTAAATAGAGTAAGGAAACAAAAATCTTTATATCCTATCTAAAAATTGAGTATACATCAACCACTTAATGAGATAGTGGAAAGATGACTCAATAAGAATGAAAGCTTGCAAACAATTTGATAGATTCCCTTCTACCTCTGTGCTCCATCCTCCACCCTTCATCGTGGAGGATGGCCTATCATGAAGACATTTGGAGAGGGACTAATATTATTTTCTCAGATGATCTCCTCAAGTGAGGCCTGAAGGAAAGATCCAAGCTAAAAGACTCCATTAGATATTCCCTTGGAGAATAATATGGTTATTCTTGAAATGCTGTAAAGGAAATAACTATAGTAAATCTGATTTAAAGAGGACAATTATGTTAGAATTATTCAGTTCCAAGAAGTGGCTAAGGAAATATAGTCTATAAATGTAAGAGCTTGTTACTAACAAATCACTCCTTTATTTCACAAGAGTATGACCTAGAAAGCTATAGTTTCAGTAAACTTATGAACCCGTGTATTTACTGCTATTTCTTATTTAACCTTGTGATTGAGATTGAGCATCAAAAAAAATCTCTCCATAAGGCAATGTATGTCAAATTACTATATAGATTAAGCTAGTCAACTTATGGGAAGCATGGGATAAGAATAATGCAGTTCTATTAACTTAATGAATAAAAGAAATTCAAGAAATATTTTAAGTAACTTTGCCAGACCACACACATTCTGGGTGTTAGAAGAAATGTGCATTGAATATTTATAGCCTAAAATAATGTACTGCACGTATTCTTTATGAAGTCAACTCATTTTATTTGGATTTCTGTTTGACAACTTCAAATCCTAAACTTGCAGGTTTTTTTAATTGCACAGCCATATATGTAGATTTATTTGGAACATTTCTGATGTCACATATTATGTTATACTGTACTAATAAGAGCTAAATCATTTGTTTTGATTTTTGATTTAGAAAACATGGTCATCATGTTGCTAGATCCCTTTAGAACAGAGAAGAGAGTTAAGGTGATTATTTTAGGACCAAGTTCCTTAACCTAAAAAAAAAGAGAGAGAGATTCAGATCCGGGTAGAGAGGTCACTTCAGAGATTGAAGAAAAAAGCAGCCATTAATTTTAGTAAAGTAAAGAACAAGACAGTGTACTTCTTAGAAATTTGTATCCTTCACAATGTGAAGCAAATACAGAAACCATTCACTTTCCAAAGTCAATTCTAATATTAATAGTTTTTAAAGCACGTGTATGTGTGTTCTCTGGAGAGACATTTATCCCAGTTCATCCCAGCCTTTCCCGGTTTAAAAACACTGAAGGTCCCACATCCCTGGAAATTCCTCAGTCCAGGACAAACCGGGAATGTTGGCATGTATTGGTGATCTCAAAAGAAAACTTTTCATTTAATTAATTAGTGATTCTAAAATAAGGTACGTATTAAATTGAGAATCACTTTGTTCAAACAATAAAAAACAGGTGTACCTTGGCTATCGATACAATATATAGAGGGTCCAAAACATACGCTGAATCACGTTGGTAAAATACAGAAATGCCACATTTCGAGAAGGCTTATAAATTTAATCTTCTTATCTGGACATACTTTTTTGCTATATCCTAGTAGAACTCTAGCCTAAAATTACATAAATTTTAGCTGAAATCTCTATAATAGCTTCCTTATTTTCCTCCTTTTCTCCATTTATTCCAGAATATATTTTCACAAATTTTTACTCTATCATGCACTCTACTTATAAAAACAATAGAGTGATCACATTTTAACACCCAATCAAAGCATATGATGCTTTTCAATACTTTACTTCTTTTTATCTAGATTGCTTTCACTCCAATTATACAAAGAAAGCACTGTGACTTGGGATGTTCTCTACCGCCAAGGAAGCCCACTTCCTGACCCCCAGTTACTCTTTATTTCTTTCCACTATTACTAAAAGAATGATATTTCTATGGTCTGCAATCAGTACCTTCCCCAAATTACATTATCTGACTCATAAAAGTCTTTAAAGACCAACTCTTACATTAGGAATGCCTAGATCATCCACAACCACCCCTCCAATACATGACACTCCAATCTTTATCCATCATGGCAAGATGACTGTTTTCTAACGAAAAGTTGCTTTTTAAATTTTCTGAGACTTTGTGATAATTTGGAGGGAATATGTAAAGAATAAAATAGTGATAGTCAAACGAAAATAATGGTAAAATTTAAATCAATAAGAAGGTAGAATTTAGGGGTACCCTGATGATGACCATAAGTCTCTCTAAGCTCAAGTTCTATCTGATGCATGTTCAAGATCAGATTTACCTAATTGATTACTCATTTGAATATCTCTATTAGTCCATAATGAATTACAAAGACTCTGAATTCTAAATAATTGAACTTTTAGGTGTATATTTTACCCAATATATGTATATGGTCTTCCCTAGCATTGATACAGAAACAGGTGTAATATCTTGCTGAAATATGAAAATTCATTTCTTATTTGTCCTCGTATTGAAACATGTAAAAATATTTTTATTTTTATACATAATATGACTTATTTTTAATGTGGAATAATTAAAATTAAATACTGGAGCTATAATATTATAAAGTACTAATCAGTTCACAAAACCATAAAACCTAAACTCACTTTATGTAAAGGAGTTCCTTTTCAAAATCAGACAAAAAATAATTTGACCTCACCCAAGTTACATTTAAAAGATTTTAAACATATCCTCACAAACACTAATACACACTAATGAGAAATAATCTCTTCCTTCTTTCAAAACATTTTGGTAACTAAGCCACAGGAAGAGATGCTTAAATATTTAAAAAGTTTAAAACAAATATATAGAATTACATAGCAGTCAATACCCAATGAAAAATCAATTATATACAGCAGTAAGATTTCTGGAATACATATATATAGTCTTATTTCTTAAAAATCAAGTAACATCTACAAGAAATGCTTTAAAATAGCATTAACAATATTCTATACATAATACCTTATGTTGGAAAATGCATCATTTCTGCATAAATCCGTATGTCTGAAGTTTATATTTTTGAAATTGGCTTCAATTTCCATCATAGCTATCATTTATGAGAGATTGTTAGGTAGAGAATTGGTTTCCTAGTTGAGTGTAGCAACCAACGGTTGGACTATGAATATTGGAAGATGCTTGCAAGAACAGAACCACATATTGTGATGTATATGTACTTGTTTGGGATAGCATATTGTAAGGCATATTGATGTTTAGAATAACCATTATGGTTTCCAGTTTTTCTCCAGCAATTTCATAATTCCCTTTGGCGTACAATCACTAGGACTATTCATACATTAATCTATTTAGAAAATGACTAATAGTGTTTTTGACATTTTAAAAGATTTGTTTATTTGTATCTGTCCTAAAGGGGCAAAATCTTATAAAATATATAATCAGCAAAGTATTTTTTCCCAGACAGGGACTAATCTAATGTTTTCTAACACCAATGAGAAATTCTCTGAATGGTAGGATTCTTCTGTCACTCCCCTATCGAACATATTCTAGGAAAAGTGAAAATAGCTCAGGTTACTTTACAAAATATGAACCCTGATATATTTTCTCCGTGGTAGCCTTACCTAGAAATTCAGTCTTTGTGACCAGGACAAACTGTTGCCGCATATGTCATTTTAGTTTTTAAGTTCAATCTAAATTTATGATTAGTTGACTCATATTAAAATGTGCTAATTTAAATTTATTAGCAGATAAGTTAAACTGAAGCATCTGAATTTTCCTCTTGACAGATTTAGGGAAAATAGAAATACATATTGTAATAGTAAAAATAAGTTGTGTTATATTCACATTTACTAGCTGAAATATTTTCCATCACATGATATATGTCATTGAGAAGTGTTAAAGAATGTCACTATCCTTAAAATCATTCATAGCTCCACTGAAAATTCACTTGATTCCATTTTGTTATTATAAGAGAAATAAAAAATTTAATGAGATAACTTGCAAAGGACAAATACAAATGAATCCTGAACTATGGAAAATAACCTGGAATGCTGTAAAATAATGGGGATCACCATAGATAAAGCCAATCACTGTGGATTGTAAAAAGGCAGTTACATTGTTCCATGAAAGAGCATAGAGAAATATGAAGAGAAAAACATTGGTGTTTAAAGAAGGAAAACTTGGTAGCACTCTATATCAGGAAGAAAACTCTTAAGGAATAGAGCTCTACATTCCCATCCACAACATAGATTGCCAACTTGAAACAGATATTTAACTTTGGGCTAATTTTATTTGGGAAAGTGCATGGGGAAAGTTGTCTTGCTGTCCTTTTAGTAAAATTTGTGACTCATCAACATGATCTCAAGATATTCTACACATCTGCCATTTTTTGCAAATAATATAATTATCACTGAAGAATACAAATATTAGCATTGTTTTAAAAGTTATATTTCCTAGAATACATCAAGAGAGCCTGGAATGTGTTACTTTCCATCAAATAGAGGAAAATGCAACATGCTGGACCCAGAGTAATCCTTGAGGGGAACTGGATGCTTATCTGTGTTTCCCCAAGAATGGAATGACTCTTGATTCCTCTCTCACCTACTAGAAAAATCTGTCACTCATCTTCTCCCATTCTGTTATCTTTCAGATGGAGACTATGCTGATGACTTTATGTTTGTGTGGAGATACATCTTTATACAACTTACACACAAATATGTTCCATGTAAGTTATATCTTAGGCTTTCAGCAATATTTGAGAGATGATTGAAACTCCAAAAACTCTCCAATTAATATCACTTTTAAAAAAAGTAACAATACCACCATCCCTATCATCTTCTCTAACAAAAACAACTCCAGCTCAATATAGATAAGAAAATTAGTACGTTGACTTTAAAAAATATATTTACAAATTATACAATTATATGCAATTATTGTTGCAGGAGTCTATCTATAAAGTTTATTTGATGATATATAAATAATATGACATAAATAATAGAGAAAATAAGAACAAGTTTATTTACTGGTCAGTTAAGATCCTTGAGCAAAAGACCATGGTATTATCTCTAGCTCCCAGAACAGTTTCTGTTGAATAAATACATGAATGAATAAAAAACCATAACTTGTATATGAACACTCTCTCAAAAAGCAATTTGTGAATTCATCTTATTTAGTACAAAGGTGAACTTTTGCAAAGAATCAATAAAGTTTAAAAACGGTAGGGAGTTAGGTCCACTCACAAAGCTCCACAAAAGACCTTAATACAACTTACGTCTGGGTCTGTACCAGTAACTCTATAGTCACCGATCAACATGTATAGTCCTATCTATCGTTGTATCACGTTATTATGTCTTGCTTGCTGCCAAATAAACATGACACCTGAGAATAATTGACCCACTTGAAATATGTCAATTAAGCAATTATTATTATGGAGAAATTAAATTAGAACTGTAATATTTCAGAAGCATGTTTCTGCCACTTCAGTAAGATTGGGGTTTTCTCTACACCTGACCTTTCCACCTGCCACATAATGAGAACACATTTTCCAAACGTAAACCACCAATGTTGACTTTGAGTCTAGCAGAATGTGAAACAGAGGGTGAGAAAAACGGCTGTAAATGACAGGAGCAAAAAGGAACAAAAACTATGGCCCTCTGCCAATGCAACCCTCTTCTCCTAGAATTCAAACCCCAATTCCAGTCACCCAGCCTTTTTCTCCACCTGCCAATGACAGGAATAATTGTGCCTACTATACTTTCCATTTTCAATACCAATGAAATATGGCTGAAGTCTCCTCTTTGTTCTACTGAGAATCCAAAATGTCATCTCACAACCTTATTAGCTACACATGAAACGCATACAAAGTATTTTTAGCTAAACCAATGAATTACCTTAACGGTAAATAACAATTTGGAAAACCAGAGAGTGAACATTCTCCCTGATTTGTTCTCCCAATCCTCTTATTATTTCTTCACCTACATTTCAGAGAAGCAGGCTCTGGCTATAATAAGAATTTCAAACTAGAAGCTAGGAAAGAATCAAGTATTTGGGTCGTTTACAAACAATTTCTCTATTTAAAATCTAAAGATGGAGAAGTTGGTTTAGACTGATCTCTAAGGTGTCTTCCAAATCTATAACTGTAATTTAATCCTGCAAAAAACAGAATGATTATTAGGCAAATTGCCACTTGGTATAATTGTGGTCTACAAGGAAACACAACCCATACCACAAAATGCTGAACAACTCAAAGAAAACTCCAAGCTAATTTAGGAAAATAATTGTTGATGAGAAGGAAATGAAAACAAGTTTATCTTGTTATATTTTTCAGAGCTGAAAATATTTTCTTAGAGAAATTTAAAAATCTTAAAAAGAATATAATTGTTCATAGTCTTTGCTTATTTAGATGTTAATTCTTTATAAAACGTTTGGCTGTAAAATCATGACCATGTTTTTTATATATGATTGGCTCCAAAATATCTTCAGATTATGGCCAAAACACTTGGTGGTGTTTTGTTTTTGTTTTTGTTTTTAAGGCACCTCTTGAGCTAAAATTCCTGACATCATTCATAGTTTTAGTTTTTCACACCTTCATCAAAACTAACTCATGATAGAAATAAATCCCTGCCATTGGTTGATATACAAGAAATTTTTGTTACTCTTTTAGAATAAGAAGTTTACTTCCATTCACATGCTTTGAGGGTATTGCCTGAATTCTGCTTTTATGATATTCATCTCTCTTGGAAGTATAAAAAATTAGACTGTGTTCATCTTAAAATCGATACAAGTGTTTCTTTAAATGTGCAAGCAATATCCTATGTCTCTTGAGAACTATTTTGAGAAATACTGTCAATTTACTTATTATCTTTTAGTGTTGAAACAACTTCTTCCTTAAAAATAATAAAAGAATCTTGTGTTTCCCTCTTTGTTCAGAGGATTTCCCAGTTGTGGTTGAGAGATTATGTTGATGGGTGGTGTCCTATTTGTAATGTTTCCCAAATTCTCTTCAGATTTCAGTGCATGAGGACCTTCAGAAAGATCACTATGACCTCTAGGTGAAATCGATGTGAACATCTACAACTACTCCTGCTGTAGTTGTCTTAGTGTGTCAATTGTCCTGTAGATTAAGACATAGAAGGAGACTGGAGAAGGCAATTTATTCAGTGAGCTACAATTGGGCAAGGGAGAATAGACTTCTCTCTCTATCTTTCTGTTTATAACATTTTCTTTAAAATGCTACAGTTGATTTCTGATTAAAAAAAAAAATTTGAGCCAGCCCTTACCAGCCTAGTGGTTAAAGTTCCATGTGTTCTTTTTCAGTGGCCCAGGTTTGATTCCTGGTCACGGAACCACACCACTCATCTGTTAGTAGCCATGCCATGGCCATGGCTCATATAGAAGAACTAGAAGGACTTATAACTAGAAGACACAACTATGTACTGGGCCTTTGTGGAGGAAAAAAAGAAAAGAAAAACAGAAGAAGATTGGCAACAGACGTTAGCTTAGGGCAAATCTTTCCCAGCAAAAAAAAAAAAGAAAAAAAAAATTCATTCCTTACTGTAGAAGGTAAATTAGCTCTATTTCCATTTCATGATTACAGTATTTAAAACAGAAAATTTAGATGACCCTTTCGTAGTTAGAAGTTAAATAATTGACAGAAGCAGAGGATTCATTTTAACTCCTAGGCCTTTGTGTCAGAATCTTAACCTGATCTTTGTAATATGCATAATATGTTTCTATAAAGTAATGATATATACCCAGCTAACAACTAACAGCTTTTGACCTGTCTGGAGAGTATAATATCCAAGACTTTCACCTTTATTTCAATTCAACCAGCCACTTCTACTAACAGGGAGCATTCCAGCTTAGAAATCTAATCCATAGCATCCTCCATTTTGACTACAAACTCCATTTCTTCAGTTCTTTCAAAAGCTCATTTCTGCCAAATCTGCTCTTCAAAGTCTTAGAGATTATCATTGTCTTAATTCTTCCAATTTGTTCCTGTCTATTAGAACTACTCTTCCTCTCTTTCCTCTTGAGTTTGGACCCAGTTTTTTATTCATTGAGTAGTTCTCTACTGAGATTATCTAAAGCATTTTCATCATTATGCTCCTACCAAATAGGTCCAGCAAAGTCATATCTGGGTCAGTGTCATTTATATCCTTTCATCCAATTAGCTAAGCATCACTTAAAAACACACACACATGCACACACACATACACACACACACACACTGACACACATTCTTCTGCTAATCAGCATCATTACAATATCATTTTTTCCTGACTTAGCTGGAGCCTCTGTTCTCTCTGTGAATTCTTTCCATCTGCACTTTCCACTTTTATTCACAGCAAAGAAGTTAATTATGAACATTTTATCGGTGAAGAATACTCATCCATAAATTCCTGTCCCCAAAACTAAAGCTTATATACAGCCACATCACCCATATCCTCTTATCCTTTAAAGAGTAATCCATGCTCCTATGCCTTAAATCCCTTCTTCCTCTGATCCTGGTCAACTAGTCATCACATTCAACTTAGATACCCTCAAAGTCTTCCTCCATACTGTCTCTTTTTCTAATCCAATAAATATGATCATATTTATCCCATTCTAAACAAACAAATGATTTTCCCTTGATCTTATTTTGCCCCCAAGCTGTGTCTAATACCTTCATACCCAATTTTCCCAAAAGATTTATATTTAGAATAATCACTTACATCAACTTCCATGCCTACCATTCATTCATCAATGCACTGGCATTCGTCTTCCTTCCCAAGAAACCTCCTTTCCCTGAGTTTGGCATACTGCTAATTACAAACACAGTGGACTTCTATCTACAGCACATCTGCTGAGTTAACATTCAAACTTCCTTCAATTCTAACCCATTTACTTTCATGATGAGTCTAGTCTTTCACCTCTTTCATCAGCCCTTGAATAAGTATTTTTGCCAGTATTCTGTCCTATTATCATTGCTCTTTTCAATCTACACCTGTTTCCAGGTTATCTCGATGCTTTCTTCTATAATGATGTTTCATTTTTCATATCCTGTAAGTCCTAAATCTGTAATTCAAACCTCTCCTGTACCTTTGGTATTGATATTAAAAAGCGTGCAGTATGTCAAGGCAGAGTTATCACTTAGCATGTGCAAAATGGACTCATCTTCCCCCCTAAACCAATGATCCTTTTGGTATTTTTTTTTGTCCAAATTAGTGGCATCTTAATCCTTTGAATAAGTCAATATGGAGCCCTAGGAATAATTCCTTAATTCTCTCTCTGTCTTTTACCCAACAACCTAGTCATCAAGTCCAGACAATTTGACCACTTAAATAGTTTATGAACACATCCCTTCTCTACCTATTGAATAGCTTAATCTGCTCCTTAATAATATCCAAAGACTCCCGTAAACCAAAGACTCCCATAAACAAACTGGTAGCTTAGAGGCTATGTATGACTCAAACATTTTTGTTTTCTAATAATATTAGTACTGATCATACACAGTGATAGGCAGATAGATAGATAGACAAATGATAGATGGATGATTGATACTTAATGTTTCATAAGTAATTGAATCTAGTACAAAACGCTTCTATTCTCCCAATATCCATTCTGCATTTTCTCCACTGTAATAAAATGTTTGGTGAGCAATGGTTGCTCAGAATAAAAAATCTATTTCACAGTCCTCCTTGCATCTGAACATGTAGACAGAGCAGAATCCCGTGGCAATTTCCAGTAACTTTATCTAAAGGAGAACACTCTCCTCCCCTATTATCTTGGTCATTTTCTCTGCTGCCTGGACATGTTGAATCAGAAAAAGAGTTGTAGCCAAGGGATGTTGGAGGAGGGAGCTAGCCAGAATCTGGCCCCCAATAGTTTTGGCAGAACAAAACTGACAGTCTAGCCTAGGACTGCATTTTTCCAGACTAATCTGTGAGCAGTAAATAATTTTATTCTTGCTTAAACACTTATTTTAGGATATCCTGTTATTTTCAGCTGAACCTAAACCTCACGAATACACTAGATTTTTTGGCTACTTTTGAAAGACTGGACAAGCTGGCAATTCCATGCCACACTTCCCCATGGCAACGACTGGCTGGAGCAGAGCAGCTTTAGTGTTAAACATTCTGCATTGTCTCCCTTTCTGGACTTGTTTTTTTACTAATTAATTTTATTTGCATTTGAATATCAAAACCACTGAAACACAAGATACAATCCAATTTCTTTAACATAACATTCAAAGTCCTTGATGATTTGGTGCCTAATCATCTTGATATTCCTTTTTTTGTGTCCTTTATTCTCCCCCTAAACAAACTCCCTGTATTTCCCAATCTATACCAGTCTCTTTCTAACCTCTTTCCTTTGGTTTATGAATTAGCTGAAAATCCCCAGAAGGTTCCCCATTCCAAACAGGACATGTACTAGTGGGTGGCCTCATGTGACAGTCAGCCTTAGTTGTTCCTTCTTACAGAGGGCCTTCCCACCCCTCCAAGCTGGGTTACAAGTCCCTCATCCACACTTGCAATTCCCTAGCATATCTATTACTACATCACTTTAAAAATACATTTCTGCTAAAAAGGGACTGGCCTATTGGCATAGCGGTTGAGTTTGTGTGCTCTGCTTTGGCAGCCCAGGGTTCGCAGGTTCGGATCCTGAGTGCAGACGTAGCGCCACTCATCAAGCCACACTGTGGTGGCATCCCACGAACAAAATAGAGGAAGATTGGCACAGATGTTAGCTCAGCAACAATCTTCCTCACAAAAAAATAAATAAATTTCTGCTGAAGAATCTATGATTCAACAATATTATAAGCACAAATGCTGAAGAAGTATGTAGGATGTTATTTTTAAAATAAGGCTTAACAGAACTTCAGAGATTGTGAATCAGTAAGTTTAAGACAGGGCTCAAAAATCTGCACTTGAAACAAGCACCTCTGATGGTTTTGACACAGGCAATCCAGCAAGCACATTTTGATGGGAAATGTCTTTAGAATGTGAGCTCCTTGAGAGTCTGGGCTGTATTATTTATCATATTGTACCCAACACCTAGCACATTGCCTTTTGTTCAATAAATACTTGTTAACACAAGTGTCTTTCAGCACTTGGGAGAAGCAGCTATCCTTGCAGGTCATGAGGTCAATTTAATAAAACACAGCTTAGCTGTGAGGCGTCATCTCTGTACCTTGGCTCAGTCTGGCAAACTCTCAGTATAGAAGTTGGTTAGCATTATTTCTACTGAACAAAAATATGAGTGTTGAGTGCTTTGTCTGTCTTGAACTGTTGTACACAAAGATCTATCTAAAGCAGTAGTATAATGCCTATTTACTCAAAGGTAGTATTTATTTGCTCATAATTAGAACTAATTATCTATGAATATCTATGAATGTCAAGACAGCACTCTGTACATATTGGCCATTCAATAATTCTATTGACCAACCACGTACACTATTTTCAAACTAATACATTTCATTGTGCTTTGGGAAACCACACATAAAACTATTATGTTTCTCAGCTTAGAAATGGAACATATTCCCACTTGAGAGAGATTTAAATTGGCTAATTAAAAGGTAAATAGCTATTTCAGCACTCTTGATTTCAGTTGCCTCATCGCCCTAGACATTCTTCTCACTTGTTTGATTCACTAAAATCACATAGAAAATTATTTGTCTTAGTTTATAACCCAAAAGTTTGGGAGTATTATAGAATATTTTTTTGATTAAATCTAAATAAGTACCTAAAATTGTTTACTACAGAAGTCTTCAAGGAAATAAGATTTTAAAATAAACTCATATCTATTAACTAAAATTATTTCTATTCAGGTAGAAGGTGCTCACTTTTCTTATTCTTGATAGGTAGCTAATTTTTAAAAATCTATCAAACGTTAATATTTGTTCCTAAATAATCAGCTTGAGTTAAGAGACACACACCTACAGCTGCAGTATATACTGCCATTCTGGGGAGTAATCATTCTTCAACCACAGATCAAGATGCTATCTGGATCGGCCCTGGCATTCCTGCCTCTCTTATAGCATTTGACTTTCGTAGCCCTCTTTGTAACTTTCCTATTATTTTTGTTCATTACTTTTTGTCCATGTCCTTGCCAGACTCCGCTATACACTCCAAACCACATATGCACTTGGGTTTTCATTTTCCTTCTTAACAGACCTTGAAATTTCCTTCTTAATGCCAACAATTAGTCAAACTGAGGGATTCCATTAACTGTGCAGGTTTCATGAATAATGTCTCTGGGTGATATATTTTAACCCTGGGCACATTTTTAGAGTACCATCGTAAGTATTTTCTATTTGGCACTGTCTCTCCTTAAACAATAATTTTTTCATTCTCTAGGTTGGTTTTCAATATGAGTGATATGATAGGTAAATTAAAACTTGTTTATCTGTTCATACAAATTTAAAGAGTACAATTTTACAGTTGGCTTAAAAGAAGGATTGTAATCAATTATAAAATTACTCTTAATATGATAGAATACGTGGAGCCATATTCTGAAAAAAATCTTCTTGTCTTCAGGTTAATCGTAAACAATGGATAAACATGAGAATGCATAAGAAATATTCTTCAAGCAATTTCATAACTCAAAAATACAATACAAAACTAAATCATCCTTAATATAAGTGAAACACAACTCAGACATACATTTTACTGCATAACTAAATCAATGGAACGAATAACCTTTGCAAATGAGTTGCACTTTCGTTAACACAGAAAACTTCTAATGGTAAAGTACTTATGTCATAATATTATCTCCTGAAATAATGTCACTCATAATCATGTCTAGTCCCATAGAATCAAACAGCCAAATTTACAAAATATCTTCTTGCATCTAAATGACAGGATTCTTTCTTTTCTGCATAATCGGTAGGATGAGTCTCAAAGCTTCCTCAGTTCAGAAGGCCAAAATGACTATGCTCCCTGTCATTTTTGCCACACCCCCAGAACATACATATGGAAAGGGAGAAATCCTCTGTGCAGCTGCACTCATGCTGCACAGCTAGCATCAAAATTACATTTAATTTTATCTCAAAGTGATGTCAACCATGTTGCATCACGGGAGCGGAAAGATGCAAGTGTGTACAACACAAAGGCAATGGAGTTCCATTATTTGATTCCTATCAACTCCTTTCATCCCTACTGCACACTTTGGAGAGTTTCTCCACTTCTTGTCCAGAGGAGTAATGAGCAACTGGGGTGTATATTTCTTCCCTAAACTTTTGGGTTTTTTTTTAATTTTCCCTAAACATTCATGGTTTAGTTAGGAGCTCTCCTTCAGTAAATCAACAAATTTTTGATGCCTCTAAACATGATTAAATAATTTAGCAAGAAAAAGTAAACATTTTTATTATATCTGCTTGAATTTTTAAGAAAATTGTGACTCAAAGAGATTTTTTTTCTGTCAAAAAAAGGGAAATCTGTACAGTGATCATGAAAGATACACCAAATCTTAATTTTAGTTGCTCATGTGAATCCATTAAAATTTTTTAAGGCCACTAACAAAATAAGATAAAACAGGATTCCTTATAGAGAATCCATAGAAATTTAAGATTTCAGTACAGTGTTATAAGGTTTATGATATGGTTATTGCTCTAACATTTAGAGATACAAATCTTTATTTTATAGCCCCAAATTATGAAATAAATTTCCGAGATGCCAAACTAGTTGATTTACAAAAACAATAAATGTCAAATTGTTTTGACAAATGAAAGCTTTTTAAAATAATAAACTTTGTAATTTTTCAGAGATACTTAATAGTTGCCCATGAATGTGACTATTGTTTTACAATAAAAAAAGATTACAAGAGGGGCTGGCCCCGTGGCCGAGTGGTTAAGTTCGCACGCTCCGCTGCAGGCGGCCCAGTGTTTCGTCAGTTCAAATACCGGGCGCGGACGTGGCACTGCTCATCAAGCCACGCTGAGGTGGCGTCCCACATGCCACAACTAGAGGTACCCACAACTAAGAATGTACAACTATGTACCGGGGTGCTTTGGGGAGAAAAAGGAAAAAATAAAATCTTTAAAAAAAAAAAAAGATTACAAGAATTATAAAATATTACCAAGAAAAGAAAATTAATGTTAAATAACTAATCCTCTTTGGCCTAAAGCAAATTGGGACAAGATATGATTGAGTTTAATGGCAACTGGGGCCAACCCTGTGGCCGAGTGGTTAAGTTCACGTGCTCTGCTCCAGCGGCCCGGGGTTTCGCTGGTTCGGATCCTGGGCGCAGACATGGCTCTGCTCATCAGGCCATGCTGAGGCAGCGTCCTACATGCCACAACTAGAAGGACCCACAACTAAAATATATACAACTATGTACTGGGGGTATTTGGGGAGAAAAAGCAGAAAAAAAAAGAAACTAACAATTCCTAGTAAGTATTTTTAATGAAAGCTTAAATTTCAAAATCATCTAGGAAACTCAAATCTTATTTGCAAACATACTTGACCCTTACTTTAGCACTGTGTGACATGCATTTGGCAAATTTAACATGGGTAAAACATTTGTACCAGTCATATTATTAACAAATAGTTTTAGTACTCTATCATAAAGCTTTGCTTTATTTATTTAACAAACTATGCAAATGCACCATTTTACTTCTCATAATTCTATTAGACTTTTACATTAGAAGAAAAAATATGCATTTCCCTAGTTTTCAAAATAGACTTACATTGAGTGTTGCTCTGTTCTATTCCACCCTCCATGAGTTAGTGTTCCAGAGGTTGTGCCTCTTTATTAGACCATTGTGTGTGTGTGTGTGTGTGTGTGTGTGTGTGCTTGACAGAAGAAATTTTTTCCTGAAAGACTCCTGAAAGATTTTTTTTTAATCTCTTTGTGGTCACATTTCTTTTCCTGAATTATAGCACAGTGGCTTATTTGCTTTTTAAATAAAGCTAATTGTATATAAATTTATTTCTAGCTCTACATATCAAATATGTTATGATTAACTTATCAAAAAGATAAAGCTCTATGTCCCCTTTGAAAGCTTTATCTCTATAATAGGCTTAGAAATGGAAATATTTATTGACAAATATCATGCCTTGTGGTTTGGAAAATATTTGATTTGGGAAGAGTGTGGATTCTGAAAATGTACTGAAAATAATGGTTTTGAGTTGCCATTCTGCAAACATACTTAAAGCATAAAGATATATATTTTTATAAATGTTCATTCAATCAACTGACATTAATCATCTATTATTCTACAAATAAGCAAAGAAGATAAAAGATACCAAGACGTAAGCCCTGCTCAGGAACAACTCACAGTGTCGATAGAATCTAAAGACTACAGATTTTCTAATGTTTAATAATACCTATTTATCACTGTGAACACAGGTATAAATTATTTTAAAAGAAAGTGAGAGGTGAATTCTTTAACACAGAAATTGCTTCCTGATTTAACAAAACAGTGGCAAGTAAGACTCAATTGACCTTTTATTTCATTAAGTTTGGTCCTAAGTGATAAGTTCAGACGGAAAATCAATCAGCATTTTAACCCAGCAAATTAGAGGCAATAAACTTGCTTATAAAGTTGGGTGAGAAAGTCACCCAGTCACAGATTTAAGGAACTGCATACAAATCTGCTGTGGACTATCAGTTTACTAATAATACTTTATTTGTTAGGCTTCAAAGTCCATGTATGAAAAAGACAACTCATTGCAGACAAGTGGGATTGGGGTAACTGAATTGTACACTGTTTTAAAATATACTCTATTCTGACCAATTAATCTTATTCTCATGAAACTGGGCTAAATGGATGAAGCTTCCAGACTCAGATTAATAGAGAAAATTTGTGTGATGGAGTGTTCTATATTTCTTGAAACGTGAGCTATTTTGAACCACCAGGTCATGAAGTAGTCATCTATCCTCTGCTTCAACAGATGGCACAATTGAAGAAAGGCCAAGCTCTTCATGGTAAATGGCACACAATTGGACTTAGAAATGCCGGAAAATGATGGGAAATAAGGCAATGGATTCTCTTTTTGCTTTAATGTTATTATTTTTCTGAATTGTTAGTTTTCTTTGAGAAGTAATTAACTCTATGTCTATCACTTTAGACTACTATGAGTTCAGTTCTCTAAGATATGTGCTTGTTCTGTTTTGCTTTTTCCCCTCCTAAATTAGGTGCATCAGGCAATTCTCTCTTCTGCCCTGCAAGTCTCCAAATAAGTGTTCTGGAAAAACAAACAAATAAACAAAAGGTGGTGTGAGTCACAGGAGGATAGTGGCTTCTGAGATCAGTAAGTGTGGGATATATATCATGCATTTCTCACTGAGATTCAGAATATTTCTTGAAATCAGTGAAATCCTATGGTAAGAACTATTACTTGCTATTTAATGAAGTATTCATCTAAATTTTAAAGTCAAGAAATCATCTTTGGAAGGCACTGATTTTTATATCTCTTGGACCTTTGGAATCATGGAATATAGTTCTATAAAAAGCAGAGTCAACACAGATTATATTGGAAGTATTTCATGGGAGGAAATCATGTTTCCTATCCTAAGCAAAAGTATTCTGATATCTTAGCCTTCTTCACTTTTGGCATTGAAAGGCAAAATGAATTGCCCTCCAAAATAATAGCATGGATTATTAGTACTCTTACAGTAGCAACAATACTATATTATAGATTAATTCACAGGTTCTGTGCCAAATAAAAAGAAATGTGATTCTTGGTATACAAGTAATACAGAGTCTTCAAAATCAAGTATAATAGTTACCCCAATTCTATAACTGATTTTGGTGGAGAAGAATTTATCTTATACAGGTAAGAGTCTGAATTGCTTTACCAATTTTATTGGTTACATTGTAAGCAGCAAAAAGGCAAAATTCTCCATTCTCATTTTCTGAGATGATGGAGAAGCAATCTCTCTGATTTCCTTATTTTTTAAAAAAAAAAAGTGGATTAGCTCCACAGCATATCTTATTTATATGTAATTTGAAGCACTAAGAGACATTCTTCCTGCCAAACAATCCTACTGAAATGCTAGCATTAAAAAGGCATCTATTTGTTACAATACTGCTATTAAAATTTTTAAATACTCCACTCCTTGCAGAATATTGTTGAATTAAGCCATTTTGTCACATCCTAGTGCTATTTAGTTTGAGGGTTTTTTTTTTTCCTTTTTCTTCTGTTGGTTAGCTAAAATCAGCTACAATGTAGAGATTTAAATGAAGCTTAGGAAGTGTAATCATGGAAGGAAGAGAAGAGAAATTTTAGAGTGTCACTTACTGTCCAGTACTAGAACAAGTTAGGTAGAGGGGGTAAATTTAATTGTGTCAAATAAAAAAACCATCATGTGTTTAGTTCGAAGTGGGTATGGAAAGGAGAAATATAACAAAGATTGCATTATGTACCTGCAATCCCAGGGAAAACAACAAAACGGATGTCAGAAAAATGTCACAGAAGGGTGGGCTGGACAGATACTGATAATCTCTCATCAAATACCCAGTTCTGCAGATAAAATGCATTTGTTTTAAAGTCCCTTCAATCTGGTTTTGCATTTTGGCTCTGCCACTGAGCAGAGCACTCGCAGACAAGTTGCTTTCTAATCCTCGGATTCTTTATTTGTAAAATAGTGATTTAAAAAAATTACATAACAGAAATAATTGTTTTGAGAGTTACGTAAAGTTATTTACAAAATAGAGAGCTACTATTGATATCTAATACTTTCTAGTACGTAATGTATCAAAACCTCTTTTAATCATTGTAACCGTATTAACTCATTTAATATTTACGACCTTGCTATGAGGTAGTCATTTATATTTTACAGGTGAGAAAATCAAGGACCTAAAAGGTTAATAACTTGATCAAATTCACACAGCTAGCCTGAGCAGGGATTAGAATTGATGCAATCTGATTCTAAAGATGTGACCCTTAACCACTCCGATAATTCTTGATCAAACATGATTAGTTTATTGTCAGTCCTCTTCAATCATTATTTTATCCCTGGCTTACTTTATACACGTTTATAACTATATTCTGATAAAATTCCCAGGCATAACTTAAAATATCTATAACTAAATGGAAAAAATTTAGACAAATATCCTGTATAGTTTTGAAAATTCTATGTAATTTTCATGAGTCAAAATATTTTGAGATATTTTAATGACTATATAATAAAGATTCTATTTGACCTTTGTTAGAGGAATTTAGAGTTAATCTGGCCCAGGGATTGGTGAACTACCTCCCACAAGCCATGTCAGTCCTGTTGTTTGTTTTTATGCCACCTGTGAGCTAAGAATAGTTTTTACATTTTTCAACGATTGAAAAAAATCAAAAGAACAACATTTTGTGACAAGTAAAAATTATATAAAATTTAAATTTCAGGGTCTCAAATAGAGTTTTAAATTTTGCCAATACAAATTTTTGTAAATTTGTTTTCTCTCTTGTTTTATACATAATATCTACATAATATCCATATGCACATAGTATCTACATAACATCGTAGATTTTGCATCTTAGTCCACAGAATCTAAAATACTTACTATCTGGCCTATTACAGAAATTTTCTGAGCTCTTAATTTTAGTCCAGCAGTTTCATTTTAGGTACGAAAATTGAGATTCACTGGAATTAAGAGCCATGCCTAGGATCACAGAGCTAGTTAAAGAAGCTAATCCAGCATCAAGGCTTTCCAACTGTTGCGTCATTGCTGCGGCCCCCATAAATGATCCCAAAGACTATAACTCTATAGCACCATGAGGCTGTGTTGTGAGAAGCTAAGCAGAGCTATCAGCCAGCCTTTAACTTTCCATTTAAAAATAAGCTGAGTATTTACCACATGGCATCACACACAAATATGGAAAGAACTGAAGCCACTCAGAGCCTCATGAAAAGGGAAAACTATCCTTATGCAACACAACGTTGAATACTAATATTTGAATTGCAGCCGGACTAAAAGAAAATGAAAAGTAATCATAATCTACTTAAAAGATTAAGTTCAATTACACTTAGATTTTTTGGGATTAGAGACGGTTATTGATGGTGAGCCGAATGGTGCAAACAAATGGTTGCATGAAGAAAATATGATATATTTTTTATTGTGCTGTCTAGTCAAATGTTGGACTAAATACCAAATGTGGTGTATGCTTCTTAAAAGCTAACCAGACCCCAGAGGTGCCTACAAGCAAGGGTAAAATAAAACAGAGTCCAACCTTTGAGGAACTCCCAAGTAAGAAAAGCCTCATCCTCATTCTTGTCTTATTATTGATTACTAAAACTAATCTCCCTTTGCCAGAAATCTTTCCTCTTTGGGGAAGAAAAAGAAGTTGTCTTTTGTTATTAGTGATGAATAAGATTAATTGTTCCGCTCTCATTCAGAAATATGCTTTTTAAAGCAAAGAGCTTAAGCATTTCAATTTATAGCTTACATTGTAGCTTTATGGCACAAGCTGTTTTTATCCTTTGCCACACTTTTTTCTGTTTTCAATTGATTTTCATAAATGATTATTTTGCTGGGTTTCATACATAGTCTTCTGATTTAAGGGAAAAATGTTCAGATATTAGAGAGAGTACACATTTCATACCTTTCCTACATCCCTGGTTTCTAAAATCAAGTTTACAAGCAATTTTCAATAAATCTGCCCTGCAGGTAGAGTACACCAGTTAAATGCAACCATAGGCTTAGTTTTCAATTCTATAAAGTGGAGCTATCCATAAAAGACTGAGGATGAACTCCAAGTCTATATTTTCCTCCCTAACCTCTCTCTGAGCTCCATATTTCCATGTCCATCAGCCCACCTAGAATATGCAAATCGGTATCTCAAAGTTACCAAGTTCAAAATCCAACTCTAAAACCTACTTCCTCCTGCCTTCCCTTCTCAATAAAAGATACCACCATCATGTTGATTGATTAAAAATCACACGCACACACAACTATTTTTCTTTCCTTCACTCCCACATCTGCTCCAATACAGATCTTTCTTGGACACCAAAAATTTACCACTCATTCTCCACTTCTGTCCATCTCCACTACTACCGCTACTGCCCAAGATACCATCACGTATTTCCCAAACTCTGCAAGAGCAGCTCCTTGCCTTCCGCTATTGCCCCCAGTAATTCATTCTCACTAACGAAGCCAAAATGGCTGTTTAAACATGTCACTTGGATCACTTGCCTGCTTAAAGCTCTCTGTTATACTTGAAATAAAATCTAAATTCTTTGCTATGTCTTACAGGGCATTAACTGGCTTCGTTCTGCCTCTCCATTTTCGTCTCTACCTGTGGTTAGATACCAGAAATTCAGGCCTTCTTTCTAGTCCTTAAACATTCCATGCACATTTATAAATCAGGATGTTTTGTCATATATATAAAATATAAATGATTTATTTACCAGGATCTCTCTTGCTCCTAATTTTCAAATGATTGTCTCATCATTTTTCACTCAGTTCAAGCATCATCTCCTCAGAGAGGACTTCCATGAGCACCCTAAAAAAAGTGATCAGCCCCTTCCCCACTTTATTTCTTCATAGCTCTTCATTATTCCAGTTTATTTTAACCATTATTTTTGTTTTGTTTTCTGTAATCTCTTATAGAATGTAAATTCAGATGAGCAGAAATCTAGTCTGTTTCGTTTGGCGTTAGAATTTTTGCACAGCTGCCTGGCACATAGTAGGTGACCAATAATTACATGTTGAATCAAACAAAGTAAAATTTTTATCATCCTCGGTTGGTTTTGTTTGTTTTTCTCTTTGAACTTGGCATGATTAAGATGTATCTCCCTGACACCATTGCGAGGTTGCCTCCTTGAAAGGCCTTGAGCTGTGTGATACATACACCACTGACAATTGTATTAGTCTTAAATTTTACACTATTATAAAGGCTGTAGTCAAAATATTCCTCAATCATGTTTTAAAAAGCCAGCGTAAATATGGACTGAAATTTCTCTTCTTGAAATATATCATACTAGTTTAAGATATTATGAACTAAAAAACCCCACATTTATAAAAGAAAATAATTCTGTTTCCAGTCTATGCACTTGGTTACTCATCAAGTGAGTCAATTGGGCTTGAAGGGATGAAAATTTAATAGGCACCACATTAATCATCTATGCGAAAATGATGAAAAAAATTCTACATTATAAAAAGCTTGTGGGAGACATAGTTTTGGCTGACTATAAGTGATGTCATGTGTATGCAAATAATGTTCAAAAATGCTCTGATCTGACTCTCTTCTTAATTTGATATTGCAAATTTTAAGGTATAATAGTAACATGACATTCCATGTCACTCATTTCTTGGGGATTATTGCTGTTTCCAGTTGTTAGTTTCTTGGCTTCAAGTCTTAACGCTCATAACATTATACCCTAAGATGTAATGCCCTCCTGGAATACTCCATTTGTTATGTCTTAATGTCTAGTTATACCAAATACCATCTGTAACATGAAATCCGATAGTTGGAGAGCTGACCATTCTAGTGAAAAATACAAGTGTCATAAAATCAAAGTTTTGCTGAAGGATAAAAGCGTAACCCTTTCCGACCAATAATAATAGTAAGGTTAAACTCTCTCATTAAAGCACGTATTGAGACACTGGAAAACGTTTAGTGCTTTCATAATTTCACTCCCTTTAGATCCATCTGATAATGAGTTAAACCAAATTAGATCTATTATTTAGGAACCTTGAAAAGGTCACTAACATTAATTTCCAACTCGGCTATGACAGAGCCATACTAAACTCTTTGCTATACAAGCTACCAAAATGCAAACTGGTTCTTAATAACTCTAATTAAGTAACCTTAACTAGACACAATTGAATTAGGTTAGCTACAAAAATGATCGAACCCAAAAGAAATTAGCAAATAATTACTATATGATATAAATTCATAATATTTTGGATAGAATAATTTAGTCATGTAGGATTACTCATAATTATATAAAACAATTATTTTAATAAATAAACATGCCTAGACTAAAACATGAGGATTCTACTGTAGTGTATAGGCAATGATATTGCTTCAATTCAGTCACTATTTTATAATCCTGTTATTTTATGGAAGTGGTAAAAAGTTCTATGTACATATATCTAATATTATTCAAATCATATCACTATCATAATAATGAGCATTACTTTCTCATATGGTATTCAGTTTGGAAATGTTAAGAAGATATTGACATAAAAAAGTGTGCAATAAATATCACGGAATCTGGTAAACGCCATTATTGTTTACAGTAACACTGGCCCTTTTCCACTCATCCCCCTTTCTTGGGAGGCAGAGACTGTTTCTCTGATACTACAATGGATTGGTCATTTATCATCTACATTTGAGCCACTTCTCATTTTTCACTATGTATTGACTCTTTCTATTGTTATGCTGCAGTGGAATATGATTTCTTCCTGTATTCTTCTGCCAAGAAAAGAAATAGAGTTAGAGGCAAAGAGAATAAAGCATAGAAGTGAGTAAATGCATGGCTTTGCTCACTGCTCTCTGCTTGTTAAAACTTTGGACTTGTGCATTTGAACCAAACTACTGAGTAATTGAATATTAGGTTTTACTACATAAGAAATGGCTATGGGATTGTTAGCTTTACAGTAAAATTATAAAACTATATGTAATGTTATATTAAAGCTGCTGTAATCTACTTTATGTATATAAACACAAATCAAAGAGAAGTACCCAGAGACAACAATTCTGAAATTTTTATGATACCATAAAATGTCTTTTTCAATTTTCTAAACTTATATTTGATATCTCACATAACTAAAATTGAAAAATTATGATTCACTGAAAATAAAAACTGATTTGATTGTTTCCTTTTAGAATGGTTAGTCAAAAAACTACAGAAGTTACAAAATTTCAGACATTATTCTCATTTTACAGAAAAAGAAACAAAACCAGCAAGGTAATTAAAATACCTCTTTCAGATTCAATACTCCAATATTTTAAAATTTTGTTTTAAGATTTTCAACTATTTGCATAACAGCCAACGAAACACATATGATGACTGCATTTTTCCAAATGGCCCCAAACTTAAATTACTTTAAAAGAAACCCCCAAATTTTCTAGTGGCATTCTTTAAAAACTGCCAATGATGTCCTATTTTTCTACAATTAAAATAGAGTATATATCTTATCTTTGTAGGTTGTAAACTCCCTGAGGTTAGAACCACTTTATTTTCTTTTTCTCTTCTTTTCTTTTTCTTTTTCTTTTTTTTTTTGAGGAAGATTAGCCCTGAGCTAACTATTGCCAATCCTCCTCTTTTTGTTGAGGAAGACTGGCCCTGAGCTAACATCCTTGCCCATCTTCCTCTACTTTATACTTGGGACGCCTACCACAGCATGGCATGTGGGTCACAACATGTGGACAAGTGCTGTCATGTCCACACCCAGGATCTGAACTGGCGAACCCTGGGCCGCTGAGAAGCAGAATGTGCAAACCTAACCATTGCCCCACCGGGCTGGCCCCCAGGACTACTTTATTTTCTTTCCCCAGAGAGCTCCTATAACATTTTTCATGTAGCAAGTGCCTAATTTTAATGTTGCGAATTGAATATTTAAGTTCTAACTCATTCAAAATTCTTAAAACTATTACACAATTCTTCTCCTGTAAACTTTTGTGCAAAGTTCAAGTAGGAAATATAATTATATTTCAAGCATGTAATATAGTATATATTTAGCAAGTAAATGGAAGGAGAAGAGTAATTAATTAGACAATTGAAGTCTAAGCCATTATGCTGAAATTACCAATCAATTGAGGCCGAAAGGTTATACTGGGCTTCATCAATCTAAGATGATTTCTTCAGTTGTCTGTGTCATCATAAAATTGTAGTCCTTAAAGACTTAATCTGTTCTCTTAATTATTCTACTCTTTTTGAAACCCAATCAAAGTTTGATAGGTCACAACAGAGTCAACATTGTTTCAGGTTTCAGGATTGTTCTGCTGTAACATATGCTTTCATGGAACCATTCAGTTGCATTTCTTTAAGTTCCAAAGTCCTTAATGTCCTGTATCTCACTTTTTATAATAATACTTTTGGTGAATTTATAGATGAAAGAAATTGCCAGGGGCTTATAAGAAACATTTGATTTAGCCTTCTTTTTTTATAGTTCAGGAGCACATTGAAACAAATCATGTGTGTTAAATCTTAAGTATGCATCTACTATATCTATCAATATGATACACAATTCATCTTTTAAAAATTAAATAATAAGTTGCATTTGGAATAGACTGAAATGAGAGAGAATGAACCAAAAGTTAATACATGCTAAAATTAAATCTTTAGCACATTTTATATTTCCATTTTTCCTTCAAATAAGCTTGCCGATGAAAAACGTATTTAAAAATTAGCTAGCAAAAGAGCTGAATTAGAAACCACTCTACTTAATATTCCACCAACACATTAAAAAAACACACTTCCATGTTCACCCTTGCAAATTCATCCATTTCTCTCTATATACCAAATAGCATTTATTAGCAACCTGGGAAAAGCTAATTTAACAAACTGTCTTTGGAATCGCCAATATAATTTTAACACTTATTAAAATGCCTGACAATTCTAATTACATCTGATATAAATACTGTTAAGAAAAAGAATCCTGCTATGGTAATGTTAAGATCAACTATTCCAGCTTTCTTCCGGGTAAACATGCAAAAATGGTTAAACGATAAATTTCTATGGCAACAACTTAAATTCTAGGATATTCTTAGTTACAGCAGCAGTCCCAGAAGCTACTACTTTCTTTAAAGCAATGGAACTAAACAAGACATCTCCTTCTTTCCTCCTTTTCCATCTGGCACAACTAAAATTTCTTTTACTTCAATGAATTAAAGGATGATTTAACTGGAAACAGGATATCTCAACTAATGCACATGGCAACAACAGTTATGTGAGCATTTTATGTAAAGACAAAGTGAAAATAAGAAGCTAAGCACTGCTAAATGAGTTATATGGTGAGATTACTGTATTCTGCAAACCAAACTAAAATAAGTATATGATATATATATTGATTTACATATATGTAACTATGACAGACATACTTTATCAAAATGAATAAACAATCTGTCTAAATAATAAATGTTCTTTTACATGAAGTCATCGAATGATCCTAATATTTTTCAAATAAATATATAGATAAATTAGTTTTAATAATTTGAATTTCGATAATTCCTAAGTTCATATAGCAATGCATCTTTTCTCTTATATGTTTTCTTCTCATACACTCTTGTAGAACACACTAAAGATATCTCTTCTAAAAGGTAGGACAATTTTTTTTGGTTGCAAGACATACTGGAAATATAAAGGACCACCAATACATACTCAAAAAGATACACCTAGGTCCTTAATACATTATATAGCATTTTTATGGAGATATATATATATATATATTTTTTTTTTAAAAAGAGAATAGTCTTCTTTAAGATGTTATCTGGTAAATACATATGACTACTCAATTCAAACAATGAGGTTTTGGAGTATGAGAGAAATTAGGTTTAAATTCAACTCCACTATTTACCAGGTATGATCTGAGTTATTACAGACTCTCCTCAATCCTCAATTTACTCATAGGTATAGTGGAAATAGCAATGGTGTTAAATTACTCTGTGGTTGTAAGGCTTAAATTAAATAATTATGTAAATCATTTAGCACACTGCTGGCACACAAGGACCACTCAGAAACCATTGAAGCTAATATTTTAAAAATAATTTTACTCCTTCAACCTTGGCTTCTATACTGTAATTTTTAATTAGTATGAAGAAAAGTTCTTGCCTTCTATGAGAAGTTCCAGTTTCCTTACTTAGACTAATCATGTATCAACTTTAAATATTACTACCAGGCCTCACTAGGTAGCTTTCGTTAAGTGTCACTTTCCACCAGAGACGTAGAACATCTGCCAGCTTTTCTTTTCCTTCTTAAGGTCATAATATTGCTGAATATGTGACTCTTCCCCTCCCCCAACTTCTCCATCATGAATAAATCCGTTGGTTGTTTACCAGGAGCCCAGGTGTACTTTCCATAAAAAGAATTAAGGCCTTCATATGAAAAATAAATAAAAAATAAACAATTCATAATATTTGTCAGAGGATAGTAGGCTACAATTTTACCTCTATAAAATGCAGTCCACAAACAAAAGAATCAAGAGAGAAAATGATGAATGGCCTTAGGAATAGTCATGGTTTATAATAAAGATTTTATTAAAAAAGCGTTAAAATAAATAATACATACTCCAGAACATCATTGTTCTGGGAAATTACTCTCTTTAGAATATGAGTTCTAGAAGGCAAATCTTCTTACAACTGCTCTGGGGGATTTCATTAACGGATTTACAATCCTATAACTTTGTTTTTTTGTTTTTTTAAAATCTGTGGTCTGCAGTCTTGTAACACACTTCTCAAGGGTGGATATGTGGTGGAATGCAGACCCCATCAAAATGTGTAGTTTTGTTTGCTTTTTCTCCCCTGTTGATAAAATAGGCTGCTTAGAAATCCCAGAGGAATATGATTGAGGCCAGAGTTACATTGGCTCATAAACTTCAAACAGTTAAAAGCTCTGCTTGTTAATTACTGGGCCCCAACCAGAAATCCAAATGGTGGGAGAGAAATCCTTCTTAGGATAATGACTGATTTCCATGAAGATGAGTGCTTTAACAAATTTCAATATGCAGTTGCTGGGGCGGGGAGGGTGGGTGGGCACTAATTAGTTTTACCGTTTTCAGCAGATGTTGAATTCAAAACGCCAGCAGCATCTCAAATGCCAGTCATTAGGGCTGTCTTTCATCGAAGGGTGCTGACCAATGAAATCTCCACTCTGTTTAATGAGACCGATCTAGGCAAAGTCAATTAAATCAAATCTCTACTAACATCCTTAATACTGTATCTGCGGTGTGCGCGGCAGCAGTAGCAGCAGCAGGAGGGGGCATTTCCATGTTAATAAAAGGATTCACTGCCGCGTTAGGAGAGGAAAAAAAAGGGGGGGGGGGTGGAGGTAGTGTTGAGGGAAGACCTTACTATACCGGCAGGGGAAGGCTGGAAATGTCCGGGCGGGGAGGGAGGAGGGGGAGGGGCTCTAGGTAAAGGGTGAAAAGCTAAGTAAAACGATTAGAGAAAGAGCCTCAATGTAGATCTAGAAGGCATCCACCCCCAACCTTCCCCCTTCCACCGCAAATCCAATTTACCAGATGCAAATATGAAGCTGGAAAAATGTAAGGACCCAGAGTTGAAAACATTTTCACTTTAATACTGAAAAAATATGCCATTATAAAATCCTCGAATAGAATTAGTAAGTTTCACGTGCTTCCTCGGTTCTCTTTTCCTACTATATAAGTAAGATTTACACCAGCACAAAATTGCTACCATAGGATCGCAGCCTAAGCACTAGAGTGACATTAATTGGTCATGCTTAACTGCCTGAAAATCTTTTTTTTTAAATAATTACACTGATACTATAATAGAAATCATGGGTACTTATTTTACATTCAGATGGAAGGCATTATTGGATATGTATAGAAAAATATTCCCCATCAAAAAAAAAAAAAAAAAAACCTAAAAACTAAAACATCACCATCAAAATAAAAGAACCCAAAACAACCCGTAAAAACTTTGCTCAACAAAATACATTTTTAACTCATAAAATGGACTGATGACTAGCCATGCAAATGTCTTAAATAAAACCTTTACATTTTTTTTTCACAGTAAACGTACGCTCTGAACTGCCTACCGATCACAAATAATGGCGAAATGGCACTTTCTGATTATACTGTATTTTGTTTAGAGAAAGTTTGATACGATGGGACTTATCAGGTAAGAGAGTGGGTGCTGTGAAGTGACGCCGTCTCCAGTCGCCGGGGAGGGCAGCGTCCCTGAAGCGCGTGGATTCCATGCGAGCCATGCAGCACTTTTTGTTTTAGTCAGAAGTCAAAGTTATTTATTTACAATACATTCATGCCTTCGTGCAACTGCCCATCCCTGCGTAGCCAACAGGAAGCCATCACGCCCCCCTGCTCACGGGGCTAATCCACAGGGGAAAAAATAGATATCTATCTCTCTATATAGATGTAGGTATATGTATATATGTATAGGACCGCGGCAGCCATCCCCACCAGCCCCTCTGCCATGGGCAAGGGCACTGTCAGTTCTTTGAGCAGAGCCCCTGCTGGGCTTTTCAAAAGGGGCTCGCAGCAAAGAGCGAGCTGGCTGCGCTCTCCCAGACACAGTCCGCTCTTTGTTTCCAGAAGGGAGCTAAGGGGTCAGACCCTCTCAGTTGAGCGAGTTCAGTTATTTATTTACTTATGTCCATCAAGAGTTGGGGCACGCGGACTTGCATCCGGGCTCCTCTAACCCCTGGCATGCCGGCGGGGGTGGAGGGTGGGGGGCTTCACCTTCCCGCTCCCCTGCTCTACCCGGATTGGGGTCTTAGTCTGAGAGCGAGTGGGAGCCACAGTCATACACTCTGTGGGCCCCATCTGCGTTGTAAGGCCCATTGTGCCAGTAGGAAGAGTCACAGACTGTCTGTAGGGAATTAATTTCGGACGCCGAGGAGTTGGCATCCCTTCTCTTAGACCGCTTTCGGTTCCTCAGGATAAACACGAGCATGCCCACCACGGTGAAGGCGGAGGTGACGAACACCAGCAGCAGTCCCGGGACCAACACGGAGATGGACACCCTGCTGGTGTCTAGGTAGGAGTTGGAGTGCGTCCCGGTCTCCGCCAACCCAGTGCTGTTTTTACTGTGCGAAGTTAACGTGGGCGAGATCCTCGCGTACAGCTGGGGGCAGATCTCGTCATTGGAGAGAAGCATGAAATCTTTCCTAAAGAAGTTCACCGGCGTCTCACACTTGAGGTCGCTCATCAGCACTTCGGAACCCAGGCGTTCTGCCCACTGTTTGAAAGGCACAATAGTGCAGGAGCACTCCCAAGGGTTTCCGTGTAGGTCTATCTGGATGATGGAGGTTAACTGGTCCAGCACCCCTGCCACTGGGAGGTACATGAAGTAATTGTTGTGCAGGCTGAGCTTAGAGAGCGAGACCCCAGCGAACACGTCTACGGGTAGGGACCTCAGTAAGTTGTTGTTGAGAATGAGGATCCTCAGTTTGGGCATGGCATTGAAGGTTCCAGGAAGGATGAGCTGGATCGCATTGTACTCCACGTTCAGATACTCGAGGTTTTGCAGCCCGGCGAATTTCTCCCGGGACAGCGTGTCCAAGTAGTTACTATCCATATACAGCCACCTGAGGTCCAAAAGGTTCTTAAAAGTGTTGTTCTCTACGGTGGCGATGTTATTATTGCCCAGATCCAACAGGATGAGATTCTTGTAATCCACAAAGTGCGATTTTCTGATGCTATGGATCTTGTTATCTCGCAGGAAAAGCTCCTGCACGTTGGAGAGCTTAGGTTTCAAATCAGCCAAGCTGCTCACGTTCCGGTTGTTGCAGTTTATCTTTAAACCCGACCCTGGGATGTGGTCGCAGCTGCAGCCCCCAGGGCAGGGCAAGCCGTTGGCTGGGGGTTTGTTTCTGGCGCTGCCAGTCGCTATCGCTGCCGTGGGTCTGATTTTGATCTGCCAGTTGCCTGGGATCTTTGTACCTCCGTTTGGAGCAGACCCTGGGGTGGCATGGTCCTCTTGTCCATTTGTCTTGAAAGGAGTTGGCAGGGGACCAGGAGCGAAGGTCTCTTCTTGGGCAGGGGGCGCTGGGAGACTAGAATCCACTCTGTTTTTCAAAGGACACAAGTCCTGTTCGGTGGTTTCATTGAGGTCTTTCCCCTGCAGTCTGGTGGGGGCTTCGCAGACCACTCGGCCGATCAGGGCATTTTTGGGAATGTTTTCCAGCCATTCTTTCAGGGAGAGCAGATCACAGGTGCAGTCCCATGGGTTATCCTCTAGCAGGATCTCGGCAATGCCGGGGATTTGCTCCAAGACCTCCTCATAGGGCAGCGTTTTCAGCCTGTTTCCCCGGAGGTCGAGGTGGGTGATGGGCACATACTGGAACACGTTGGCAGGTAGGGTGCTGATGAGGTTGTCATTTAAAATGAGTACCTCCAGCTTGTTCAAGTCCTGGAAGGCCCCCGGGTCTATATCCCGTAATAAATTAAAATCAGCCTGGAGGTATTCCAGATCGTCGAGCCCCAGAAAAGTCTGCTTTCGAAAAGACTTGATCTTGTTGTTGTTGATGTGCAGTCTTTTCACCAGCTGCAGCCCCAGAAAAGCCCCAGGAACGATTTCATGCAAGCCATTGTTTTCCATGTGCAAACTAACCGCATTATAAAAGTTAGCGAACTCATTAGGGAAAAGTCGAGTGAGGGAATTGCCATGCAGAAATAGATGGTAAAACTGGGAAGTCGGGGCGGTGAAACGCTGCAGACTTGTAAAGCCCTTTTTTTCACAGTCTACGTGTAGGTCCCCTTCTATCTCATTGCAAGAACAGATCTTCTCTTTGCAAACATCCCCTGTAACGTTTCCAGCGGCAAAACAAAGAGACGTCTCCAGCAACAGAATCCAAAGCAGCATTTTTAAAGCGAGCAATTCATCCCCGATCTCATCACAAAGTAACAGCGACCATCCTGCTCGCCACAGACACAATTCAAGTTCATTTAGTGCTCCAGCGTCCGAACCCAGGGAAGGAGAAGAAAAGGGTTTGGGGGGGCGGGGGTGGATTCCTTCCTCCCTAACCCCCCCGCACTGCAACAACCCAGGCGCCAGTCAATTAATATATCTACAAACTATCCAGGCACGTAGTGCAAGGCAAGCAAAAAAAAAAAAATAAAAAAAGTAGAAAAAAAAATAATCCCGCTCCCCCTCAACCCCTTAAAAATAACCAAAAAGAAGTTAAATATATACACATAAGTTAGAAAATACACCCTTACAGAATCTCGTATAGTGGTCCTCACTAATCAGGAAGGGAACAATGCTAGTAATTAGAAGCAAGTGCATGTTAGAGAAACAAGCAGAGGGTTTGCAGCGTAGTACAGGCGCACTGCCTGTGCATGGCTGTGCGTCGGACTGACCTTGCCTCTCTGATACAAAGCAGGGTTTTCGGCTTCTGCTGTTGAGGTTGCTGATGGAGTTCTTGCCGTGGCTGCGGGTTGCCCAGAAGGCCCCCAGAGGTGCTGTCCAGTCCCCCCGGTGCTGAAATCACGCCCGCTCGAAGGACTCACGCTGCCGAGCCAATGGCGCTGGAAAATTTCCGCAATCGCTGCGTTTTGTGGCTGTCCATCCTTTTCCTTTCCTCTCCTTTGGTCCTTTTCAGCCTTTTTTCTGGGCGCCAGCTCTCGGTTACTAGCTCTTCTTTTCTTGTTCTCCTTCTCCTTCTCCTGCTCTTTCGGAATTACGTGGATGGGGGCGGAGGGTGGGGGGCGAGTTGTCTGAGGGAGGGACAGAGCGCGAGAACGGGGAGGGGGGGCTAGAAGAGAGTTGCTAAGAAGCTCTGCTCGTTCCAGCCTGGTGCACTCTGAAAGATCTGACACCCTCTGCTGATCTGCAGTAGCAAAAATCCATCTGGTGAGGGAATGCTGAAGGAAAAAAAAAAATCAATCCACGTACAGGGCAAGCGTTAAAAATGTGGGCTTTAAAGGCTGTCGATCCACACAGACGCTTATTTTAAATGGATTATTTAATTCTTTCTGCGTGCTGGAAACTTTACCCTTTCCTTTCCTGAACGACCTCACAGCCCCCACTCGCTCTAGCTTTTGGAAAGGAGTGCTTTTAAATCATTTATTTCCCAATGGCTTGAATAAAATTAGTGTCAGGGTGTCAAGCGAACAGCAATTTGAGGTAATTATACTGCACGCCATTTTCATCGGTGCTTTAAATGCATATCTTCCGTCTCTGCAGTACAGTGTTTTATGCTATTTGCTGTCTTTGAAAGCTTTTTTTGTCTTTTCGCATGGTGAAAGTGGCTATTTGGAACATATATTCACATCAAACATATTTCCTATAATATCATGATTGGGTATGAATTTTTTGCTGCAAGGTATATAATTCAGGTACATGGTTTTCTTTTTTAAACTTGGTATAGAATTTTAGTCAATTTGGTCGCTGAGTGTTAGCTTTCTCTGAAGATATTTCTTGAACGTTATTTAAGTCTGCGAGGTGAAAACACAATGCACACTTGCGTCTTTGATTCCAGACCCGAAAGCTTTCACTGAGAACCGGAAAAGGAGGGAGGGGGCAGGGAGAAATCCCAATACGATTCGTAAGTGCTCTTGAAAACGCACTGGCCGCCTGGCGCGCGCACACCACACACAGACACTCACACACACTCACAAAGTTTCCGCATCTGTTCGGACAAATTTGAAATGCATACAAGTAAATAACCAGTTGCATTTTGAAAGAGAGAGATAGAAATCTTGGGTCTCTGAGGCTCTGTGCGAACCTGATCTGCAGGTAGCGGCCAGTTCTTCGCTGGGTCACTGGTGCTGCTGTAGCACCGGTGCTCAGGCTTTTCCCAGGGAAGGAATCGCCGGGTTCCTCAAACTCAGATGGAGCTTACAAAAACCAAGTTCTACAAACGTCTGGGAGGGGAGAGAACGTGAGAATGCTGCTTCTCGGAAAAGTCAGCTGTTTGGCCGACTTTTCTTATCAGAGTCGAGACCTTTTCCATCAATATATTCTGAAAATTGTGCGCACCATTTTAGGGGTTGGAATTTACAGGGTGTTTTTTTTTTCTTTTCTTTTTTTGTTGTTGCTTGGTCCTTTCTTCAATAGAAGCAGAAATGATTCACTTGCTTCAGTTTCCCTTTTAATTAGGTCTTAAACAAGTTGGACAGCTGTTACAAGGCTGCTAATAATCTGCATAAAAGATCAAATATTCAAGGATGTGTGCATTTTGAAAAGGCTGGGGAGTGAAAAATTTGGGGAAAGGCCTAGGATTGGGGAAATTAAGGAAAATGTAGAGGAGATTTTTTTTTCCAGGTCCAGAACCTAATTCTTGGGGGCGGGGGGGGGGGGGCAGTTTTCATATGTCTATATATTATTTTCATATAATCAATGTTATGTTGTCTTCTGGTGAAATTCATTAGAGGTGGATTATGGTTCAGCTCAGTCTGGAGTGTGTGGAATGTGTGTGTGTGTGTGTGTGTGTATTAGTGTGAGAGAAAGAGACAGAGGGAAAGAGGTTGAGAAGCCTTTTTCAGACAACCTATTACACTTCTAAAACAATTCCCCCTTATTTAACTTAACCCATTACCACATATAGAAAGAGAGAAAAGAGCTTAATCAAAATGAAAACATTTCACTAAAAAAATGCTACGCAGTTGAGAGCTGCAGATGTGGAGGAGGAGTTACACCAAAGGAAAGGATATTTCTGTTTCTTTGTAACAGGACTCAGATCTGAAACTTCTTGGCCTCTGAAGCCATGCTGAGAAAGGAGGGCAGCTCATGCAGTGTCTGTGATTGATAGGGGTAGGCAAGACTCTGAAGGAGAAACAGAAAAATACTGGCTGTTTGGGAAGAAAAATATTGATGGTAATCATCTAAAATCACACTTTTAAACTTAATTGGTTACTTGTTTATTCAACTTACTGAATGAATACTTTATGTGAAGAGACCCAAAGAACATATTTAAGTTGATTTTAAATGAACAGAATTGAGGTAACAAGCAATTGATATTCAGATTTTGTCCCCCTCCCTCACCCATTAAACTCTGTATGTCTCTCTCTCCTGATTGCTTCTTTCCTCTCAAAACACCAATCACAGAAAATTTGCAGTTAGGATTTTCCTATTTAGATATGTTACATATTTTTTCCCCAATTCTACCCTGCTCAAATAGTTTATTATCTCTTCACTCTAAAAGGAGTGTGGTGGAGCGCAGATGAGCAACCCAACCTTGGAAGAAAATATTAAGGTTACATGACCTCTATGAAGATGTTCACTACACAACTGCAAGCAGAGAATAGAGACACATATATAGTTCTATTAAAAAGGCACCCACATATTATGTTAAGTGAAATAAGCCAGATAGAGAAAGACAATCTGTATGACTCCACTCATGTAGAAGTTAAACATGCAGACAAAGAAAACACATTAGTGGTTACCCGGGGAAAGAGGGGTGGGAGTGGGCACAAAGAGTGAAGTGGTGCACCTACAACACTACTGACAAACAATAATGTACAACTGAAATTTCACAACTATCATAATCTCAATAAAAAGTTAAAAAATATTAACCCTAGAAATATAAGCATAAAAAAATGTACCCACATTCATGAGCTAACACAATTCTTTTTAAAGTAATTGTTTTCATAATAAATATATTTCTGAGAAATAAGGCAGTCTAGCAAAGCACTTCCATCCCTCCATAGGCTAACTCTTCAAGTATAACAGTAAATTTTTTCACGGGAAATAAAAAATATATATATGGGAATGTGTGTGATCTAAATGTCTTAAGGGAACATTTCTTAGCATGAACTCATCTTAAAAGGGTTCTACTATATCTATTTGAGCTCAGGTGAACTATTTCAATTGCTTTGCCTCTCATAACAGATGATCTCAGGAGCCAGAGATAAAGGACACTTCAGGTGATGATGAGAATTGATAATATTTGCTCAGGGCTGTAGTTTCATTTCTGGGCTGTGGCCAGAAAGATTTCAATTATACCATTAAAGGTTTGTCTTTTCTTATTCTTCCTCATACAGGTTCATCTTTCAAGTGGCAAAAGCTAGATGTACACAACACAAAATCATTCAGATTAAGAAAAAATTATAAATTATCTGTTTTTCTTGAAAATGGCATCAGATTTCCAGATGTTTCCATATGTGCACTACATATTTAAAATGAAAAAGTAGAATTTATAAAAAACAATAATGCTACCGCATAAAATTGGAGTTCTCTTGCCCAATGAGCATAAACAAGCCAATTAGTTACAGCATTAGCTTTTGGGAAAAGAGATCAGCTTTATTCTGTGA
The DNA here is from genome assembly GCF_041296265.1 of Equus caballus. Taxonomy (NCBI): domain Eukaryota; kingdom Metazoa; phylum Chordata; class Mammalia; order Perissodactyla; family Equidae; genus Equus; species Equus caballus. The sequence goes on from NC_091700.1 coordinate 75,986,872, forward strand.
GATCTATCTGCAGGAAGACAGAGGGGCGTGAGTCCGCAGATCTTCTCCTTGATTCAGGATTTGGGGTGAAATTTAAGAGGTTAGGGAGAAAGGGCTGGTACATGGAAACACTGGCAGGAAAGCCTTTAATTGATGGGCTTCACACATTTATGGTGAGGTTCTAAACATTTATGATGAGATTCTAAACATTTACAATTGGATTCTAAACGTTTCTGGCAAGATGGGAAAGGATTTTTTTTTTTTTTTTGCTGAGGAAGATTATCCCTAAGCTAACATCTGTGACAGTCTTCCTCTATTTATATGTGGGTTCACTGCCACAGCATGGCTGAGGAGCAGTGTAGGTCCGTGCCTGGGATCTGAACATGCAAACCCAGGCCTCCAAAGTGGAGCATGCTGAACTTAACCACTGGCAACGGGGTCGGCCCTGGGGAAATAATTTTAACACTGGATCTTCCTGAATGATCAACCCCTCACTTCTGATAAGAGTGTGCTTTTAAGTTCCAGTTGTGCCCCAGTCCTTTGGTGTCACAGGGAGGAGAGTCTTTAGTTCTGTAGCCGTTTCATGTCAAGATTTCTTCTTCTGCACATGCTCTGGCTATGCGACTTTGCAAATTTTCTGAAAGACAATTCTTAATCACTTTGTTGATAAGAGAAGGCATCTGTTTGAACTGGCTCTAAATGAGCCTATGGTTACATTAATTTAATATATTATTATTCTTTATTTAATCCTCACAATAATTTTTAAAAGTATTCAGTTTGGGGTTTTTTTAATAAAAGCAATACTTTTTTATTTAAGAAATATAAAACTTTATATAGAAAGTCTATCTTTAGTCTTCTGTCATCCATACTACTTTTATTCCAGAGAGACCTACTGATAACTTATTGGTGTACCGTATAGTGATTTTGATGTTATTGTCTTATTTTACAGATGTGGAAAGAGAAACTGAGGAATGTTGAGTAATTTACCAGATCGAGTAATATCAGTTGACTTTGCCGAAAATAACAAAGGAACACATTCAGGAGCTAAACTTTTTCTTGTACGTAAGTCCCTATTTGTTTTAAGTATACAATGTTCTAAATAAGTTCTAAATGTTCTAATATGCTTAAGCTTAATTAAGCTCTCTCTGGGGTCAGTTTCCTTATTAGTAAATTAAGTCATTGGATTTTTGGCCTTTTCAAGCTTTTTTTTCTGAATCCAAAACTCTTTAAAAATAATTTCAGAGGGGCTGGCCCCGTGGCCGAGCGGTGAAGTTCGCGCGCTCCGCTGCAGGCGGCCCAGTGTTTCGTTGGTTCGAATCCTGGGCGCAGACATGGCACTGCTCATCAAACCACGCTGAGGCAGCGTCCCACATGCCACAACTAGATGGACACACAACGAAGAATATACAACTATGTACCGGGGGCTTTGGGGAGAAAAAGGAAAAAATAAAATCTTTAAAAAAAAAAAAATAATAATTTCAGAAAAGGCCCAGTGTCTCTTGCCTTCTTAGACTTTTCATATTTGGACTTAAGATGTTTTGTTAGTATATCTGCATATTCACTATGGCTTGAAGCCAAGAATAAATGTAGTAACTACTGTAGAACAGAATTCACTAGTTACAAGTTTAGTCTCCTACCATGGTTTCCTACCTTTCACGAGACAAAGGGGTGGTTGGAATTCTTCCTTCTGTGATAACTATTGTAAACTAAGGGACAAGAACATAAATCAATTACACCTATAAACTATTATGCTAAGAAAGTAAAATTTTCCCCATTTCTTCATTTTCGTTTTTGTAGATTTTAAGTAATGTTCTAGGAATGGAATGCTGAGATAATTACCACATCACATGACTTCTGCAGGCAAAACCATAAAATATTTTTGGAATATCTCTTTTATGGTAAATTGTTTTTCAAAATAACTACTTTTATTTATCATCAAATAAACAGCAAACTAAGTAGAACATATCAAAATACTTTTACACGTTTACTTTGTGCCCTGATGTGTCGTTTTCTCTTGTTTATATCACTTTAAATTTATATTACTTTGCATCATACTTTGGCCATCTTGGGGTAGAACTAATTTTCTCATAAAGTCTCATTTGTTTAATAAAACTCATATGAATCACTATTTTGGACTTTTTGGGGAGACATGTATCAAAAATATAAATTTCTATGTAAGAAAATCCTAATTCATTACTTTTTTAAAATTTAACATAAATGAGGCAACCAAAGGTTTGCCCGGAAAAGGTGCTACTCTTAGGTCTATACTATACTATACTATATTACACCACACCATACCATACCATACAATACTACAATACAATGAGAACATATATTTGTACAATTTTTTATTATATTAGTTGGCACTTATGTAGATACTGCTACAAACTTATTCTACTTTTTCATATGTCTTACAAGATCTTTCAGATAATCACTTATAGAAAAAGAGTTCTGTTTTTGTTTTCTACAAAGTATGTATTATATTTTTAAGATAAAGAAATTCATATTATTTGTATATATTTTGGAGAACATTGAAAACAATAGCAAAACAATTAAAATCCACAGAATCCCAACCCCCAGAAATTTTTATTGTAAACACAAACGCATATATTTTGTAATATGCTTTTTGCACTTAACATTTATTTGTAAAAAATTTCATATTGTAAAACATACACTACTGTATTATATTAGAGGCTGAATTCCGTTGTACAACATAAAATAATTCATTGAGCTAATTCCACGTTGCTGGATGTTTACTTCTCACTAAAATTTTTGCTTTCATAAATAATGCCACAAAGAACAACCTTGTGCATAAATCACTGTGAACATCATTATTTATCATCTTATTATGGATTCCTAGAAGTAGAATTGCCAGGTCAAAGTGTAAGAAAAATATGAAGATGTTTGATTCAAATTGCCAAATTGCATACTCAAAATGTTTGCCAATTTATACTCTACCAGCAGTAGATGAAATTTGCCATTTCTCTAAACCCCTGCCAACACTATTTATTATCATTTAAAATATTTTCCACTCAGCTCAGAACTTTTGAAGTGAAGTCAATGCTGACCCATTTACTTGAGCAAATTCTTTTGAATTTGAAATTATTTATTGAGTACATTGTTGTCTTCTTCATTCCTTCCTGTTCAACTTTTAAGATATATTTTAGCTTAAAATTACTTCTATGAATCCTTTCCAGACCAAACCACCTATGCATCTCACTCTCTTTCACCTTAAAATATTCAGTAGAATAATTAATAAATCATATATTTTTCTTTTTTAAAATTATTTGTTTGAAGCATTGATTCCTCACTAGAATGTAACATTCTTGAGGGCAGAGGTCAAATCCTTTTATCTTTTTATTTCTGTCACATAACAGAGTACTAGGCACATAATACGGTGTGACACGTACACTCCACCAGTGAAATAAGGCAGTATGTGAATCAGTGATAAACTGAGTGGGACAGATCAAAGAGTGAGAAAGCTCAGAGAGAAGATTAATTCACAAACTAGGGACTTGGGAAAGTGATACAGTCTATGAATTATTTAGGTAGACTTTTAGGTTTCATGTTTTCTATGCATTATGTGCACTCGACATATTTTCCCCTGTATTATCATGCATATATTTATGAAATTCTTTTTTCTCCGGAAAATGAGTTCCTAACCTACATTTTGTGTATCCCATAAGAGTTAGTACAGTACCGTGCACCTGGTGAACAATCAATAAATGTGTGTGATGCTAATGGTGGGGACACACTGCAGCTTTTCCAAGAGGAAGTGGGTTGTGAAATTAACTGTTGTGAAGATAAACATTAAAATATGATGAAAATCTGAAGACTGAGTGAGATTATTGATTGGACTTTGAAAATGTGCAAAAGCAAAAATATTACTTATTATTTTGTTAGTTTTTTCAAGACTGTGGAAAATTTTAAAAGAGGCTAAATTGTGTTTATTCCTCCTTTTTCTTTTATTAAAATCTCTTCTTTTTTTTTTAAGTCTTCTCCATGTCCCCTAGTTATGTCATTATATTTTTTATATATATTACTATGTCTTCCTTGGGACTTATTTCAGCTCAAAATTTGTCTATCTTGTGAGTGTTCATATGACGTCAATATGATGCGCTATTTGAGAATGTATTATACCCATATTCTGTTCCAGCAGTTTTCAAGAAAGGAAGGTGTTCAAATCATTTATTTATTCTTGTTTACACATACATGTGCACACAAGCCACATACAAACACTCATACACTGCAAGCATTACATAATATGTCGTATAATACCTACCATATGTGAGACACCAGAATGCAAAAATGTAAGATGGACAATGCCACCACTTGTGTTTTCACTCTTGATTTTTGAATGTACAGTATTTTGATACAGAGGAAGAATTCTCCAAAGGTAGAATCACATGCACTACTGGAGGCCAAGTAAAGAGATGCCCTTAACAGAGGTGGATTTTTTTTGTGATGGCCATTAAATTGCACCCTCCACATGGTTAGTGTCTAATTGGCTGATGAAAAAGGTCAATACCGTCTCTTTTAGATTTCTGCTCAAGCGCTATGTACTAATAACTAATTATGATTTCGATATCATGAAAAATGGAAATCCTATAGAGCATTTTGAATTGCCCAAGGGAAAAGGATTAAAAATTACTTATTAAAGTAGAAAACATGCTATTTTCTAATCAGTTGGAATTGGTAGTTCTTACATTTATGGTAAATATTAGGCTGTGAAAAAGCATTATCTCACATGAGCAGTTGCCTGAAGCAGTGAAAATATCATGGGCTTTGGTATCAAATAAGGAAATCATCCTTCGCTATACATGGTGCTTATGGGGGAATCTTACTCCATTCCTAATATAGATCAATTTCCCACCTTTTAAGTCTTGTTTGGATATAAACCACATCCCTATCATAAAAGATAAAAATATTGGATACCTGTTTTCCCAGATCTTCTTGTGGCTAGGGCAGATCACATGACTTGGCTTGGCCAATTAGACTCACATGGCTGGATTTTGAAATTAGACCTAGTGACGTGGGAAGAGGAATGGAAGGATGACCTCTGGCTGTGGTAGCAATGGGAGTAGTGAGGAGCATCTAGCACAGCTGTGGCAGGAGACTTCTGAACAGGGTCCAGGGCTGAGGATGGAGTTGTTGCAAGCTGTTTTGCCACATTGGCTGTGCCATCCATAGGAGAGAAGTGTTGTGGCACAATTTCAACCGATTCTGATTATGAGGCTACTTTTGTTCCTGTCCATGTACCCAACCTGGTTCTCAGGTCTTTCCAGAGATGCTGGGAACTACCCAGTTTCCTTTCTCTAAATGTCCTTTCTGCTTGAATAAATAAATAAATCTGGCTGATCTGAAATGTGAGTAAGGGGACTGACCACACATTCCATTTTCCCCAGCAGAGTCCTGGTTTACACTGGTTGTTTTAGTAGTCAATACGAGTAACATACAATCTCACTTTCAAAAGTGTCCTAATTCATAAAATAAGTTATACGGTCAACCTAAAGAAAAAATCATTTCTCCCATTAGGAATATGTAAATTAAGATGACATGAATAGTGCATTAACCAGTACATTCTAGGCAGATTTAACAGTAGGATAAAAAACCAAATTTTATGTTTACAGATTCTGATTATGCCTTTTCCTATAACATATACAGACATGAATCATTCATGCTTGCTGCTGTACAATGAACAGATCTCCTGCCCCACAGTAGGTATAAGTCGGGCAGCATTCATGTCTAGGATAAGAATTAAAGGGTATAGCATATTTAAGCTCTCTTGCTGATTATCGTTATTGCTGAAATAAGTGTATATAAGCTTCAACAAGCCGAGTATTAGAACATTAATTAATTAATATTTTAAAGAGAGATTCTAGAAATCAAGGAAGGAAAAGAGAATTAGGAAAGAAAAGATTTCGGTGTAGATTCAGTTAAGCAGCAATTTTTTACACGAAGTTGTAAGGGACTTAAGGGCCTACAAAGGCCTAACGTAATGCAAGCTCTCAGTACAATAGTCAATGACTTTTTGTTAAACAGTGTACGTCTCCAACTTGTTAAAGTCTGCACATGTAGTCTGAGGATTTATTTTTCTATTCTCCTCATCAAAATGTAAGGGGACTCAAGTCAACCTTTGTGTATGGAGCTTCTTAAATGAAGTATTATTTTAGACTGAGTTTTAGATTTGGGAATTATGATGCACAGGATAGTTAGCAATTGAACGTCGCCCCCATCACAGGGTTTATCTCAGAAACTGACCTCACAATGGTGTTATTGAAGGAGTAATTCTCCATGAGGCAGTGAAAGAACCAAGTGATACCTAATGCACCACAGGAACAATTTCTCAGATGAAAATTCCCACCATTCTCCAAAACTCTACCAATGTTTTTTCTAATGCTGGTTTATCAAAGAGAATTGTTCAAGATGGTAGGTAATTTGGGGCTACTTCTGAGACAAAGATGATTCAGTCTTTCAGTATATTGTAGTGAATACACAGCAGAACACAAATTCAGATTTTCTAATCATGTTTGAAAACCCACAGTGTCACTTTGAGGGTGGCATTGAGAAGTAAGGCTTTACAGCCAGTAGATCAGTTCAGTTTTCCCTTTGGTGCTATTCAGTCACATATTCAACCATTCTATCTCCAGGAGCATCCTTGGAGGTAAGCTGAAAGGGTTAGCATAGTAGGCGGCATGGCTTGCATAATTCCCTTGAGAGAATTTTGTTATCATTTCTCGTTTTACTTGTGTCCCTGCAGCTAGGCCAACTAGCTACATTCCTGTTTCTTCTTGGACAAGCACCTCCACTTATTTCTTTGAAAATATAGCATGGTACATGTGCTTATATTAAAAGTACAACGCTTATACTCAGCTCCCAATTATTTCAAACTGGAGCTCATATCTAAATCAGTGATGTATTCTTTTCCTGAAATGTTTTGCTTTGTCCGAAGCCTTTCTTCTTTTCTTTTTAAAAATTGGCAGCTGAGCTAACACCTGTTGCCAATGTTCCTTCTTTTTCTTCTTCTCCCCAAAGCCACCCAGTACATAGTTGTATATTTTAGATCTAGGTCCTTCTGGCTCTGCTCTGTGGGATGCCACCTCAGCACAGCTTGATGAGCTGTGCAAGGTCCGCGCCCAGGATCCAAACTGGCAAAACCCTGGGCCGCTGAAGTGGAGCGCACGAACTTAACCACTCGGCCACAGGGCTGGCCATGTTTCTCCTTTTAATAGTTACCATGAAGCTTACAGTGTGATCTCATATCCAGTAGTTAATTTACATAAGTTAATAAACAAACAAATATATGTACTTATACATATATACACACATATATATAGATGTACATGCATATGTGTGTGCGTATATGTGTTTTCTGAAATGTAGTTTTCTGTCTCAACGGTTGTTTCCCATTAGTATGATTTTTGGAAAAGGGGCTAAATCTTCTTTATTTTCAACTGTTTTTCAGTAAAATTGGGATACTAACATTTTTGAGAACATAAGGTTCTATGTACATAATAATGGACAATTTCTATTCTTTGTCTATGTCTTTATTTATATTCTCTGCCTGCCATATATTTTTTACTTACTCCTCCTCTTTCCAATATGCCACAGCTTGAAATTGTCACCCTATAAAAAAAGTGCATTGACTGGCCTAGAAAATATATCTGCATGGAATATGTCAAATGTAATGAAAACTCTTGAATAATATCTTGTAAAGAAAATTCACTACTTTAATAGCTATGTTAAAAATAATTGTTTTAAATAGATAATAGATTTGCATTCTAAAATTCATATAGTAATTTGCTGTTTTCTTAAATGAGCTTTTTATGTAATATATTTTAATTAAAGGGGGCAAATTTAGCAAAAGTTTATTTTACAGTAACTTTCTAAAATGCCTCTGAACACAGCAACTGAGTTTTACATGTCTTCTAATTGACCTCAGAATGCTTGAATCTAGTTGAATTTAGTTTAATTGGCTAGCTTATTTGTAATGTTTATGAATTTCACTACTTCAAATTGTTTATTTGTTAGCGTACAACCTGCATAAAGCTGTCACTGAGAGATATGGCTACCATAAACTGTAAATATCGTTACTTTGATTTAAATGTTAAGTGGAAACAACAATTAAAACAAATATACAATAGAAAGTTCCTTACACTTTAATGCTTCTCACCTTTAGTACTTTGTTTGAGAAGATATACTATTGTAATATGCCCTTCCACAATTTTTTACTAATTTGAATTTGAAAATATTTTATTAATAATTCTCAAATATTCCACTCTTTCTGAAATTGAAAAGAAATATATTAATTAAACCATAAAATGCTAAAAACCTGTAATTTTGTTCATATTTTTAATCCTTTGTCTACTTCTTCTAAAGTAATCTAAAAATAAGTAGTGATGATAACATATTTGAAATTTTCATAGCTGTTATTGTTTGCAGTTCTCTTACACTGAAAGGACAACAGTAGGAAATTCTCTAGAAGATGATTATTTACTGCAGTATTATTACTATTTTATTTGCTATTTTATCAGTTCAGCTAAGTTTTTCTTTTTCTTGATCAGCTAATTCTAGGTAAACCAAGTTTATGGCTTCAAACTCTAAATGACTGAATTTATACCACTGTTTCCCAAACATTTTATTTTTTTCATAATTACTTTCTACCCCATGAGCCTTTTCAGGCTTTTGTTTTCCTAATCCTCCACCTATGAAATTTTCACAACAGAGATATACTGTCTATCATATATACCCTGTGGCCCTTTGGAGGTCCACAAACCATTGTATTATCTAATATTCTGCCACGCCAAACCAATTTTTTTCCCTTGCGGGTGACGTCATCCTCACTGAAAATGTATGATCTATTCCCACAGATTTTACCACAGGTTTAGTAACGTATTTACAATTCGTGGTATTGTTGAAGGAAGACTTGCTGAAAGAGTCACTACCAGCACATAAAATTTGCCAAGCATTAGGAGATAGCAAGTAACACCTTGTCTCTGAGGTGCTCTTGAAAAATCAAAATCAAATGTCATATCTCAATGGGATGTTTCTAAGGGAAATCAACCAGATGCAAAATCTTGTTTCCATAAATTATAGTTCAGCTCATGGTATTTAAACATCTGCAAACACGTCAGTCAAAAGACATGTTGAAATTGCTCTCCCAAACTATGCGTGAAGAGGAGACATCAATTTCTTTTGTTTTTCATTTTAGGCATATCACAACTAGAATCAGCACACCTGATGCCTCTGGGAAATGCTTGGCTGCCGTGGGCTTCCCCTGCTGTCAGTCTCAGTTGTCCAGTGTCAGGTGTTGTGCGTTTGTCCATCCCGACCACCCTAGAGCCCCACTCCCTCCCTCACCAACGGGATGAAGAAGAGAGGAGGAAAACATTGGAAGAGTAAATAGCCTTGTTTTAAAATCTATTTTCAAATTCCAACCAAATTGAATACAAAACCATGGATAGCAGTAAAATATAAATAGTAAAATATAAATGTAAGTAGTCATAGCTTCTATTTTGCATAGTAAAATAAAAAATGAATAATTATATTATGAATACATATATATCGCCAATATTTAGTGAATGTTCATCAAATCGATTTGCTTTCTATATTTAAAATATTTAAAGACTCAAAAATATAAATGAATTAGAGGTTTTTCTTAATATGGTATGAAGTTTCACTTTGATCCTTGCTTCTGGATCCTTGACATTCTACTCCATTTGAGGTCATGTCATTGCCTTTTCTGAAGCTATGCGGAAGTAGTACACAATTGGCATTGTCTATAACATAAATATCAGATTCTCAGATTTTGATAACAATGGAAACATTTTGCTTCATGAAAATGAAAATACAATGACACAGTACAAAATCAAAGGCAGCTTCACCAAAATTCTAGTTATTCTCCCAGGATAATACATCTATTCAGATTTGAGTTTTCACACATTAGCTACATCTTCCCAGTGGATCTATTATTGAACAAAATAATTGTTTCAGTTCAGTGCCCAGGAAAAGTAAACATACTTCTAATGCACTTTTTAAATTTCCCATGTGTGTATATCAAATATGATAATGTGGAAGAGCTTGCTACTTTCCAAAGTGCCATGAAAATGGGAGCTACTTTGGCTGAAATTTCAACTCCCGGAAAAAAGGGATTGTGTCATGTTTATCTTCGTATTCCCAGCATCTGGCAGAGGGCCTGGCACAGTGCAGCTGCACAGAATTAAGCAATTAATTAATAGCATGTCTGGTTTCGCAAAGGATTTGTGGTAGTTTACTGGAAATATATACAGTAAAATAATAAAATATAGATCTAAATATACTTTTAGGGAGAATACAAATTGGAAAAGGCCATCAGGACCCAACCTGCAGACCATAATATCCTCAGAGCCATTTAAATTTGGTTAAACATTTTCTCCTGAGCATTACGGTGTCCAAAACAAAATGGGTAATAAGATTTTTGCTAGTTTATGAGGGCATTCTTACAGGTAAGGTGTATTTCACATTTGCAAAATTCCTCATGGGATGTCAAACTCAGAATTGCTGTGATGTTTTCTCTTTCCACACTCTGCCATGAGGATAGCATAAAAAAAGTGTGCCTATATGTTATTAATCATCACAGCTCATGCCCTGTCCTTTTATCCAAATATCTCTTACTTTTCAATAGTCTACTTCCATTTATAAATAGGTGCACTGGGTGTGGGATATTTCTTAATATCCTTTAGTGGGTGGCCAAATTCTGAAAGTAAATACTATATTGGAAGTTATTTACAATATGGGGAGGAAACTATGGTTTCCTCAAGAGAACCAAATCTTTTCAGAAATATTGAATTTAAGTGTCTAAATATGTATTTAAGTATTAATTAAGTATTGAATTTAACATATTTTCAATGCAGGTTTTCATATAGAAGACACTGAGTAATGTCAATATTATGGATGACCTAAAATTCTTAGAGTGACTACAGGAATGAGCTTTTAAGGGTGTTCCTACAATATCTTTTGGTGAAACAACACCACTGTACTCAAATAATCTGACAGGGTACCGAGACTGAATAATCTACATAAAAAACTCCTTGATTGTATGGCCTAATCTGTGTTTAAATCTGTAATAGTCTGCAAAGATAAATGGACTCCATATGCTTCATAAACTCCTTCCAAGTAACATTATAGTGTGTCAGTCTGCTTTTTGTAAAAGGTTAAGAAACTTAAAAAAACGCTTGTAACTGTACAGTGAATGATGGTAAATTTGAATTATTTCAAGAACTAGGTGAAAAACACACATGCCAATGCCTTCAAAAATAATACTTTAAAGACAAAATTTATCCTTTTACTTATGTGAAGCAATGTTTTCACGTGGACCATTGTTATTTCTCATTATTCTATATGTTGAAGCATACATATGTATTGATAAATGAGGGGAGCAAGAAGAAAAAGAGAAAGGGAGATTTTCTAATATTAATCAAGTACTGAGTGCCATTATTTCTCTTTTTCTTATAGATTTCAAAATATTTGCATGTCTCAGTAAATTAAAAGGAGGATATGAATAGAAAGGAGAAGGAGCAGTTTTCAATATCAGCCAACTATTGAGCTGTGAAGTATAAAACACTATTAAAGCTAAAGATGGTAAAAAGTTATTAAAAAATGCCAAAAATAATCAAAAGAGGTGGAAAAGCAATTAGATCCCAAAGGATACTAATTAATGCTCAACTATAAAAATACAAGACTCACAATTTACTTTAGTCATCAGCTGTGCGATAATATCTGCCCTGCCCATTTCATGTCTATGCTCTGAGGATTGAGAGGGGTGGGTGCAAAGGAACACTGGAAACTGTAGATCACTGTGTCTTAGTTATCTAGGTGACCATTATTTTACTTGCTTTTTACTTTTCGTAAAATATTTTTAAATTAATAACTATGTGAAGTTGCTAAGTAAAACTCAGATGCATACCTAGAAGCGCCATCGGATTCTCCCAAACGGTGTCGTTCATCATAAAGAATTGATGATTGCTGAAATTATGATGAAGACATCGTGTCTATAGTTAATAGTAAGGTATTGTAAACTTGAAAATTTAAGACGGTAGATCTCACATTAAGTATTTTTATCCACCTAAAAAAGCAAAAAAAAAACCCAAAGGGATACAAAGAAGCTTTTGGAAGTGATGCATATGTTTATTACCCCATTTCTCTGTTTGTGGTGATAGTAATATGATTATATACATATGTCCAAACTCATTAAATTGTATATATTATGTATGGATTTTTATACACTAATTATAACTCAGTAAAGCCATGGGGAAAAACATATTAGAAGAATGTAAAAGCCAAATACAAGACACATTGAAAAGCCTGGAAAATGACGGTTCTTTTTTTATGCTTACTTTCCAATAAATATAAGCATAAACTTAGTAGTAGAATTCATTTGGTATATTTCCATATCTGCTTCATGATAGTCTAGTTTATATTTTAGGCATGTCCTATCTCCTATTATAAATTGTAAACTGTTTGAATTTATGTGTGTATGTATATATATATGTATGCATATATGTGGAATGTATATATATCTTAAATACTAGTGTCAAAATAATATTGCTGGTACAGTGGTGTGGTTGGCAATAAGAAGGCTTCTTCACTAATTGTTCCCTGGAAGTTATACTTTCATATAGGTATATAACTTATTACTATTTACACATGCTACCTCACCCTAAAGACTAGCTCATTGGATAAAGACAACTGATACCATTAGAATAGGATTACAGCGAGAAACTTAAAAACAAGAGAAAAGCCTTAGAATCACAAAAGAGTATCACAAAGGAATACGTTGGCAAAGGCCATCCAAGAATGTTAAGGGGAAGATTGAGCCCTGGAAAGTGTATCCACTTACATCCTTTCATTATGATTTCATGCTCATCAAACCAGATTCTTACCACTATATATCTTCCCCAGACATTGCCTATGGGGAACAAGAATAAACAGACTAGATACTCAAGGCAAATTTTCAAATAAATAGATGAACAACAATTGCAACTTAAAATTAAGTCCTCTGAATACTTTCACTGTATGTTTTTGCTCCTCATTTGGCTGCAAATTACAAACTTCCTTATATCAGACTTATTTCATCTCATATGCTATTTTTCTTTAATGTATAACATACCATGCTTGATTTTCTTGCCTAGGCTATATATACTTTGAAATAGAGCTATGTTTTACACTCACTTATAGCAGGTTCAGAGAAATATTTATTTATTTGTTTGTTTGTTTTTTGAGGAAGATTAGCCCTGAGCTAACATCTGCTGCCAATCCTCCTCTTTTTGCTGAGGAAGACTGGCCCTGAGCTAACATCGTGCCCATCTTCCTCCACTTTATATGTGGAACACCTACCACAGCATGGCTTGCCAAGTGGTGCCATGTCTGCACCCGGGATCTGAACTGGCGAACTCTGGGCTGCCGAAGCAGAACGTGTGCACTTAACCGCTGTGCCACCGGGCCAGGCCCCATTTTTTGATTTCTCATGATAAAAATAAAAACAACATCCAATCTGTAATTCTATGTGTCAAATAAGAGAGAGCATCGCTCATTCATTTTTCCTTCAATGCTTAGACTATAAAACAAATCTGTAATTTCTGAGCTTCAGCATCTAGAAGTGTGTATTTAAGTTTGAAATTATAGCATCAATTAAACATATATGGAAATCACTTTCTAAAACAAAATGTAGGAAGATACCAGGAGAGATGAGACATGCGCTCTGAGCTAATTAGTATTCTGGAATATTTTCAGTTAGAGGGGTGTTTTCCACAAAATGCTTTTACCATTGATGTAATTGGAAGCATAGAGCATCTCACTGAAAAGACTAAAAATTGTAAGATTCCATTTCATGTTTCTAGAGTCATTTCTATTTTTGTCAAAGACTCCAATAAAGCACATTTGAACTCATACAGCTTCCTTCACACCTTCATGCCCATCCCACCCCCCCTTTCTTCACTACTACTGTTTCTATCCTACCAACTTGCTTTTCAGTTAAAGTACGTAACTAAAAAAAACCCACTCACATATACACTGATTTCCTAAGCAATCTTTAAGTCGATAAAATATTCCAGGATTTCTAAATAATATTTACACAGTTTTTCCTTTTTACAGTGCATGAGACAGTTATGTAAATATTTGTTAAAACAATGCAGTATTGACTCGATAAATGATATTGATTCAGCTACTTAACATGTTTATAGTCCATCAAAAACACAGTATTTCTATTTAGCTTTAATATATTGAAATTTTAAAAACATTTAAATCACTTTTCTGAGTCTACCTTCAAGTTAGTCACCAAAAAATGCTATTACATTTACCCATTTGAATATATCACAAAATACATTTTAAGGTGTCTCACACTCTAAACAAATCATTAAAGTAAAAGTAAATTTGAAAAATGTAGGCTGCATATGGACAATTGTAATTGAGTCATAACTACTAAGAGTGTGCCTTCCTCTCGGTTCTCAATTACAGACATATTTACGTCTTCTGAGGTTATGCTGCGTGATTCCTAAGATCTGCGGCGGTCTGTAATTTTGATAGATGTGTATTGGTGAAGAATGAATGAATGGATGAAGAAGTACAAGAATATAGCTACTGTGATGTACAAAACATTGATGATATAGGGATTGCTTTGATGAAAAGCATATTAGTTGTTTTCTCTTTGAACACTGCCTCTGGGACTGAAGAGCTGCACTTTGGATCTTGTAAGGACTTCTAGTTTGCATAGAACAGTATCTCCTTTTAAAACCAGCCTGAATATTTTGCTGCCCTCAGCAGGACACCACAGCATGTGCAACTCTTAATTTCATTGAGGAGAATTTTGAATATTTGCCTATAAATATTCATATCGTTCTATGCAAGTACATATAAAATCCTACTGGAAGCCTTATAACATTTCTAATATTTTTCATTCATTCATTAATTCATTAATTCATTCATTCAACTTTAAAACTAAGGGACAAGCAATATCAAATAAAGACAATAGAAAACTAGCAGAAATTACTAGCAATAAAGCATGCTGATATGGGAAATTTTAGTTTTACAGTAATTTATGACGACAATTCTAAAAATAAGCTTAGTTTGTACAGCCTATATGATAGTGTATCATGTACAATTAAATTTTAGAATATAGGATTTATTTCAGCAGCAACACAATAATAACAGATCCATAGTTTATATAAAATGGTAACTATTTAAATACAAGGAAAAACATTCCCTTGTCAGGTGAAAAAACTACTGATTTGGCCACAGAAGCATGTGTCTAATTAAAGCCAGGGAGAAAGGGTGAGGCAGCCACAGAGATCCACAGAGCATGTCACCCGCATCGTAGACTTTCAGGATGTAAAGGGAGAGACATTATTACCTACTCACTTTTCCTCAAAGACTTCCTTTTTTTTGGTCTTTCAAATTAATGATCACTGATAATTGCTTACCTTTTTACATTGCATTTTGTTTTTTATGTGAAAACGACACTGTTTTCTGAGCCACTTTTACTTAGAAAACTAGCCTTATTGTTATAGAAAGATCTATATTTGTGAGTTGTCATTAGCTGTAGAATTCTTGAAGTAAAACACTTGAGGACCTCGAGGGCATTATGCTAAGTGAGATAAGTCAGACAGAAAGAGACAAATACTGTATGATATCACTTATATGTGGAATCTAAAAAGTCCCATCTCATAGGAACAGAGAGTGGAATGGTGGTTTCCAGGCACTGGTGGGTGGGAAATTGAAGAGATGTTGGTCAAAGTATACAAACGTGGAGTTAGAAGATGAATAAGTTCTGGGGATCTGATAACGCACAGCATAGTGATTATAGTCAATAATACTGAATTAAACACTTCAAAGTCGCTAAGAGACCACATCTTAAATATTTTCACCACAAAAAAGAAATGATGATTATGTGATGTATTAGAGGTGTTAACTAATGCCACAGTGATACTCATATTGTGATATATAAATATATCACATTAACACTTTGTGTACCTTAAACTTATGCAAATATATCTCAATAAAGAAATATAAGATACAAAAAAAGAAAACACTTCAGATTTTTACGCTGATAAAGAAAGGACAATAGTTCTTATCCAATGGCTTGCTTTTACACTTTGGTAAGTACAGATTGGTGAAGTCAGAGATATTCCATGATCTCCCTGGTAGAGCTTCAGATGGTATAAAACTTACTACTGTCCAGATTTTAATGAATAATAAAACCATTTGTCCTTTGCTTGAGAGTTTGTCCTGAATATATATATATGTATATATGTTTTTATATATATATTCGAAAAACATATAAACTTTGAAACAGATTCAAGAATATTATAGTTAATAAACTGTGTCTAATGGATATTTGTGTTTATTTTATTTTTCATTTTAACATACACTTATATGTGTTTATTTTTTCTTGATTAATCATCAAGAAAAATGCCTTTTTTTTACTCTTTTCAAACAGTGTTTTTTCCTCCTTCATTCCCACATTTTTGTTTTTATCTTCTCTATTATATCTTTGTTATCTGATTTGTTAATTTCTTACTAACATGAGAGTTAAGTAGTTTCTACTTTCCTTGGGTATATTTAGTGTTCTTTCTTGACTTAAGTTAGCCATTATTGCTCACTGTTTTCATCCTTTTATTCTCTTCTAATATATATATTAAATCCATAATTTTTCTTTAATATATCCTTGTCCACTGTTTTTATATGTAGTATTTTCATTGACTTCCATTTTTATGTTATATGTAAGTCCATCTGGAGATATTTAGAAGTGCATTTTAAAATTTCCACACACACTCTTTGTATTTGATGTTGATTTCTGACCTAAATTGCATTGTGGTTCAAGCATATGATGTTTCACAATCATACTTTAAAAGTGTTACACTAGCTTTAAAGTCTAGTACCTGATCAGTTGTAATACATATTAACTTATTTATTAACATTTAACATTAATTAACAGTAACCCTTACTAACATTTAAGAACATCTTTCTTCTAAACATTTGATGTTACATACAATTGTCCAGATATTTTATTTTCTATAATTTTGTCTACTTGAATGCACAAATATTTGATGTAAGCACGTTAATGCATTATAATACGATGATGAATTTTCAAAAATTTCATTAAAATTAGATTACTTTTTGCTCATATATTTATGTTTATCAGAAGTTAATCTATTTTGTTTGATATTAATATAAATAATCCTGCTTTCTCTTGGTGAGTATTTGATTGGTATATATTTGTTGTCATCTTTTACTCTTATCTTCTCTGTTTTCTCATGTATTAGTTACGGCTTTTGGAAATGGCATAGCAGCCAATTTTTATATCTTAACTGGCAAACTTATTGTTTTCATTCATCATCATTCCTGATATATTTGAATTTATTTCTACTTAGATATTTTGCCTTTCCATTCACCCTTCTTTTCATATGCTTTTTATCTTTTATTGTCTTGTTTTGATAGGGCGTTTTTCTCTAATTCTGACTTTTCCATTTGGCACGTTAGAATTTATTCAGTCTATTTTTACACTTTTAATGGTTATGCTTGAAACTTTACCACACATACTTATGTTAATGAGGTTAAAAAATCTAAACTGAAATTATTTAATTATCTTCATCTTTAACAATACAAAAGCTTTAGAATACTTTAACTTCTATCAGCCTTCACAGATTACGTGTTTCTGTAGTTCAGTTTAAGAAGATAATTTATGTTTGATTTTTTGTTTCTTTGACTTGCTCGTATGTATACAATTTCTTGCTTATATTCTTTCTTTTACTTCAGTCATTCCTCTGAGTTCATTTTCCATTAGACCTATAAAGTTAAAATGTCTTTGATCTCAAGTACTTCATTGTTTATGATAATTGTGACTCAAATGTAACTCTCATTAATTTGTATGTAAACTCTTTCTCTAGGGAAGAGCTTCGAATCCACTCTTGATCTTTCACAGTTTTTTGTCACTTACTCTTTTGAGCACTTGCCAAGCCTATGCAGCAGAGACACTTGTCTTTCAGGGAAATTTCTTTCTATTAGCTTTTATTTTCTTTGCCCTCTTTATCTAGAGCTCGTATTCAGTTGTCAATTGGATCTCACAAATTGGTTTTTCCTCATTTTATCCTTTTGTTCTATTTCTTTGGTATATAGACTTTTCTAAGCTGTCAATTATTTTTTATTTAATTTCAGAAATAATATTTTTGATTTCAAGAGCTTATTTCCTATTTGCTTTTTATGTATATCTTTCTCGTACTGTGACTGTAATATTTAAGTGAAGTACAGTAATTGTAAAATTCTCTTATTTTTCTCACTCTGTTTCCTGTAGAGCAGTGGTTCTCAACTGGAGATGATTTAGTCCCCTTGGGACATTGGCAATGTGTGAAGACATTTTTGGTTATCACAACTAGGAGAGAAGTGCAGTTGACTTCTACTACGCATCTCTGCGTCATGTCCAAAATGTCAATAGTGGGTCCTGCCCCATGGCCAAGTGGTGAAAGTTCCCTATGCTCAGCTTCAGCGGCTGGGGTTCACAGGTTCGGATCCTGGGCACCTAACTACTCCACTCACCTACCACACTGTGGAGGTGTCTCACATACCAAAAATTAGAGGAAGCTTGGCATAGATGTTAGCTCAGGACTAATCTTCCTCAAGCAAAAAAAAAAAGAGGAGGATTGTCAACAGATATTAGCTCAGGGTGAATCTTTTTCAGCAAAAATAAAAGAAAGAAAGAAAAACAAAATGTCAATAGTGTCATAATTGAGAAACCTTGCTCTAGCATCATTTTTAAAATCTCAATCTTTGATTGCTTCACTGATCCTAAGATATCCTTTCTTATTTAAAAATGAGACAATAAAAAGTTGGTTTGGAACTTTATATACTTGTGTGATTTTGTCAGTGGTGGGCTTTGTCACAGGATGAATAGAATGAAAACAAGGATATATCCTTGGCATTTGATTGCTTCAGAGAAGAATTCTTTAATTCTTTGCATGAGTGCCTAGCTTTCAGAACTTTGTGAGCTGGTACAAAAGAAGAGGTGATGGAATATTATGGTTCATATAGAGATATGTAATGAATCCTCTTGTTTGGAACCATATATCAATCTCACACTATTGTATGCAGGATTCTCAAGTTTCTTCTTTCCCTAGGGTTTTCCTATGACAAGTCTTTGCCATTTCTCCTTCCATTTGTCCTTTAAGCCCCAGTTATTGCTGCCCTGTTTCATCACTTATCATTTCTTTATTTGCTTTCAGCTTTTGGAATTTTGTTAAAAACTCTTTTCTGATGATTTTACCTTACCAATCCTCTTCAATGTTGTGAGTTTATAATTTCAGGGTTTTAAAATTTCACTTTAATGGGGTTTTTGCTTGTAAGGAAAATAGACATGAAGAATGTATTGATCAGTTTCAGTGATCATTGAAGAATATTTGCTTCTTTCACTTTTAGACCTGTTGAATCATTGTAGAGTATTGAAAACAGTAAATGATTCTTCACTGGCTGTTGAGATGATCTTTAAAATATGCTTGTCAAAATATATTACTCCCCTACTCAGAACCCTTTAACAGCTTCCCATGGTATATTGGCTAAGCCTTCAAATCCTTATCACGATTTCCTCCTCAACGTGCCTGATGATCTGGCCCCTGTTTACTTAGCTCTGCAATCTCATCATGGCTGTGGTCACTCTGGAGCAGCCACGTTGACCTCTTTCCCCCAAAGAATTAAGCTCTATCCAGGTTTAGAGCCATTCCACATGCTATTCTTTTTGCCTTGAAACAATTCTCTAATTGAAGTATTACTTCCTCCGACAGTCCTTCTGTGACCGCTCACCCACTATCCCCCCACATTAATCATGTCTAGTTGTTATAATTTCTTATTTTGCCCCATATTTTTCTTTCAAAGCAATTTCTCTTTTTAAAACTATTACATAGTCTCTTTTTGTGACTATTGTAGATACTTTTCCTTTCTCCAAAGTTTTAAAGTTTTATGAGGGTAACATGAGCCACATCTTTTCATTGAACACAGAATCCTCAGTACTTACGAAAGTGTCTAGCACAGAGTAGGTAGTAATTATGTATTTGTAAACAAGTTAGGAACACAAAAAAATGCTGTTTCTACTTTTGATGTTGCTAAGTACAGTTGTGATGAATCCCTTTCTAATAGATAAGCTTTAGTTATCTAAAGTTGAATCACTGAAAGACTGGAAGATTCTTGTGTATCATGAAGAATGAGTAATATTTGTGTGCATATATATATGTATCTGTATGTGTGTGTGTGTATTTTATTTAATCTTGAAATGATTTTAAAAATCCTCATAGTTTTAATGCTATTCAAAACCTTGGAGCTTAGTATTAGACTATAAGGTTTCTTGATTCCTCAATCTCTCTGTCTGTCTCAGACACACACATGCAGAGTTCTGTGATCTTGTCTTTCTTCACACAATGTTAATTTTGCTACACACGGCATATTATATCCCTGGTATATACTATTATGAACAAAAATCTTAACCATTACGGTTTTGAAACACTATTATGTCATAAGTTCAATGAGTTCAGTAACTAAACCTAAATACTATTGTTTCTTTACAGAAATATTACCAGAAAAATGTTCCATATTTTACATTTGATATAAAATTTTTATCACTGAATAACAAAGCTCATGGGGAGTTCTGTGTTTGTCATATAAACCAAAAATTGCATACTATTTGAAAAGGACTGTGTGTTACTCCTTGACATAGTAAGTTTCCATTACATTTTTAAAGCCATAAATAAGCACTTTACCAAAGTCCTCATTAACTTGTATCCAGTAAATAGATGCTTTACATCTAGATGATGGAGAAATAGAAGTCCATAAAGAGCTGTGGTGATAATCACATCAGAATAGTTTCTCCAAATGTCCTTTACTTCTCTACTAAATTACTTCATTGTAATCATAAAAATGCAACAGAATATGTTAGTTTATTATTACATCAATGTTATACCCTTCTGCAATTGCTTATGCCTTTTGATTTTTCAATATATGTCTGTATTAAGAAACGAGCATAACGTTGAAAAATTAGGCCTCCTTTACCTCAAAGACAAGTAGTTTTATTCAAAATTCTTTTGCTTAAACATTTCACTGTTTTCCAAGCTTTAATCAATTCCAAAATGTTGAATTCTGTGTTTACGTATATGTGCATGTAAATAAAAAAAATTTGAGCTTAGTGGATACATGGCATTCTTACTAGCACTTCTTTACATCCATGAGGTAACTGCTATCTGAGACACTGGTCTAATTCACACAGCTGTCATTGGTGGACACTAGCTTTCAACCCAAGTTTATCTAACTGTAAAATCCACACTCTCATATTGAAGGCTATATTCATTAATAAATGATACATTTAATTGATGCTGATCACCTTGGACTCAACATCTCTTAAGTGTAAAAAGAATCATTTTCTTACATACATACTACATTAAATGTTATGTTATATTAAACACATCAAATATTGCAGAAGCCAAAATTTGAGATATGAAGACAACTAGAAATCTGCAGTTTAGATCTGTAGATACTAGCACAATACAGTTCACATGCTGTTTTAAGACAAATCAAACTGAAGTAAGGAATTGAATTACTGCACAAAAATAGATTTTCCATATACTTCATGTCTTCTCTTTCTTCTGGAATATTTACTTATCTAATGTAAAGCTTCCTCTTTTATGTCAAATTTTGAATAAAAGCCTGATTTTGGGTACTGCCATCATAATAGCCTCATCTCAGAGCAATGATAGACTTTGTTGACTGTTTTACTTTCTCCTAAAGGAGTAGTTAAATTTTAAATTTCTTTTTTTGCTCAAGGCCATATACGTATAATAAATTTCTATGTATAAAACACTTGTTACAAAATTTTGGCCCAATGTTCATGTGTGCCGTGAACTGATTTAGCTACATATTTTTTGATTGATTGAATAATTGTGTTGGCATCATTTATAGTGACTCAGAAATCAATAAAAGAAAACAAGAACTCTCCCTTTTAAGTCAAAATCAAAGGATTTCCTAACACAATAATACTTTATGCTTCGCGTGCTTACAATTAAACGACTTCGTCATTATTATTTTTAGTGGATGCAAGTCAAAGAAATAAAATTGCTCAAGAGAATTTATTTTTAAGTGTTAAAATGATTTATCAGATGAAGATTGCCTATAAATAAGTTCCCTAATGCAAATCCGGAATTTTCTACTTTTTTGTATACCGAAGGCAAGTGATATACTAATGAGTTAGGACAAAAGGGCTACTCAAATATGGCATTGAATGTCTTCTGTATGATCCAAGAAAGAAGAAATTGGTTGTTCTCCTCCATTAGATTGAAATTGTATGTTATACATTGATGAATAGAAACCCTTAGGTGGCACTTCGTGATAAATTTCTATATGTTTTCATCCTTGTTTGCAAGAAAACTTGAGCACAAAAGGCTGTTAAATTGTCGGATCTGGTTGTTTCTGTACTTTCTTCCAAGTTTATTGGAATAGAAAACTGTTTAAAGGTTTACTTTTTAATCCAATTTACTGGTAATAATTATTCCACTTCAATTTATTGGAAGTGTTTTGAAGTTATTAATGCTGTGCACTCCCCTTGCAGAGCAGAACGCTGTTTTGTGAGACATCATCATTCTGCTCTTGAACAAAAAGCTCTGGCCTCCTTTCTGTTCATAATTCTGTTTTGTATTCAAGCCATGTGAATCATACGTATAACTCAGACCTTGGTAGATTTTGATGCCACCAGAGCTTTTATAGAATTTAACTTGGTTTGGTGACTATTTTGACTTGATGAAAATTGACTGTGATAGAATCTGAAGGACATGCTGGACTTTTTGATGCATGTTTCTTTCTCTCTCTCCATCATTAGCTGCCGGAGTCCAGCTCCAGGCGGTAGGGTTTCCTGAGGGATGAACGGTGTCGGCAAAGAAAGAAGTTACGGTGGAACTGGAAGTGAGGCTTCCAAGTCTGATTTACTCAAAGCATTCAAGCACTTATATAGGGTCCAGGTCACGCGTTTATGATTTCATGGAATTGTCCCAGTACATAATTTTGGCAAACAAACTGGGTACATAAGCATATTTTCTTATAATATTAGCACAATATGTTTGTGAGAAGTAAGCAACTTTTATTAAATATAGATATTGACCTTTTTTATATGTCTACTAGGTGTCTAGATGTTTAAGACTGATTGGAAAACGGGGTGTAACGTCTAGATTCAGTTCCCCATGGGTCGAATGGCCCTAAGCCCCCATCTTTATTCCTGTAATAACGAAAGCAGAAGTATTGCAAAGTGTAAGGGGACCAAAATACGCATAGGCTCCCAGCTCCGTCTGATCGAAAGCCACACAGGCACAGTGCTTGGGGTTTCTCTTTTATCATTAACTATTTTATAGGGTTCCCAATCTTCATCATAATCCCAATTTCTCTGTGTCAATATATTATGATATTTCTTTGCAACTTTATCAGGGTTATGGGTTGTCTTACGAAGGGGTAGTTTTTGTAAGTCTCTGCTCCTGCGTGGGTGTCACCATTTACCTCCTGTCCTAACAGGCCTAGGATAATATCTGCCTCCTAGAAGGACCTGAGGAGGGAATGTTCTCCTTAGAGGCTGATTATCAGAAGGCTTGCTCCTTGAGGGCTGTCCAAGCTCCTTTACCGCCCTTCCGGGAGGGGGTCAGAACGTTTTTCCCTTCAGGCTGTTGTTCCCCTGAACCTGCCCTAGAAACCCAGGTTACATCAGCTTCTTTCCCCTACTTGGAGAGATTTCCCCGAAGATATCCCATGTACAGAAAAAGAACCAGCAAGAGCAATATTGCTAAGATTAGTAGCATGAGTAGGATCAGGAGCGGCCGACCGCCATCTTCTGAGGGTCCGCCGTGTGTTCCCTCATCTCTCCCCCGGACCCGTTGCCCTTGGGTAGAGGCTTAGCTGACTGGTGGGCAGCTCCCGGCAATTAGCACCTTGTGGTACAGCTACCAACCTAATATCACAAAGGCAGTGACCATCTTTATATTTGAAACTTGCTATTTCAGGTAAAAATTAGAATCATCCTACTCTTTGAAAATTAAAATTTATTGATTGAATGACCTCAAAGATGAAAAAGTGGTCATTCCATTTACTGAAAACTGTTAATATTTTACAATATTATTAATATATGGGATGTGAAAATTTCAAAGTGCTAAAGCATCTAAGAACATTCCTTGCAACAAAATTCCATTTATAGTTCATTACAAAAGATTAATGTTTGAACACAGAATCCAAATATCAAAACTG
Organism: Equus caballus; assembly: GCF_041296265.1. Classification (NCBI taxonomy): domain Eukaryota; kingdom Metazoa; phylum Chordata; class Mammalia; order Perissodactyla; family Equidae; genus Equus; species Equus caballus. The sequence goes on from NC_091700.1 coordinate 76,011,136, forward strand.
ATTTTCAAATTTTTACAAATATAATGATTTCTTTGATATTCTGTTTTAGATTTATGCATTTACTTAGTTTGAGCAAATGAAATTCTACAAATTAGTACAAATCTAATAGGTATAAATATAAAGAAATATTTTTCAGACATAAATATTGATTTTTAATTTTACATAAAACAAATTAAATATCTATAGAGGATTACAGTGACTAAGGACAAAAATTGTGTATAGAGTTTAGAAAAACACACTTTATTTAGTAAATGATATTATTTCTTCATGTTTATATATGCATGATGTTTTATGCAAATATAGATTCACAGTTTGTGAAGTGATACAACAGTCTAAAGCAAAATACTCTTGCATAACCTGTGCAAGAACATAATAGCCTGTGCAAAATACTGCTATTGGTTTTATGTCAAATTATGCAATATCTTATGGATAAAATATATAACAGGTGTCCATGATCCTGTAATTAGAATATTAGTGATATTTGGCTAAGATCTCCCTGTCTCTTTTTCTCCTTCGAAAACACAAATATAATGAATACACCCACAAAAGTATCTTCCTGGTATTATTTATGGAAAGCAAGTCAGCAGGTATGTAAGAAAAGGAATGTGGTAGAGATTACTTAAATATTTGTTTTCTTGATGACAGCATTGCTCAGTGCAAGGAAGAATTTGGATAAAATGTTATAATAATTTAAAGATGGATAGCTCTTTCTGCAACAAGAACTCCCAAAAAAGAGAATCACATTTTTATTTTTAGACAGTAGAATAAAGGTTTTATTTCTACATAGTTTTTTTTCCTCACAATTGTATTCCTACTAAACAGATTTGTTCACTATACATTATGGAGAATACCTTTTCTGTGATTCTTGAACTACAAAATACGACTGGAAAACAATATCACTTCTTACATCATTATTCTATGACTAATTAACTAATGCCAATGTAATATTTATATTAAAATGCATTTATCCTAAAAAGCTATTCTGTATTATTGGGGTACCTGTTTATAATATATGATATATACAAGATTGAAACATATACACACAAAGAGAAATTATAAGGACAGATTAGAGATAACCTTAACTTTAAAAAATAAATATATTCAGGATTACATGTGGATTTTTGCATGACGCAAAATAATTTAAATGTGTTTTTAATGCCACAAAAATTAATGAGTCCAGAACAACAAATATCTAGTTTTAATAATTTTCTCATAAAGAAAGTTTATTTCTAATTTGTGTTTATGGCTCTATTCATTTGGATCTTATTTTATATTTTGAACACTTTAGTTTTAATTAATTTGTTTGCAATAAATTAAATTTCAAATGGCAGAGCTGACACAATAGATGAATCCTATTTCACAATTAGTTGATGCTGTTTGTAGATACCAAAGTTTTTACTAAGATAATGAAAATTGCAGCATGCAGACTAGATTGACTGTCTCTAAAAGTTATTGCAACTCACAGAAGGAAAAATGAAAGGCAAAACGATCACTTCAAAGTCTGTATGGTAACAAAACGATTGTGATAAAAAATTCAAATTTAAAACTAACAACATAATCATTGATATTATCTTCTTGGGAAATTTGATTTGGGCAATTCTTTAGCAAGTTTTAACTCCCTGCGTTAAGTCAGCCAAGAACCAGCGCTTTAATTTGTACATATATTGACTATATTTCTGTAATATATAGAAGAGAGGCATAAGCATAAGATATTATTCTCTATTTCTTCATCACCCGTTTACTTCAAATTCAGTTACATTGAGTCAACTATTTGTATGACATTCACACACCTTTTATCATTTTACCTTCACAAGAAATTGTGATGTTTATAAAACTTTTCTCATCACAGATAAGTAAATAGGGCAATAGAATAAATAAGTAACTTTGTGAAATTCACATAGCTAATAATTCCCAGTTACGTATGCTTTCATTCTTTATTTATATTTCTGTAAGAACTAGTCATAAGAGTATCTGAAATAAATTATTACCTAATAGCTGAAAGAAGTTCCTGAAAAACGCTACCTCTGGTTTTGCTAAATTGTTTCCAAGTCATGGATGGGATGAAATGATGTTTTGGGTATGATTCAACATATCTTACAGTGAGGGAAGTGGGTAGTGTATAGAAGAAACAAGATTGGCCATGGGGTGATAACCATTGAAGTTAAGCAGTAGGTAAATAGGGATTTATTATACTCTACTTCTTACTATTGTATATGCTTGACTTTTTTTCATAAGAATTTAAAAATGTACTGTAGGTACTTACTTCATCCAACAACAGCAGAGTCCACATTCTTCTCAAGCTCCTATGGAACATTTGCCAAGATAGATCACAATCTGGACCATAAAACATGCTTTAACAAATTTAAAAGAATAAAAATCATACAATAACTGCTCTTGGACCACAATGGAATCAAACTAGAAATCCATAGGAGAAGATAACTGGAAAAATTCCAAAATACATGGAGATTAAACGAGACACCTCTAAACAACACAGACATGAAAGAAGAAATTTCAAGAGAAGTTAAAAAACATTTGGAACTAAATGAAAATGAAAACTCAACTTATCAAAACTTGTGGGAGGTAGTGAAAGCAGTGCTCAGAGGGACATTTATAGCATTGAACGCCTGTATTATAAGGAAAAAAGATCTAAAATCGTAATCTAAGTTTCCGCATTTAAGAAACTTGTAAAAGAAGAGAAAATTAAATCCAAAGTAAGCACAAGAAAAGAAATAAAATTTTGAGTAGAAATCAATGAAATAAGAAATAGGAAATCAACAAAGTCAACAAAATCAAAAAGTCATTTTTTCAAAATATCAATAAAATAAATAAGCTTCTATTTAGATAAAATAATCAAATTATTAACATCAGAAGCGAAAAAGGGGGCATTTCTGCAGATCCCATGAGCATTAAAAGGATAAAAAACGAATACTGTGAAAACACTATGCCCACACATTTGATAACCTAGGTGAAATGGACTGATTCCTTGAAAGACACAAACTGCCAAGATTCACACAAGAAGAAATAGATAATCTAAATAGGGCTATATCTATTAAAGAAATTTATTCAATAGTTAATAACCCTGCCAAAACAGAAAGCACCAGGGCCACATGGGTTCATTGGTGAATTTTACCAAATATTTAAGGAAAAAATTATACCAATTTGCAACAATTTTTCAGAAGATAGAAGTAGAAGGAATACTTTCTAACTAATTCTATGATGCCAGTATTATCCAGATGCCAAAATGAGGCAAAGACATTACAAGAAAAGTAAACTACAGACCAATATTTCTCATGAACATAGATGCAAAAGTCCTCAATAAAATATTCATAAATTGACTTCAAGAATTTATAAAAGGAATTATACAACACAAACAAGTGGGCTATATTCCAGGTATGTAATACTGGTTCAACATTTGAAAATCAATGAATGTAGTACATCACATCAACAGGTAAAAGGAGAAAAAAATACATGATTACATCAATAGATGAAGAAAATGCATTTGATCAGATCTAACACCCGTCCATGATAAAAACTCTCCCTAAACCAGGAATACGAAGGAATTTGCTCAACTTGACAAAGAACAGTACAAAAAAAAAAATGACAGCTAAAAGTTCTTCTTTTTTTTTTTAAGATTTTATCTTTTCCTCTTTCTCCCCAAAGCCTCTTGGTACACAGTTGTATATTTTTAATTGTGGGACCTTCTAGTTGTGGCATATGGGATGCCACCCAAGCATGGCCCTATGAGCAGTGCCATGGCTGCACTCAGGATCCGAACTGGAGAAACACTGGGCTGCTGAAGCAGAGCAGGCGAACTTAACCACTCAGCCATGGGGCTGGCCCCTAAATGTTCTTCTTAATGGTGAGGAGGCTTGAAATTTTCCCATTATGATCAGGAACAAGGAAAAGATGTCCCCTCTTACCACTCCTTTTCAACAGCATACTAGAAGTCCCTGTTAATGTAGTAGGACAAAAAAAAAGGAAATAAAAAATATACAGATTGGAGGGAAGATATAAAACTGTATTTGTTCATTGATGAAATGATTGTCAATGCAGAATATCTGAAAGCACCAACAAAGCAAACCTCCTGGAACTAAAAAGTGATTATAGCCAAGTGGCAAGATGCAAAGTTAATATACAAAAGTTAGTCATTTTCCTATACCAGCAATGACCAAGTGGAATTTGAAATTAAAAACACAATACTATTAATGTTAGCACCTCTCCCCCAGTGAAATACTTAGGTGTATATCTAACACTATATATATAAGATCCATAAAAGGAAAATTACAAAACTCTGATGAGAGGAATCAAACAAGAACTAAATAAATGAGAGATATTCTGTGTTCATGGAAAGAAAGACTCAATATTTTCAACATGTCAGCTCTTCCCAACTTGATCTATAGATGCAATGAAGTCCCAAACAAAATTTCAGCAAATTATTTTATAATATTGACAAATTGATTCTAAAGTTTATGTGGAGAGGCAAGAGACCCAAAATAGCCAACCCAACATTAAAGGAGAAGAATAAAGTTGGAGAACTGACAATGTCAAGGCTTACTATAAAGATACAGTAATCTAGACAGTGTGGTATAGGTGAAAGAATAGACTAATAGATCAATGAAACTGAGTAGATATCTCAGAAATAGACCCATATAAATATAGTCAACTGATCTTTGACAAAGGAGCAAAGATAATCTTTTCAACAAATGGTGCTGGAACAACTATACATCCACATGAAAAAAATGGATATAGACAGAGACCTTACAGCCTTCATAAAAATTAACTCAAAATAGATCATAGACCTAAATGTAAAGTGAAAATCTGTAAAATTCCTTCAAGACAACATAGGAGAAAATCTAGATTTCCTTGGGTATGGTGATGACTTTTTAGATACAACACCAAAGATACAATCCATGAAAGAAAGAATTTAGAAACTAGACTTTATTAAAATCAAAAACTTCTACTCTATGAAAGACAACATCAAGGGAATGAGAAGACAAGTCATAGACTGGGAAAAAGTATTTGCAAGAAACACATTTGATAGAGGACTATTTTCAAAAATATGAAAAGCATTCTTAAAACTCAACAATAAAAAAGTATGAAACCAAATTAAAAAATGGACCTCAGACATTAATAGACATCTCATCAAGAAAGATATACAGATGGCAAATAAGCACATGTAAAGATGCTCCAAATCATATGTGATCAGGGAAATGCAAATTAAAACAGTGATGAGATACCACTGTACAACTATGGCAAAAATCAGGAACACTGACAACCCCAAATGCTGATGAGGATGCGGAGCAACAGGAACTTTCATTTATTGATGGTGAGAATGCAAAACGGCACAGCCACTTTGGAATACAGTTTGATGCTTTCCTACAAAACTAAACATACTGTTACCACAGGATCCAACAATCATGTTTCTTGATATTTACCCAAAGGAGTCAAAAACTTATGTTCACAGATACACCTGCACACATATGTTTAAAGTAGTTTTATTCACAACTGCTGAAATTTGGGAGCAGCTAAGGCATCCTTAGTAAATGAATGGAAAAACTGTGGTACATCCAGACAATGAAATGTTTTTCAGTGCTAAAAAAGAAATGAGCTACTGAGCCATGAAACGACATGGAGGGACCTTAACCACATATTAGTAAATGAAAGAAAGCAATCTTAAAAGGCTACATACTGTATAATTCCAATCATATGACTTTCTGGAAAGGGTAAAACTATGGAGACAGTAAAAAGATCAGTGGATATTAGGGTTTGGGGAGAGAAGATAGTTGGATAAGTGGAGCATAGAGGATTTTTAAGGCAGTGAGAATATTTTGTATGATACTATCATGATGGAAATATGTCATTATGCATTTGTGCAAACCCAAACAACATACAACAGCAAGGATGAATTTTAAGGTAAACTATGGACTTTGGGTGATTATGATGTATCAATGTTGATTCATCAGTTGTAACAAATGTACCCTCTGGGGAGGGATGTTGATGATAACGGGTGAGGCCATTCACGTGTGCTGGTAGGGGAGTATTTGGGAAATCTCTGTACCTTACTCTCCATTTTGCTCTGAAGCTAGAACTGCTCTAAAAATGAAATCTTTCAAAACAATGGAAGACAACTGTGTTGTAGGAAATACCTGTGGAAAGGAATAATGTTTTAAACCTAGACTGAACACTATACAAACATAATAAATCAAAGCCAAATTTAAATAAATCTAGAGTGAAATAATAACAGTTCCCAATTTTTTTGTGCTGCTAAAATACTTTTGGGTAGAAAACTAGAAATGACAGTATCATGCTATTAGGGTCATAGATTAGTTAAATCAAAAAAAAGTGACAACATGGAAAAATATATCATCATTGAAGTTAAATTCAAATAATTAGTAAAAAAAAGAGGGAGGAAAGACATAGGTTAGAATACAAATGGTGACGTTATTTAGCAATCAACTTACTTTGTTATATTTATAAGGTATTTTTAAGAAATAATTATTGAATTAAACACTGGCCATGTTAATAAATTTGTAAAAAAATGTAAATTTGGAATTTTCCTGCTCATTTATGAGATAAACTAAATCTTGGTCTTTATCCTTTTCCGGGAATTAAAAGGATGCGTATGTTGGAAATTCCACTCCACCATTGATTAGTTATGTAATATTAGACATGTAACTTAACCTCTACATGCCTCAGGATCTTTATCATAAATGAGGATAACAATAGTATTTATTTTATATAGTTATTATAAAAGGTCATGGAGGTAATACATGTTAAGTTGTTAAGTATATATAAAACAGAGCCTAATACATACACAAAATAAATGTTAACTATGATGGTGAGAAAGATGATATAGGAATCAATCATGGTTTGTGTTTTGGTTTTTTTAATATCTTCACAATAGAAGCAATTCCCACCTAACCAGCACTGAGCATAGATATTTAATGAAGTGTCTAATGTCATCTGGCCTTATCAGAATCTCGTAGCTTTTTCCTTCATCCCACAAAGTCATATTAAAAATCTACCCAGGAGACATAAGGGCTTCTGCCCACAATCTTAACTCAGGACCATTTTGATGAAGATTCCGTAGAGTGTCCGTTATTTCAACGTCACGCTGATTTATAGGAAGAGTGAGGAGGACCAATTGGAGGTTTATAGTCATCTAGTTTGGAAATCCTGTCATCTTTTTTATAGAGAAAATTTTCATTCTACTTGTTTCTTAGTCCTCATACTTTAGTATGAAAATAACAGCAAGAAATAGCATTTAATTTTTGTATTTTGGATATGACTTTATGCCATAATCTCTAAGTATGGGAGCCTAGCTCCAGTGATGAATTCTGACTCAGTATAGGTACACTCTGAAAAATGAGATTTTCTCAGCCTCAGTCAATCTCTCAGAGGAGCTGAAGATAAATTTCATTTCATCTTTCCATAAGTTACTCTCAAGAGTGAGTGATATATAAATGTGGTTCCTACATAATGCCTCAATGGATTAATATCATATGGCTATTACAGAGACCTGGTTTCTGTTCACGGAGTATGTCTGTCACGGCATCATTCAGTAACAAGCATTACGTGTGAAAATGTCCTTTGCGTTAGCTTTGCACTGTAAGATTGTATCTCTATCTTAGAATCCAATAAAATGCAATGTTTGTCTTAATTCACTAGCTATCATCTGGGTTTCCCTATTATAAAGCAATCTAAATAGGTTTCTGTAAATGAGACTAAGTCAGTCAACCACTCGAGCAAGAACATACAGTGTTGATCTTTGGTCAATCCACAGTATTTTCAGTTATCATATGTCTTTATTTCTACAGCTATTGAAGGATTTTCTAAACACGTCTCACTTATATTAGATTTTCTCCTGGATGTTGGAGTTCTGCAAATATAATGGATTATTATAATATTGTGTGTTAGAATAATAAAATGTTGCTTACAGTAAACCATGTAACAATTATCACGGTACAACTTTGGTATAGTTAATACTTCATTAGAATTCCAATGAAAAGAACATAACTAATTTAATTTTCATATTTAACACTGTTAATATGAGAATGAGGTGAAAGTGTTCATTATGACAAGAGCCATCTTTTCATAGCTCTTTAAGTCTTAAATATCTCCATATGTCTTAAAATTTGGTTTTCATCTTTGTAAATACGATTGATTCTGATACTTTAGGCAAAGATAAACATTTCCTTTGTTATTTCTCAATGTCATTTTTTAAATCATTGGGAATCTACTAAATGCTTTGAGTAGCCCTTCAGATCCCTACTTCAGTCATTCAACAAGCTTGTTTCTTTTAAAATAAAAATGGAAACATTGTAACTGGAAAATTAAATCACCAACACACGAGGCTTTTTTCCTTCCTATCCGTTAATATTGACGGTTTTCATCAATGCCAATTATATGTCATGAAAAATAGTACCACACTTATGTTGAGATGACTTTTCCAGTAATGTCAAATATTTACAACAGTTAAAAACATGAAAGCAATAAACTTCTGCCATTCAATTATACAAAAAAATTATACAATTTCCTTAAAGAAAAGTCTTTCTGGCTGCCATTCAGAGCCTATGCATGCTAATTTAATACCTCATTTCAATGAGATTTTTTAGCTGTTATTCGAGTTTGTAACACATTAGAAGTCTTTGTGTCTTTGTGAATGTGTTTGCATGTCTAGCTGTGAGTGTGTCAAAGGTTAGGAGATGTATTAAAACATTGTTAAAGGAAGAAGAAATTGTAAGTAGATACAGCTAGTGCAAAGGCCCTAAGGTAGGAACGTAACTGATGTCTGCAAAGAGAGTAGTAGGAAGTGAGATAAGAGGATAAGAGCAGTACAGTTAAGTGCCGCATAATGACATCTTGGTCAATGACTGATGGCATATAGGACAGTGGTCCCATAAGATTCGTACCATATAGCCTGGATGTGTAGTAAGCTATACCACCTAGGTTTCTGTATGTACACTCTATGACATTTGCACAACAATGAAATTGACTAAGGACACATTTCTCAGGACTCATTCTCCTATTTGAGCTACACATGACTGTAATGAGGAGCCAAGTCATGTCAGGCTTTGTAGGCAATTGTAAGAATCAATAGATCCTATTGGAATGTTTTGAGTTAAGAAGTCTATGATCTGACTTCAACTTTAAAAAGATCATTCTGGTTTCTGAGATAACAGGCTGCACTGGGCATGGGGAAAAGTTGAGAAATCAGATAGCAGGCGTTAGAGTAAGCCAGATGATACATGATATTTGTGTGGGCCAGAGGGGTAGTGGTAAGGATGATGTAAAGAGTTAGACACTGAAAATTTTGAAGTTAAAGCCAACTAGTGTCCATAGTAATGGTCTTGAGTCATTACATAAAAGTTAAATTATATTCAGCACATGTTATTTAAAAGACAAGAACATGTATAATCCATTTTGGAAGGATTTCTTTTAAAATAGTAAAATCTATCACCTTAAATGTTTAATCATAAAAGGTAGGTTTCTATTCCGAGAAAAATCACTTCACAGATTAGCACATTATCTGATAATCATGAGAAAAGAGGATTTCCAAATAATAAAACAACATCCCTAACAATGAGCTCCTTGGATCACAGCCACTGTGGAGGTCAATTTTATGTCTCATCTTGACTAGATTACAGTGTCTAGATATTCGGCTAAACATTATTTCTGAGTGTGGCTGTGAGGCTGTTTCTGGGTGAAATTAGCATTTGAATCAGTGGATTCAGTGAAGCAGTTTACCCTCCCAATGGGGTGGGCATCATCCAATTCACTGAGAGCCTGAATAGAACAAAAAGGTGAAGGAAGGAAGAACGTGGCCCATTCTGTCTGATTGCTTGACCTGGGACATCTATCTCCTGCCCTCATTACTTCCGGTTCTCAGGCTTTTGGACTCACACTGATTCATACCACCAGCTTTCCTGGTATCCAGCTTGCAGATGGCAATCATGGGACTTCTCAGCCTCCATAATTGCGTGAAACAGTTCCTTATAATAAATCTTTTTATATATATTTATCTTTATCCATGTACATAAATATATATATCTCCTATTGGTTCTATTTCTCTAGAGAACCTAATACAGCCACTTTCCCTGCATTAAAGTCACATTTCTTATTTTACAATTGATTCAGTAAATCCTAATAGTAGGATTCTGAAGAAACTGCACTGATGTGAAATAATCACAAGAAGAATGTCTAGAGAAAATTCTTCAAAGCTACCCTGAAGCAGGAGTACAAATTATAGACAGGGAAATTATTAGCTACAGAGTGGAAAAAGGAATATAGAATCAGATTGAAGAAAGGGAGATATAGTTGTATGCTACTGCAATAATCTATGTGACAAATAAGGGATAAATTAATTCAGTATCTCTAGTATTGATGGTAACCAAATTTTATTCGTGTACAGGATCTAATTTTTTTTTCATAGTTATTACTGAAAGCTATTTGCTACTACAAAAATAAATTATATAATGTAGATCGTTCTTTTTGTACATTCTAAAGAATAGAGTGATACATTTTATAGTATTACTATTTGAAGTTGTAATATTCACGACATAGCAGCATGAGGCAATTAGATACTCAAAAGGTCAAATTATCAAAAAATTAGTAGTAAATTATCACACTCAGTCTAACACCACATTGGGTCTTGTGGTAGAATATACAAATAAATATGAAATATTGCTTTCGATATAGAGAATTCAGAAACCTACACGCAAAGTGGTATAAAACAAAGTTACACATCAACACAATGAGAGACTCTGGTGATAAAGATTCTATCTGACAGGTAGATTCTGGGAAATCACTTATACAGTTTCAAAGATGACCTTTGTGCCAAAACTACCAAATATACATCTTCATCCAAACCTGACTTCTAAACTCTAACTCTTCATTGCCAGTTCATACTGGCATTATACCAAACTCCAATATTCTAAGATGAATTCATTAGTTTCTCTCTAAAGGTCCTCCTTTTCTATTTATTATTTCTGTTAATGAAATTCTTTACTTCCTTTTTGCACAGGTTAGAAATATTAAAGCTAATTTTACTTCATGCCTTTGCTTCTTATTTCCCATGTCTAATCACCAGCTAAATTCTGTCAGTTCTCTTACCACTACATTTTGCAATATCTTCTGCCCTTCTCTTCTAAAGTTTCTTCTTGTTAATATCTTGGCTCAGGTTTTCATCATCTGCTTTATCTGTTGCAATATCTATCCAACTAATCTCTAGGTCTCCAGATTCTAACCTTTTTAATCTGTTCTTCACAGTGCCATCTGAGTTATCTTCATGAAAACAGGTAAAATTCTGTAATTTTCCTTTTCAAAAATCTTCTGTGGTGCCTCATTATCTAAAAGCTGCAATTCAAAATCTTTAGCATAGTATTCAATGATGTCAGTTATTGAATCTAAATTACGTTTCCATTTTCATCACTTGAAACCAAATTATCTTTCCATTTTTACCTCTTTACCACTTGCATCATTTCTTTCTGAAACTCATGAGTTAATCATACCAGTCTACACACTCCCTCCCAAATATACCCTAAATCATCCAGCCCCTGTGCCTCTTTTCCCTAAAGTTATCTTGGACAGACATGGCCTCAAACTCATTTATTTTAACTAGTATACAAAGCAAAATTTGTCTTTGATTGACTTAAATCAAAAACAAGAAACAGTGGATTTCAAAACTTTTAAAACAAGTGTTTATATTGGCAATCCTAGGGATTTATGTCTATGGCCCTGCCCAATAAGGATTTGTTTAGTAAAAGTTTTTATTCAAGTAACATATACATATAGAAAAGTGCACAAACAACAATCATGAGCTTTGATGCATTCGCTCTTGTAAACATGTCCATGTAAACAGGAACCAGATAAGAAGTAGAACATCGACAGGCACCAGAATCCCCCTGTCCCCTCCAAGGCTACAGTTCAGCAAAGATAATCACTAGTCTAACTTATGCCAGATATCTATGTTTTCCTCTCTCTCCTTTTTGCTTTAGATAAATGAAATTATGCAGTATTGCTTTTTTGTGGCTGTCTTAGTTTGCTCAACGTTTTATTTGTGAAACTCATCTATGTTGCTGCACGTAATTGTAGTTGTTCACTCTTGCTGCTGTAGAATTTATTCAGTCAGCAAATGAATATGTTGTAGCATAATTACCCATTCCAATATTGAGGAATGTTTGTGTTCTTTCCATATTTGGATATTTATAATAGTTCTATAAGGTTTTTATGCCTATATTGTGTGGACTTTGGGATGCGTTTCTACTTGGTCTACACTAAGGTGCAGAATTGCTGAGTCAAGAGTTTAGTATATTCATTGTTAGCAGAGTCTGCTAAACAGTTTGACGAAATGCTTTTACCAGTTTATTCCACCCCAAACAGCATATGAGAATTTGAGGTACTCCATATATGGGCCGGTACTTGACATTTTCTTTCTTATATTATGTATTCTACTGATTATGTAGTGGTATCAATTTTAGATTTTCATTTTAGGTTTTCCTTTTCTCTAATGGCTAATAAAGCTGGGCACATTTCCTAATGTTACTTGGTCGTTTGGATATCTTCTGTTGTGAAGTGCTTGTTTAAGTCTCTTCCCCATTTTCCTCTTATCTTGGATAACTTTTGCTTACTTACTTAGAAAGTTCTTCACTTATTTATTTAGAAGACTTTTTTTTTCTGAGAAAGGTTAGCCCTGAACTAACATCTGTGCCATTCTTCCTCTATTTTGTATGTAGGTCACTGGCACAACGTGGCTGATGAGTGGCTTATGGCCATGCTCAGGAACTGAACCCTCGAACCTTGGCTGCCAAAGGGGAGCATGCCCAGTTTAACCACTAGGCCATGGGGCCAGCCCCCTTACTAGTAACTTAATGGAAAAGATGTTCTTCCTATTAATGCATTAAAATTTATCAGTTTTTTTTTATTACAGACTTTGCATCACTTTTAAAACATATCTGCCTGCTCCATAATTATAACGATTTTCTTATCTTCCACCTTCTGGGAACTTTATTTTCTTACTTCACATATGTGAATCTACAACCCATATGAAGTTGTTTTTTGTCTATTGAGTGATAGATCAAAATTCATAATTTTGAAAAAATGAATAGCCAGTTGACAAAGCCTCAATGATTGAAAGTATATCTTTTATCCCCTGCACTGCAGTATTAACTTTTTCATAAATTATTTTGTTATAAATTTGTGAATATTTTTGTTTTATATTCTCTTAGAATGATGTTTAAGAATTAAAAATCAACTAAATTTTGGAAATCTTGTTATATGTATTATCATATATGTATTATCAGCTACTAGGTAAATACTTGGAATTAAGTGGTCAATATTTCTTTAGTAAACTATTTATTATGTCTAATAGATAAAATCATTCTAGTTCTTTGTTTAATATGCTTCTCTAATATCTAAACATTCATCTTGTTCCTTTTGTCATATAAATCCACTCTACATTACTTCTCTTTACTCACTGATATTAATGTCTTACTCTATTTTGCTCAACAGTCTCTTCCAACATGTGATTGCTCAATCTTGTCTGTACCTATTCTCAAGTAATTCCCCTCAACTCAAATTTAGATTTGACTCTTTCTATATATCTAGCTCTACTAATTTAAGCTCATTATTGTTTTCAAATCTGACTTAAAATGCTTTTCTCTTGGGAAGACCATTGCAGATGATTGTACCTGTAAGCTTCTTAATTGTTAGTGATAAACTGTTTCTTGTTAATGTCACTCTAACTATTATATAGAGCATAAAACACATGCAATCAATCTATTTTTAGTTTTTATCTAGAATGCTTCTCTAATATCTAACCCTTTTTCTCTTCCCCTCTGCTGTATAAATCCTACCTAACTAAACCACTTCTTTTAAAAGTTTTTTCCAGTTTTAGAGAGATGCAATTGACTTATAATATTGTGTAAGTTTAAGGTATAAAACATAGTGATTTTATTTGTGTACATATTGCAAAATGATTGCAAAAAGAAGGTTAACACATCCATCACCCATGTAGCTGTAATTTTTGTGTGTGTGTAGTGAGAACTTTAAGATCTATTTTCTTAGCAACTTTCAAATATGCAATACAATATTGTTAACTGTAGTCACTATGCTGTACATTACATGCCCAGAACTTATTCATCTGATCACTGGCAGTTTGTGTCCTTTGACTACCGTCAACCATTTCTTTCACCCCCTGCCACCTAACTCTGGCAACCACCAATCTTTTCTTTGTTTCTGTGTGCTTGCTTTTTTTAATATTCCAAATAAGTAAGGTAGTAAGGTATTTACCTTTCTCTGTCTGACATATTTCACTTAGCAAAATGCCCTCAAGTTTCATCTATACCATTGCAAATGGCAGGATTTCCTTTTTTATGGCTAATATTCCATTCTCTCTCTCTTATACATATACATATACATAGTATATATTAAAATTATGTGTATATGCAATTATACATTGATGGGCACTTAGGTTGTTTCCATGTCTTGGCTATTGTAAATAATGCTGCAATGAACACAGGAGTGCAGATCTTTGAAACAGTGGTTTCATTTCCTTTGGATATACACCTAGAAGTAGACTTGCTAGATCTTAGGGTAGTTCTATTTTTAATTTTTTGAGGACATTCTATACTGTTTTGCATGGTGACTCTGCCAATTTACATTCTCACCAATAGTGTACAGGGTTCCCTTTTCTCCACATCCTCACCAGCACTTGTTCTCACTTATCTTTTTGATAATAGCCATTCTAACATGCATGAGGTGATAGCTCATTATGGTTTTGATTTGAATTTTCCTGATTATCAGTGATGTTGAAAATCTTTTCATTTATCTACTGGTCAGTTGAATATCTTCGTTGAAACAATGCCTATTCAGGTCCTTTGTTCATTTTTTAATTGAATTATTTGTTTTTTTGCTATTGAGTTGTATGAGTTTCTTATATATTTTGGATATTAACCCCTTATAAGATACATGGCTTGCAAATATTGTCTTCCATTCCATAGCTTGCCGTTTCAGTTTTCTAATTGTTTCTTTTGCTCTTCAAAAGCTTTTTAATTTGATGTAGTTCCGCTTGTTTATTTTTGCTTTCATTGCTTATGCTTTTGGTGTCATAGCCATAAAATCATTGCCAAGATCAATGTAAAGGAGCTTTTTCCCTATGTTTTTTTCTAGGAGTTTTGTGGTTTTAACTCTGACATTTAAGTCTTAAATTCATTTTGAGTTAATTTTTGTGAGCGAAAACAACCTCTTTTTATTTACCAACACCAGGACACCACATTTTGAGCTTTTAAAAGGAAAGATCTCTTTAAAAATATTCTCTATTTACTTTGATTGCATAATTTTTAAAATTAAAGAAAATATTTACACTGTTAATATATAATGGTCTTGTAGAAAGCGTGTCATGAAAATAGTTTCACTGAGAATTTTAAAATAGATATCAATACATAAAAAATAGTCATATACATTTAGACTATTTGGCCTCCAGTTTCTACATTATATTGAACACTGTCCTTGATTTTTCTCCCTTCATTTCCCACTTTAATTTGTAGTTAATAGCAATATACATTTCAGAGAATAAATCAGATAAATTAGAATGTGGAAGATATAACTGAACCAAAAAGTTCTAATAGCAAAAATTACTCAATATGAGGTCTACCAAAATACAGATTCCCAAAGAAGACTCTAGTCTTCCAAATGAACAAAAGAAAGGTCTTAAGTACATGAAGAAATTTTCTTCATGGATTATCCAGCTTAACACTTAAAAATAAGAAATGAAAGGGTTTTTTTGCTTCCTTAAACTTTTGCCAAGGAACATCATCCATATTATGATTCTATTTTATGGATTATAGTCACTGCTTCTTGACACCTACTGCCCACCAACAACCCTAGAATATAGTGAAAATTTAAGACATTTTTAAGCATTCCATGGGAAGAATCTGCCATTTGAAATAAAACCACGAGTCTACTTCATTTCATATCAATTTCCTCTAAATAGCTCAGTAATCACAGACTCACCCCAATGCTACTCAAATCCTTCATATTTCTAGGTGCTCTCTTTTATATACAGTCTAATTTCAAATGACAGGCTTTAGGCTTCCTTTTGAATCTAGTTTAAAGCAGCTATTGCCATTGTAATTAGTTTTAACTCTTTATTGCTTAGTGATGAAATTCACTCATAATCTTAGAACATGAAGTGATTCATTTTAGCTGAATTTTATTTACATAGAGTGTAAAAATAAAGTTATGGAAATGTAAAGTTAGTATATGAAGAGTTGTTTGTTCTAATGAAAAAAATATATCAAAAGGTATTACTTAAATTAAGAATATGAGACTTCCTTTTTGATTTCCAATAAGAGTTTGGAAGTTATAACTTCCATCTTTACAACAAGGAAACATAGGAACAAACTGAAAATCAATGACTTTTCTTAGATTTGAGAATTGAGGCTGCAAGGCTAACCACCACTTGGTGGTTCACCAGAGAGACTAGTAAATACAGAGACTCACAATCAAGATCTGCTTACTTAAAGTAGAAACTGCTGAAGTTGATACTGTTAGAAACCTTTAAATAATGATTTTGACGAATTACTGGAGGTTGAGTGTGGACTAATATAAGAGTCAGAAACTCCTGGAGGCCTTGGTCTTAAAGGGAGCCCAAGACTTCTTACTTATTACCTCTGTGAAACCCACCATGTTCTCATGGTGAGACAAGAAAAATCCACCCCTGGATCTGGTAAAAGGAGGGGAAAGTAATCATCTTGAAATATGCTCAAATCCTTCACCAGAGGGAAAAGACTTTACTAGAACCTCATCGTACCTAGAGGGAGGGCCATTTAACCAACTCAAGCCCCCTCTAGCCTTCCTGCCATACTCGATGATGAGAAAAAAAAAAAAAAAAAACAACTAAGAAACATTGTGAAGATCACAGCCACGGGACACATATCCACTAAAATACTGAGAATTATTCATAACCTTACACAATGCATCTTCTTCTCCCCCATACATATATCTTATCACCACATCAACAAGACTCCAGTCTAATAACAGTAGATTATAGCTGAATAATCTGTAAGGCATAGAATCTATTGTCTCCAACAGGACACTAGAGGACTTTGAAGCATCTGGCAACTACAGTGAAAGAAAACATTACCAACAGCCCAATTTTTGGCCAGATTAACACAAAACCTCACACTTAAGGTCTTTTACCTCAGTTCCTATTACCTGATATATCATATCTGACTTCCATCTAAAATTAGAAGCATGTTAAAAGGCAAGAGAAATATATTCTGAAGAGAAAAAGCAAGCATCAGAACCAGACTCATATATGACACAGATTTTGGAATTACCAGACGAGGAGTTTTAAATAACTGTATCAAGGCTTGAATGGCAAAATAGACAACATGCAAGAAGAGACGGGAAATGTAATTAGAGAGATGGACATTCTAAAATGGCAATCAAAAGGAAGTGGTAGAAATCAAAAACTCCAACAAAAATGAATAATACCTTTGATGGTCTCATCAGTAGACTGGACCTGGCCAGTGACAGAATCAGTGAGCTTGAAGATATGTGAATAGAAACTTACAAAACTAAAATACCAAGAAAAAAGTAATGAAAAAAAAACAGAAAATAACATTAAAAAATTGTGAGACAATTTCAAATGGTGCAGTATATTCATAATTGGAATACCAGACGAGAAGAAAAAGAGAATAGAGAAGAAGAAATATGTGAAATAACAAAGGCTGAGAGTTTTCCAAAATTAATAACAGACATCAAACCATACGCCCATAAAACTCAGAAAATGCCAAATAGTGTAAATACTAAAAAACCACACCTCGGCATACCATATCCAGACTGCAGAAAACCAAAGACAAACAGAAAATCTTGAAAGAAGTCAGACAAATTAAGAATATGATATTTTCTATGGCATGTCAGGTACAATTTTGACAAGTAAAGATAAACTAGAAGGAAATTAAAGACAAATTCCACCTCAAATATTAAATATCTCTTCCAAATTTTGGAATTTTTTTCTACTCAAATTAGGATGTTTTACAATTTGGTTTAAGAGATTCATGGATATATATTTTAGTCAGAATGCTACAATGTATTTCTAGAGTACCCCAGTAGACTTTTTAAAAATTGTGAGATTATTTGAGTGACCATGCTAGGCTATAAGAAAGATCATCAAAGTTTTAACTCACAGTCAGATGTCCAAATTCTACCATTCGGAGAGTTTTCAATGAGTCCTGGCCTCTAACTGAATCATAATAGAAAGGAGATCAGCCCTCAGCTGCAGCAGAAAGCCACTGAAGAATTGGGGTCATAGAAGATAGGGTTCACTCTGCTCTTACAAGCCATTCTCAAAGGAATTTGTATTTGTCCTTTCCAAGAGCAGTGCAGTGCAGCTTATAGGATTAGAAGCTTGTAACATAATAAAGAATATCTCAGAAGTGAAATCAACACTCAGTATTTATAGAAATCCTAGACAAACTTTGCATTATACTGCTGGAAGATTGAACACTAGTGCCAATTCTACACCTTTGCTATGCAAATTCATAAAACCAGTAGTTATGTATTTAAGCAAATCTAAAAGTACACATAATGATGTTTAAATTTGGTTAAATGTTATTAAGGATACTAGACATAAAATTAAAAATGCATTCTTTTAAAGTTAAAAAGCCTTACAGTTCAATCAATCAAGGATCTTGTACCTCTCAGGAATACTAGTAACTGATTTATCTTGTTTTGTGTTAATGAGAAAGAGAAACAATCAGAAAGAAAATCAGGACTCAATCGCCGAGAAGAGTGAAAGATATAAGTTTTCTTTCAAAGGCTTCCTGTTTGAAACTTTCCCACAAAGAAGAAAAAAAGAGCTTCAGATCTTATTTTCAAGGAATCTTAGTACATTACTTACAGTCGTTATGGATGGTAAAACTTAGAATCTCACACTTTGTCAGAGCTGAAAGCTAGTGAAGCAAAGATCTGTCATTTACTGATTTGGCCTTAAAACATACTACATTCAAGATCTAAACATAATAGCATAGTATAGATGGTTGCAAAAATGTCTTTATTATAGATAGCTAACAAAATCCTTACTTTTTTTCCTTTCAAAGTAAAACAAATGACCTTTGTTTCTTTAATACAGGGTACATGCCTTTCTCTTAAATTTTATGAGATTTCAATACAATAAGTTTTGCATTTTGAAATTTTTACAAAAGACTTACAACTGACATTAATTATGCCTTCGATTAGGGAAAACTCTTCACCTTAGCAGCAGACTCTCAAAATTTCCTCAATCCTGTTTTCTTTTCTTTGGTAGATCACATTACTCATCAGCCATATAATTATTTAGGTTTGGGCTAAAGGAGTGTGAGTAGAAGTGATGAATGACATTTCCATGCTTGACCATAAAATGCTCGACATGAGAAACCACATTGTCTTCCTTCACTTGACCTGCCAGATTCAGTGGAAGATCTGATCCTACAGGATGGTGAAACTACAACATGGAAGATGCGAGGATCTTTGAGTCATTGTTTTGTGGAGAACTCTCCAGAGAGACGTTTGATTGCATTAGACTGCTGTGTGACTGAACAATAAACATCTATTATATTATGCCCCTGAGATTTTGGGATTGCGTCATTAGTTGTCTTTAATTATACTGATAAAACCATTGTAACACATTTTCTGATCAATCAGTTAATTGATTAGCTAGTATCAGAAAAAGACGTAGCCCTCATTCTGCCATTAGCCATGTGGTCTTGCACAAGCCACATAACTCGATTTTAGTTTCACTATTAGAGAAATTGGGCTAACAAAGCTTTATGTGGCCAAAGGAGGCTGGAACAGTTTAAATTTTGAGAATCCTGTCTACTAGTTCTAAGTTCTGTGATTCTAAATTTTGTTGTTTATAGTGACAAATTTTTTTAAAAGAAAAGAATTGTTTTAAAATCCACTACAAGTTTAACACATTGTGAGAGTTATTGGGGAAAAATTGTGTGTTGTTTCTACTATTAAGGTACTAAACCATGAAATAAATTAATATAAAAATGAAAGAAGTAGCAAGTATTAACATGCTAAGTGTGTCCACAGGACGTTAACTTAAATGTGATTTGAAAGATGACAATGTTCCTTGTGAGTATAATAATAAGAGAAGACACAGATGTGGAAGTTTTATATGGCAGAATAGATGGGTGGAGGTGGTGGGGAGTAGAAAGGGAAACCACATTAACAAGTAAATGCAGTGAAAAAAGCACATTAAGATTTCAGGAGGCATTGTTTTCTAAAAATTTCTGCTCATTGCTTTCCTACATGGGGTGAGAGCCAAACTATAAAGATAATTTTAACAGATGAAAATCTAAAATGCATTTTGACAATTATATTATTTTAGTTCTATATCTTGTACAAATTGTCTAGCTAAACTATCTTTTCTTTCAGGGCTTGGCAGACCTTGTGCCGAATCCAGCCCACCACCTGTTTTTCTACGGCCTGCAAGCTGAGAATGCTTTTTACATTTTTAAATGACTGAAAAAATAGGAGAAAAATATTTTGTGACATGTGAAACTCATTTGGAAAAATCAAAGGTCAGTATCCCTAAATGAAGTTTTATTGGAAACAACCACACTCATTTGTTTATGTATTTTTGTGGCTGCTTTCACGCTACAACAGAATCAAGTAGTTGCTATAGAGATCGTATGGCCTGCAATGGCAAAAATATTTGCTATCTGGCATTTTGCAGAACAAGTTTGACAAACCCTGCTTTATTTTCTTCCTATAACGCTGACTTTGTTAATTTGTAAAATATGATAAATAATACGAAAAGTTATCTACAATGATGCCCAGAGATAGCAAATTTTAAGAAATCAGTGTTTCCCGCTTTTTGTGCAGTCTCTTGGAAAGAACCTAATCTTTGCAATCGGTAAGACATCAGTTTGAATCTGAGATCCTGCATTTATTACCTCTTTGATTTTATACAAGTCACTTAACTTGTGTGAATTCCTTTCTCCTCTACGAAAATGTGGGTAATTCCTCACAGAGTTGTAAGGATTAAATGATATATGTACAGGATTTCATATATACATATGACATCTTCATATATATTGTTCCATATATTTTATACATGTTAATATTTTCTACTTCTTTAATTTCATATTAATTTATTTCATCATTTAGAACCTTAATAGTAAAAACGACATACAATTTTTCCCCAATAACTCTAACAATGTGTTGAGATTGTAAGGGACTTTAAATATTATGTATTCATATGTATGTTCAGAGTATGGTCACTGTTAATATTTCTATTATTTGGCCATAAGACAATAAATATGCATTTTAATCTGAAATTCAAAACATCATTTGTGATTTTGTTTAATCTACTACTTTAATATTCAGAGGTTTATGCAACGTAGAAAAGATTTTTTTCCTTATCAGGGATTAAAATCAGAATATTGTACACAATTTTCTTAAGGATATAGTTCTATAATATATATCCAGTAAAGTTGCCAGAAAAGGTGTTCTGTTCCTAGACAATTTCAGAGGCACTTACAAGATCTCTCTGGTCTACATCTGGCAGAATTGACTTTAGGAAATCAAGCTAAAGATCTATTCTTGCATTATTACTTGTCATTTACCATTTTATCACATGTGTGAGATTTACTTTGAATATTCTGTGTGCTTGTTTAATATGAGAGTGGAGTTTTTATTTCAGTTTTTCCCAATTACTTAATCATGTTTTAGTTGTATGAATTTTTTACCTACTCATATTATTTTATAGGAAATATATTAAATACAGTTAAATATATTGTTATACATAAATAAATATATGCAATCATTTGCATATTGAGACAGTGTATACTTAGTCAATGGATTCTCCAACTTAAACTACAATTTAAAATCATCATAGGGGCTGGCCCCATGGTCAAGTGCTTAAGTTTGCATGTTCTGCTTTGGCGGCTTGGGGTTCACCAGTTTGGATACTGGGCACAGACCTACGTGCCACTCATCAAGCCATGCTGTGGAGGCATCTCACAGGGAAGAACTGCAATGACTTACGACTAGGATATACAACTATGTACTGGGGCTTTGAGGAGGAAAAAAAAAGAAGAAGATTGGCAACAGATGTTAGCTCAGCACCAATCTTCTTCACCAAAATAAAGCATACCTTTAAAAAAATCAAATCAAATCAAATCACCATAAACTACTAAAACCAAGAATATTACAAATGGCGGTTCTGTTTCTATTCAACTACTCCTAGCATCCATCCTAAAGTTAGTCAATTTACTTATTTGCTTTAGGCATTTACCTATGATTAGTCCATATCAGGAAAATAGTTAGGGTTTGAGTATACAATGGCTGATATTACTAATTAAATTTCTACTCATATTCTTTGCTTGTTATTCATCTTACAGTATTTATTAAGGGCCTTCCAGTGGTAATGAGAAACACTTAAAGCAGAGATTGGTCAAGGAAGATAGAATGAAACCCTAAAATAAGCAGTTTTATTGAGGTTACAGAGGAAAGGTTTGAGCTGAGAGAAAGTTAAAAGATAAAATGGTAGATTTCAGTTAAGTGATTAAGTGTGGGTGATAAGTGAAAGAGTTATGTATGATCTCTAGAAGTTTGACTTGAGGATGATCTAGTAGATAGTTTGTCAGCAAACTGTTCCTAAAATTTCAATTCGAAGTCTTTTTAATGGAGCCTTCCCTGAGTTTAAGGGAAGATTAAGTTCTTCTTTCATCAATGCCACCACTGAGTTTTATATCATTTCCCATTATGTGAATTTTCTTTTTACATTTTAATTTTCATTTGTGTAGCTATTCCACAATGAGACTAATCCTCTTGAGCGCAGTGTCCCTGAAAAATATCAAAGTGACAATAATCAGTGGGGATGGAGAGATTATTCCTTAAGGAGGAGAAGCAAATGTCATATAAAGCGTTTGTCACTGAGAAGGCTGCTGGGATTTCCAGCCCTGGGCTGTCAGTGCCTATCATGGTCGTAGACATGGTCCCCGAAGAATGGTGTGGAGGAAGGTCTCCGGAGACTTTAGGTCAAGTGTTGTCAGGCTGTGTGACTGTCTCAGTCATCCATGAGAAGATTGAAGTCACCCAGGATGCTGGAATTATTCAAGGGAGGAGAGGAAAGCTGGGACTGAGTGCCTGTAGCCTGCCTCAGTGATAGTGAAACAGTGATGTGGAAGTTAGCAGAGGTCTAAAAGGACAGGGCTAATGGGTGCTCTCTCCATATCATTGTCCCCACACATTACACCCCATAAACTCCCTTCTATCTTTCTACTGCCCCTTCTGGAAATGGTGTGATTGAGCCGGCTATGTCTGTCCAAGGATGTAAAGAGTGAGCTAAGAAGCAATTTTTGCGTAAAGGTAGAAAAGCAGGAATTCCACTACCATTCCAGAGGCATCTTCTTAATTAAGCAAATTTGGCACTATTGCTTCCATTTTTAAAACCTCTATTGGCTTTCATCGCCTAAAGATAAAGCTCATGCTCACAGCACTTCCCAGTCTGATTCGGTCCCTTGTCCAGCCGTATCTTTCTGTATGCATCCTCTCTTCCTCCTCCAAGCACAGTGTGCTCTGCTTAATGAAATCTTCTCCTCATCCTCACCCTTTCTTTCATATATCCTTGTCTATGCTGCTTTCTCTCCCTGGAAATTGCTCTCTTTCCTGACCAGCATGATAAACTTCTACTCGAATTCAAAAGTTAGTTCAAATGCTTATTCCTTGCTGAATCTTTCTGTGAATATCCTCACTCAGTGTTTTTATAGATCTTGGTTTGTACCTCGACTCACCATATTTTATTTACAATAATTTGTTCACACCTGCCTCTCATTTTACTGTGGGCTCTCTGAGGGAGAGTGTCATGTTTTATTCAGCTTTGTCTCAACATCAAGCATAGAACCTGGCTTACGGTTCACATCAATAAATACTGGCTGATTGTATGAAAGAGGAAATTGTACTGTTCTTTGTAAAATGATAAAGTTTTAATGTCAGCACTCTTCATAACCAAATAGGCATTTATAAAAGTAGAGTTGTTGGACTTGTATATTCTCTTGTTTTAAGCCCTTTTGACTTTTCTAACAGCTCTTTTCTCCTGTTGATTGTTGTTGGTTCTTTATTATTTTTTTTTATCATATGCTAGCAATAGCTTTGAAGGAAGAGTGTGGTGTATAAACTGACATACACGGTTACACGTACACCTGTTAATACTCATTTAGTACTTTCATTCCTGCTCTTTTCAGAATTTCTCTATGTCTAAAACTTAAACCATTTGGATTGCAAAACTCACATTCTCTAACAAACCGGTAGGGAGAGATACACAATCCCCCTTTTCTTCACTTCATAAAGAAATTTTTTCATTCATAAATGACTAGTGTGGCTTATTTTAAGTCATTTTTGTATGAATGTGTTATTATCATATTTTGCTATTTTCTGTTACCTTGCATCTAATGTAAACATCTGGTCAGATTGTTATGTATGCAATTATTAACATTCATTGAAATATAAA
Source organism: Equus caballus (assembly GCF_041296265.1). Taxonomy (NCBI): domain Eukaryota; kingdom Metazoa; phylum Chordata; class Mammalia; order Perissodactyla; family Equidae; genus Equus; species Equus caballus. The sequence goes on from NC_091700.1 coordinate 76,035,641, forward strand.
GGAGATTACTGCATATCAAAGGGGTGTGCTGAATAAGGAAGTCTAAATTTAAAAATACTTTCAGTTGGCTTGTCTTATAGCATAAAAACATACTTTTCATGAATAAAATATTCTGGGGAAGTGAAAATTTTAAAAGACCATACTTTTCTCATTTTGTTTTCATTCAAAATAATTGTCTTGTACTTTTAGTGGAAGCTATAATCTACAGTGACAAAAACACATTTTCCTGTTTATATTTTAAAGCCAGAAAAAATTTATTCAAGTAGGCATCTGAAATTTTATCATCAAAATTGAGGCAATAATGAAAAATGGTTAGAAACATGACTTCTAAATTCTAACTGTACGTCTTCACATACAAAATGTATGATCTTGAACAATTTTCTTAACTTCTGAAAGTGTCTCATTTGTTTATAAAAGTGGGCTTACTTATGCTATCTTCATTACCAAGTTGTTGCTTCATAGGGGTATGCTGAAGAACATAACCTAGTACAGGTCACACAGCATTGTAAATGAATAAAATGGGACTCTTGAAATACAATAGGGAGGGGTGAGGACTGTGGCTAATCTTATTTAAATAAGATAAAGTTCAAATTTTTATTTAAAAGTTAATTTATTACCATTATTATTATTATTGTTTTCATTGTTCTATCACTAGATCTATATTAAACCAGTACTATGTGGTAAGGCATTTTATTGTATCGGTTGTGTTGTGCCATATTGTATTTTGGCTAGTTCTGATTACCAGACAGTTAAGTTAAATAAGAGCATATTGGATTCAAAATTTAAAGCAAGTTAATATTACTAATATTTTCTCATAATGCAAAACATATACAAAGAAATAAAATGATTTCAAGACCATTTTAATACAAATATTCAAATAAGTAAAATAACAAATTTACGTATGATTATGTAATGTGGATAAGAAATTCTAAAATGTAAGCTATGTCAGGTTATGCCAAGGTAAAATAAATAAGAAAGCACATGAGTGTTTTTTGCTTTGCTACCTAAACAAATTATTAATATTTAGAGAAACCTTTCACTGGTTCAAAATAAATGCATATTTAATGGTTTACCACATGCATCTGTGAAGATGAAAATGTGAATAAGCGTTATGGGGTATCTCAGAGTCACTGAAAACACAACATCAATAATGTGTGCAATCACACATATCTCACAGAATGCCAAATGTTCTTAAACTAGAGCGAATGAGAGTCAGCGAAGAAACTGTTTAGAGCTGGTTGAGAGCTGCCTCCAGTACATGTTGATAGTATTTTTACCATGGTAAAAGAGGCATTTCCCCTTCAAAAACACTGTCAGGGGCTCATAAACACGGGCATTCCTTAGGGAGTCATCATTGCCTTAAAAGACCATTGAGCCTGAAGAAAACAGTGCAGATTTTAGGACTCTAATTTACAATACTGTCATTTTGTTCATGAAATAGTTTTTTTCTCTGGTTTTATGAAGAAATAGCCTTTGATATAAACTATGAAACCAGTAAATTGGATAGAAGGTGTCGTTCCTAATTTATAACCACCTATGGTTTCTAATCTTTTAAGGAGTAATGTGGAAACATGCTGTTCAAGCAATAAGTGGAAGAGATAAAAGTTGTGGAGTGATTTGGAGTAAGAGAAATCAGGATTTGCCAGAAAAATGTAAAATAACAGTGCTGGCAGTGTTTTAGTGAGTTAAAACATAATACAAAAGTGTAAGTCAAAGAAAAGGAATAGATTTCTTTCCATCTTTTCATTTAATCTAGATAACCTTAACCAATATATATTTTTTCTGAGATTAGGAAGACAATGACACTATGTCAACATGTGCAAAATCATTATATACTAGCTATAGAAAGATACCTCTGCCAGTATTTTAATACATGGTTACATAGAAAATGCTGGTGTTAAAGATATCACAGTGATAAGTGCAGAGAGTAATTATCCATCTTTATGTAAAGATTGTTTAAAAAAATAAATTGAGGGCCCAGCCCTGTGACCGAGTGGTTAAGTTCACACGCTCTGCTTCGGCGGCCCAGGGTTTCGCCAGTTCGGATCCTGGGCGCAGACATGGCACTGTTTGTCAAGCCATGCTGAGGCAGCATCCCACATGTCACAACTAAAAATATACAACTATGTATCAGGGGGCTTTGGGGACAAGCAGGAAAAGCATAAAATCTTAAAAATATATATGGATATATAAATTGAGTACTGAGTATATATTTTCAAGAACAGAGGTTCTATAAAAGTAACTTAGCATGTTTTCACAATTTCACATATTCCATGATACTATCCCTACGAAAACGTTCTGAAGAATTATAGTCATAATGATAAATTTCCCTGTGTAAAAAATTAGTTTTTTATATTTTAAATGATTAAAATCCCTCATTTTGAGAAGTAGTTAGAAGATATGAGATAAACACATTTTAGGTATTATTATAAGCCATTCATTAATTGACTGATATACTTAATAACAATTTGTTGAGCACAATATGTTCCATAATAAAGGCATATATCAAATCCTCTGAAGGCATAGTGGAAGGTTTGGCCTCTTTTTATAGAAAGATCGCAAAATGTTGTAAAACAGAAGAGACACTTAGGAAGTGAATTCTGATTAGTGGTTTGCCGACTGAGTAAGGTAAGGGGAAAGCATCCCACCTGAAGGAAGCAGGATGTGCCAAAGTAAGAAGGTGGGAAAGAGCACAGGATGGGAGAGAAACTCTAATCACTTCCTTGTTACTCTAGTGAAAGATAAGCAGGGATCAGATTATGAGAATATGTTACACGGTGCTAATAATTGAGATTTCTGGTTGGCAATAGGAACTAGAAATGAGTCAACATTTTTGAATATAGAGTGTATGCAGAAAAAGATTATGAAGGACACAAGAAAGTCAGGATCAGAAGGCTTCGTGGGCAAAATGATACTTCAATGATATCTATCCTGTTCCTTCCCAAATGTACTTTAAAATGAAGTATGAAATATATAAACAGGAACAAAAATGTCCTAATAACAGGAAGCTAAGGATGTGTGTTCCTTGTATACCACAAATTTCAGGGAACTTAATTAACTAAGCCAACTACTATTTATACAGTAGCTGTTATGTCCTAGATACTAAAATAAAACAAATGAAGTATGTAGATGCTGCGAACACCTACTGAGGACATCAATCTATTAAGCAGTGCAGATGAATAAATAAAGAGGATGTAAGCACGTGATCTGGGAAACAGACAGCACTGTGGGGGCAATGATGTGGACAACCTGCCTGGCATATCTGTCCAAAGTCTATGAGTCAGTTTCAGTATTACTGCTGTTAAACACAATAAAAATTAACACAATAAAATGTCTTTTTCGTGTTCATTTCACATTAAAACTTGGTAGGAGTGAGGAGAATGTGTAGATTCTTCTCCCACATACTCATATATATGTGATATGAATCTTGCATCCAGAAAATAAAGAATTCTTACAAATCAGTAAGAAAAATGCAAACAACCCAATTTTGTGAAAACGGGCAAAAACGTGAACAGATCTTTCACAAAAAGAAGATATTCAAATAAGCAATAAGCAAAAAGCAAAGGAAGGGTACGTAATGCCGTTATCTATCAGGCAAATACAGATAAAAACTATATAGGTATAATACTATACGGCCATTGAAAAGCTAAAAATGAGAGCACTGAATCTGTCAAGAGTTGATAAGGATGTGGAGAAATGGGAACCCTATTACACTGTGGGTGGGGATGTAGAGTACAGAACACCTTAAAGAACTATTTGGTAATACCTACTAAACCTGAACATGCCATAGCAACAGAAACAGATGGAGATAATTTTCATATTGTTACTAATTTAACGACTTACTCTAAGTACATAACCTCATTTATTCCTTTCAATAACCTTGATGCCCTGCTTTTTCAGTAGAGGATACAAAGATTTAGAGAAGTTAAATACAGTATAGCCATTAAGAGCATATATTTAAAGTTAAATTAATATATGCTCAAAATTGGACTCTGTCACATGATAGGTTATCTTTGGACAAGTTACTTTCCTGTCTCAGCCTCAGGTACATTATCAGTAAACTGAAAATAATAGGGATACATAGGGATATCTTGGAAATTAAATAATATAATACATGCAAAACACTTTGCAGTACCTTGAAAATAAGTAATACAGTAACGACTATCATAAAATTTTAAAATATCAAGGAATAAATTTAAGAAAAATTTTGGGCCATCTGGCTTTACTTCATAATGTAAATGAAGGCTTAACTAAATGAAGATGCACGCTGGTAATGATTATCATCAGGAATTAAATTGTCTTCAGCCTATCTTCTTAACCACTTGCTATATTTACTTCTATGCACAACATAAAACATTGATAAAAATGAATTGCCAGGGTTGGCCCCATGGCCTGGTGGTTAAGTTTGGCACCCTCTGCTTGCACCTCCAGGTTCGTTTCCTGGCTTGCACCCACCCCATTCGTTGGGAGCCATGTTGTGGCAGAAACCCACATAACACAGATGTTAGTTCAGGGCAAATGTTCCTCAAACAAAAAGAGGCAGATTGGCAACAGATATTAGTTCAGAGTGAATCTTCCTCAGCAAAAAAAAAAGGAAAAAAAATAAAAAGAATTGTCTGTTATAAACTTCAATATATCGCCCCAAAATGTAGAGATGAGAGATCTCTTTTCACTCATAGCCTACAAGGTATAACAGGGATTAAGGAGTATAATTTGATTTTCATTAATTTTACTGAATCTCATCATCAGAGGTTGCCGTGGGTGGCAAGGGATCAGCTGTGATAGTAGGTCTTGGTCCCCCATGGTAATATATTTAAATTTTAGTACTTTTTTTTCATGGTACATTTCTAACATATACAAAATAAGAAAGAATAGCATAAGGATCCCCCATGGATCCATCAAACAACTTCACCAATTATCAAATCATGGCCAATAGTATATCATGTCTACAACACTTCTCACATCATGAATTATGTTTAAGTTAAAAACATCCCAGACAGCATTTACTTTCATCTATAAATATTTCTGGATATACATGTATAACAGTACTTTCTTTTTAAGTAAACATGACCAAAATACTATTTCACACTAAAATAATTAACAATAATTTCTTAATATCTTCAAATATCTAATCGGTGGTTGGGTTCTTCTTCCCCTTCCTCTTGCTTTCTCTCAGCGTGTAATTTGAACTAATAGTTCTTTCTCCTCAACTGATATCTATCGGGCAGGGTATCTCAAACGTTTTGCATTCTCTCTCCTCAGGGAGAATTTTCAGGCATTTTTTTTCTAGCTGTGTCCCCCTCCATGAAATTTTGTTACCATTGATACACTGTATAACTGTTTATGTACTGTGCTCCTTTGGAGGGCCAAACAACATTGTTATATGTGAAATATTTTTGTCCACTAAGAACAAATATTTTCCTTTTGGGAACGATATCCTGGGTATTGAAATGTATTTTACATATTCTAACTCCTGGCATATTCTTGATGAATATACTGCATCTACACTGGGAAATCATATGGCCATTGTAGACCATACTTTCTGTTTTGTAGCCATCATTTATTTTTAGTTCCCCTGAAAAATATGTATTTAATGCTCTCCCCAGTCCTTATGTTACTGTCTCTCCAATTATTTTTGTTCTAATATCTCATTTGTAGGTTGACCACTCAAGAGTCGTTCACAGGAATAACATTCCTTGAGTTCTTGCATATTCATAATAGTTGCTTTTGCATTTCAAGATCATTTTACTTCATATTTTTTTCCTTGAGTTTCTTAAGTATGATACTTCTTTGTCTTCTGGCATAAAGCACTGCTGTCGAATAGCTAAGGCAATTTGATTTTCTTTTTAAATGGCTTTATTATTGCACTTAAATAACCAATAGATATTTTTTCTTTGAAATTTAATAATTTTACTAGAATACATTCTTATGTTGGCCATTCTAGTTTATTATTAGTTTAATATTTATTAGTTTATTATTTATTGGTTTATCTGGTTTATTTTCCGAGGAATCAATGTGTCTTTCCAATATGTACTTTCTTATTTCTTTTACAGAAAAGTTTTCTTGAAGCATAATGTTTAGAATGCGTACTGCTGAATCACTTTGGTTCTCTTTTTTGGGAAGTCCTCTAGTACGTATGCTGGATTTTTGTCTGTCTTCACATCTATTCTTTCTCTCAAATTTTTCAAAATTTCTCTCTTCATTGCCTTTTGATTAGAAAAGTTGTCCTGTCCACTTCCTTTTTCTCTTAAGGCAATATCTACTATATTTATTCATTTGTGTTCCTTCCATTTTATTCTTCATTTGAGATATTTTCCTTTTTTATTTCTCATTCTTTACTGAATTTTCATCTCTTTTTTCAAAATTTAATTTTCTTCAATTATATTTTTTCTCAGGTGTTCCAAAACAGATTTATGCTGTTTTTCATATATTTTTATTTTAAAATTATCTTAGCTCACTTTGAAATATTAGGTGATGGTTTTCTCCTCTTCTGCATATTTTTGGTGTGATTTTATTGCCTGTAGGGATGATAGTATATTTCTTATTCTCTTCCTCTTATAAGACTCTGTATACACTTTGACAGAAACCCTTTTCTGTTGCTCATGTTTGTATGATCTGGATTTTCTATACTTTTGCAAAGGACAATTGGTTAGGAAGCTTTTCTAGGTTTATGGGCCAGACTTCCTTCTCTGTTACCTTTATGATCAGTTAAATATATTTCCTTTTACTTTAAAAATCTGCATCCTCTGGGCACCTCCTCTCCTCTTTCTTTTCCCTCTATTGTATCTATCCTGCTTACTTTGGATTCAACACTCAGCAGATTCTTCTAGGAATAAAGTTTTGTTTGGAAAGATTTGCTAACAAAGCAAAGAATACATATTGCCCAGGCTACTCCAGTATCATTTTTTCCCTTTCCCTTCCCCTTTCAAGTCATGAGTATATTCTCACATTGGATTGTCAAGGTGTGGGGAGAACATTTGTTGATGAATTATTTTCTAGTTCTCTGTGCTCTGAGAAGCCCTGTTGCCTTCCTTTAATTCGTCCCATGTGACAAGGGTTCTATAGCTGTTGAGGATTTGTCCCTACTCAACAGTATTATGGAATCCATGGGGATTTCTGCTGCACAGTGGGGACGAGGAGAACTAAGGCTAGAATTTTAGGGATTCACAGGAGTGGAGCTTAGTACTCCATATTCAACAGTAATACCAATAAAAATGACAACAACTTTATAAAGATAGAAACAGATCTGGTAATGACAATTTAGATAATCTTACGAGGATATAAAAAATATAATTAAATGAAAATACCAATTTGGGTGCTAGCATAGGATAAGGGAAAATGAATTGTGTGATGCAAAAGGGAAGCAAAGATTATCCAATATAGATATACAACTTGTTACCACAGTGGCAACTATAAATGCTGTTTTAGGTTAATTAATACTTATTTTCCTCCCTTTTTCATGCTACCTTCTATGAAGAGCCATGATGGTGGTTAATAAGACAGTATAGTTTCCAAATGGCACATAAAAGAATTGACATCATGCCACAGGAAAATGGTGGCTGGCTGGAATTTGTGTTTCTCCTGTGTTTAGGGTGTGTTTCTTCTTGTAACCAAAGGACAGGATTAGATGCTAAACAGCAGAGTGGTCCACTCTGCTGGTTAGTCTCATTTACTCTCCACCTACATTCCACATTCCATTCTCTATATTTTTCAACTTGCTCTTTCTATCAGAGAGTTTGACCTCTACAGTCTACATTGCAAGAGAACACTGGTAGCCAGTTCAGCATTGCTTCCCATTTCTGTAATTACATCCCATCTGCCTCTGTTAGTTAGATGCTCCCCTGCATTCTCTACCGATGCTATCAGTCCTATACATAGTAGGAAGCCCAGTTCAAGTGTAGCGTCTCTCACTGTTAACTCCAAACAACAGAATATGGCCCCACTGAGCTTCACGAAATGTTCTCTTGGTTCTTGAAGGTCATTGATAGTCAAATCCTGTAATTCTCTTTTGTGTATATTTTTTCCTCACAGAGCAGGATCTGTACTTCTCTCCGACTCTTCTGAGACTCTGGTTATCAGCCTGGAGACAATGGGAAGAGTGGGCATCTGAGTATTTTCTTCTGAGATGTCTACCTCAATTAGGTTAAAATATGTGTATCTGCAGTAAAATAAGTGTACACATTGAGATTATGCTTTATCTGATTAGACTCCAAGACCCCAAGTGTTAAATTTTTATTAATGCACAACTTATCAAAACCACTTATAAGCACATTACAGATTTTGATGAATAATTATTAAATATAATAAGTGAGATCTATTAGAAATGCCTATTTAAATGAGAGGGATGAGGCTTCTTTCCCCATTATTTAGTGTACCCATATGAACTATGACATATTAGAAGAGATACAATTTTACCAAATTATTAGAATATAATTTTATTTTTAATTCTTGGTGAAATAAAACTTGATGATGCTTATTTGTAAAAATAAGTACATAGGAAGAGAAAATGTTTTATTTTTTCAATGTCACTAAATTCTTGGAACTTCTTTCAATTTTAACGCTGAAGATCACAAGGTGAGCAACACTTAAAAATTTTTTTAATCATTTATAACCATTAGGTCACCCTTCAATGTTTTTGAATCAAAAAATTAGAAACAACCTGATTTTCAAAAGAATTTATTACTCAGTTATTAGTATCATTCACTTTCTTAATGTGGATACCAATAATCCATAGTGCCCTTCTTTTTGGTTTTTGAGAAGTATTACAGCATGTCAACTGGGAGATAAATTTTAAGGGTGAGGCTGGAAAAGAGAATCAATATGAGTCTTTAACAGAAGGCTTAATTTCATGCAGATGACTTTTAGGAAAGAATATATTTGGAATTCAGGTTGTGGACATTGTTTCCTTTTTACATAGGAAGTATGTTATGCTCTTGGTTTTCACACACCTAGCCTGAAGAACATTGATCTATTCCTCCCTTGAATTTTCCTAAAGTTTGTGTATTGAGAAAAATAACTAGGTCTATTTTTCTCTTGAGATGCTCACATACACACACACACACACACACATACATGATATTTTTTTTCTATATTTGTTAATCATTTTCTTTCAAACTTGATTGTAAATCATTAAAAACAATATCAGGCCATGCTTCGAATGTCATTTGTGGTCATTGGACTTATTATAACCTAATGCATGCCAACTGAAGATGGACTATTAAAAGGTGATTTGGAGAGCCAGAATATCTGGATTTGCATCTGGTCCTATTACTTTCCTTCTGTCATATCTGCGATTGCTGAATAACTTCTTAGATCCTTCATCTATTCATTTCTAGAATAGGCATTATAATAGCCTTTATCTCAGGTTGTATTTGTGAAGATTAAATAATTTAATACATTAAAAGTACTTACAGTGCTATCAGCCATATGGTCGGTGCTCAATAAATGTTAACTGTTATGATTCTTCTTAATATATATATCATACGTACGTATCATCCCAAGAATATTATTTAAGTTTAATGGCAACAAAATTTTTCATTAGACTTGGAACAAGTTTTTATATCTTTTATCATTTTCAGTCCTTCTTATTTCTAACCCAAATTAAAACTAACATCTCTCGAATCTCCAAGTTTTCTTGGCTCTATGCTTTATATTCAGCTCTCCCAGTAAAAGATGGACTGTTTGGATTGTAATTCCATCTTCAAATTACTCTAATTTCTCTACACAATTTTCTGATACTTAATAATGGTGAGTATGACCTCTTTGCAATCTCTGTACTCCATATAATATCCAAATTAAGAAATAGGTCCGTGAATTTCGTTATAAATCCCAATAGATTTCTGTTTTGAGATAATTTAGAAAGGATTTTTTGTAAATGTAGAATAAATTGTTACTGAACTTTTGATCATAGTATCAGGTTGCGCTCAGGATCAGCAAGTATCCCAGATCGTATCTGCCATGAAATTTGCAAAAGACTGAAATCAAACTATTCAAAATTAAATAAGTAAATTAAGTATGCATTGTATTTGATGTTTTATAGAAATATACATTCAATTAAATCACTTAATAACAATGATATTTAAAGTAAAACTTATATAGGACTCATGTAAATGTGGAAAACTTCATGAGAGAAAAAGGATTAAAGCTAAAAGAAGTCACTTTAAGGAATCATAGCAAAAATAAATCTCCACACTCATCAAGTAGATTGCTAAAATAACATGTGATCCACTTCTCATTTCTACCAACTCATTGACATGTCATTCACTCCATCATCTTGGAAAACTTAACAAAATTTAACTTTCTATCTTCTGCCTCTTCAAAATACAGAAAAGAATTAAGGCAACCATTTATTGTAAAATACATTGCCGAGTATTTAAATGATTCATAGCATACCTCTTTTTGAAAAGCAAATACAGCAAACTAAGCCTAGCAGTTGCCAGTACATAAATCATCATGATAGCAATAACAAGGCGGTATGATAATGTTGACTATCTTACGCAGAAAGTACGCTGTAGCTCAGCGTAGTGTGCAGAGTTTGAATGGATTAATCACATCATTTTCATTCTACCTTAAATGATGCATTCTATTTAAAAATGTTATTATTGCCTAGCCCATTTCCCTTCATAAAATTCTGCTATTCTCATCATGCTACCATAAAATCTTGATTAAATGAAATTCCAGAAGCATGATTCTTTGAGTAAAGGAGGTTTAGGGGAAAGAATCCTTGTTAAAAATCTTTTTAAAAATATAACTATGCGCCACACCTTCTTTAAAAACATATAGTGTGGATGGCATATTTCTTAGTTCTTTGGTGACTATGTGATTTTGCCCCTAAAGTCAGGATTAGGAAATCTAATTCTCATTGAACAGCAGAGTATTTGGTCGAAGTAAAGGAGACTGTACCCAAATCCTCTAGAACCCAAGGAATTTATTTCATTTGTTTTTTTCTCCGAAAAGGATAACCTAGACGAAAAGAGGAAGTTCTCCGAAGATTTTGATAAGCTCAGATTTCTTATTGAAAGCCTACTATATAGGCATACACAGATTTTAAAGGCTCGCACAACTGTTTGATGCTTCACTTACAACCTCAAAATGTACTTGACAGTTTATTGGTTTGCTTATTTTCATTTCATATTTGTCATCATCATTCCTTTATGAATTATCTTCATGGGCCTCCATTGCCTATATAGGTACTTCAGAATATTATAAGAAATAGTTTATGTCTTCTCATAAAAACATATCTAAAGAGGATGTGCTGCATTTCTTCAGCATCCCTTCATTTCTTTTGGTAAGAGCAGTCATATGTTTGTCTTCTTCTTCCTGGTTAATGGCACACATCCAAGAAAGGACCTCAAAATTATGAAATCATCCACATCTATGCCTTTTTCCTCACTCTCATGAAAATTATCACCTAAACATCTCTGTTGCCTCTTTCCTGAGAAAACTTCTACCAGTCCTATTTCTTTCTGATCAGTTCTCCAAAGTGCTGCTAGAGTGATTATTCCAAAATGAAAATCTGTTTGTGTCATTCCCCCACTTAAAATCATTCTGTAACCTTTCTATTCACTTGTCCTTCCAGACACATGCAAAACTTAACTAATTAGTTTTATGAGAGGCAGTGTAGTGTTATGCAGTGTTTTTCAAGCTGAGCTTTATGATCTAATATTAGTGGGTCATGAAATCAATTTAGTGGGTCATGTGACCCACAATTTTAATAAAATGAAATTTAATAGACTATAATGGGGTAGAAGAAAAGATAACACGGCGCAGACAATTACTAAACTCATGGCAAATGCAGGGTCTTGGAGACCAATGCTGAACCACAAGGAGCCATATATGGACAAGATGGAGAGTGTTCTGTATTATCTGGAGATCATGGACTTTTAGCTGGAGGCAATGTTCGGATGGGGCTTTTTCTGCCTCAGGGAAGCAGTGAATGTTCTGTGTGTGCGGAAAAAAGTGAAATCCATATTTGGTGATGTTTCAGTTTTCTGTGGCCGCATAGCAGACTATTTCTAAATTTTATGGCTTAAAAAGCAACAATGTATTACTTATCATTCTATCGGTTCAAAGGACAGTTCTATTCTACATGACATTAACTGGACTGCACCAATTCAGTTGCATTCAGGTGGCTTTTCATATGTCTGGGTCCTTGGTGTTGGCTGTAGGCTGGGGCTCCATGTGTTTTCTTCTTTCTCATGATGTCTCATTTTCCTTGGGTTCCCTATGTGGTCTTTCCCTCTAGAAGAATAAACTCCTTACTTCCTCTTAAAGACTGTATAGCAAGAAATCAAATCCCCTGCATTCTATTAGTCAAAGCAAACCCTAAGGCTAGTTTAGACACAAAGATGGGAAAATACACTACACTTCTTAAGTGGAGGAGTGGCAAAGAACTTATGGTTCTCTTTAATCCACACAGGTTATCAACAGAGCCCACTCTGTCTAAGACAATATATGAGTGCCCCAAATCCATTTCATTTTCACCCTGGGCACACAAAACAGCCATTTAGGTGGGATGGCAATTACTTCTGGGTTGGTGGAATGTAAGTGGAAATAATTGTTCCCTGCAAACTAAAGCTTAAAAATATATGTATGCCCTTATACTGTAGTCTATCTTTGGCCCTGGATTGATTAGAAGGATCCAATGATGGATGGAGGTCCTATAAGATGTTCAGCTATTAGAGCCCTAAATGACTACTTGGAGCAGAATAATGAAAGTAAAAAATAAACCTTTCTTGTGTTACGGAATCTAGTTGTTACAGCATCTAGTATCACATACAGTGACTTACACATAAGAAGAAATATTCTTTAGTGAAACTTTCATTTTAAAAGTATGTATGTGCGGGTGGGTGCAGTGGTCCTGGTGAATGATATAAAATCTATTTCTTTTTGAGGATCTTGGTAAAAAAGTAGAAGCCTTTAGAGTAGTAGTGAAGAGCCAGAATTTGGAGCTATACAACCTGGGTTCTATTATTAACACTCTTACTAGTGGTGTGACCTTGGGCAAGTTACTTAACTCTCTATACCTCACTTATCTCATCTATTAGTGGAAATAGAATAGGACCTATTTCTTAAGGTTGTTGCAGGAATCAAATTACTTAGTGCATGTATATCACTTGAAGTTCTAGAAAAAAAATAAAAACTAACCCAAGTAGAACAACGGAGGAATTTAAGATGGTGCACTGATTACAAAAGTGTTATAAGAGTTGAAGGGATAAACAAGATGGTAAAATAACCCAGAGGTCAATATAGGGTAGACAGTATCTCCCCTAAAGCTAAAGGACAGAGGGTAGGTGTGGTCCTTCAGGAGCTGGGACTACCTATCTGGAGTTGGAAACACAGAGGGAGGAGATTCCAGGCAGGAATTTGATATGAGTATGCTAAACCTGCCCTAGAGAGAGATATTGCCAGATTAGAAAAGGAAAGGAGGGGAGAGGCACTGACTTGGCTCCTTTCCTGGCTCTTCCATCTCCCTTGAAGTCTCCCTCACCTGAATCTAACTAGAAACCAGTTGACAAGAGAGCCTGGGAAATGTAATTGTCAGGGGGCAGCCCACTGCAATACAGAGAGAGCAAGAAACGACAGGAAAGGATCTGAGAACAAACAAAATGGTCAACATGACATGTAAGTGGGTAAGAATATAAGCAACACTGAATGAATATTGGCTATTATATTTCCACTGCCCTTTATTCCAACCAGTAACTTTGAATCTTTTTAAACAGCTTAAAAAAGCCATCCACCTCTTATGAACTAACATAGAAGTCTTCACACAGCACTGAAGGAGTCTATCTCTCCCATTACACAGTAATTTCCTCATTAGTAGATACTGTGTTTTATTCGCTGGTGTATCTCCAGGCACATTACTCAGCGAACAGCGTCCTTCAATGAATATTTTGTTATTAAACCAATGAATGGTTTATTTTCTGAAACATTTTCTGTCTCTGACCATATTCAGGCAATTAGCAGGTCACTTCAGGTTAGATTAACTACTTTTGTCTGATTCTTTCCTCTATTTCACCTGCTATCATGCTTGCTGTTATTAAAAGAAAATATATAAATGTGATGACCTACTTTTAATATGGCGAGTTTTACAAAGAAAATATAAACATGAGAAGCCCTTTACTTGTCATATCAGGATATGTACTCTGATATGACTCTATTATCTGATTTCAATCTGGTTTTCCAACTTCATGTTTACCCTCTGTTCAAGTACACAGTCTGTTCAAGTACACTCAATGCAACACACTCTTTAATGCATCTGCTGTCTCCTCTCATGGAATATCCTCTCAATCTTCCACTGTAAGCTGACTAGTGGTGACTACCCCTTTCTTGAGATCCAAATCAACCTCTTTGCTGAAGTCCTTTTCAATTCTCTCAGGAGAAATTGCCTTATTTTTCAATTGTAATTACTTCTATGAGAGCTCTGTATTGCTTATACATCTTTCATTATCAGTGGTTCTCAATCTTACCTTCACATTAGAATCATTTGGAGATTTTAAAAAGCTTGAAGCTGAGACCATATCCATGCCAATTATATCAGAATCTTGGGCATTAGCAGTGGAACCCAGGCATCAGTAGTTTCTAAAACTTTCCAGAAAATGTCAATATCAAGTTTGAAGAGCATGTTACATGTTACTGTACTGTGAATTCTTTTAGGGAAGTGAAGAGACCATTTAAAAACATGCTATTTGTTTGGGCCTAAATACTTATAACAGTTTCTAAAACATAATCAACCCACAAAAATATTGCCTAAATAAAATAGAGAATTCATATATCTACTCAAGTGTGAAATTTCTGGCCTACTTTTAGAATTGAATTACAAAAGGAGGGGCATGCTAACATCACTAACTTAAATGAACCTTTTTCAGTCCTCTTTTAGATGTAGATAAATGTGAATACATTGGGAAATAATGGTAACCAAACAGTCTGGCTGCCAACTGATTATATTCACTGATTAAATTTAAAAAAATTCTCAATCATTCTCCTGGGAATATAAATCTAGAAGAGCTGCTACACTTTCATTAGAGGCTGTAGGCCGACTGTATATACTGATATATTAAGAAGTTCATTCAAATCATTTACAAATCATTTGCTGTCCAGAAATCACTGGTTTAACATGATCTATTATGACAGGTGATATCCACACATTTTGGATTTGTTATGATTTAAATCAAACTTGGTTGAGTTTGAGGTCTCCAGAAAACTGACAACAAAGCAATCCTCACAGACATTTGGTGATGTTTTTCCTAGTCAACTGACTGTTTCAATAAACATTATTTTAGAGAAATGTTTTGATTAAGCCAAATGTATGAGTTTGCTGGGGTTTTTTTTAAACATGAAATTTTACCTAAAATTTTATCTATTGGGTTCTTAACCATCTAGGATAACGGTTATTCAATAAAAAATTGTGGAAAACAGAGAGAAAAATAAATATTTAATAGATTGTTTTCCATGATTGCTTGAAATATGTACTCAGAGAAGGAAAAGAAAGAATATTGGCAAAAACAACCCCTATCCAAGGAATTTAACAGTTAAGTAAAAAAGATCATCGAGAAAAGCATATTTCGAAATAAGGCTTTAAGTTAGAGAGAAAGAAATGATGATGACCAACCTTGAGTTCATGCTTAAAGCCAATAATATTTTCCCTATTGATTAGAAATAGAAAAAAAGAAGAAAAAATGTATGTTATAGCTATGCCCAGAGAGACCCTATTAATATTATAGAGACTGTCTCCCATCTTTCCTTCCTATGAGCTAAAACAGAAGAGATATCAAAGGGCATATATAGAGTAAATCCAAACGATGGGTTGTTTAAAAAAAGGAGGGAGATGATAAAGGCCAAAGAAATGCTATCATTTAAAGGAAAGGACTTTATTTTTCATCTGTATAAAAATGTAAATATGTATATTTGACTGACAACTAATGTTACGGTAATTGAAAATGCAGCGAATTTCCTCAGAAGGTCATGTGGAGAAATGAGAAGTTGAGTTAAAATTGAAGATACATCAAACGTCATTATTTCTATATTAAACCTGTAGAAAATAAATGGAAAAAACCTTCATGTAAAGCATCTGGCTAAGCAGAGCATACATACAGGCCTATCAGCCAGTTCAGTAATTAAGATGTTTCCCGCTGCCATTTCCTTTACTGAAATCAGAAAATAAGTCTTGATTGGGGGCTATATAGCTGCCTCTGGCTCTTACTTCCAGTTTCTGGATCATTCGCTTTGCTTAGTGTCCCTGCCATGATATTTTATTCTCTTTTTTCAATGAGAAATATCATTGCTCTTGTCCTTTTTTCCGGGTATCATGTGGAAAGTGAGTATCTGATTATCTTTTTCTCTCTAACGTGTCTTACATGTCAATGGTATGATGGACTGAAGATCTCACTGTTCTTCTTGTAAAAAGACTTTCCTATAATTATATTTTATCTGCTGAAGACAGTTTCCATTCCCACAAGCTTTATCTTCGTATCAGCTTCAGTCTTCACAAATAAGCTCTATGATTCAGTGATTGCTACCCCAGTTTATTCTATATTATATGCAAAGTGCTTTTCATAGAAGACTTCTGCTAGTGAGCTCAGGCCTATCAGTTACAGTGATTCATGGCTCTCTATAAAAGGAAAGTATAAATATCTTGAAGTTCTTTCAGAGGAAAAATACTACCCACTTGAAAGATATTTGGATCTGGTCCTTATGCTGCACTCTTTCTTGGCTCCGAATGAATTCTCATATTCTTTAAGAATGTCCTTCCAGAGATTTGAAGGAAAGATCCCATTAATCCTTCCTGCTGGCACCTCATCTCCAGCATTTAACAAATTTGGGACAAGCTCCAGATCCCTAGTCCCTTCATTCTCTATGTGGATTACCTCCCACAAACACCTCAATTTCATGTTTTCCAATGGTACACAGGAAAGGTAAAGTCTGATAATAATAGAAAATGGCATAGAAAGGCAAGATTTTTTTTCACATTAACCTTGATTTGATTGCAATTTGACAACATATCATACATATGAATATGTATGTATATTTACATACAGCGATAGGTTGTCAATTATGTATTAAACATTTATATTTCAAAATTGTGTTGTGTCATTGAAGGTACAAAAAAGTATAATGTAGATCCACTGCCTGACCACAAGCAGCTTACATTCCAGTAGGAATTCTAATAAATCTGGAAAATAATTAATGTCTGTACATTCTACCTATTAATTGCGTTATGGAATAATATGTACAGAAAGTTCAAGACACAAATTGATCAAGTTGACATGTTGATTAACACGTTTCCAAAGAGGGATTATATCATGGAAGAATTTAATAATTTACTAAATATAGACAAAGAGTATAATATCCAAAATAAAGCATAAAGATGATTAAATGAAACATCTAAATCTCTAGAGTAAAATGTTAATTTATATTAATAATGATAATGTTGAACTGAAACACTGAATTTTTATTTGTGCTTCTCTTCTAATTTATTTTGTGACTTCTCATTCAAATCTATTTTACATAAAAATGAATCCTGTGTATGGGATATGTGATATTTCCCAATTAGCCAGAATATTTGAGTAGCTAAATTAGCCTATTCTCTAGTAGGAATAACGATTTTAATTCATTGAGTACATGCTGTTCCAGGCACCAGGTTTATAAAATCTCATGTAATTCTTACCTGACTGGTGAAAAAGCTGAGGGTAGCAAGTTTAACCAACTTCTTCGAGGTCACATGGATCATAAGAGTGAGTTGACGTCGTAGTTTATACAGGTGCATTGTCTGCTCCAAAGTTACAGACAGGAGACTTCCACACCTTTGAAATAAAGATAGTCTTCTTCTTCATTTTCTTCTTCTTAATCTCAGTGAATTGTCTGAATTTACATAGACTTTTGCTTAGTTACTCTAAATCTTCTTTAAAAGGTAATCCGACTTTTTCACACAATTGTCCATGCCAATATTTCTAACTGCTTTGAGCTAACACTTGCTTTTCTTACTGAATGCTGTGTTTGTAAGTATGTAGCCCAGTTCTATTAATGTCAGAATTTTCTGCCAAAATAGCACGTCTCCATCATCTCTGCCCCTTGCATCTATATATTTTTCTTTTCTCCTAAAGTAGTTATTCCTGCTCTTTTGTATCACAATTCAAAACCTGTGCCAAATGTGACCTAAGAGTAGCAGGATAATTTCAAACGGTTTTTAACTATAAACATGCAGGAACAGAAAGATCAATCAATTTTTAAATATAAATAACTTTGTTATATATTGTCTTCTTTTTTTTTTGCAGTATAATCTGGGTATATATTTCAAGGAAACTTTGAAATCATATGTCTCAATGTTATAACAAATCCTGGCATCAGTATAGAAAGTTGTTCCAAATAACTAAAATATAAATTTATCTTCTTATTTTGTTTTTCCAAAGATCAACACCAAGCATCTCTTAATTTTAATATACAAATTTTCTACTTTTTTTATAGGTTTTGCAGATAGACATTTTACAATTTATTTTTTAAAGGCATCTTTCCAAAAATTAATGCATTTTGGCACAAACAGTCAAAATCAGAAATAGCACACCTAACTGCGAAAGTCATTCCATGAATCCATCAGTAGGACACACTCTGCAGCAGCATTAATGTACTCTCAGGAATAGTTAACATTTGTAGATGCCCAGACGAGGAATCACAAATGTCACTGTTTCCTAGTATTGGCCTTGCCTTATTGCGCACTCTTATATAATGTTGAGAAAGCTGCAGTGGCTACTTTGGGTTTCATAAAATTAAATTTTCAAAAGTTGCTTTTACATAAACAAACAAAAACTTGCAAATGGTAAAATACTATTCATTTTACATTTTACACTTGTTTTTTAAAATATTAAACAGGGTTTAAAATACAAACAAAATGTTGCTCTTAGCTCTTTCTGTATATTTTCCAAATATTCCCTAATTATCATGATGAATTGTACAATACAGCATTCCACTGACTCCTCTCTATCTCCCTCTCTATTTAAATTTTTCTGCAAAAAATTAAATTATCTTTCCCTTAAATTGTCAAAACACTTTGCAATTAAAAACAGACCTTTCTGCATGTAAGATACAAAATGGCCTACTATGAACATAATGAACTTTAAATTCTAGATGTGAATATTGAGGAATGATTCTTCCTGGAGGAATACGCTCAGAAGCAGTGGAAATGTCTCACGGCAGTGATGACAATTGAGAAGGGCAAATGACAATGGCAGGAAATTATCAAGAAAATCTGCCATACATGTAAGAAGAATCATTGTACAACAGGGTGTGCTGGAGAACCATTCACTAAGTGAACACAAATATTTTGAGCAAAACAGTTTGATAAATGCATTATCGATTAGACAATAATTTCAAATGAAGAACTGAAAAAATTCTGATTATGAAAATTTGTAAAGGTCATTTAATTTCCTTGATTAGGGGACATTTTTTCTCTGCTCATGGAACTTTTCAATCAAGTATAAATAACTGTTACTTTCAAAGCTAAAAACAGATACAGAAGTTATTTTATTTATTTATTTATTTTTTTAGGAGGACGATTGGCCCTGAGCTAACATCTGTTGCCAGTCTTCTTCTTTTGGCTTGAGAAAGATTGTTGCTGAGCTAACTTGTGTGCCAATCTTCCTCTACTTTGTGTGGGATGCCACCACAGCGTGGCCTGATGAATGGTGCTAGGTCTGCACCTGGGATCCAAACCTGTGAACCCTGGGCTGCCTGAAGTGGAACGTGAGAACTTAACCACTCTGCCACTGGGCCAGCCTCCACAAAAGTTATTCTATAATCATTTTCCTCATTTAGATTTCTCCTTGTGTTAGGCATTTGTTGCAATTTAAATCAGAGTTAAACTCAATTTAAATAAAAACATGTGGCTTTATTTGTAATCATATTGCAAAGCTCCCATGTTATCAAGAGGGGAGGACTTTTAGAGGAGGTTGCTTGTTTGCTTAAACCTGTCTGCCAAATCCAACCATGGGTGTGAAAGGAAAGGGCTTCTTTATTATGAGTGCCTATTTTTCTTGCTATTGTCTTACCCTTTCTGAAATTCAGAAACTGTGAGCACTCAGTAGCTAGGACTTGTCTAACAATATAATGAACATATATTGAACAAATACATGCATTATGTTCGAACGGTACACACATAAATTATCTCAATTATTCTCTAAACAAGTCCATTACCTGACAGATGAGTAGTTAAGTCACATGAAAGGTAAGTGACTTGTCCATGATCACACAGCTCGCTCAGCTATGAACCAGACTTTCAACCCAACTTATTTCACTCAAGGACTTTTGGGTTCATCTCTGAATAAGCCTGCCCTGATGGTCAATGTCTTCTCAATTCTCTTCCCATGATGCATCCCTCTTGATGTTTCTAATCTTGGCTGGATATTAACTTGAGTTTCTATATTTAACATCAGCCTTGGGTGCTGAAAACAGAGGTAGTGATTTTAATAACGAATTCAGAAAAGATTATGAACAATCAGGCTTTTTCACATACAGACACTTACAAGAGCATCTTTCCTTCTCTGTTTAAAACTTATTGATGAAAATAGGTCTCCTTCCAAAACAATTACCTTATGTGGCAATCTTCAGCAAGTTAGTATATAAATAAGTGGTTACCCTATTTCTTTATGTAATCAAACCCCCTGACTCACCAGGTACTCCTCTGTGTCCACATCTTAATTCTCTTTCTCCCCTGCTATCTGCTTACAGTTGCCGTGCTAGCAAGCAGTTGTTAATATCGTTGCCGGAGGGCCTTGTGGGAGAACCGCAGTGTTGGCATTTTTTTTTCAGGCGCTCAGAGAGAAAGCTATGGCAGTAATTTCTATAATTTCAACATGAAGTTATGCCATCTCATGATCTACTCAGAGTTCTGTGGCCATATAATCCTACCCTTTAATTCATCTTATACAATCACAAGCTTTCCTTTAAAGGAGGGGGATTTTCTTTTTCCAAATAGGTGTAACGATAGATGTATAGTATGAGAAATAAGTAAAGGAGGCCTTTGAAGAGAGAGATGTCAGGAGGAAGAATTACACATTTGTCTGGGGTGAGAGGAATGGGCAGAAGACTTACAGGTGGTGTTGTTAAGACGACGCAAAGTGTGCTGTGGTCTGTAACAGAAAGTTCAGAGTTAATCCTACGCGTATAATAAGAACTAGTATTTTAGCCGTGGTAATTTGAAATGGACAAAACACCCAAAGAGTGAAAAAAGAGGAGAGACTACTGTGATTAAAATGGGAGGTGAACAAGGAAGTTTATATATTTGGATGAAATTTAAAACTGTGCTGATTAGTTTACTCCTGGATTCCCTAAGCGCCCAGCAATCAGTAAGCGAGGGGGAAAAGGGTTAAGGTTCCTTCAATCCAGGCTCAGGAAACTGCACCCTCAGACCAAATCGGGCCCACAACCTGCATTCGCACTCCTCAGGAGCTAGGAATTAATTTTATATTTTGAAATGTTTCAAAGAAAAATCAAAAAGAGAATAATATTTTTGACCCATTAAAAGTGTAGGAACTTCAAATTTCAGTATTCACAAATAAAATTTTCAATTTTGGCAATATAAAATATATGAAAAATTGTTTTCTCTCTTGTTTTATAAGTACCTATGTAATATCTTTGATTTTGCCACGTGGCTAACAAAGCCTAACATATTTACTACTTGGTTCTTTACAAAAGAAGTTGGCTAACTTCTGGCTTAACCTAATCAGAGTCAGTCTGGAACTGGGTACAGTTCCAAAAACCACATTGTCACTAGCCAATTGGGGTGGTGGGTGAAATAGATTCAGAAAGTTAACCATGACGTTTCTTACTCAGAATTTGCGCTGGGGCAGATGGTACAAGGGATAGTATATATGAATTAATTATATTACTTTGAATTTATTATGTGAATTCTATAGCCATACGAATATGTTGATATGGGGATTAGAAGATATTCATACAGATATGTATAATATATTCATATTACAGTGGAGTTATTATTTAGACCTTCATATGAATGAATTTGACCTATTTTTTCATTCAGTGATATAAAGAAGAAACACTTTGGGGAAGATAGGATATAATATCATCAAAATGAGATTTTTATTCCACATCAACAAATGCTCTTGTCATTTTAATGTCAAGTTTCACTACTGCTAATCAGCAGACAATTGTGAGTGTTTTTTACCCCCAGATATTTTCCTTACAATGAAAAGCTTTGGGAGGATGAAAATATAAATTGTAGGAGTTAATCATTGATATAACAGGCTGGCAGCAATCAAACACAAGCTCTATATTGCACTTTTTGAGACTAAAGAGCAAGTCTAAAAGGATGAAAACTGTTTCTCAATTGATTTTATAGATTTAAACAAAATAGGTACTGCGTAATATGTTTAAATTATAAACTAGACAAAACAGGGATTAAAAATATGAGCAATACATTTAGAAAGAGAAGGAAGGATGCATGACAAATATTTTTAACTTAGAGGTGACTTTCTAAATTGCAATTAAACATCCCCTGTTTGATTGTGGGAGACTGACTCAGACCTCAAAGGCAAGGCTCGATCATTAACGGAAGATTTGATCGTTGCAGGCTCTGGATAAGATGCCCCTCGATAACCCTACTTAGGCAGCACATTTGGGATTTTCATTACTTACACGTATACATTTAAAAATAACCATGCTACCATAAAAATTACAATGAAAGTAATTGATCCTTTAAAGGCTTAAAGATGAAAAACAAGCAAACTAAAATCAACTTTTTGATTTTGTATTACAATAAGCGTTTCTTCAAAATAATCCAACACAATGTCTGTGTTTCTTTTTCTTTTGCTTTGTTTTTTATTTTGGAGGATCAGGGGGCTGGCAGTTTTCTGGGTTAATCTTATCTCACTAATTAAGTGTTTCAGTGTTCTGTGCTTTGACTTCAGGGTCGTTTCCTGTCACAAAGTTAAGCGAGATAAGCAAAAGGTAAATAAAGAGTTCCCAAAATTTGTACTGGTCACAAATGTATTTTTTCTATAACATGTAAAATTAATTTTAGTCACTAAAATTAATTCATAGTATCTTCTCCTTGTAAAAAGATAAAGCATTACCAATAACCCTAAAGGAAGCTTTGTCTACCAGTCCAAATCAATCCCTTTCTTTTTTTTTGGTGAGGAAGATTGGTCCTGAGCTAACATCTGTGCCCATCTCCCTCTATTTTGTGTGTGTGATGCTGCCACAGCATGGTTTGACAAGCAGTGTGTAGGTCTCTGCCTGGGATCTGAACCCATGAACCCCAGGCTGCTGAAGTGAAGCACGTGAACTTAACTACTATGCCACTGGGCTGGCACCCAAACCCTAGCTTTTTAATAGGCATTTCTTTTTGAGGTGTTATCCAACCTCTGAGTCAACAGATCTGAATCTCAAGCGGCCAGAATGAGAAAACAATCATGATGCCAAGGATGTATAGGGACAACATATTAGTTACTCTGACCAAATATTATTACTAAAAGAGTATACAATGAAAAAGCCAAATAAAATATTTTTTCTTTTTTTTTTTTTGAGGAAGATTAGCCCTGAGCTAACATCTGCTGCCAATCCTTCTCTTTTTGCTGAAGAAGACTGGCCCTGAGCTAACATCAGTGCCCATTTTTCTCTACTTTATACGTGGGATGTCTACCACAGCATGGCTTGCCAAGCAGTGCCATGTCTGCACCCGGGATCCGAACTGGCGAACCCCCCGCCTGCTGAGGAGCGGAACGTGTGAACTTAACCACTGCGCCACAGGGCCGGCCCCAAGTTGCAACATTTTCTGAGTTTTACATAATGTATATTCTGAAACTTTTCATCCAGAAGTAGAAACTTAAATCCAGAGGAAGTTATTGAGGAGATAAAAACAGAAATCTCCTGCCAATCCAGAAAACGCTCCACAAAGGTGGAAGAAAACAATTTCATTACTGAATAATCAGTCAGCCAGAATGTGACACTCATCACAGGCAATCCACTAAGAGATTGCACAGGTAGTAAGAAATCTCACCCTTTTATAAAGCCAAGGAGACACAAGCCATTACACATATGTTCTCAAATAACAGCTACTTCTCAAGTAAGAGGATTGGCAGCACCATTTGTCACACATATCCATCCCAGATTCACCTACTTATTCAGGTGCCTATCTATGTCTGTTAACTGTCTTCATTCAAAGGAAAAAATCAGCTTCTCATGTCTTTATGATAATAGGTAGTTTACAACTTGAGGGAGAGGCCCACCTAAGTTAGGCTCCTAGCTTCCCACAGAATCTTCCAGGTAAGGGGAGATTCTTCCCATTAATCACATTTGAAAGAGATGATTCTTGGGTTCCTGAAAAACACATTTCTTGGTCCTGGCAAGAGGTTTATTTAGCTCTTAAAAATACTTGCATATATTTCAAAGAGAGAAAGCACTTCAAATGACAAAAGTTTTCTAATGTAAATGTTCTAAGAAAATGGGAGGTTTTTTTTTTTTATTTTCAACATGGAAGCTAAGCCTCTTACTTTTAATTTGCATTCGCCCTTACAGGGTAAGTTTTGAAAAAGGAAAAGTAGAACAATATTGAATAAAAACTGTGTATTTTTTTGTGAGCAAGTGTAGTAAATAGACGATTTTCGAAGGGGGCAGAATGAGCTGTTCAGTGGAAAGAGGTCATAATTACGTAGAGGACAACATCTAAAAACTGAACACTTTAGAGCTAAAAGATCCCCATAATGGTGAATAATTACAGAAAACTGAGGATGTGGTGTCCCAAAGAGAAAGCTCTTTACCATATTTCTCCCACAGCACTAGCCCTATCAATTGCACTTTCATAATTAACACTTAGAGATTGCAGCTTAATACTGCTCTTCAGAGACATAGTACTTCCCGGATTTCCCACTTCTTAAAGTTAAACATCAGTGTCAGACTATGCCTCTTTTTTTTAATTACTTTCTTCCTAAGTGTCCTCATCTTTTAATTCTTATTTTCAAAAATATAATAAGCAAACACTTCTGGGTAAAGTGGAAGGATGAGCTAATATGCAAAGTACTTCTACTCCAAATTCATAGAAAGGCAGTTTGAAATGTAACAAGAAAATTAACTACACAACTGAGCATAAAAGAATAAAATTTAAAAATAAGAAAGAAAATAAATGAAAATCCTTAGACATCAAAGGGAAAGAAGCAAAAGAGGGAGGAGGAGGAGGAGGAGGAAGAGGAGGAAGAGGAGGAAGAGGAGGCAGAGGAGGAGAAGACACCGATAACAACACAAAGCCAGCATGGTAAGCACAAGTAAACTGATCAGTCCACGGCAACACCACAACAGGCAGTCCATCTTGTGTTTCGGAGTGTTAATGCTTTCATTGCATGTGTGTGTGTGTGTGCTTAGGGAGAGGGAGTGGTGTCAAAACTGCAAGACTCGTGCATGAGGGGGAAGTAAAATCCTTGACAGAGTGTACAAAAGGACCATGGCCAGAACAAATAGAAAATTAGAACTCCACCCACAACATTTGCAGCAACCATCCCAGTCATCCCCAAACAGTCAAGATTTGGTCAATAATTACCAGCTTTCAGAATTTTTGTTCCTCCGTTTACAACTCAGAACCAACTAGAGCAAGCCAAATATATTCCCCAAACCAATGATGTGAGATGGCCAGCCTCCAGGTTGTCCCTGCAAACAATGTCCACTCAGGGCAAACCTGAAGCTTTGCCTTTTTTCACTCTAAAGCTTTCCCACTCTCCCGTTTGCCTTTGAGTCTTTGCCAAATGCAAGAGATGGTGGCTGACTCCTTTGCAACACCAAGCCCTGAGTACGTAGCCTTTGCTTGTTCTCATTTGGGTGATCTTTGTTTCTGTCCACACAATAAAGTTCTTGGCAGAGGCAAATGTGAATTCACTCCAGACACTTAAGAATTTTAAACGGTTCTGTACATGTAGGACTCCATAAAAAATTAACATAGGGGCTGGCTCCGTGGCCGAGTGGTTAAGTTCACGCACTGCACTGTGGTGGCCCAGGGTTCGGATCCTGGGCGCAGACATGGCACCGCTCGTCAGGCCACGTTGAGGCGGTGTCCCACATCCCACAACTAGAAGGACCGGCAACTAAGATATACAACTGTGTACATGGGGGCTTTGGGGAGGTAAAGCAGAAAAAAAAAAAAAAATGATTGGCAACAGTTGTTAGCCCAGGTGCCAATCTTTAAAAAAAAAAAGTTTATAAAAAAAAGTAACATACCCAGCAGATGAACAATTAAAAACATATTTAATGCCAACAGGTATACAGAATTTTCACGAGAGTCAGCAAAAGTAACAAAGAAGAACTAAACATGAAATGTAGACAATGGATTTTCTTCTCTTACAGTCTATCAATTGTTTTGTTTCATATTTGGACCATGAGTTTTATATAGATTTTTTTAAAGGAGATTATTTATTTATTGTTTCAGTTTTTATGCTTTTAGTTCTTCTTGTATATCTGGTGATATTTAATTGTCTATTCACTGTCTAAAAAAGGGAAGGCCGGAGAGGACAGGCTTCCCTCCAGAACTGAGGACTCTCTGAATGTTTGACTGGGAAGAGTTTTCTCAGGAACCTTAGTATGGAACGAAGCCTCTTGGATTGTTGTTGCTCTTGTTTGGTTGTCGGGAGAGTTGTTGTTTTTTGTTTTTCAGTGTGGAGAAAAGATATCTAAGTTTTGCCTGGTCTGCATATATAACCTCTGTTCTGCTTGGGGACGAGGGAAGGATGGGAGAGCAGAACGATTCAGTTACCTGGGTTTGCATCCTTCCATGAGCTCTCACTGTGCAGCCCTGCTTCTCAGCTCAGTGCTCTGAAGACATTTCTGATGCGAGCCAGAGCCCCATTGATGTGTACTGCCATATACTCCAGGGATACTCAAAGGATATACTGGGAATCTCAGCTTTGTAGTTTTTCACATCCCTCTGCCATCTACACTCTTCATGAAATTTGCTGAATTCTCTCAAATTGTTGACTAACATCGCCCCCCCATCCAGTCAATATCTTCTCTACATGATTAGTAATATCTTTCTTTCTACACCTTAAAATTTCATTTTAGTGCAGTTTTCAGTAAGTAGGAAGGCAAATACGTATGCTTAAATGTGCTTAACCTTTGCCAGCAGCTAAAAATGCTTTACTATACCTAATTTTAATGCTATATGTTGTAACTCAAAGAGAATTTTCCTTTCTCATTTTCTGATGTTCATGGATAAGTTCTCTCCCAGAGTGTTTCAAAGCAAACATTGCACTGAAAACAGTTAAACAGGGAAGGAAGACTTTATTCAAGCCCATCGCAATAGGGGAGTAAGGCCAGAGCTGAGTCTGAACACAATCCTGCTAAAACAAAAGGTGGGAAAGATTTTAAGAACTGGGGTGGGGAATGGGGTCACAGGCCATCTATGCTTGCTAATGGCTTTACCCAAAAGAAAAGTAAACTTTCTGCTGTCTTCTTGACAGGTAGTCATGAATTGAAGTAATAGATTAAGATCCATCCAAAATTTAGGCCACTGTCCTCGCACAGAATCAGAGAAATAGAGGTGCTACCTCCCGTGAGTTTATATTTCAAAAGAATGGCTCCCAGGTCCGTGAGAAATACAGTCCTGGGTTGTAAAACTGGCAAGAGGTTTTTAAAAAGATCTATATCACAAAGGGGCAGAGAAAGGATTGACAATTACAAGTTTTCTAAATTAGTAAGTGCTTTAAGTAAAGGAAGGTCAGGGGCTAAAAATCAGGAAGAAGCTTGTCTAGAGTTTAGTCAAGCTCAGGGGAATGTCAAGGCCATTTTGGTCAGGTGCAATAGATTTCCAGCTACATTTCATTAACTTCCTTCCTAGACCAGGTCAGTCTTTAGTGATTAAAGAAATTATTTGGTAGGAAATCCTAAAGACTCAGACATCTTTTCTAATTCATTATATTTGTTATACTCTGGACAGTCATTTTATTTGCACCTCTCACAGAATGCAGTTCACAAAATCAAATAGCACTCTCTAAAGTTTGGCTTGTCTTCATTTGATTTCCTTTTGTTCTGAATCTGAAAAACGTTTTTGAAATAAACAAGGTTATGCAGAGAATTTTATGGGCTGTCACGATTCTTTGCTATTGAAAAGATCTAGTAAATTATGATGGGATGCATGTTCAATATCAATCAGAATCTCAAGGATTGCGAATTACTAAACAAACATACAATAGGAAATAATTATCACATTAAATTTCAAATATTTAGTGGACTATTAAGACAGTTCATTTGTGCAATATAAATTAAAATTTAAATGGCATAAGAGATTAATTTTTGTAAAATAAAATAGGATATACAGTTGACACAAAATTATTTAAAGATTTTTAGATTTGGAATAGATCTACCACTTCTATGTTAGAGGAATGTTCTGAGGAGCTCTTGATATTTTTATTTTTTTATCTAACTGTTCTTTCGCTGCTTAGGTTAAGCAAATAAAAATAATTAGAATTTTTAGAGTTTGGGTAGCCATAATTCAAGGAATTCAGGCTGCTGTAAGTAAATAAGCAATAACTCATATACAGGACTATGACATATAGTGGCTGACAAATGATTACCTTTGAGTATGTTATTGACTTTAATTATTTTAACTGTTTTTGTGGTGAAGTTATACAACTTGTGTGGATATAGGCATCAAATAAATAAACATTGCCTTGAAATAAAACAAATAAAACTTTTTAAATCGTCAGATGTTGTTAATAGTGTTAAGTAACTAAAGTTTGAAGTGACCAACATCTTACCTAAAATACGCTTAGCCTCTCCCTAACCCCCAATAGAGATCTGAAAAACAGAGCTGGAGGGAGAGACCTTCCAGAATCCATTTATACCATCCTTTTGCTTTTAGGAGGATTTTATGTTATTTTTATCACGATGCAGTCTTATATCTTCTCTTTGAATAACATTTTTACTAACACATACATACAAACACACGAAAAATTAGAAACTGAAAAATCCAGTTTATGATCATGGCCACATGGTGAACATGTCATTGAATAGAGATTATATACTTTGTCATAACAAATTTAGAGAGTTGTGAGGACTATATTTGTTAATATAAAGAAAAACCTTTTCTGAACTATAAAGCTCAGTATAAATATAAGGCATTGTTATTAAAGTTGTATTTACTAAACATAAGCTCATGAAATTACAATGTTTATACTAGTCTCTTATGTTTACGATGGTATGTTTATCCCCTTTAATGTATGCAAACCAAGCCATGGACTACAACAATCATGTATCAATCAACTAGAGATGATCTTGCTAGTTACTCACAAGTTGATTCACCATTTATTGAAACCCACTCTTCACAGGGAGCTCCATGCTATGTCTTATCAACGTTAAGTCTTGTTTGTAGACTATTCTGATACTTGAGCTTGGTTATTCCCAGTTCTCTGTGTAGTATTCCCACAAAATTTCAGGGAAAAACAATGTCAAAGGGACACATTTATGTGACTTTAAGAAGTGACTGTGAAGCACTTATTTTCTTACTGCAAGTTAGATAGATATTTACTGTACCTATCAGCAAATAAAATGCTTGAGGAGCAAAGAAGCTCCTCCCAAGATTCTAAGGGTCATTTTGGCTTTGTTTAAAATATTCTAAAACACACAAAGTTTGAGCTATTTATTGTTTTGACATTGGTCACTTAAATAATCAAATGAGTAGTAAAGAAAACATGAGTATGGTTGGCAGAATAATAGCGCCTCAGAGATGTGCATGCTCCAATCTCTGGAATCTGCGAATATGTTGCATTACATGGCAACGGGACTTTGTTGTGCAATTAAGCTTACAGATCTTAAAATAGGGAGGTTACCCTGGATCATCCAAGTGGGTTCAGAATAATCACATGAGTTGTTAAAAGTAAGTAACCGTCTCCATTTGCAAGCAGAAGAGAGATGCAGTAGAACAAAAGGATTCAGTGCACTGCTGCTGGCTTTGAGATGAAGGGGTCCACACGCAAGGACAGAGAGAGGCCTCCGGGAGCTAAGGACAGCTGCCAGCTGACAGCCCTTCAGAAAACAAGGGCTTAAGTCCTCCAACTGCAAGGAACTGGATTTGTCAGACAACTTGAGTGAGTCTGGAAGTAGACTTTTTTCCCAAAGCCTCCAGTAATAAATACAGCCTTACTAATAACTTAACTTTAGCCCATTGAGGCCTGTGTTGAACTTCTGGTCTCCAGTCCTGTAAGATAATAAATTTGCATTGTTTTAAGATGCTCAATTTGTGGGAAATTGCTAAGGCAGCAAAGAAAAAAAGAAAGAAAGAAAGAAACGAATACAGTGAGAAAGCTTCACAAGGAAAAGAGGCCGTTGTTTCTTGATGAACACATGCTCATTTATTCAATCAATAAGTTTCATTGAAAGCAGTAGGAGAGGCACAGTTGCACAGTGCTGTCACTTGGTACTGGAAGCAAGGGAATAGGAAACATAATCCAAATTCCTGAAATCTGCGGAATTAGGATATAGATTAAGTATAATACCAGCAATTTGCATCAGTAGCATTTACTTCTTCAAAAATGCAGTTTACTTTCATTATTTCATTGCATTATTAATGCAGATTAATAATAAAAAAGGGAAGAAAAGAGGTGGGGAAGGGAGTTTTAGGAAGAGAAGAAAAAAAGAATAAAAGTGAGATACCTAAAGACCATTTTATTTGTATATAAGGGATGTTAATTTGTTGTGCAACACTTAGGTTCATGGAATCTCACTCTTTTTTTGTCTTAATCAAAGAAATCTGTGACTTAAAAAACAATCGCCGGTATAGATAACACCATAAATTCATAATTATCGTGGGACCCTCTGCATTTCTTTTTTAAAAATTTGTGTTTACATTTTTCAAAGAGGATCCTAGTGAACTTTTGTGATGTGTCCACAGTGCCAATTACCGGAGGCTGGCCTCTGTCCGTTTACTCTGGAAGGTATACTTCGGGAATTTTTACAACCTTTGTATAATTTAGACCACTTAATGACATTGTTTTATTTATGATGAAGTTCTCGTTTTCATTTATTTAAACTGGAAAGCAATTATTGGAATTTACTTAAAAAAAACTTACTCCCACCCGACTTTCATCCATACGTATTCTGTTTTCTTTTCCTTTTCCTCATCCCTCCCCCGTGCCAACTTCTCATTTTCAGTACCTGGACAAAACTTTTTGCTATTTTAATGACTTGGTTATTAAAAGCAGACAGAGGGATAATTCACAGTTTTTTTCTCTTTCCTAATGCCCTTCAATTATTAACAATCACTATATTTAGATGTAAGTAGCTGATAGAATGGTTGTATATTTTTTGGTCTATTCTCTGCTATAAGGATGTTTGCTATCGCATCTTGATTTTGGTTCCCTGTACCAACACTTATTTTTGAGATTTTAATATACAAAACCATAATGATAATATCATAATTATTATGATTGTGTCTCTTTCTCCAGATACCAACTCTATATTACTGATCTTCTTAAATTTTCTTCTGCCGTTTTTGGAATTTAAATTTTTGGAAAAATAGAGATAAGTAATTCCTAAATATAAGCAGTTCACTATAAATAATATCTTTGCTTTGAAAACTCAGCCTATAAAACCTACCATCCATATCAGAAACTTTTCAGTCTATAATTTTATTAAGAATATCTCATCATGAGAAAACGAATCATTGGAGTTTTAGTACATACAAAGTAAAATGATTTTGTTGCAATTTCCTCAAAGAGTAGGAAGCCGGAATATGCCATTTGAACATAAATTCAAATAACTTTATGGGGCACCTGCTATGAACATTGGGCACAGAAGAAGACTATCCTTAAAACTTTATGATCTGTTGGAATATATAGGTAGGTTAATAGATGATCATTTTATAATAAAGATTTGCATCACGAGCTTTGGGAGCATATAGTAGGGAGTAAATGCAAGTGAATCTGGAGATAAAATAAGGCTTTCTGAAGCAGATAGGTAGGCCCATAAACAGAAAGTAGGGAGAGAATGACGGTGCCTGTATTAAGAGTTTAATGTGCAAGGTAAGAGACAAGAGAAAGCCTAGGAAGTTCAGGAAATTCAAATATTCCAGTATAGGAGGAGTTCAAAGAATAGAGAACCAGTTCTCTACTTTGCATGGTGTATGAATTATTTCAAAATCCTACTATCTGTGAAGTGGGATATTTGTGATTAACTTGTTTAATGGATTTCTTACACCCTCTCCCTTTTAGTATTGGTTTTCTTCACAAAAATATTTAAGGTGGAATGGGTCAATGTCACGTAGAATCTACTCACATTTCCTACTCTGAATGTCGTAACGTTAAACCCAACATTGTCACTTGGGCTTTGGAAGGCAGAAATGGAACAGAAGCCATCTTCCTGTAGCTTAGATATTTTCTCCTGGAAAGCAAGAATGTGGAGTTAGTTTTGTCTAAAGTTGTTTTCCAATGTATTGTGGCTAGGTTTTCAGTGTTAAGAGGTGATCGTGTCAGTGGGCCAGAGTCAGTGTCCAGTGTCTATCACCAGCTTGTGTGTGTCAAGAGACACCACACCACTGCTGTGGTGTCAGTGGCTTTCTGATCCCAGCTTCCCCATGAGTACATAGAAGACGTGCTTTGGAAAACAGTAAATCCAATGGCAACTTCCTAATAACCTATGTTCTTCCTGGACAGAGGTTGTAGCTCCCCTGGAAAGCAGGATCTTTCCTTAGTGTCCATCTGAGAAGGCTATTCTTCTATCATTTCTTCCAGCCCGTCCAACAGTTTCATAAGCATATAATAATCCATATGAAAATACTCTCTTCTTAAAATAACTTACAGTGGTTTCTGTTTTCCACATGAATTCAACCCAGTATACTGCTGTAAACCAAGACCTAGTAAACAATTCCTTGAGTAAACTATTCGCACACACCAGTTCAAATGAAGATCAATAACAGAGACAAACAGAACACATTTAATGTGGTTCTACCTGGAGGCGAAATTAGTTTAAGTTATGAATCTGGGAGCTTGTTTATCGCAGTGAATCATTTCATTTTAGTTGATCCATCTTTTATTTTCTCCATTTCTTAGAGAGTGGTTATGCCAGACTCTGCATGCCTTACCAAACAACAGATACATTCTTTTTTATATTAACATAGAGTTTAGTGCCTAAAATCTCAAATGTCTAGGACATAAAATTATAAATTAAATTAAATTAATTCATATTTATCTGTCTCTGACTCTACATGGTGTATTTAAAAGTGACAGCGAAGATATAGAAAAGGGAGATCCTGCCTAAATAAATAGAAAGCTGTCAACATTTTCTTCAAAAATAGTAGATAAACTAGGTCAATATTTCAACTGTTGATATATCAAATCACATTGCTTAACTATAATTCAGGTAATGTCTATAATCAGACATACTCTAGATACTGTATTTTTTTTCGGGCATATTCCAATGCAGATATGTGAGGAATTTAAATATAGTATTCAAGAGGGAGAAGGTATGCTGATCAATTCCCTGAAGGAATATGTAGCTGAGATATAGGATAACGTTGACAATTTATGCAGATTTGTAAGAGGAAATTAACCTGCACCGTGAAGCATGTAGCATCACTAATAAGGTAGAAAGTAGCCTGATCAAAATGAATGATGGCAGATGCCCTGTAGGCACCAAAGTGAAAGCAGGTTCTCCCTTGGAGCAGAGCCTCCCACTTGTAGCTGCAAGCAGGTAAAGACCTCTTTAGCTGTAGCATAGGCACAATATCTCAAAAAGACAAGAAAAAGCTGTCAGTGACAGCTTTCAAGCAGGAACAAGAGTGTAATAGCAGGTTATGATCACTTTCGATGAGAGAAAGGAACAGCTGAAAACCTGCTGTTTCTAAAAATTGTGAAAACACGGAGGAGATAAATTATTGACCTCTCCTCTATGCTTTTGCCCATGCAGATACAAATTTTACTGTTGTAATAAGGTCACAGTAGTTCTGTTTATTCATGCATTTAACAAACAAATATATATTCTATAGTAATGCCCTATGCAATGAAATGCAAATAGAAACAAAGTGATCAGAAAATATAAGAACATGAGAACCACTTTAAGTGAGGTGCATGCAACACTAGTGTCTGACATTATGGTGACAGACAGCGAACAGGTCAAAATCCAAAGGATGTTTGAAAACTGTGTGCTATGAAGAAAATGAAAAGTATGCTGTGATATGGGACAGAACCCTAGAGAATTTTAATATATAAAGCTTATAAAAAGAGAGGGAAAAGACTCAGAGAAGAACAACAAGGAGAGTCTGTTGGTACAGAATTCAAGACAGAAGATATGTTTTCAGGAGGAATTGGTCAACAAGATTGAACAATGCATCTGTGTAATGTGTAGGGAGAAAGGAGAACTCTGGATTTGGCAACTGGAAAATCACTGGTTTCCTTGCCTGGATGGTTTTTTGTAGGTAAAAGGTAAAGGTTTAGTATCTAATAATTTCTCTTTTCTCAATCATGTGTGAGGCAAGCTCATCAGCTGAGATGGCAGGAGCATGGTAGGATAACAAGTACATGGAGAAAGAAGAAGATATGATATAATCTCAGGAGTGAGAAAATGAGTATACTACTGGAATAGTAGAATGATCAGACAGTGTTGCGGCCTGTTTGAATCCGGAGACATTGGACGTTAAATAAAACCAGTGTGTTTGCTTGGATGTAGGATTCAGGTGCTTTGTCTTAGGCCCAGGGAAGGCATGTTTTGAGTATGTGAGGGGGAAAAAATTCTCCTCCACCCTTTTAAGGTCTCCAGCTGGGCCTACGAATTAAACTGACATAAGACAGATTAACAGTAGAACATACACATTTTATTAATTTTTACATGTACATAGGAGCCTTCACAAGCAAATGAAGACCTGAAGAAGTGACCAGATCAGGAAGCTTTTGTAATTTTTAGAAAAAGGAACAATAAATTTGTGATGAATTGATAAGAAAAATTGGTTTAGGCTAGGAGTAGTAAATGATGAAGTAACTAGGAAGATAAGGGTTAGTTTAACAAGGTATTTTTACAGAGTTTTGGGCTCCAGATTCCCCATCTCTGGTGACAAGAATGTCTTCCCCCTGGTAGAAGGAGGGTACTTTTCACATGGGACTTTTATTTTCTGCTTTCAGGAAAAAAAAAGGAGGGTCAGAGTGTCTTTCTTGCAACTGCTGTTTCTTCATTGCCTTTAATTTAGAATAATCAATATGCTAAAGTGGCATGTTTTGTGAAATATTCTTGTTTCTTTCAAGTCCATTCAGAGTTGGGATCTTGGAAGGCAAATATTATGAAGACAGGAGGATGGGGTGGGGACAGGGGATCAATTCAAAACACTCATCCAGGAGTAATTATATTTATGCACCATATACTCTAAGCTGCTCAATCAAGAAAGTAAAGTGAGGAAATGGATTATCAGCGAGTGGTATGATAATGGGTGGAAGGATATACTGCGGCAGAGCCATGGAAGAGCTGAACCGAGAGTACTTGAAACAGCAAACTAAAAGGAAAGAGGGTTTTTTTTGAAGGCTAGATTTTGGCGCTTAAAATTTTGAAAATGAGGTCAAGCTTTTGAGGATTATATTTGTTCTGAGTGTTTTTATAAGAAAAGATAGGTGGAGAAAATTTTATGAGAGACAAGAAAGTGAAGAAACAGAAAGATTAACTGTTATGTGAGGTAATTATCTAGGTGGAGATTGATGTTGCCAAGAATTCTAACAGCAACTGTGGGAAAGTAAAACTTTGAATCAAGGGCTAAATTTTCACCAAATGAATGAAGTCGGCAAGAGATTGGTATATCATTGAAACACATTAGATGAGTAAGTACTTCGTCTGAAGGGTGTATGTCTTAAAGAAACAAATATGTTTTAGCTTTGGAAGATAGAAGGGACTTAATCATCTGATAATTATAATTGAGTAAAATGGTTTTACTATGGTTTCCTATGGAATTGCGGCATGAAAGAAAATAAAATAAACACCACCAGATTGAGATGGCCACAAAAGACGTAGAGAATTCAGGGCACGCTCAAGTTTCTCTAAGGGCAAAGAGGTAAAGTAAACATTCTGAGAAGAGTTTCAGGATGCCAGGAAGTTTGCTTATCACTGATGTTAAATTCCATAGAACAAAAGACCATAGTTTAGGAGGTAGGGATTAGGAACTGGGTCAGATTAGGGCAGGTAGAGGAAAGTTGTGAGACGAGAACTGGGGTCATAACGAACGTCTTGAAGAATGGGGAAACAGGAGTATGCAACTTCTTGGGATCAGGCCTGGTCTCCATTGAAGCTGGGTGGTCAGCTCTGGTTCTGTGGGTGCTAATGATTTACCCTACGTAATAGCAGCATTCAGGAGAGTTATACACCCAGACTTCACTCACAGATGGCTGCCTCTTCATGCAACATGG
Source organism: Equus caballus (assembly GCF_041296265.1). NCBI lineage: Eukaryota > Metazoa > Chordata > Mammalia > Perissodactyla > Equidae > Equus > Equus caballus. The sequence goes on from NC_091700.1 coordinate 76,072,000, forward strand.
AGTCATGGGACAGAGAGGAGCTTCTCTTGTTCTCTTGTCGCTTACATTCTATCATATATCTGTCACTGTATTTGCCTTACACATTGTCTCAACTTCTTCAGAGAGTACTCAACTTCTTTAGGACAGTGAGCAGACATTTATCTTTCTGCTGTGCACTTTGCCTGCTCTTCAAGAAGCATGCAAAAAACAACTTTGTACTGAATTAGGTAGGAGACATAGAGATTACATGCTATCAATGCTCCCTATTTAAAATTTTGCACTATTTAGGGGGCTGGCCCCGTGGCCGAGTGGTTAAGTTCGCGCGCTCCGCTGCAGGCGGCCCAGTGTTTCGTTGGTTCGAATCCTGGGCGCGGACATGGCACTGCTCATCAAACCACGCTGAGGCAGCGTCCCACATACCACAACTAGAAGAACCCACAACAAAGAATATACAACTATGTACCGGGGGCTTTGGGGAGAAAAAGGAAAAAATAAAATCTTTAAAAAAAAAAAAAATTTTGCACTATTTAGAGGATGACTTTTATTTTAAATCGAAGTTACTTATGCACATACTTTTAAGAAGTACCTACTTTTACAAAGCTTTTTAAAACAAACAATGGTCTCCAGAACACCTCTCCTTCTTCAATGACTCACACTTCATTTAGCTGATTCTTTTGTCATTTACTTTCATATCTCAAGTTATTTAGTTACATGTTGGCTTTTTGTTTTTGAAATCATTTATTACATTGAGATGATTTATATTTGGACCTAAATATTCTACTAAGTCAAAAATTTAGAAGTAATAAAAATGCCTACTTCATAGTCAAAAAATATTTTTGCAGTTTTTAAAAAAATATAAACACACAGACACACACACACACTCACACATACCCCTCAGTATAACATTACTCCCAGAACACTTTATGCTGACATTTGGACTTTTGAACAAATAGTTTTTCAATGGTCTTGATCTAAGATGCATGGAAGTCACATAATAGTGAAACCACATGTCCATTTCAAAACTGAATTTTCACTAAATGTCATAGTGCAGCTCTCTGTTGTTTTTCTAGAGTGAGTATATTGGTTCCCAGAAGAAAAATATATTTATGGAAAACCATACCCAGTAATTCAAGGGTAATGTTGTGCTGGCTTTTAACCTGAAGGATCTCTATCAGGCTGCACATTCCCCTTTGTAATTGAAATGCAACCAACTGCGTATGACAGTCAAAGAGTTAGATTCTTATGCAAAAGTGATCTAATTTACTTGGTTTAAACCTTATGCATGAGTAGTTACAGCATTTTGCATGTAGGTAACAAAAAATACTCTGAATAATCATATTTCAGGTGAGGAAAATATAACATTATGCTTTCAAAGCAAGGAATATGGAGGGGGGATGTGTGTATACATACTGGTTATTTCTGGGTGGTAGTATTATGAGTGACATGTTTTCACTTTTGTGTTATTTTAAGAAATATATTTCTATAATAACTATTAGATACTCTTATAATCAGAAATAGTACATGAATATTTTTAGACTGAGAAAATCTGTGGATATTTCACGAGAAAATGTAGGCTTTGGATATTTGGATCTGAATCTTAGAATCTTAGAGGTGAGATCAGTTTCAGAAATACAGACTTTGGAGTCATCGCTGCATAAATATAAAACTATAGGTTTAAGAGATGACTCAGTGGTGTTAGTATAAAAGAAGAAAACGAGGAAGCTAAGAAGATAGACTGAAGAGATGCCATTTCATAAGTGGAGCAAGAAAGAGAACCCATCTGGGACCCTGAGACCCAAACTGTAAGGGAAAGGCTAGGAAAAGTACCCCTTTCAACAATATGGGAAAAATATCAAATGCCATATAGGAGCTGATTAAATATGGGCAAAAATTTTTATGTCGGTTTATCATTTAAGTAAGACGCCGGAAAATTTAAAAGATTATGTGGCATGATGGAGTCAGAGTTGGGATTTCAGGGTGTTTAGGAGAGGATAGAAATAGGACAAAGATAATAGGACAAAGAAATAGGACGAAAACACAAGCTACCATTTGTTAAGAAGCCTCAGTGTAAAACAAATAGGAAAAGAACTTGAGCAGGGTTATATGGAAAGGAGCAAAACAGCAACTGAAAGAGACATCTGAGAAAACAGAAATTAGCCGCTTGGCATTTTCTCCCAAATTAGTCAAGCATAGGCTAATTTGAAGAATGTTAATTAAATCAGCTAAGGGATAGTAGCACATTTGAAACTCCAAAATGTGAATGTTAAAAGTTAATTTTCATATTTTAGCAAAGCAGGTACACATGACAGTCACCGAAGGAGACCATAATTGTGGAAACTTTGAAGATACTGTACCGAAATGAAATTTCACTTTTCCTAAGGTCGTGGTTCTCAAACTTGAAAAGTTATGGGAATCGTCTGGAGGACACATTAAACGCAGAGACCTGGGTTCCTGCCACAACGAGTTTCTGACTCAGGGGTACAAAAGGCAGCCTAATATTTTGCACGTTCACCCAGCTCCTAGGTGATGCCGATACTACTCATCTAGAGGCCACACTTTGAAAACCATTGTTCTAAGAGATTCAACAAAAGCCATCAAAGTTAAGTGCCCTAACTTTGCAAGTAGCTGAGCTCTGGAAATAACATGGTAAAAACAACAGAAAAACAGATACTAGAGTGCGAAGAATAATAAGATAATGTATCAATAATGGAATAACATATTTAGAAAATTTTATATGTGCAAAATCATGCTTTATTTTCTCTAAAATTGATATAAACAGCTTCATGAGCCACTTTCCTCTAGGTAGTGGGGAGAACTGAATTTTAGTCCTATCTGTATAGTAACTCAGTCTTTTCAGATTCAATTTCAATCAGAGGTTGAGATTTCAGACTGAATTCTCAATCTCTTTAGGTAAAAATTTTAGGTCTCTTAAATGAGTCTTTCTAAAAGTATCTCCTTGTCTGGAGAAAGGGTATGGATTTAAACAATTTATGAGGCCCATCATCACTGGATCTGTGTGATGTACCCAGAGATCCTTTTGGCCTCTGATGTGGAATCTTTATTTAGGGAGAATTCTGATGTGCAACTAGTCCCATCCTTGGGCATTCACCTTGCATCTGCTGCTGAAATCTGTGACTGATGTAACACATATACACCTGTTTTGATGACTCTCATTTTTCTTGGATCTATGGTGCTCTCTGGCTGATTGGCCTCATCATACCTCTATATGGTTCTGAGACTTCTTGAGTTTTGCCTTATTGTCCATTTGGACCATGGCTTCAGTTAACTTGACCCTCACCATGCTCTCAATTTGGATATTTACTGCATCACTCTCCAGGTATATGGAATTTTTAAATCCCTTCCATGACATAATAAAAGAAAGAGTAGCTTGAGCTAAATCTATGTGACAGTCCACCAAGTTTGGACATAGGAAGGAGAAACTTGGAGTTTCTTCTGTGAGGTTTCTCTGTGAGGGCCTGCCTCCTCTACCAGTCTCTGCTTTCTCTCTGACACAAGTCTCTAATCCAGAAATGATGGATTAGAGGTTTTATATTTTATCTCCATGATATTCCCTTTTCATCTTCTGGCAAATTTGTTTTGTGATATTTTGCAACGTGGTAAAAAATCAGAATAAGAATTTTATCTCAAAAATCCTGTTTTAAAGCCTATTGTATTTCTGCATAATTGAGATATTCTTTGTGAATGTCAGAAATTGTAACTCTTCTCTTTGTAACTTGCTAGAACAATCCTTATCCCTTTCCAATGCTCTCTACTCATCCGAGGGCAGACAGATGCCTTAAATTGACTAGATACAAATTGTGAATACACAAATGCAAAGACAGAAGGCAATTTGTGGGACCAGCCTGGTGGTGTAGTGGTTAAGTTTGTGCACTCCACTTTGGTGGCCTGGAATTCATGGATTCAGGTCCTGGGCAGAGACCTTTACACCACTTATCAAGCCATGCTGTGGCCGTGTCCCACATACAAAATAAGAGGAAGGTTGGCACAGATGTTGGCTTGAAGACACTCTTCCTCAAGGAAAAGATGAAGATTGGCAATGGATGTTAGCTCAGGGCCAATCTTCCTCACCAAAAAAATCCTCCAAAAAAACATAAAAAGACAATTTGATATATTTTACCTATTATCCCGTCGTGTAAATCCCATTGTGTGAATAAGAGAGGTAAAATCATAATTGGAAGGCATGAATAGATTACCATTCTTACCCCTTATCAGTACATTAAGAAATGTGAAGTCTCTAATTAAAACTATAGAAAATACATTTTCACATTCAGCAGTTTAATATAAAAAGAGAGGCAAAAAATAGGGGAGATATATTACAGTATTTAACAAACACTTCTTTTTTTACCAAAGATATTGAGTCAGTGTCCAGAGGCTTTTCCTATCACATGTTTTAATGCATCTGGCTTCTAGCAGAATCAGAAGTACTCTTAAGCCATGAAGGAGGCCCCTCACTTGTATGGGGTCTTATGACTGTTCGTGGCAACGTGTTCCTCTGGTCATATGTTAATGTAGAATTTGCAAAGGTAAGATATTTTTGTGTTTTTTTTCTCAAACCCAGCATTCTAGTTTAAAAATGGCTTCAGATTCTATGCTAATCCTCCACGGAGAGGTGGAGCTTATTTTCCTCCTCTTAAATCTGAGCTGGCTCTACTAACTAGTCTGAATAATCCAACATGAGACCAATCCCATGTTGGGAGTTCTGGAGCTAGATAACAAAAAGCTTTGCAGCTTTTTCCTGAGCCCTTTTGAATGCTTACTCTGTGGGAATCCAGCCACCTTGTACTATGTCCACCAAGCTGTGGGGAAGCTCAGTCTAGCTACTTGGAGAGGCCGCAGGGAGAGAAATTCTGGGTATTCATTAGCTGTTCCAGTCATACCAGCCCTGGCACCAAACATGTGAGTGAAGAAGCCATCTTGGACTTTCCAGCCCCAGGACACATCATGTAAAGAACCAAGTCCCTAGACGTACGGCCAAGCCCAGCTGGACTAGCCATCTCCAATCACCCAGGGAATTCTAGCTGAGGTCTCAAACATCACGGAGCAGAGATGGGCCATCCCTTCTTTTTCTAGAGGAAAAAATCTAAAGACAAAAACCAAGAACACTCATTTTAACTTTTCTGGTTTCTGGAGAACCACTGGTGACAATTTGCCACCTGTGAAATAATAAAATGATAATTAGTTGCTTTTAAGAGAGTTACTCCATAAAAATGTTCAATTCCTTATAAACTAAATTTATATTCTTTTAACAAATAAAAACAGTGGTTTTGCAACTTTAGCCTAGCATTAAATACTATCAATAATGTAAAAATCAAAAACAGGCCTGTGGAAGTCATGAAGGGTATTTCCGGGGTGCTGGTGAAAATCTAGGTGCTGGTTAAATGTGTATACTCATGGTCACTATGCTGCACCCGTATGATTTATGCACTTCTCTCTGTATGTTGTATTCAATAAAATGTTCAATAAGTCGTTCACGTAACTTACTCCATGCAACATGGTTAAAATTTTTTTACTATAAAAAGACAAAATGAAGAGTGAAAGCCTCTTCTTCCTGCCTTATATCCCTGTGCCACCCCAATATTTCTCTCCAAATATGATTTCATTTTTAAAAATTATTGTGATGGCTTCTGCAAAGAGGGCACTTTTTATCTATCTCTTATCTATTTATGTGTCTACTTATCCAGCCATAAATCGAATATCCAGCAATCTGATCTAAATGTAATAGGTGATAATATATGCGTTGTTTTGTTCCTTGCTTAATTTTTTTCTTTGTTTAAATATCTTGATAATCTTTCCACAGCAAGGCCATTCTTTATAATAACTTTTCATCAAGTGAATGTACCATAATTTGTTTTATCAGTCCTTTGTTGACAGTCACTTTGGTTGATTCCAGTTTTTGGCCACTGCAAACAATAACACTACCTACAGTTAACTTGAATTAAGCAATTAAGCTTACGAACACATATACACTCAATGAATTAGTTTGTCAAATTAATAGTTTTAATAACATAAATGAAAAAAGGTTTTTTATTTCTGTTATGAACTGAATGTTTGAGTCCTTCCCGAAAACTCATATGTTGAAATCTTAATTGCAATGACATGGTATTTGGCCGTGGGACCTTTGGAAGATAGGTGGGTCTTGAGGGCAGAACCCTCAGGAACGGGATTAATGCCCCTATAAGAAGAGGCCAGGGAGCCAGCCAGCTTTCTTTCAGCCATGTGAAAACACAGCAAGAAGACCGCTGTCTGTCTGTACACCAGTAACCCACGTCCCTCACCGAGAACTTGACTATACTGGCACTCTGATCTGGGATTTTCTGTCTCCAGAACTGTGCAGAATAAATGTTTGTTGTTTAAGCCGCTCAGCCCATAGTAATTTGTTGTAGCTGCCCTAACTAAGACAATTTCTGTTCTTAAACTTACATATCCAAAATCTCTCACGGTATTTAAATTTTTTTTACTCTTTGTTCTTTAACTATTTTTATCTTTGTCTGTTTTCCAAATGAGTTTTTGTGGTGTATTTTCTGATTAAATGAGAGTTGTATTAAATTAAAAATGAGAATTCTCACTGCCATATTTCTCTCATTTTGTTGTATTCTGATGAATTATTTTCATCTAGCATTTAAAATTTTTATATGGTCAGATATACCAATATTTCATTTATGACTTATGAAGTGTGGAGCATATCCTCCTTAGAAAATTTCCTTAAACCAAGTGAGCCAGGAGAACCTCACAGTCTTGTCCTGAGGCTCAGATTTATTTCCCAGATGATAATTCTTCCTTACTTCAAGGAAACAAAAAAAACTAAGGCAAACTGAAGTTAATAAACTATAATTTTTTTTCCCTATAACTGGTGCTCTAAGGCTTAATATTTATACCCTAAAAGGTATTTATGCATGATGCAACAAAAAGCACAACTAAGGCACACTCACTTTCACGACTGTGAACACAACAGAATAATATCTAATGTATATAATATTCTGATTAAAAGTAAAAGTCTCTGTTGAAAAACCTCTAACTAATATTTTTCTCTGTATGTTTTATTATTGTCTCTCTCTAAAATTAAGCCAAGAATTAATCAGGAACTGGATAAAAAGAAGTGAATCTCTCTTGGAAAAGGTTTCCCAATAAAAGGTATTCTAATAAACACAATCTACTCTAATAACTTTTATGTTCTCATTTTCACCACTAAAACTTGATCTATGTGGAAATTATTTCTGTAATGGAGGCTAAATACAGCTTACACACACACACACACACACACACACGCAACCTGTTCCAAGTTCACTTTCATTTACTCTCTGACTTGAATGCCATCTTTACTGTAGACGAAATTTCATGCATATTTTGGTGTTATTTCTGAACTCCTGTTTGTACTTTGATCTGTAGGTTTTGATGACAGTAATAAATTGTGTTAATTATTCTAGCTTCCATCTTTTAATATCCGTTAAGACTATTTTATCTCATTAGACTTTTTGAAATACTTTTTCCTGACTAGTCTACCATATTTATCAGATAAATTTGTTTCATTTTATTAAGTAAACCCCCCACTTTGTCCTTCTGCTACTATAATTAGATTTCAATTAAATTTATAGATTAATGAAGGGGAATTTTATATTTTTACAATATGAGTTTTCTTGTCCAGAAACATTATGCTTTTCCATTTATTTTAATCTTTTTTTATGTCTTTCAGTAATATTTTACTTTTCTCCCTTCCTGTTTCTCCCTTGCTCTGGTCTCTCTGTATATATAAATATACACAGATACAGATGTAGATTTAGATGCTATGCAATTCCTATAAATTTTATATGTACTTCTTTGGTTCCCTTACTAAAAACAAATTTGTTTTCTGACATATATTTGAAGCTAGTTTTATTTACAAAAAAATTTAAAAAATTATTTTTGCATATGAATTTTGTAACATGACATTGTAGTGAATTCTTTTACTTTTTAAGAGTTTTTTGGATGATTCTCATGTGTTTTGCTGGCATGTAATCAAATCATCTTCAATTCTTTTATTTCTAGTCTATTAAGCTGATATTTTAAGTTTGTCTAATCAAATTGGCTAGCACTGCTAAAATAAGTAAAATAACTGGTTGCATTGGGCAAGACTGACTTGTCTAGTTTATGACTATAGTAGTATGGCTTCCTATGTTTTTCTTTAAGCATGACTACATTTACATATAATATGGTGATAATCATATTACTCAAATTAATGGAGATATATATATATACACACACACAACATTTTCAATATATATGTATCTATATTCCTTTCTCAATTTTTAAAAATTAGATATGAATGTTGAATTAGTCAATTGCTCTTTTTTAAGATTTTATTTTTTAGAGTAGTTATGTTCACTGCAAAATTGAGAGGAGGGTAGAGAGATTTCCCATATATCCCTGCCCCCAAGCAAGCATAGCTTTTCCCATTATTAATATCTCCCACGAGAGTGGTACATTTGTTATAATTGATAAACCTACATTGACATGTCATAATCGCCTAGAATCCATAGTTTATCTTAAGGTTCACTCTCGACGTATGTTCTGTGGGTTGGGACAAATATATAATAACATATACCCATCATTATAGTATCATACAGAGTACTTTCACTGCCCTAAAAATCCTCTGTCTTCCACCTATTTATTCCTCCCTCATCCCCAACCCTTGGCAACTACTGATCTTTTTGCTGTCTTCATGGTTTGCTTTTTCCAGAATGTCAGAAGGCTGGAATCACACAACGTAGCCTTTTCAGATTGACTTCTGTCACTTAATAATATCCAGTTTAGGTTCCTCTACATCTTTACGTGGCTTGGTATTTTATTTCCTTTTGGCACTGAATAATATCATATTATAATAACATATCATTCAGTGCCAAAGTGTCCGGATGTACCAGTTTATTTATCCATTCACCTACTGAAGGACAACTTGGTTGTTTTCACAGTTTGATACTTATGAATAAATCTACTATAAACATCTATATGCAGAGTTTTTGAGGACATAAATTTTCAGTTCCTTTGGGTAAATACCAAGGAGTGTGATTGCTGGATCACATGGTAAGAGTATGTTTAGTTTTACAAGAACTCACCAAACTGTTTTCTAAAGTGTATGCACCAATTTGCATTCCCACCAGCAAGGAATGAGAGTTTCTGTAGCTCCAAATTCTCACTAACATTTGGTGTTGTCAGCGTTCTGAATTTTGGCTATCTTAGTAGGTGTGTAGTGGTATCTCGTTGTTTTGATTTTCATTTCCCTGATGACATATAATGTGGAGCATTTTCAAATGCTTCCTTGTTATCTGTATATCTTCTTTGCCAGTCATATGTTAAGGTCTTTGGGCTATTTTTTAATCTGGTCATTTGTTTTCTTTCCTTTTTTTTTTTATTTTGAGGAAGATTGTCACTGAGCTAACATCTATGCCAATCTTTGTTTTATGTAGGATGCCACCACAGCATGGCTTAATGAGCAGTTTGAGGTCCACGCCCAGGATCTGAACCCGTGAACCCCTGCCTGCCAATGCAGACAGCATAAACTTAACCACTATGCCACCAGGCTGGCCCCAGTCATTTGTTTTCTCATTGCTGAATTTTAAGAATTCTTTGCCTGTTTTGGATAACAGTCCTTTAGCAGATGTGTCTTTCACAGGTATTTTCTCCTAATCTGTGGCTTGTCTTCTCTCTCCCTTGACATTGCCTTTCACAGAGCAGAGTTTTTAATTTTAATGAAGTCCAGCTTATCAATTCTTTCTTTCATGGATCATGCCTTTGATGTTGTATCTAAAAAGTCCTTGCCATACCCAAGGCCATCTAGGTTTTCTCATATGTCATCTTCTAGGGGTTTATACTTTTGTATTTTACATTTAGGTCTGTGATCCATTTTGAATTAATTCTTGTGAAGGATGTAAGATCTGTGTCTAGACTCATTTTTATGCATGTGGATACCCAAATGTTCCAGCATCATTTGTTGAAAAGACTATTGTTGTGCTATAGTATTGCCTTTGCTCTTGTCAAAGATCAGTTGACTATATTTACGTGGGTCTATTTCTGGACTCTGTTCTGTTCCATTGATCTACTTGTCTCTTTAGCCAATATCACATTGTCTTGATAAATGTAGATTTATAGTAGGTCTTGATATCATTTAGTATCAGTCTTCCAATTTTGTTCTTCTCCTGTAATATCATGTTGCCTATTCTGGATCTTCTGCCTCTCCATATAAACTTTAGAATCAGTTTGTTGAATATACAATATAACTTTCTGAGATTTTGATTGGGATACCATTGAATCTACACATCAAGTTGGGAAGAACTGATATCTTGATAATTTTGAGTCTCCCTATCCATGAACATGAAATATAACTCCATTTATTTAGTTCTCATTTGATTCCTCTCATCAGAGTTTTGCAGATTTTGTTTTATAAATCTTGTACATATTTTATTAGATGTACATTTAAGTATTTCATTCTAGTGGACGCCAATGTAAATAGTATTGTGTTCTTAATTTAAAATTATACTTGTTCATTGATGGTATATAGGAAAGCAATTGAGTTTTGTATATTAACCTTGTATCCTGCAACTTGCTATAATGAATTATGTTCCAGGAATTTTTTTGTTGATTCTTTCAGATTTTCTACATAGATGATCATGTCATCCATGACCAAAACTGGCTTTATTACTTCTCTTCTCAATCTGTATTCCTTTTATTCTTTTTATTGTCTTAATCCATTAGCATGGACTTCCGTATGATGTTGAAAAGGACTGGTGAGAGGGACATTCTTGCCTTGTATCTGATCTTAGTGGGAAAGCATCACATTTCTCACCACTGTTATTAACTGTAAGTTTTTAATAGATGCTCTTTATCAAGTTGAGAAAGATTCCCTCTATTCCCACTTTACTGATATGCATATATATCTTTACTGATATAGATATATTTTTCTGGATCTATTGATAAGATCATGCGATTTTTCTTTTTTAGTATGTTGATGTGATGGATTATATTATTTGATTTTCAAATGTTGAAAGAGCCTTGTATACCTAGGATAAATCCTACTTGGTTTGATGTATAAATTTTTATACATGTTGGATTTGACTTGCTAATATTTTATTGCAGATTTTTACATCTATGTTTGTGAGAGATATGGTTTATAGTTTTCTTTTTTCTTGTAATGTCTTTGTCTAGTTTTGGTATTAGGGTAAAGCTAGTCTCATAGAGACTTCTTCTATGACACTAGAATGAATTAGGAAGTATTCCCTCTGATTCTCTCTTCTGAAAGAGATTGTAGAGAATTGATATAATTTCTTGCTTAAATATTTGGTCAAATTTGCCAGTGAATCCATCTGGGCCTGGTATTTTCACCAGAGTTTCCTAATTAGAGATTAAATATCTTTAATAGATATAGGCCTATTTAGATTGTCTGTTTCTTCTTTGTCAGTCTTGACAACTTGTGTCTTTCAAGGAATTGGTCCGTTTCATTTAGGTTATATAATTAGTGTGCAAGGAGTTGTCTATAGTATGCCTTTATTATCCTTCTAATATCCATAAGATCAGTAGTATTGTCCCCTCTTTCATTTCTGATATTAGTAGTGTGTGTCTTCTCTCTTTTTCTTAGTTAACCTGACTTATCATCAATTTTATTGATCTTTTCAAAAAATCAGCTTTGGTTTGGTTGGTATTTTTAAATTGATTTCCTGGATTTCTGCTCCAATTTTTATTATTTCTTTTCTCCTACTTACTTTGGATTTATTTTCTATTCTTTTTCTAATTTCTTACTGTAGAAACTTAGATCATTGATTTTAGATCTTTCTTCTTTTCAAATATATGCACTCAATGCTAAAACTTTTCCTCTAAGCATTGCATTTGCTGCATCTCTCAAGTTTTGATAAGTTATTTTTATTTTAATTTAGTTTAAAATATTTTTAAATTTCTCTTCAGATTTCCTTTTGACCCATGTGCAATTTAGAAGTGTTTTTTTTTTTAATCTGCATGTATTTGGGGATTTTTCAGTTATCTTTCTGTTATCAATTTCTAATTTAATTCCATTGAGGCCTGAGAATAGATATTATATAATTTCTATTCTTTTAAACTTGTTATGGTGTGTTTCACGGCCAAGAATATTTCTATTTTGGTAAATGTTCCATGTGAGCTTGAAAAGAATGAGTATTCTTCTACTGTTGGATAAAGTCTGTAGATGTCAACTCCACATTCAGTTGATTGATAATGTTATTGAGTTAACTATGTCCTTATTGATTTTCTGCTTGCTGGCTCTCTCCCTTTCTGAAAGAGGGACTTAATTTTCTAATATTATAATGGATTAATCTGTTTTTCCTGTAGGTCTATCAGTTTTGCCTTATGTAGTTTGACAGTCCACTGTTAGGCACATAAGGACTATTATGTGTTATTGGAGAATTGACTCCTTTATCATTATGTAATGCCCTTCTTTATGTCTGATAACTTTTCCTGCTTTGAGGTATGCTCTGTCTGAAATTAATACACTTACTCCTGTTTCCTTTTGATTAGTTTTACCTTGGCATATTTTTACCTGTACATTTATTTGTAATATACCTGAATCTTTATATTTAATGTTCGTTCCTTTAGAAAACATATAATTGGGTCATGTGTTCTGATCCACTCATATTGCTACATTTATACTAATAGTATGATTCCTTCTTTGAGAAAGTAACTTGAAAGATTATTTTTAAAGATCTGAAATAGTTTAAATAGAATCAGAGTTTTTCATACCTTGAAAATTTCATAGAATTTTTATTTGAAAGTATATTTTATTGGTTACAACCTTGTTTTTTCTTAAATTTTTTAATTTTTTTAATTGCAGTAACATTGGATTATAACATTATATAGCTTTCAGATGTACATCATAATATATTTCGAATTCTGTGTAGATTACATCATGTGCACCACCCAAAAACTAATTATAGTCCCACCCTTCACATGTGTGCCTAATCACCCCTTTTGCCCTTCCCCCCTCCTTCCCCTATGGTAACCACCAATCCAGTCTCCATTCCCATGTGTTTGTTTGTTGTTGCTTTTATCTTCTACTTATGAGTGAGATCATACAGTATTTGACTTTCTGCCTCTGACTAATTTCACTCAGCATAATGCCCTCAAGGTCCATCCGTGTTGTCACAAATGGATGTTTTGATAAATTTTTCGTTATTTTTTCCTTTCTAATGTTATCTTGTTGTATCATTTTTTATTATTTTTGATTGTTTATGTTTTTATATCATTTTTGTTGCTACATGTTTACTACTTCCTGGAAAATTATGATATAATCAGAATTTCCAAGTATTTTAATACAGAGTATGGCAAAATATTCTCGGAATTTGTTTTGTTTTGTTTTACATATTCTTTTTCTTTTTAACAATGAATGCTTAGAGCTTTCTTCCATTTTCTTTCTTGAGGAACACTTACAAAGAACATATAATTTGTTTATTGGCTGCATTATATCCTCTTCAGAAGGGGCTATGCATCCTTGCCAATTTTTATATTTAGTTGTTTGTCTATTTTTAAAATAGATTTAGATACTATTTATCTATTCTATATAGTGACTCCTTTTTAGATACAGTTTTTAAATATCTTCTTGCAGTTTGTGTCAATTTTTAATAGTGTTTTTGAGGAGCATTAGTTCTTAAGTATAATGTAAGCGTATGTATAAATTTTTTCCTTTTTATTCTATGCTCTATATTAAGACATCTTTTCCTACTTCAAGTTTATTAAGATATTTTCCTCCAGTCTTCTAAATACTTTGTGTTTTTTCCTTCACTTTTAATTATTTACTAGTAAAATATTAATATAAGATATTATTCAAAAGGGTTTATGAACAGTATACGTACGTTAAAAATCAGTAATAAAATGACCACACACACCTTTACATGCATGTGTGCATATGTGGAGATATATATATATATAGATATATATATATATATCTATATATATATATATATATAGATATATATATATACACACATTACCACTAAGTTAAAAAAATAGAATTATCTTAACCCAGTAGCCCTGGTTTTTGCCCTCACCAACCACATCCTCTAGTCCCTATACCATAGGTAACCACCAGCCTGTTAAATAATTAGAAGAGAACAATGTTCATTTCTTGATGACTTCCTTCCTTCTTTCCCTCAGTGTTATGTTTCTAAGAACTATTAATATTGATGATAGAAGCTGCAATTCACTTAGCTTCACTTCTTTGTCCTATTGTACAAATATATCGAAACATTTATCTATTCTACTGTGATGGACATTTGGGCTATTTCCAGCTTTTTGCTTTTAGGTACAAAGTTACTGTTAGCAATTCTGTATTTTCTTTGTGCATAGATTAAAGCATCACTTAAGGAATATATCTAATAATTGTATCTCTGGGTCAGAGGTCATGAAAATTTTCGACAAACTGGACAATACCAAGTTGTTTTCCAAAGTGGTTGAACCAATGAACAATCCACGCAGCAATGGATGAATCATCCTCACAGAACCTCCTGTTGACTTTTTACTATTTGCCAAGTGGGGACGTAAAATTGTATCTCAAAGTATTCTAATTTTTATTTTCCTCATTACTATGGAGAAAGAATATATTTTTGCATTTGTATGTGCCATTTTTCTCCCTCCTCCCTGTGAAATTTCTGTATGTTACTTTTGTCTAGTTTCTACTGAGGTTTTTTTCCCTCTATCCTATTGAATTACAGGAATTCTTTTTATGTCCTGAATCCTATTATTTTACATATTACCTCTGTGGCAAATATATTTTGATAAACAGATGTAAGTTCATTTGTAATGTAGTCATTACATTTTTTAAGTAAAATTTTACTTTTTTTTTTGCATTTGATATCTTACTTAAAACACAAAGCGTCACATTTGAGTCATAAACGCGTTTACCAAATTGCCTTCTAAAAGTTTTATAGATTCACCTTTGACATGTAGCCCATCAATATATTTAGAATTTCTTTTGCTTATGATATGCGTAAGTCAAGATCTATTTTTTCTGTTCCTTCCTCCCTCCTCTCCCTTCCTTTCTCTCTCTCTTTTTGACATGGATAATCAATGATCCCAGCATAATTTATTCAAATATTCCATGTTGGGGGCCCTGATCTATCCTTCTGTAAGTGAGCATTTAAAAATGGGTCTACTTACTGGGCCATCTATTCCATTTATGTTTCTAGTTCTTTAATAATACTTTAAGATAATTCTCTATAAGTCTACAAAGCTTTTCTGTATCCACTAGGATCTTTGCTGTTCCTTGAAAATTCAATACTAATAGAAATTTTAGAGTCTGCAAGTAGAGTGTTACATACACAGACACTTTTTGTGTTGTGACTGAAATTTCAGCAACACTGTAGATTCACTTGGAGAGATTCAATATCTTTACAATGTTGTATTCCAATCCATGACCATCATATATTTGTATATTTATTTCAGACTTTTTTAATGTCTTTTGATAAAGTTTCGTAGCTCATTTCATAAATGCTTCTACGTTTCTTCTTATAATTATTGTTAAATGCTATATTTTTGTTACGTATCTTTGTACGTTATATTTTTAACTGTTGCTGATATGCACAAATTCAACTTAATTTTGTATATTGAATTTTTTTCAACTATCTTGAGAAATTGTCTTGTTCACTCTAATAAATTATCAGTGGAGTTTTTGCTTTTTCAAAGTGCAATAAAGTCACTTGGAAAAACGACAGAATTTTTTCCCTCTCAACCCTTTTGGATTTTCCTTTTTATCTCTTCTTTTCTTTTTTTTTTCCAACCTATTCTTTTAACTAGTACTTGCATACAATATTGAATAACATTGACTATAGCTGGCCCCTATCTATTGCTCTTTTTAAAGAGCATGTTTTTATTGTTTCATAACTAACCTTACTATTTGCAATAGAGTTTTGAGATTTCTGTTTATCAAGTTAAAGAAATCTAATATTTCTGGTTTGTTAAGAATCCTTGTTAATGGATGGGAACATTTATCAATTACTTTTCTGCATGTGTTGAGGTCATTATATGATTTTAATCTTAATCTATTTTTGAAATTCTGTCTCTCTCATGTATGGCTCTTGTAATGTGCTAGTATCAATCTTATAGTAGTTTACTAAAATAAGTTGAATAATGTTCGCTCCTTTACCATACACTGGAATAATTTTCATAAAGTTGGAATTATTGATTCTTTGAATAGTTGGCTAATCAAGGATTTGGGGCCTGGAGTGTTCTATTTTGGAAAAAGAAAATCCTACTCACTCTTTCCATTAGTAGTTCTAGAATTATTTGGGTTCTCTAATCTCTTGAATCAGTTTTCAGTAATGCATTTTCTAGAATTCTGCACAATTATTCTTAATTTAAAATTTTTCGCATAAATATACACACATCTTCTTCCTAATTTTTATATCATTAAAATCTATATTATATATCTCTTTTTACTACTAATATTTTTTATCTGTGTCTCATTTCCTCCTTAATGAATCTAAGGTTAGTCAAATTTGTTGATGTTTTATAAATATCAACTTTGGGTTATATTTGGTCTCTCTCTGTTGGATATCATTGTGCTTTGCTCTGATCTTTATTATTCTCTTTCTTCTTTCCATGGCTTTATTCTGTTTTTTTTTTTTTTATATAACTTTCTGAACTTGATCATTAGCTCATTACTTTTCAGTTTTTCTTCTAGTGCGACGTAAGTTTGCTCTAAGCATGCTTTCAGTACATCCAATTTGTTATGTACTATTTTATTCATTTTCAAGTTATTCTCTTACTTTGGTTTCCTGTCTCAAGTTGGAAGTTAAATGCTTATTCCTCTTGCTTGCTAGAATTCTGAGGATGAAACAGAAGCTTCTGAAGTGTCAGAAACTATATAGTAAACTCTTTTCCATTATTGTGTTTCATTGATGGTATTTTTTGTATATGCATATATATATTGTATATACACATATATTTATATATTACATATAATATATAATATTATATATTACTATATATATGTGTGTATATTTTTTTTAATTTAACCTCTTTGCTTGTTTTTCCATCTTTAAGCTTGGAGTAGAAAGATTTTGAAATTTGAATTGAAACTGTTATCTCCAACCAAAATTTTGCACTATGATTTTTAGAATTTATTTATTCTAAGTTGTTTAATTTTGCTTTAAATTACCATTTTACCTGTGATCCACTCCAGGGCAGGAACTATTTTATGTATTTCAATTGTGTTCTTCAAATCACCTAGCACAATGCAAGATCCAAGAGAAATTTTTGATTGATCTCTTTCCTTTTGCCAAGAACATGAAAAATGAGGCTTAGAAAATGTTTATACAAAAAACTGTTATTTATAGATGAAGCATTCTACGTTATTGTCCAGAGTGTGTCCTACTCTATTTTTTTTTTATCTGACTGCAGTAAAAAATGTACTCTAAAGAACATGGTACAGATTCTTTTTAAGTGTTGTTGATTAAGGTCTCTGTGAATGTTAATTTTGGAAAATTTTTTTAAAAAATAAAAAAATCATAATATGCCTGCCAGACAATATTTTTAAGCAGACTTTCTTAGCACTAAACATTATCTTGTACTTCAGGCTGTGGGTGATTGATGTGTTTCCATTCCAGATGTGTAAGGAGTCAAAGTAACATTTTATTTCACTTTTATATCCAAGGTGTCATTCTACAGATCTTAAACATGCTTTGGAAAGTTTCAAACCAGTTTGGAGCAGCTATTTAATGAACTGTGAACAGATCTGTGCAGTAAATTGTTTTTATAAATAGTAGAGTCACTGTGTATATACCTACTTTAAAGCTGTTATCAAACATTACTACTGATGGAACTTGCATTATATAGGCCAATTTTTAACATGCTACCATGATAAAACAAAATTCCAGTGAAGCTTAATTTTCTTTATCTACTTTCAAAAATAGCAAGATGAGGTCTAGTGTGGTTTAGCATGATTGACATTAGAGTGAGGACCAATGTCATTGTGGTAGATTATATTATTTTGCATACATATTTGTTCTTCCTCTCTGAAGATTATTTTTTCCTGTGCCATTGAAAGCCAGCTTGCCCATGTGACTTTTGTACCCCTCCTTATTGGAGGATTATGCATACCTGTCCACTTGAATTGGGATTGCCTATGTGATTGTCAATTAAATGTGAGCAGAGGTGACAATGGCATTTCTAAGAGTAGCTTTAAGGTCAGGCATGGTTAGCACTGTCTTTTTCCCTCCTCCATACAAAGTAGCAAAGTTGAAGATAGCAGCTCCTTTGTCAGCCTGAGTTCTAACATGAAGATGAAATGGATCAGGACTACTGAACATCGATGGACATTTAGCATGAGTGAGAAAACCTTTTATTGTTGTATACGCACTAAGATCTGGGATTGTTAGTTACTACTACAAGATTTAGCCTATGCTGAGCATTATCTTTAAATTATCCTTCCCATTTTGTAAATTCTTGTTGAATTCATCCCAAGTTGTTTTAACTCCTGATGTGTCACAGTCATTCAAATAGAGCATACTAATGTACTTTTAAGGGAACTCAAACGTATTTATTCACCCAATTGTTTATTCATTCAAAAATATTTTCTACCGTCCTATTACATGAATGACACTGTACTTATACCAGTAAGACATCAATGAACAAGAAAGGCAATGTCTTCATCTAGCTTATAGCCATGGAAGATACAGATATTAGGCCTTAACCTCACAATTAATTACAAAAATTATGAGCATAATAATTACTATGAATTCTGGAAGAATAAGTTTTGAGGACTTATTTTATTATATTTTATTTTCGTGAGGAAGATTCGCCCTGAGCTAACATCTCTGCCAATCTTCCTCCACTTTGTATATGGGATGCCTCCACAGCATGGCTGGTGAGTGGAGTAGGTCTGCACCCAGGATCCAAACCCCCCAACCTGGGCCACAGAATTGGAACATGCAGAACTTTAACCATTCAGCCACAGGGCTGACCCTTAGGACTTATTTTAAACCTGAGGGGTAGGAATGAGTTTTCTAAGAAAGCAGTACTAACTTATCTTAACAGTTAAAAAAAAAATGTAATGAACATGGCAGAGTAAGGACTTGTAAAAAATATCTTCTCCATAAAAGTAATGAAAACACAGGCAAAAATTGTGAAAAATTCAGCTTTTCATAAATCTGAAAATCAACCAAAGCTTTACAAAAATCTGGGCATAATAATAAAGATTTAAGTAGAAAGAAATGAATAGTAAAACAATAAAGAAAATCAATAAAACCAAAAGTTGATTTTTCAAAAGATAAAATTGACAAATCAATAGCTAGATTAACCAAGAAAATAAGAGAAAACTCAAATTACTAAAATCAACAAAGAGGGAACATTACTACCTGCCTGATAGAAATAAAAGTGATCATAAAGGAATACAATGAATAGGTCCATGCCAACCAATTAGGCAATGTAGATGAGATGGGAAAAATCCTGGGAAGAGGAAAACTACTGAAAATGACTTAAGAAGTAATAGAAAATCCAAATAAGTTATAAGAAGTAAAGAGGGGCCAGCCAGGTGGCCCAGTGGTTAAGTTCGCACGTTCCGATTCTTGGCGGCCCGGGGCTCGCCAGTTTGGATCCCAGGTGCAGACATGGCACCATTCGGCAAAAGCCATGCTGTGCTGGGTGTCCCATGTATAAAGAGGAGGAAGATAGGCATGGATGTTAGCTCAGGGCCAGTCTTCCTCAGCAAAAAGAGGAGGATTGGCAGTAGTTAGCTCAGGGCTAATCTTCCTCAAAAAAAAAAGAAGAAGAAGAAGAAGTAAAGAGATGAGTTGGGAATCAAAAAATTTCCCACAAAGATCTCAAAACCAGATGGCTTCATGGTGAATCCTACCAAATACTTAAAGAAAAATGAACATCAATCTTTTTTAAACTCTTCCCCTGAAAAAAGAAGAAGGGAAGATTTCCAACTCATTCTATGCAGTCAGTATTACTCTGATGTCAGTTTTAGACCAAGATACTATAAGAAAAGAAAATTATGGACCAATATACCTTATGCATAGGAACACAAATTTGCTCAACAATATACTAGCAAACTAAACCTACCAAAACATAAAGAGGAATAGATATATTGACCAAAGTGCAATCATCTCAGGAATGCATGAGTTGCTCAAAATACAAAAATTGAAGCCTGCCTGGTGGTGTGGCAGTCAAGCTCATGTGCTCCACTTTGGTGGCCCGGTGTTTGTGGGTTTGGATCCTGGGTGCAGACCTGCGCACCGCTCATCAAGACATGCTGTGGGGGTGTCCCACAAACAAAATAGAGGAAGACTGGCACATATTTTAGCTCAGGGCCAATCTTCCTCACACACACACAAAAAAATCCAAAAACTTATCAATGTATTACCTCATAATAATAGAGTAAAAGACAAAAGCTACACTGTCATTTCAATAAATGCAGTAAAAATCACTTGACAGAATAGAAACCTTTTCTACAATAAAAATATTCACCTTAAGAGCATCTAAGAAAAATCCTTAGTTAAGAGTACACTTAACTGGGAAAGACTGAATGATTTCACCGTAAGTTTAGAAACAAGACAAGATGTCTAGTTGGGCCATTTCTTTTATATTGTACTAAAGGGTATAACAAGTGCAGTTAAGCAAGAAAAAGAAATAAAAGGCATACGGATTGAAAGGGAGGAAATTAAACAATTTCTATGTGTAGATGACATGATATTGTGTATATAAAATTTTGAAGAATCTACACACCACCTCTCCTCCCCCCCAAAAGACAATTAAAGCTCAGAAATGAATTGAGCAAGGTTGTAGGATACAGATCAATATAAAAAAATATCAATTGTATTTCTATGCATTACAATAAACAGTCAAAACAAAATTCAGAAAACAATTATATTTACAATAGCATTGAAAAGAATAAAACATTTAGGAATAAATGTAACAAAAGAAATAGGACTGGTACACCAAAAACTACAAAACATTGAAAGAAATTAAAGGAGGCATAAAGAAATGGAAAACTATCAGACATTCATGAATTGGAAGACAAATACTATTAGTACGGCAATGATCCACAAATTTATCTATAGGTAGAAAAAAAATGCCTAACAAATTACCAGCTGGCTTCATTATGGAAACTGACAAACTAATTCTATGGTGTGCTTTTTCTTTCTAGTTTAATTCAGGTATGATTGAGAAATAAAAATTGTATATATTTAGATTGTGCAATGTGATTTTTTAAAGGTGTACAATGTGATGATTTAATATATATATATCCATTGTGAAACGGCAAACTAATTCATTTGGAAACGCAAGGGATCAAGAATAACCCAAACAATCTCGTAGAAGAACAGTGTTGGAGGACTCACAATTTTAGACTTTAAAACTTACTAAAAAACTGCAGTAATTAAGACTGTGTGGTAGTGGCATAAGGGGAGATGTACAAACCTGTAGTGTAGAATTGAGAGTCCAGAAACAAACCGTTACATTTATGCCAATTGATTTTCCACAGGATGCCAAATATATCCAATGAGGAAAAAGTGTCTTTTTTGTAAGATTACAAATAGTGGGAGGATAACAGGGTCCACATGTACAGTTGGACATCAAATTCACACCATATACAAATATTAACATAAAATGAGTCATAGAAATAAGCATAGGAACCAAAAGTATAAACTCAGCAGAAAACATAGAGGAAAATCTTTGTGATCTCGGATTAGGCAATGGTTTCTTAAACATGACACCAAAAGCACAAGTGAAAAAGGAAAAAAGATAAATTGGACTTTATTAAAGTTAAAAACTCTCGGCTTCAAAGGACACTATCAAGAAAGTGAAAAGATAACCCAGAGGACAGGAGAAAATATTTACAAATCATATATTTGATAAGAGCATAGTGTCAAGAATAAATAAAGAACTCATACAACTCAACTATATGGACAAATTACCCAATTTAAAAATGGGAAAATATTTTAAATATATTTTTCTCCAAAGAAGATATACAAATGGATAGTAAGCACATGAAAAGATACTGAACATGATCAGTCATTACAAAATGCCAATTAAAACCTCACTGAGTGAGCACATAACACCCACTGGGGTGAATATAATAAATAACAGAAAGTAACAAGTGTTAGTGAAGTTGTGGAGAAATTGGAATCCTCATACATTGCTGCTGTGAATATAAAATGGTGAGGATGCTTTATAAAATAGTTTGGCTATTTCTCAAAAAGTTAAACATAGTGTTACCATATGACTCAGAAATTCCACTCCTAGGTACATGCCCAAGAGAACCAAAAACACGCCAAAATTCGTGCAAGTGTTTATATTAGCATTATTCACAGTAAGTAAAAAATGAAAACATTCCAATGGTCATCAACAGATAAATAGATAAACAAAATGTACTGTATCTGTGCAATGGCATACTATTCAGCCATGAAAAAGAATGATATTCTGATACATGCAACCACATGGGTGATTCTTGAAAACATAGTGCTGTGTGAAAGAAGCCAGATAGAAGAAGTCAGATAGTGTGTAATTCTTTTTATATAGACTATCCTGAATAGGTAAACCTATAGAGACAAAACGCATAGTAGTAATTTTCTGGAGCTAAAGGAAAGGAAAGGAGAGGGGAGTTACTGTAAATGGGTATGGGTTTTCTTTTGGGGGTACTGGATAGATAAATCTAGGTAGTGGTGCTAGCTGGTGATAGTTGCACAGCTCTGTGAATATACCGAAACACACTGATTTTTATGATTTAGAGACTGAATTTTATGGTATATGAATTTCTTTCCCTCTCTCCCTCTCTTCCCTCTTTCTCCCTCGCTTTCCTATAGATAGATAGATAGATAGATGTGGACTAAGTGGTTGGATATTGATATCTGGAAATCCCAGGACAACTACAGTTTGGAGAAAAACATTTGGAAATTATTCACATATTGATAGTAATTAAGCCTTGGATGAATATGAGTTTAGGAAGAAATAATGTAGCATAGAAAAAAAAATTCTAGTACTATTTAAAAAACAGGTAGAAGAAGAGGAGGTGGCAAGAGCAGTTGTGAGTGAGTGAGGACGAGGAAAGCAGGTACTGTTGCAGAGGACAGGGTAGGAGTTTGTCACGCAGAAGTGAGTAAACATGTGTCCAGATGCTGTTGAGAGACTAAGAAAGATGATAACAAATGTTCCTGTTGGATGTTGCCATAGAGAGGTGACTAGTGTAGTTGGTAAACTCAGTGGTGGAAAAATTAGGACCAAAATTATTTTCTAATGGTTTAAAGAGTGACTCTTTCTAAGTATACTCTTTGCAAGAAATTTGTGAATAGGAGAAAACAGATAAGGCTATAGCTCTAGAAATTATGAAGACTTATTTCCAAACTGAAAAGTGCTAACTAAATACAAATGCAGTTTGATTAGCAATGTTAATTGTGTAATCCAGTCTCATATTGTTCCTTTTATGAAAAATACAAGCTTTAGATTAGATGGTCCGAGAAGGTTTGCAATTTCAGGATGAAGAACTGAAAATATTGTAAATATATTCATTTTATGATTTCCTATAACATTTGAAGTAGAATTATTTCTACTATTTCTGCCTATAAAAACATGTAAATAATACACATATAGTCAAACCAAAATGAATTAGTGATTATTTAAATTGAAAGAACTTTATAATATGGCATATTTAAACATTTGTAGAAGGAATGAGGGAGGGGAGTATATGAATATTACACTAATTTGATTAAAGTCCCCCACAGTGGCATCTTACTTGAAACAATCTGTGCAATTAACACTTCTTGCCCTTGCCCCGCCAAAAACTCACTCTTCGTTTCCTTCATTCCATAAGTCTCAATTTATCCTAAGTGTTAAGCAATCTAATTATCAGACCTAAGTATGAATATCTAAGAAACTTTACCTCAGGTTGTAAACCTTTGAGAGGAAGAACTTATCCTTATTTTTAGAAGGAATTTATTACCAAATTAATCTCGAGTTCTGGACTATTTGTTAGATTTTCTGGTTTAAAATCACCTACAAATCATCCTTCTAGCTCAGTCCCGCATTATCCTTTTTTTTTTTTTTACATTAAGCAGATTAATTTTTATTTTCACCATTTTGTTCAGTTAACATATAAACAGAATTTCCTCAGTAACTATCCTGTGGGTGGCATTGTGGTTGTTGCTGGGGTAAACATAGAAATATGGAGTAGTAGTCAAAAACTTAAGATTTATGAAGGAATCCAGGACACTCTGTGTTGAGTCAGCCTGTCCTATTACTGGCTGTGTGAAATTGGGCCAGTTACCTAGCCTCCCTAAGCCGTAATGTTTTCATGTGAATTAAAGTGGTAATAGGAATGTTACAAAATTAAATAAGAACAATTCATGTAAAACATGTAAACATGTAAAACAGTACTAGGCACACAGTAGACACTAATCTGATCTGTGATATTGGTGATAAAGAGAAACACTTCAACAAAGAATTTGTACCCTCTTAAATTATCACAGCATAAACTTTCAATGTTTTTTCCTAAACTAGAAGGAGTTTCTATTATTATAAGGGGAATCTTCATTTTTGAAAGATGTCTTCCATTTCACTCTTGCAATGTTTTCAACTTGAGGATTTTCAATTATCTCTCGTGAGATTTTTTGGAAAATTTAGTATGCATGGTGACTTTAGAAACTTATAAACACTTGCTATAGTTTATTCCATACAGGTGTCACCTACTAGAAGTACATAAAATTTAGCGTCCTACTTAATGAAAATATCATTAATATTCATGGCCCATCAAAAGAGTCAAGTTCGGTTTTTCCAGTCACATAATTTAGAAGCGTTCTCTGTCAAATCACATCTCTCAGTCACACCAAACATTCTGTTCATTACAAAGGCTTTGTTAATATCGTTACAAAATTTAAGGACAGCTAGCAATATAAAAGTCGTCACTGATTACTGTGAATATAATAAACTTTATATTCAGAAGACACAGACTTTTTGGCATTGTAAGTTCTATATTTAATTTATATGCATATGTATATATGTAATACCTACTATAGAAATCCTCAGGATCTTTGACAATATTGCCAATAAAATGTGAAAGAATGCCCTTATTATCTTAAACTGCACAGTGCTCTGAAGCCATAGTGAGGGGATTAGCACCACTGTTCAAAGGCCAATGCCAAAAGAGGCCCTTTCATCTTTACTGAATTCCCAGATGTCGGGGCAAAGGCACAGGCAGACTTCAAGAGGCAGAGAATTTCATAAACTTGGATGTACAGTGTATTTCTTAGGTGATTATAAAGGAAGGCAATAATTTGCTGAATTCTAAAAGAACACACCATATTGTCAAGACAAGCATTTTGTTTCTCAATGGATCTATTATTCAGAATCTGTTTGGATGCCTTAAAAATAGATAACAGAAAGTAGAATAAATTTTTGAACTGGACATGGGACTAGAATCACCAAGTAGACAAATGCCACATCTTCAATGTTATATTAATGGTCTTTTAAATTTTCACTTAGGTGCTTCGTTTTACATATATACACATTCTTTTTTGGAAGAATTTATATGCGGAAAAGAATTACGCATGTATGCTTATGAGTAGTGTGTAATGTTCAAAGATGTGCCTTATGCTGAACTGCGTCTCCTTCCCATAACTTGGAGTCATAGGTGGTTTTACTTTAGATTTCTAAATCTCTGTGGTGGCTGACCATAGTTTTGGTGGATCTCTTTAATTTTATTTGGGTCAATTTTACATAAATTTTTACCCAGTACTATATTTTTGAAGTGCTGGGAATAAGAAGAGAGAGAGAGGAAAAGAGAAGGGGACAGGAGAGGGGGAGGGGGAAAGAGTGTGCACTTCTAAGCTTAGATACGTGAATCATTTCAGGTTTTAAATCAGAAAGACATAGACAAAGTCATATTGATTAAAACGAAGTTTCATTTTGTTGACTATATTCCCTGTGCGGTACAGCACATCTCCAGAATACGTTTATTTTATAAGTAGAAGTCTGTAATAACTTGGTATGGAGACAGGTGGTGGCTGGATCTACCATGGTGATCATTTTGTAATGTATACAAGTATCAAGTCACTATGTTGTACACCTGAAACTAATATGGTATTGTATGTCAATTTTAATTCAATAAAAAGAAAAAACAACTGGAGCCGGCCCAGTGGTGTAGTGGTTAAGTTCTCCCATTCTGCTTCGGAGGCCCAGAGTTTGCAGGTTCAGATCCCGGGCATGGACATAGCCCCACTCATCAAGCCATGCTATGGTGGCATCCCTCATAAAATAGAGACAGACTGGCACAGATGTTAGCTCAGGGCCAATCTTCCTCACAAAAACAACAACAAAACAAAAACACAAAGAACAACAACAAAAAAATTGGCGATTCCAAAAATAAAACAAAGGTTCATATACATCATGCAATAAAACAAAGAAACATAAAAATAAAACCGAATTAATCCAGCCTACGAATAAACTTAATATGTTTTCATCTGCCTCTGTAGTTTTAGTATACTATTCCTAAAGTTGATAACCCATAGGTGATGTTGCACAGGATGTGACTGCACCAAAAAGAAAAGGCTGTCAATCATTGACAGTTGTAGTGTTGGTAAATGTGCAGCTATCTCACACTAAATTAAAATAAGCGAAGAATATTACTTTACATTCAATATAGCTTGATGCCTAAAACATTTGAATTAACTCCCATGTGAAGTTCACTATAGTCCACTTTTTCAAAAATCACATTAGCTGTATGATGTCAGTAAACATTGATAAATTACAAAAAAATAGTGCAGGGAAATATGACCTTTAAGATTTTAAAAAGTCAGTGGTTTCCCAAAACTTTATCTACTTATTAGATATTGCCTGCATTCTTTCATGCTTAAAATGCATTTATTCAACAAATATTAAATATTTTACGTATGCAAGGTACTGTGCTGGATTCCATAGGGAATACAAAGGTTTATAAAATGTGTTGCCCTACCTGAGGAAATTTACAACTGAGTTTGAAAGAAAAAAAAAGACCCAAATAAATATCACACAAAGCAATATATCATTGTAATATAAATGGCACATCGGAAGGTCTCTTGACTTTCTAAGAAAGTAGAAATGATCTTTGAGAGAAGCTATTAGGATCTTGAGATGACATTACTAGATATATCAAGCCCATAGCAATTACAGGATGTTTGTTCAAGCGATGATACTGTATGATCAACACGCACAGAATGTCTGGCATGTATGTGAAGGATGAACTGGAGTTGTCAGACACGTGAAAATGATTGGCCAGCTGTTTCAATTTGAGAGTTTTGTTTTTATCCCATTTTTAATAAATATTTATTACATCTCTAATATTTTTCATTCATGACAAAAGATACAAGAATGCTTCTCAAAGATGTTCACAGGTAAGGGTAGGTATAGTTAGTCCAAATGCAACCAAACATGTTTTATATTTTTTTTATTACCCTTGGATTCAGCTAAGTTTAAGTATTTCTGGTAAAACTGTGTAAGGGATCAAAAAGCGTGTTACGGAGAAATTTGAAGAGTTATTATTTTAATAGAAAATAAAAATAATATAATCCAACTAGAAAAGCTTTGACCCAGAAAGAGGAGATGATTTTGAGCACAGCACGGTATTTGTCACTATGATGTATCTCATAGCCCAGCCTCTTGTGAACTCATGTCTGAGTAGTCCAGAAGATTTGGAAGCATTACTAAAACTTGACAGAGACATCAGTGAATGTCAACCACTTTTGTTAACAAGATGATCTACTCTACCACTGTAGCAACCAAACGCTATGGCGGCCCAGCTTTGCAATTTCCTCTTATGAGGATTGTTAAGTTTTAGTATTGCTTAAGCCAGTTGGAAAGAGTTTCTGTTACTTTCAATAGAAAGCCTTCTATATGACACAAGGAATAAAAATAAGTTTCAAGTCACACGGCCATGTGGAATGAAGCAAGCATTAACAAAATTTGGAAGATGTGGCAGACATACCTATCTAGGAATGTGATCATTTCAATATTATCAGTATTAAATTGAAGATGGGGATGTCTTCCTGGATGAAGCAACATAATAGCAATGATTATTCACTTATGCATTTAATACATAGCATTAAGCAGTTAAAAACAGAGCAGATATTAAGTTAAGGAAGAACAAAATATTAAAAACTAATGAAGATAAAAACAGGGAAAACTGCATGGTTCAGAAGTAAACAGTATTATAGCCCTAAGAAGATAATCACACAATTTTGATTTAACCAAAATTTGGGATATAAAATTGGAAGGAAGACAGTAAGATGATGAGACATATTCCATAATTATAAGTTAATGTTAATATCTAAAATTGATTAAATTTTGGAGATGCAAAAATAAAATAAATAAATAAAAGATTTTGGAGAAGGTTGTTTAGGGGTAGAGTTGGGTGATGAAGGCATCTGAAGATTTTTTTTATAAAGGTGCGATTTTATTAGATTTTTTGAATGATGTTCAAATATTGAAAGATAATGTTCAGATTTAAGGCACAAATAAAATGTATGTTTGCTATGTATTGTGAATGCAGGGTTTTTTACTCTCAATAATAAGAATAAGGAATGTATGAATATCTCTGAATATTTTCCTACTTTAATGAGGTCTTCCATTCCCTTTGGCTAGACTTTTGTAAAACAGAACCTTTTAAATGGCTATTTTTTAATTAACATATTATTAAACATTTACTATATACAGACTTTATAGTAGATCCTAAGGTTGTAGATATAATGGAGTATGTTTCCTGAAATTGGCAGTTTATATTCTTCTGGATAAACAGAGATGTAAATAGTTAGAATTACGCTTTAAGTGTTAATAGACGCAACAATAGTGCTAAAGAAGGATTACATGAAAGATGCAGACTCCAGGAGGCAGAAGATAAATCTTGACTCAAAAGAAAAATAATCTAGAACTTTAGAGAACTATAAACAGCCTGGAATGACAAGAGGAAAGGGTACTCTTGAAAGAGACAAGAGAGAAAATTGGAGGGATTATCAGCCACAACAACATGAAGCCAAGGAGAGTTACTGAAGTATTTTAAATAGAAGAAGGAAGTGATTAATTGTAGCTTTCCTGTGTGAACTGTCGCTGTCCGTATCTTACTTTAATTTCTATTGATGTACGTGGGACTTCTCACTTCTCTTTAACGATATTCATAAATAGTTTGAAGTGATTATTTCTCTCTATTTTGGTAATTGCGGCTGTCTTTATTAATGTCATTTTAGGTACTCTTCTTCACCTTTTTGAAACTGCATAGAACTGTTCTCTTTCATGAACATTGCACCTAATTTTCCTTCAAAGTACATGCTAAACCAACATTGTTTTGAAATGCTTCTAATTTGAATATTTATTTGGAAATGTTTTACACATCCCTTACTGAGGGTTCACACAGACACACATGCACACACACACACAATTGCAGCCTTATTCTTCTTACAGAAGATGTTAATTTTAAAAAATGTGATGAGTCCATTTATAAAATAGGAAAACAAAGTGTGATCTCGATTGATTACATCTAAGCATCCCACAGTGCTGAATCTCAATAAGCCATATTAACGCTATGAATAAGTATTACGTATTCTTCCAATTGATAGGTTATCAGGCTGACTAGAGATAAAAGACATAACTATAGATAAGTACATAAACAGCTTCTTTTCAAAATGTGGAAGGCATCCATCATTGTCTTTCAAATTGGTCATCTGCCCTTTCTATCACTGAAGGCTACATTTCCTCTGGAGCTTTACTATTTATTTTTCAAAATCATACTAGTTGGTATTTACAACTCAGTGCATAAAGTTGCATTTGACAATCATACTCAAATAATCTGAAATTTTTTTAAAAAGAGACAGCTCTGCTCCAGTTTTTGAGTTTCATCTTTGAACACGTCAATCAACTCCAAATTGCATCAGCCATATTCAGATAATCAAAATACCAGGAAAGTTTTGCCGTAATAATTTTTTGGCTAAAACTGATTAAGACTGACAAAGATAACAAAAGAACTAGAAGAGGAAAGGAAATAGAGATAATGAATAAGTAACATATGAATATTAGCATGTTTATTCCCAGCCCTCGAATTTAACATTTTAGAATTTACTATCTTCATATATAAAACGATGAGTCATACTTATATTTTATTGGAAGGTACAGAATGTATATTACTATGCCTGTATAAAGAAAGTACTGAAAATATTTTGATGAAATATTTGAATATATCTCCATGGAGATTCCAGCTCAGTATTTCTGAAGTTTTTGTCTCTTGCCATAAAAAAGAGGCATATAGATTCTTCCAAGATGGCGCCGTGAGTAGTCCTCTTTGTCTCTCGCCCTTCGAGTCTACAATTATTTGGACACTTATCGCTTGACAAAGGATATCCAGACAGCATCTCAGGACGTCTGAGACACCCACGCGACTATACATCGGAAGGCGGACGGACTTTCCTCCGGGAGGATGTGGAAATAGGTGAAAACTCTCCGACCCCGACGGGCAGCCTAGTACCCGCAAGCGGCTTTCTTCCAACGGACGCCCCCAGAGGATCCACACACATCTAGGGCAGGAGCGAGAACACAACAGAGGAGCGACGGTGGAAACAGGTGACCAGAACCCTACTTAAACCCCCCGCAATTACTCCTAAACGCAGAGGGAAACTTTGGAGTTGCACACCTGAGCCCGCGGGGAGACTCTCTCCCCGCCATTGGCGGGGAGACCCGGCCTGGTGCTCGGGGCGCCCGGAGGGTCCCAGAGAGAGACACGGTGGGCACGGAGGTCTCCCAGCCGCCGTTGCCCGCCCCGTGGGACTAGGGATTGCCGGAGATCTCGGAGAGGACCGGGGCGGGGGATCTTTCAAAGGCGGGTCCGGCGACCCGGTGGGGAAGCGCCGGAGCTCCGCCAGGCAGCAGACAAAACTCTCTGTCTGCCGGTAGCAGAGGGGCCACGCTGAGCATTCAGAGCTCCCGGCAGAGGCCCGGAGAGAAGCCCAGAGGGCGGGGCGACCCCCAGCTGCCGTTGCCCGCCCCGTGGGACTAGGGATTGCCGGAGATCTCGGAGAGGACCGGGGCGGGGGAATTTTCAAAGGCCGGATCGGCGACCCGGAGGGGAAGTGCCGGAGCTCCCCCAGGCAGCAGACAAAACTCTCTGTCTGCCGGTAGCAGAGGGGCCACGCTGAGCATTCAGAGCTCCCGGCAGAGGCCCGGAGAGAAGCCCAGAGGGCGGGGCGACCCCCAGCTGCCGTTGCCCGCCCCGTGGGACTAGGGATTGCCGGAGATCTCGGAGATGACCGGGGCGGGGGAACTTTCAAAGGCGGGTCCGGCGATCCGGTGGAGAAGTGCCGGAGCTCCGCCCGGGCAGCAGACAAAACTCTCTGTCTGCCGGTAGCAGAGGGGCCACGCTGAGCATTCAGAGCTCCCGGCAGAGGCCCGGTGAGAAGCCCAGAGGGCGGGGCGACCCCCAGCTGCCGTTGCCCACCAGGTGAGGCTAGGGATTGCCGGAGATCTCGGAGAGGACTGGGGCTGGAGAGAGTTCCAGAGACCCAGCTTAGTAGCCTAGGGGGAAACCCTACAGGCTCACAGAAGCCTTAGGGAAAGCCTCTGCACAGCACCAGTAGAAGGCACCCAGCCGCCAGCCACAAGGCTGGAAGACCCCAGGGCAAAAGCAGCATAGCTAGGTGTACTAACCACAGACTGTAGAAGATGCCAATAGCTCTCCTGCGACCCATAGAGGACAAGTGAGATTTGGTGGGTGCCGACAGCAACCGAGCGACAAATAAAAGTGATCCCACCCCTGGCCGCTGGAAAAGCCCATAACACCGTTGCAGACCCCAAGGAGAGAGCACATCTAGGTGGGCAACAACAGTAGGCACCTGCAGTCTGAAGCCCCCCGTGACGGCCCCCACGGCAGAGGAGGGAATCCAAAGGGCCACTGTGGCTACGAAGAGGGGCCCAGGCCCAGTTAGCAACTACGGACAGGGTTCCTGGTTGGTGAAGTATAAACAGCTGCTCCCCCCACCGCAGCAGCTGAAACAAGTGAAAGGAGCAACTAAACTCTATCTCCATGCGGAGGCACAAATCAACATCATCAAGCAATATGAAAAAATACATCAAATCTCCAGAACAGAAAGAAAGTAACAAATACACAGAAAACAATCCCAAAGAAAATGAGATATATAACCTAAATGATGATGACTTCAAAACAGCCATCATTAAAATACTCACTGAGTTAAGAGAGAATTCTGACCGACAACTCAACGAGTTCAGGAGCTATGTCACAAAAGAGTTTGATACGATAAAGAAGAACCAAACAGAAATACTGGAAATGAAGAACACAATAGAGGAGATTAAGAAAAATCTAGATGCTCTGAACAGTAGGGCCGATAATATGGAGGAAAGAATTAGCAATTTGGAAGATGGCAATATAGAATTGTTGCAGGCAGAGGAGGAGAGAGAAGCAAGACTTAAAAGAAATGAAGAAACTCTCCGAGAATTATCAGACACAATTAGGAGATGCAACGTAAGGATTATAGGTATACCAGAGGGAGGAGAGAAGGAGAAAGGGGCAGAAAACCTATTCAAAGAAATAATGGCTGAGAACTTCCCAAATCTGGTGAGGGAGATGGATCTTCAGGTGACAGAAGCCAATAGATCTCCAAACTTTATCAATGCAAGAAGACCAACTCCACGGCATATAGTAGTGAAGCTAGCAAAAGTCAACGACAAGGAGAAAATATTAAGGACAGCCAGGCAAAAGAAACTAACCTACAAAGGAACCCCCATCAGGCTATCAGCAGATTTCTCAGCAGAAACTTTACAGGCTAGAAGAGAGTGGAATGATATATTCAAAAATCTGAAGGACCAAAACCTACAGCCGAGAATTCTCTACCCAGCGAAAATATCCTTCAAATACGATGGAGAAATAAAAACTTTCCCAGATAAACAAAAATTAAGGGAGTTCATTGCCACAAAACCTCCTCTTCAGGAAATCCTCAGGAAAACCCTCATTCCTGAAAAATCCAAAAAAGGAAAGGGACTACAAAACCAAGAGCAGAGGAGATAAGTAGAAGGACAACAACAGAGAGTAGCAGCTCTACATCAGAACAGATTAAACCATGGGACGAGAAACAAAGGAAACTGAAGAAAACCGGAAAACAAGACACAAAATGGTAGTGGTAGGCCACCACGTCTCAATAATCACTCTAAATGTAAACGGATTGAACTCCCCAATCAAAAGACACAGAGTGGCAGGATGGATCAAAGAACAAGATCCAACAATATGCTGCCTCCAGGAAACACACCTCAGCCCCAAAGACAAACACAGACTCAGAGTTAAGGGATGGAGAACAATACTCCAAGCTAATAATGAACAAAAGAAAGCAGGTGTCGCTATACTAATATCAGACAAGGTAGATTTCAAAGCAAAACAGATAAAGAAAGACAAAGAGGGACAGTATATAATGATAAAAGGGACTCTCCACCAAGAAGACATAACACTTATAAATATATACGCACCCAACACAGGAGCACCAAAATTTGTAAAGCAACTCTTAATAGAACTAAAAGAAGACATCAACAACAATACAATAATAGTAGGGGACCTCAACACACCATTAACACCAATGGACAGAACATCCAGACAGAAAATCAACAAGGAAATAATAGAATTAAATGAAAAATTAGACCAGATGGACTTAATAGATATATATAGAACACTTCATCCAAAAACAGCAGGTTACACATTCTTCTCAAGTGCACATGGAACATTCTCAAGGATTGACCATATTTTGGGAACCAAAGCAAACATCAATAAATACAAGAGAGTTGAAATAATATCAAGCATCTTTTCTGATCATAACGCTATTAAACTAGAAATCAACTACAAGAAAAAAGCAGAGAAAGGTGCAAAAATGTGGAGACTAAACAACACGCTTCTCAACAAACAATGGATCATTGAAGAAATTAAAGAAGAAATCAAATATTATCTGGAGACAAATGAAAATGAGAACACGACATACCAAATCATTTGGGATGCAGCAAAAGCAGTCCTAAGAGGGAAATTCATCGCAATACAGGCTCACCTCACTAAACAAGAAAAAGCTCACGTAAGCAACCTCAAACGACACCTAACAGAACTAGAAAAAGAAGAACAAACAAGGCCCAGAGTCAGTAGAAGGAGGGAAATAATAAAAATAAGAGCAGAAATAAACGATATTGAAACAAAAAAGACAATAGAAAGGATCAATGAAACAAAGAGTTGGTTCTTCGAAAGAATTAACAAAATTGACAAACCCCTAGCCAGACTCACCAAGAAAAGAAGAGAGAAATCGCAAATTAATAAAATCAGGAATGACAGAGGAGAAATCACAACAGATACCAATGAAATACAAGAGATCATAAGAGAATACTATGAAAAACTATATGCCAACAAATTGAACAACCTGGAAGAAATGGACA
Organism: Equus caballus; assembly: GCF_041296265.1. NCBI lineage: Eukaryota > Metazoa > Chordata > Mammalia > Perissodactyla > Equidae > Equus > Equus caballus. The sequence goes on from NC_091700.1 coordinate 76,106,407, forward strand.
AATTCCTAGACTCCTACAATCTCCCCAAACTGAATCAGGAAGAAATGGAGAATCTGAATAGACCAATCACAAGTAAGGAAATAGAAACGGTAATCAAAAACCTCCCCAAAAACAAGAGTCCAGGACCAGACGGCTTCTCTGGAGAATTCTACCAAACATTCAAAGAAGACTTAATACCTATTCTCCTCAAACTGTTCCAGAAAATTGAGAAAGATGGAGAACTCCCTAACACATTCTATGAAGCCAACATCACTCTGATCCCCAAACCTGACAAGGACAACACAAAGAAGGAGAACTACAGGCCGATATCACTGATGAACATAGATGCAAAAATCCTCAACAAAATTTTGGCAAACCGATTACAGCAATACATCAAAAAGATTATACACCATGATCAAGTGGGATTTATACCAGGGACACAGGGATGGTTCAACATCCGCAAGTCAATCAACGTGATACACTACATTAACAAAATGAAAACCAAAAACCACATGATCATCTCAATAGATGCAGAGAAAGCATTCGACAAGATCCAACACCCATTTATGATAAAAACCCTCAGTAAAATGGGTATAGAAGGAAAGTACCTCAACATAATAAAGGCCATATATGATAGACCCACAGCCAACATCATACTCAATGGACAAAAGCTGAAAGCCATCCCTCTGAGGACAGGAACAAGACAAGGGTGCCCACTTTCACCACTCCTATTCAACATAGTTCTGGAGGTGCTGGCCAGAGCAATTCGGCAGGAAAAAGAAATAAAAGGAATCCAAATAGGTAACGAAGAAGTAAAACTCTCGTTGTTTGCAGACGACATGATCTTATACATAGAAAACCCCAAAGAATCCACAGAAAAACTATTAGAAATAATCAACAACTACAGCAAAGTAGCAGGGTATAAAATTAACGTGCATAAATCAGTAGCATTTCTATACACTAACAATAAACTAACAGAAAAAGAACTCAAGAACTCTATCCCATTCACAATAGCAACGAAAAGAATAAAATACCTTGGGATAAACTTAACCAAGGAAGTGAAGGATCTATACAATGAAAACTACAAGACTCTCTTGAAAGAAATAGGCGATGACATAAAGAGATGGAAAGACATCCCTTGCACATGGATCGGAAGAATAAACATAGTTAAAATGTCCATACTACCTAAAGCAATATACAGATTCAATGCTATCCCAATCAGAATCCCAAGAACATTCTTCACAGAAATTGAACAAACAATCCTAAAATTCATATGGGGCAACAAAAGACCGCGAATTGCTAAAGCAATCCTGAGCAAGAAAAACAAAGCCGGCGGAATCACAATCCCCGATTTCGAAACATACTACAAAGCTACAGTGATCAAAACAGCATGGTACTGGTACAAAAACAGGTCCACAGATCAATGGAACAGAATTGAAAGCCCAGAGATAAAACCACACATCTATGGACAGCTAATCTTCGACAAAGGAGCAGAGGGCCTACAATGGAGAAAAGAAAGTCTCTTCAACAAATGGTGCTGGGAAAACTGGACAGCCACATGCAAAAGATTGAAAATTGACCATTCTTTTTCTCCACACACCAAAATAAACTCAAAATGGATCAAAGACCTAAAGATTAGGCCTGAGACAATAAGTCTTTTGGAAGAGAATATAGGCAGTACACTCTTTGACATCAGTTTCAAAAGAATCTTTTCGGACACTGTAACTCCTCAGTTGAGGGAAACAATAGAAAGAATAAACAAATGGGACTTCATCAGACTAAAGAGCTTCTTCAAGGCAAGGGAAAACAGGATTGAAACAAAAAAACAGCTCACTAATTGGGAAAAAATATTTACAAGCCACTTATCCGACAAAGGGTTAATCTCCATAATATACAAAGAACTCACACTGCTTAACAACAAAAAAACAAACAACCCGATCAAAAAATGGGCAGAGGACATGAACAGACATTTCTCAAAAGAAGATATGAATATGGCCAATAGACACATGAAAAGATGTTCATCATCGCTAATCATCAGGGAAATGCAAATCAAAACTACACTAAGATATCACCTTACCCCCGTTAGATTGGCAAAAACATCCAAAACCAAGAACGACAAATGTTGGAGGGGTTGTGGAGAAAGAGGAACCCTCATACACTGTTGGTGGGAATGCAAACTGGTACAGCCACTATGGAAAACAGTATGGAGATTTCTCAAAAAGTTAAAAATAGAAATACCCTATGACCCAGCCATCCCATTACTGGGTATCTATCCTAAGAACCTGATATCAGATATCTCAAGAGTCCGTTGCACCCCTATGTTCATTGCAGCATTATTTACAATAGCCAAGACGTGGAACCAGCCTACATGCCCAGAAACTAATGATTGGATAAAGAAGATGTGGTATATATACACAATGGAATACTACTCAGCCATAAAAAAAGACGAAATTGGCCCATTCACAACAATGTGGATGGACCTCGAGGGTATTATGTTAAGCGAAATAAGTCAGTCAGAGAAAGACGAACTCTATATGACTCCACTCATAGGTGGAAATTAGTATATTGAGAAGGAGATCTGATTGGTGGTTACCAGGGAAAAGGGGGGGTGGGGGGAGGGTACGGAGGGGGAAGTGGTGTACCCACAACATGACTAACAAAAATGTACAACTGAAATCTCACAAGGTTGTAATCTATCATAACATTAATAAAAAAATAAAAAAAATAAAAAAAATAAAAAAATAAAAAAAAAAAAAAGAGGCATATAATAAAACCATTATTATGAGATGGAATTAGTAATATTTTCTCTCCCTAGCATATTACTATATGTTGTGATTTAAAAATAATTATTAATATCCGTAGATGGTGAAAGATTGTCCTCCAAGAGCAAAAATCCAAATTCTTGTTCAATAAACCTGATGCATATAAACGAATGGACAAATGAATGAACGGATTTGGGGCAGGAAGAGTGCTGCCAATCACACCTCCATACATTTTGAAATGTTCTCGTAGTTATTAAAATTAGTTGTCAAAAACTAGCTTGTAATTTTGTTTACTCTGAAGTTAGTGGAAAAGAATGTTTGACAAGAATAACTAGAAAAACTAAAATAAGGTGCCCTGGCAAACTCAATCCCATTTGTTAGAATTGTCCCAAGTTCTTACACCATCGTGGCTCTTCCATTTTACTGCGGACTTTGGGGAGAATGTTAAAGGATACAGCACCTCTCAGGGCAAAAATGAGATCAATTGTTCCTAAAGAGGAGGGTGAGAGCCCTGCTAATAGCAATCATCTTTATTCAATTTTGAATTCTACCTTATTGTCTATGAGAATAAAATAATCAGTACTTTGTTGATGTATAATTTACATCCTGTAAATGCACAAATGTAAGGGTACAGATTTATGAATTTTTGCACCTGTGTACATTACTAAAATGTCACCCAGATGGAGATATTGGTTAACACTGCTGTAACCCCAGATAGTTCCGTTTGCCCCTTTCAGTCAATCATGACCTCCTGCCCCAGGCAACCACTATTCTGATTTCTAAGAAGAATAGTTTTCCTGTTCTAGAACTTCCTATAAATAGATACACTCAGAGTATACTCTTTTGTGACTGATTTCTTTCGCTCCATGTTATATTTTTGAGAGTCGTCTATGTTTTTTGCATGCTTCAGAAAGCGTTCCTTTTATTGCTGAATAGTATTCCACTTTATATGATATATCACAATTAGTTTATCTATTCTTACGTTGATAGATACTCGGGTTGTTTGCAGTTTGAGGTTATTTCCAATAAGGGTGCTTCAATGATCTGGAAATAATCTTATTTTACAAATAAACCTATGTTTTTGAAAAATGTACATAATTAAGGCCAAAGTTTTCATTGGTGGAAATCTATTAGAAACAGAGAATCATTTTCAATTCTACTCTGTGAGCTGTGGACTCTTGAATCTAAATCTTAAAACAGCGACTGACATCAATATTTTTTTACGTGTGTCTTTATTTTCATTGTTTTTCTGCTTTATTGCGACATAATTGACAAATTAACATTGTGTGAATTTAAGGTGTACAACATAATGATTTGGTATACATATGTAGTGTGAAATGATTACCACAGTAGGGTTAGTTATGACATCCACCACCTCACATAATTATTGTCTGTGTGGTGAGAATGTTTGAGATCTACTCTCTTAGCAATTTTAACTAAGCAATACAGTGTTACTAACCATAATCATCATGCTGTACATAAGATTCCCAGAACTTATTTATCTTATCATTCAAAATTTCTCCCCTTTGATCAACATCTCTCCATTTTCCCCAACTTCCAGCCCCTGGCAACCACCAACCTACTTTCTGTTTTTATGAGTTCAACTTTTTTAGATTCCACTATAAGTGAGAACATGCAGCATTTGTCTTTCCCTGTCTAACTTATTTCACTTATTGGCATCAATATTTATAACAATAAGGCCAGGGCACTATTAATGTTTATAAGACATAGGTCAGAGACAGAGAATGAAATCTCAACCTGTTGAAAGATTTGAACTTTCCTGAAAGGAAGGTGGAGTATCAGGCAGAGAGAGCTTACAAGAGGTACGGTCGGGATTCTGGTGTAAACCTGAGGGCAGCAGAGCCAGGCCTGGGTTGGTAGGAGTGTTCACATGGAAACTTGCAAGTGGTGCCCTCAAGATTCACGTGTCTCACACATTATGGGAAGACTATGCAAGGGAGGTCCTTGGAAATTGGAATTTCAACTTTTATGTCTTCTGGATTGAAATTTCTACTTGAGGACACACTATTATTAATGTGTTAGGAGCAAGGTGGCAAAGGAAACAAGGTATGTTCTGCTATATCTTCTTCAAGGAGTCCTCTCTTTGTGGGGTTAATAATTTGATTTTTATCATGATTATGTCTGGCAACTGGCAGATGTACAACCTAGAAAGCCATGGGAAGAACGTGGCAGAGAAACAGTAAGGCCAACCCATGTGATTGCTCTGCAGGTGAGAAAAGCCCTACATCTGTGAGAGTGGAAAGGCAGGCAGAGAGCAGGGTCACTGGGGTTTCATAAATAAAAATGGTGGAAAATTCTATTGTCATTCCATAATTTTGAGAAATAGGAATGAAAACCAAGATTAGATTGTAAGAGAGACTGGTGAGTTCATTTGAAGTCTCTGTCACCATCGTGGTAAAGCAATGTTCAGATGTACATGGTACGAAAGCAAGCACATGACCATGAAAAACTGAAAGTTACTAGACACCAACACTTTTTTTCTGGCCTGGGCTATTTCCCCAGCATTAGGAAGCACTTTCAAAATTTGCAAAGTAATGCTAATTTTGGGAGTCTGGGAATACTCTAATACTGTATACAGAAGACCTAGGAAGGTAGGATATCCGTTTTGTAAATAGAATACATTTTGAGAATAATGTCTGAAAAGCATAATTTTAAAGCCAATGGAAAAGTAGAACCAGTGAATGCTCTAGTTACCTAATTTCTACTGAATGACTGAATTGAGTCTGTAAAACCAGAGTATCCAGACCTCCAGATTAAAGTTAAAACTATCTTCCTAGTGGTATCTAGAAAAAGGGCAGAAGCCAAGATTAGACAACTACATTATTTTAGAATGCATTAATATTTTAGCAAGCACTTTTTATATGAAATATTTTTTTAAAGTAGTTAATCCTGGTATCAATTGAGGCACAGAGAAGTAACAAAAATTCCCCAAATCCCCAAAGCTAGCAAGTGGAGGAATCTGAATTGAACCTGTCTTTTGCTTTCGATGTCTATTTTGTCTCACTTATCCAAATAAATGAGTGTTATGAACCATTGTCACCCCTGATATGAAAGAGAATTTTCTCAAGGGAGAAAAATGTTGGGTCATGAATGTCTCCAGCTGCTTAATAGGAACCTACATGAGTTTCATCAAATAAATTGTTTCCAGAGTTAGAGGGTAGTTTCCAGAGTATCTTGGGAATTGTCCCTGAAGCTTTCTCTAGAGACATGAAATGTAGGATATCATGGGAACATTTAAAGATAGATTAACTATGCATTTTCTAGTTTTTCAGAGATGGTATTTCAGTTATGAGGGGTTAATCTTATGAAAAGTAATGCACTTTTATTTCTAAAATTTTAATGCAAATACCAGCTAGATAATGTAATTTACATTTTGGGAAGACTGTATTGATGAGCTACAGAAAGAACGTGAGCAGATAAAGACAGATATTAGATATAAATTATAACACGTAAATAAATGTCATTTGCATAATAGGTGGAATACATTTTTTTCATGGTCTTTGGTGGAACAGCTTAAATTTGATTGACTTTATGGGCTCAGTCTCTTTGGAGGGCAGGGACCAGAGGTACTCAGATCTAGATGTGTATCCTTTCACTTTAGGGACCCATCGGGTTAAATTCCTAAGCTTAATATTTGCAATGGTGCAAAGGCTCATGAGCTTGTAATCCTCCTTTTGTGGCCAAGGACAAATAATCTTATTGTAATTTGAAACTAGCCTTACTTGAGTATTTATCAGTTGTGAATGAAAGGATGGGTTCAAGAAAAACAATTCATCAAGAGGGGGAAGCAAGTTGTGGCTCCTTTTGCAATTTTTCTCCTAGGGCTTCACTTAGAATCTATCTCCAGGAAGCGATGACACACAAGAGGCTGATTCATACTCTAGGAGCTTGTCTTCCCAGCATTTCATAACAGATAATGCTTGAAGTGTAGAGGAGACTCTCATGTGAAAAGCCGCCTTATCTTTTTTATTTTTTCCCATTTTAAAGTGTAAGTATGCTACATTAACTCACAAGAGTGCTTTTTCCATTTCCTTCTAACTATATAGAGACACCTTATTTTTCAATTAGAATGGTGTGTTTGTCTTCTTTTTAAGTTCTATTTACTCTTATCTAAAACATTACCCTGCTTAAACTACATTGCTCCTGCTTGATTAAATTTTCAGTTAGTATTGAAGTGCCATGATGCAGGAGACAGTTGTAAGCAGAACCTTGCTGCAAAGGACGTAATTAATTAGGCCATTGATGGCATACTTTATCTCTCAAAGGCAACCTTACGCCAAGCACCATTCCTGAAATCAAGAAAATGTTGGCCATTTGCTAAAATAGAAAAGTTACAGAGGGGACAAGTGGTGGAGAAGTGTCATCATCCATGCCACGAAAGCCACTTACTTCCAACATGAGCCTCAAGAAAGCTTTGTATCTGATTCATATGTTCAAAAATATGTTTAAAAATTATTTGAAGGAATTTCAAGTGCAGTGCTATAAACTTGAAATGCACAAATGAATATGTTAGCTAATTCTTGATGGTAAAAGAAGTGGTCAGATAGAGAACTCAGTAAATAAAACTCTTTCGATTCTCAACTGTTGAGTCCTTGAGGATACATGAGTGACTTTTACACAGGGACAACTTTATGGAATTTCTATTTCAGAGGGGAATGTATTATTATATGAGTAACCATAACATTATGTGATAAGTTTAATATTAATGCTATTGCTGAAGCAGCGAAGAGGTAAGTATTAATATCACCTGCTAGGGTAGGGGAAGGCTGGAAGAGCTGATGAAATTGGAGAAGGATCTTGAACTGTGGTAAGATTTTAAAAGGTAAGCAATGGGGAGGGCAGTGAAGGCAATATCATTGTCATGAATAATGGTGTAGGGATACAAAGGAGTAAATGTTTTTAGGAAACACTGAGAAGTCTGTCACTGTTAAAAAAAAAAAATTTGGTTAGGAAAGGCAGAAGTAGGTCAAGGCCAGATTATGAAGGGCCTTACAGACAATGTTAATACATTTGTATAGTTAAGCTAGTAAACCTTTTTATATACAAAAAAATACTGTGCCAAATGAAGAATGGAACACTAGAATCCGAAATTGGAAGTCCTTTATTTCCTTGAAATAGCAGGGTCAGTTCCAGCTCACTTCCAGATTTAAACCTCAGAAATACTTATTTTCTGAGGTCTTTATTTACACTCCACAGTCTCAGAGACCAGTATTACAGGCACTTTTCTTCAGAAATGGCTCAACTGAGAGACATTTTGAGCCCAAATACATAAATATATACTTTTTTTTTTTAACAGCAGCAGGATTCTGTAACCCAAACTCATATTTTCCTAAGTCTGCCAGAAACGGGTGTTTTTAAATAAACTGTAAAGAAAAGCTATTGATGATGGGAAGGAGAAATTGCTTACTCACATACATTTTGATAAATAAATGACAAGCAAATAGGCGTATATGAGGAAGCCATTTGGTTTAAAATTAATTTGGTCTGACCTTGTTTTTCCAAAAGGGTCTGACGTGGCCTGTTGAGCATGCATTATACATTTGCTTTAAGCATTTACTATGCCCCAAAGACAATAATGATGCCCCTAAAGATAGGGATATAACTTCCCACATATTGGCATTTCCTTTAGGATAAGCATCTCTCCCTAAACTAAAGATTAATTCCTGACCTGCTGTGCTCACCTTGTCACCACTTACCTTGTGACCACTGACCTGCTGACCACCGATCTGCTGTGCCAGCTAAGCATACCCTGACAATTATAAAAGGGACATTCCTAACATATGTGATGTAAGCTCTTTGTTCCAAGGTGATATATGAGCACTCTGCATATTTCACTTCTTTGGTGCCCTTCCTTCCTTGGGGGAAGGAAGGCCCCAGGCTAGTCCTCAGATCTGGCTCATAATAAACTCACCCCAATTTCTATTTATAGATTGGTTATGGATTATTTGCGTTGACAATTTTGTCATTACCAACTTTTCAAAGTGTGCTTGTGAGTGACTGTTATACATATGGTCCAGTTCCAGAAAATACCTGAGACACACATTTTCTTTTCAATTATAACTGAAAATAGGTTGGCTGTGACTGTTCAGGGTCGTTAATTACCTCCTTCAATGCAGTGATCTGTCTAAGATATCGGAGTATTTTGCCTATTCTTTAACGTTCTATTTCTTATCTTTTGTCTTTGGGACAGGCAAAGCACAGCTGCTAAGCACACCAGCCCCAGAAACAAATTGGGTTGTGAGATTAAACACCAGGAGACAGTTGGGGTTTTTCAAATTTGCATGGCTAATGTAAACAGCCCCAAGATCTCATCAGTGAAATTTGGAGGGGACCTAGTGGGTGGGCTTTCTTCTCCCTGCTGGGAAAAGCAATGGTTAGTCCTTAAAGAAACGAAACAAGACAAACAGTTGAGTCATAAAAACATAGCATGAGCAAAAATGACATCTTTATGACAGCTTATTCTTTGATGCATGAATACTGAGAAGTATTAGCTTTGCCTATATAATAATCACCTTTTTAAGTCACAACCCCTGTGATTATAATAAGCATTTTTTGTATTTTCAAAAATGGAAAAATATTATGTTCTTATCTAATTTAAAGATTATATTGATACTTAATTTATATTCATATTAAACTTATGTTCTGCTGATGCAACTTTTTATCCTTTTTAAGAAATACATTTTTATGGTAGAAACAAGAGGAACAATCTAACTTTCTATTCTCTGACATTAAAGAGACATTTATTGCTATCTATCTTCTTTTAGGATATAGTTTACATCCACTCTTTCGTTTCTTTTTTTTTTTATTAAGGTTATGATAGTTAACATCCTTGTGAAATTACAGTTGTACATTATTATTACTCATGTTGTAGGTACACCACTTCACCCCTAGTGCCCTCCCCCCACTCCCCTTTCCCCTGGTAACCACCAATCAGTTCTCTTTGTCCATATGTTAACTACCACCTATGAGTGGAGTCATACAGAGTTCATCTTTCTCTGTCTGGCTTATTTCACTCAACATAATACCCTCAAGGTCTATCCATGTTGTTGTGAATGGGACGACTTTGTTCTTTTTTATGTCTTTCTTTTCTATTTTTGCATTTACAACCTGCAATACGATATGCATACAATATGCATGATCCTATATCTTTGTCTTTGCAATAGCCATGACCATGACCTCCCCACCTGGGGACCACTCTATTCTAATTCTTTCTGCATGCTCTTACAATGTTAATCTTTGCAATCAATGAAAGCAGAGGCCTTGGAGGCTTCTACAGGGCAGTAGCCCTGTCCCCAAGATAGTGACTGACACAAAAGAAGTGTTTGCCTTTTCATCACTTTTGAACGAATGGTTAGATGTTACCATTGCAATTAAAGTCATATTGAGTAAAATTCAAAATGGTATCCATTGTTCTCACATTCTCATTTCAATCTAATTGAAACAATCTGAGAGGTAATCTAAACCAATACTCTCATTTGAATGTGAGTGAAGAGAAGTCCAGAGAAATTATATACATTTATGTTTAATTGTTAATCTTACACAATATCCCAGGTACTGTTCAATGCCCTGCTAATACAAAGAAGAGTATAACCCCAACTTCATGATGCTGAGTGACTCACAATGTGGGAGAAAGTGTTGTAAATATATAGCCTAGGTTAAAGGTTCTCCCACTGTGGTCACCTGAGCAGCAGCATCTACTAGGACCTTGTCAGAAATCACCTTCTAAGACTCTCTCTCCAGCACTACTGAATCAGGACCTCTTGAGGGGGAGGAGGCTAGCAATCTGCATGTTAGTAAGTCTTGTGGGTGATTCTGATGCACACTAAAGTTTGTGAAAACCTGGGTTAATGGCAATATGTAAATGCTGTTTTAGCTCATTGCTAACATAACTCTTATGGTTAACAGAAACAACATTGATCTGTTGCTGTCAGGAAGGATATTAAAAGATATGACATGGTCTCAGAGCTGATCTGGAAATGTTCATTCTCCAATGATAAAATCGAAAGCTGGAAGTTATCATTTTACAAAGAAAAGGAGATATAATATTATTGCCACCACCTAGCTTCTAGAATGACCAAATCAAGAGAAAATTAGCTTCATCTATACCCCTACTCATCTTTTCCTGCACTATCCATTGAGTTATCTCGAAGCAAATCATGGAAAGATTTAAAGAGTATACCACTATGTAAAATGGACAGCTAGGACAAGGTAACTCTCTATGGAATCTAAGTTTTTCATATGAATAGATATTTCTTTCCTAAGCGGCTGGAGAAAATTTTTGGAGTCTCTTCTGGTCTTATTCACATTTCTTCTGTCCTTTGTTTTCCACTTTGCTGATTTACTTCTGTGTTTCTCAGAGAAGCCACGTCCCAGACATTCTAAACTGGGCTGACTCTGTCCTGGCTTCTCTTTTTGGTCTAACCAGCATTCATTTTAGGTGCATAGCATGTACTGATTGTATGGCTAAGGACGTTTGTATTTTCTCCAAGATTCGCTTCACAATTTTTATAGCTATTTAGTTGTATTTCATCTTCATCATCATTGTATTAGCATTCTTTATGTGTCAGGCACTGTTTTAAGCTCTCACAATATATTAACCTAGTTATTTCTCACAATAACTCTTTGAGACAGATGTTACTGTTGTCCTCACCCTTATTTTTTTTTTCCAGAGAAAGATGTTGAAACACACGGAAGTTATGTAACTTACCTACGACCACGCAGTAGCAGAGCTGGGATTCCAACCCAGTTTATCTCCAGAGTCTGAGACCGTGGGACTAACCGTTATACAATGTTCTCATCACTATCATTTGTTTTTCTTCTTCTAATTCTATTCAGAAGACTCTCTAATTTCTGGCCCTATGATTTGAGAGTCATTGTTCCTTATTGTGTGTTTAATCATTCTCAACTAACATTTTCTGTTGCCTGCAGATCGTCTTGTGTTACAGGGTAGATTAAGTGGTTGTGCCAAGGATTGGGTGCAGTGGACCCTACCAGGGAAAATATTATTGACGAGGTGGCTTTTGAACTGGCTCTTAAAGGACTTGTATGAGATTTTAAGGCAAAGTTGTGAGGACAAAGTGTGTTAGTAATTGGACAGAGCACAGGCAAAAATCACAGCATCGTACAATACCCTGGCATGTGCAGGGTGCCGTGGTAACTTCAGCAAAGCAAACTTGTAGTAACAGAGGGCAGCAGTGGGATGGAGTCCTGGAGTAACTTACTCCAAGGTGCAGAGTTAGATCTAGTCAAGCGTACTTACATTTTCCCCAGCTTCTATTTCTCTTGTTTTTGGTCTCTCTACAGACAGGAACATCTACCCCGCCATCTTGTCTAGGGAAGTAGTGCAGAAAAGGTTAAGATTATTAGGCTCGAAAATAAGTTAGATCTCAGTGTATAATTCTTATTTTTGTTACCTAGAATAAATGTGACTTTGGGTCATTCTTAACATTCCTTTGCATCATGAGTAAATTAATTGTCACCTAATATTAATAAAGACCAGTGCTTTCAATTCTAGGTGACTAAAACACAACTTTCACTGTGCAGGGCAAGTAAGAGAACAAATACAAATAAGTAAATAGGACAACTTGATGATTTTGTGTGTGTGTGAGGAAGATTGGCCCTGAGCTAACATCTGTTGCCAATCTTGCTCTCTTGGCTTGAGGAAGATTGTTGCTGAGCTAACATCTGTGCCAGTCCTCTTCTACGTTATGTGTGATGCCGCCTCAGTGTGGCTGAACAAGTCGTGCCGTGTCTGTGCCCAGGATCTGAACCCCTGAACCCCGGGCCACTGAAGCAGAGCATGCTAACCACCACGCCACCAGGTCAGCCCGGATGAATTTTTTTTGCTCATTTTTTACTTAACTTCCCTTGATCTTATTGTTTTAACTTATTGTTGGTAAAATAACATTGCAAAATTTTAAAAAAATTTTCAGTGAAATGTAAATAGGTTCAGATCATACAGCAAGTGACAAGAACACTGTATTAAAAGGATTCCTATTGCTTTGCAGGGTCTCTAAGGCAGTTCTGCCTCTGTTTTCTACACAAATTTCACGTACATTTAAGATAAATTTCCCATTTTTCCTACTGACCACCTCAAATGACAACATGCACCTCAAAGTCTTTAGCACAACCCATGCCACAATTGACCGGAACACTAAGTGGTCAGCAAGCAATAGTGCCCCTAGAAGCTCCTGGTCAAAACACATTTTTAAAGTGCAGCCACATTCTGTCCTCAAAAGAAAGTGTTAATAACATTGCCTCAGAAGGACTGAAGAAAGAGAAGCAGATTGCAGCAGGTGTGTGTCAATTGTGTATCCCGCACTATGAGATGACACCATGGCAGGAACTGGAGATACCCAGCCGATCTCAGCTAATTACAATGAATCTCTTTGTTTTTTGAGGAAGATTAGCCCTGAGCTAACTACTGCCAATCCTCCTCATTCTGCTGAGGAAGACTGGCCCTGAGCTAACATCCATGCCCATCTTCCACTACTTTATACGTGGGACGCCTACCACAGCATGGCTTTTGCCAAGCGGTGCCATGTCCGCACCCAGGATCCAAACAGCAAACCCTGAGTGGCAGAGAAGTGGAACGTGCACACTTAATTGCACCACCGGGCCGGCCCCACGATGAATCTCTTAATATAATACTTCCCGCTTACTGGGCACAATCTTATATTTTGTGCTTTTATTGAATTTTAAATTTTATTATCTTTTCTTTTTTTTTAACCAGGCAAAATTTCCTTGAAGGTTTGATATGGCTTTTTTCATCTTACATGATATATATGACTTATTAGCTAATGAAACAATCAGTTAAGTAAAGACAATTCTTTCTATTGATTTAAAATATTGATTTAGAACAGCTGAATTATTTATCTAAGCACATATATGGTTCCTCTAACATATTACATTTATCTCTAATAAAAGCCAGACTGGAATAATAAGTAATCCAAAAATGGTGACACATTATTGTTAATGTTTTAATGCTGTTTATAATGATAAAATTGTCAAATTCAAGTTAAAATTAAATCAAATATTTCTTACCTATAAAACTCTCCTGATTTCTTTTGGTGTATAATTTTATAAATGCATGTCATAGCAACTTATGATATATTATGAAGAGAGTTGCAAAATACGTCTTCAAGCAGTAGCTTATGTTGGAAGAAATTAAATTATACACTTAAAATCTGTGCATAACGGGCCCGGCCCAGTGGGGCAGTGGTTAAGTGTCCATGTTCCGCTTCAGTGGCCTGGGGTTCACCAGTTTGGATCCCAAGTGAGGACATGGCACTGCTCATCAAGCAATGCCGAGGTGGCGTCCCACATACCACAGCTAGAAGGACCCACAACTAAAAATGCACAACTATGTACCGGGGTGCTTTATGGAGGAAAAGGAAAAATAAAATCTTAAAAAAAAAAAATTCTGTGCATAAGAAGGCAACTGAAAACAGTTTGCTGAGAGTATAGTCTTCAAATGTTAATATTCTTAATAATTATGTAAGAATAATTATGTTTCTTCAAAATATTAATTTATTTGATGTCCTTAATTTGCTTCTATTCTATTTTTAAAATTCACTTTTGAGTTCAACAACGTTTATGCTGATTGCTGCATTTAAGTAGAAAAGATAAGATTAATCAGCCAATATGTTTTTATCTAAGAGCGTAATTACACAAGTTCACTGCCATGCATATTTACAAGGTAACAAAGTTCAAAAGAGAACAATATGTTAAAATATAACGAGTTAAAACACATACACTCTTATTTGTGTGCATTACTGTGAAATGAATATTTTAAGAAAGTTCGACTTGGACTATAATTTTGGCAGATCAATTTGCTAAATTTGTTCTTATATCCTTAATATTTAAAAAGATATTGCTATTTTTTGTTGATAATCATATTTTCAGTCATGAAACCAGTGTTTACTAAATTTGGATACTATACTTAGCCCTAATCTACCATTATTATATTTATTTCCCAATAAGGGACAAATGTGACTATTATCCTAAAAATTAAATATCACTTCTCCCTGATGATTCTAGAAAGCTTTAAAAGTATGAATGAGTCAGAATTCTATTTTCATCACCGCATTGAAGAACTGAATCTAAATAATAAGGCATACTTTTTACCTCTCTGGCATTCACAAATATGAGGATGCCAATTTAAGCTAACTTCTGCTGTCTCAGACTTACACTTTGATTTCTGAGCTTTAAATAGTTGCCAGGTTGTTGTTTTAATTGGTTTTGATTTTTCTGTAAAAGGATATTAATAGAACTCATGGACTTGAGGAAGTTTTTTTTCTTTTTTTATTTCTTTTTTGAGGAAGACTGGCCCTGAGCTAACATCCGTGCCCATCGTCCTACACATTATATGTGGGACACCTGCCACAGCATGGCTTGCCAAGCAGTGCCATGTCCATGCCTGGGATCCGTGCCAGCAAACCCCAGGCCTCTGAGAAGTAGAACGTGCGAACCTAACTGCTGCGCCACCGGGCCGGCCCCTGAACTTGAAGAAGTTTCGAAGCAAAAATCTGACTGTTTAAAACCATAGATATAATAAAATATCTCTTTATTCTTAGCTTAAATAATATTTAGAAACTCCAAGGACAAAGTGTCTCTATTACTCTATTATTAAATACTCAACTAATCTCAGAGTACTGATCATCGAGCTCAACCTCTTTATTGTACAGTGAGGAGTTCATCAAATTCCCAAAAACCTGCCTTTAGTTGGTTGCAGTGTGGGAGCCTCGCCTCCTACACAACGTCTAGGTCAGTTTATACAGTGAGATCTACTGTGTTGTAACAAAATAGTCTTAAATCTATTTAATAAAAAGAATAGTAACTACTTCATTTTCAAAATTTTTTCTTAGCTAAGTTTGAAGGGCTGCTTTTGCATAACGTATCATTTTGGAAATCACCTGAGAGCTTCTTTCCAATCTACTTCGGCAGTCCGAAATGAAAGCAGCAAAATTGCACAGTATTTTCCTTCTACGTATTTTTCAATACGAAAGCTTAAAGAGCTGACCCTCGAGGAGTTCTTGTTAGAATGGATACAATATCTTTTAGCTATAATTAGGAAATTATTTCTGTCTACATAGTGAGAAAAATATTGCTTTTGAGATTACATAGTTGTATACAATTTTCTCTGACACCACATACTAACATACAGACCAAACATCAAATAAATTTTCATTATTAGAATACAGTAAACCCAGATGCAGGAACTTTAGTTATGTAAAGAAAGTGGACGTGAGAATAATAGGAATAGCTTTTCCTCTAAGAGGATTTGAGACATGTAACCAAGAATCACTAATTCAGTGAGTACAGAAGAATTTAGGAATATGTTAATAATAGCCAGGATCTCAGTGTTTCTGATTTTTCCCATGAGATCGAAAGTCCTATTCCCTCCCTGACAAAGTCCTTTTGTTCTCAACACTACTTAAGTTCAGTTATCAAAAAGATCTCTTACTTGTCCCGATTATCACATCAGAGCACCTAGGAGCTGACATAGTAGGGCTGGTTATCCATTTGGAAAGTTTGCCCCCAGCTGGGTTCTTTGCAATTTAATCGGAAAGGTTGGGAAGCAATTAGAAAATAGTTGCTCCAACACCAGAGATATATCCTGGAGCCAGCTGTGCTGTCAAAAAACATTTCCCATGCACGGCAATTAAAAAACGACTGGGAGCCTATTTCCAGTAACTCACAGAAGAGACATTTGCAAGAAGGTGGGCAGGCTGTGGCTTCACTGTGTCACAGGGAAGCTACAGGTGCGGGGTGAATGAAACTCAAAATTCAGAAAAAGTTTTAACAAACATGAAAGGGGAATTGATCCTGTTATTGACAAAAACCATATCTACATTACCTCCAAGTAACAATACACACAAATTACCTGTTTTCCTTCTTCCACTGTTATATTCATGTTGAGAAAACACTCTCATGTTATTTTATTTATTTCTCATGCAAGCACACCCCCCACCTCCATCCCGGACTTCTCAATCCACATGATATTGTTTAGACTCTTTCTGCAGAGTGGGTTAGAGTGATGCATGTGGAAAGAAAAGTGAATCCTGGTGCTTCAAATGTTAGTAGAGAGTTTTTAAATCTCTATATGTTACATATGCTACGTACAGGTGAGGGTTAGTATTTAATCAGACTAATTTTGTGAGGTGCCTCTCTGAATTAGTAGAAAGTCTACAATATAGGGACATTTTAAAAGAGGCTAATTTTATTAACTTCGAATATTGAATCCTTTGTAGAAACACTAAGGAGATGACCAATCTTTTGGATTGTGTTGGATTGTGTTGCTGAAACAAAAGAACCTTACAATTTAAGTGGTGTAAGACAGCAGGCATTTATTTTTCCCTTCTGTAACAGTGCAGTACGGTGTTCCTGGTTGCCAGGCAGCTTTGTTCAATGGGCTGATTTAGGGTGCCAAAATTGCCTTTAGCAGAGCCATTTTAAATGCAATAAAAGCTGTTCTTTCCAGAGAAACTGCTTTGCTCTCTTGAACCTTGGACTGGGCCAAAATGACAATTGTTTTACAAGCAGTTGTTTGAGAAGTCAGCAGGAGAACAGACATCCTGATCACAAAGACTGAGGATCGTGGACTTTCTGAAGCTAGAATCAATAGACAATCAATGTTTAGCCAAGACTGGCTCTCTGCCTCCAACTCCGATTAAAATTCTTTGTAATACAACCTCCCTTCTTTGCCTTTAAAAGCCCCTGACTTTTACTCCCTAGCAGGACACTATTTGGGTTTCTACCTGAATCTGTGCTCCCCAAATTGCAATTCTTGAGACCCCAAATAAACTTTTTTGCTTCTTTTGTAGTTTATGACTCTTATTTGTTGCCAAGGGCTATAGGTTCTTTTATTTTAAGGTTTGCTGTCCCCTAGGATTTGGGAGACATGTAACTGGAGAAAGGAGAGAAAATGAAGATACACACACTTTATAACAGCAGAAGTGCCACCATCATTGCTACTTATATGCTGTTGGTGCAACTAGTCACGTGGTCACAGAGGGAGGCCAGGTGGAGTGGGTTGCTGAGAAATGTCGTCCGTGGCTGAGAACCCACCTCCCAGACAGAATTCCGCACTATGGAAGATAGAGCACAAATTTTGGCGGACTACTAGTCACAAAAACTTTGCTCTTGACAGTTCTTCCTGCCACAGATATGTATAACAAAGGGATTCAATAGAAAACATGTGATTATAAATGCCTGAGGTGTGGGGGTATAAGCAATCTAGGTTCTATACGAACTAATCACAACTTTAAGATCATTTTATAATAAACTATATGACAAATGGAGTAAAAAATTAACACATTTTTATTTTCGAAATTTCTTTGACACATTCCCACAAAATAAAGTAACAACAAATTGAAACTGCAAGTAACATGATCAGTTAGGAAGTACACTGACTCATAAGATTCACGTCTACTGCCAATTTGTCAAATCAAACTGAGTGTGTCATCTTGGACAAGTCAATGCATCTTTCTTATTCTACCATCTAAATCTAGAACATACTGGAAGGTTAAATTAGTTCATATGCAAATTTCCATACAGTTTTAAACTTTTGAGAGTTTCTATAATTTAGGAGAGTCTTTTATCATCAATATAAAAGTTCAGTTCAACAGTCTTTTACTGTAAAAGACCCTGGGAGATTCATATATAACAATCAAAGCTGAAATTTAGTAATTATGTGCCAGCCATTGTTTCAAATGCTTTACCTTTATTTATTTACACTTCTCAATAATCCTAACATGCAAGTATTATTTAGTCCATTTTAAACATGCACACATTTATTTATGATATATGTATATTTCAATATACATATGTATATATGTATCTGACCTATGGTAGGAGTTTAAAGATACTGTATCTTATTCCCTGAAGAGATATTCCTATATTACAACTACCTAATAAATCAAGATAATCTTGGCCATAATGTGAAAATCTTTGGAAGCAAAATGACACAATATCTTGCCATATATAAAATCACAGTGACAGTGAACTCATAATACTTAGTTTAGTATGAACCATTACATCAAATTATTTTATATAGAGTAGGTAGTTAGGAAAGATCTCACAAAGAACTCACTAAATGATTAAAAGTGAAGACGTGGCAAGTACATTTAAGTCTGCTTTAAAAATCAGCACTCATATCTCGAAAGATGAAAGCAACGTGATATGACCAGAATCTCTAAAATTGTGGAGACATTAGTTGGGTAAACAAGTATATCCTCATCCAATTCTAATTCTAGGCATAGAATTTAACAGAGGTCAAATTTACTTTGCTGTAAGTTCTAAAAAAGTAAAAATAAATGTAGGCTAAAAATGGTTTAAAATATATATGAATACAAAATATAATTTTTAGGAATATTAGCAATATTTTTTCTTTCATACAACATGCAATTCATTCATTTACTACTCATTCAAAGTATATCTAGAAAAGATTGCAAATGTGAAGTCCTGAGTTACATAACACTATAATAAAACAAGTCCCTAACTTCAGTCATGAGATAAATACACAAATACCTCTAATGCATTAAAAAAAAGTTGAAAGTGTCATAACCAACTGCCAGATACATTCCACCAAATGAGGAAGAGATTTTTGGTTTGGGTTTTTTTTTTCAACTATGGGTACCCGAGAAATCTACAGGGAAAATATGCTTTCTGTGCTAGATTTTGATGATTACACCTAGATAACTGTGAGAATCATTTTCTTTTTTTTTTTTTAAGGTTTTATTTTTTCCCTTTTTCTCCCCAAAGCCCCCCGGTACACAGTTGTATATTCTTTGTTGTGGGTCCTTCTAGTTGTGCCATGTGGGACGCTGCCTCAGCGTGGTCTGATGAGCAGTGCCATGTCCGCGCCCAGGATTCGAACCAACGAAACACTGGGCCGCCTGCAGCGGAGCGCGCGAACTTAACCACTCGGCCAGGGGGCCAGCCCCCGAGAATCATTTTCTATCAAGAGAAATTTAGAATAGTAATGTGAGAGATCTCCTGGGAAAGATGATGTTCTGTGCTTATTGAGTTTGAAGTACCAGTGGTAAAATCCAGGTGATGATGTTGATCAAGTAATTGGAAGTATGAATCTCAAGCTCATTAGGCAGGATTCAGGCATTTAGAAGCCATTTGCCTAGTAGACACGTTCTGGGATTGGAGAGACTTTTCAAAAGAGAAATATGTAGAAATGTCTAAGGATAGATGGATATTAAATGGCAGTGTACAATGTAAAAAGCCTAAATCAAATAAGCCTCTTCAGAGCATCATACAGGAAGGCAGCGTACTTGCTTGGAGATGACCGCTCAATGTGGTCAGATATTATCCACTTTAAAAAGCTTCTTTTTCTTAGGTTTCCTATAAACAAGGAAGACTTTCCATTGGAATGACTGACTCCACATTATAGAATGAGAGAAATAAACGTGTATGTATATATACAGTTAAATTTAGACACTGTACATACACAGATACAAGTAATAAACCACGAATGCTATACAAAGGGAGATTCTTGTATTAATAATCAAATTTTACTCATAAATATAATGATAAAACCTTTTAACAAGATGTAATAAAGAGAATTTCTTTTGTTTGAGCTCTCCTTTATAAAATTCTACTGATTCTTTTTGGTATTGTCCTGAAGTAGTCTGTTTTGGGAAGAACAGAAAATTCTCAGACAGTATGTGTTTATATATGCTAAACACTAAATAGCAGAGACTTTTTCTTTTAATTGTATCACTAAGATATTTTTATTACCTCTAATCTCATCTATAAAATGTCAGCTGCTAGTTACTTAACACCTATCTGCTTCTTTTTCTGTCCCCTGAAGCCTTTTGCTCTATTTTCTCTTCATCTTGTCTGCTTTTTCTGTTACACGTGAACTGAGTTTTACTTCGCATTTTTTCTGTAGTGTGATAATGGAATGTTTAAATTGCCAATTTTTTTTTTTTAACAAGAGAACAGTAATTTCCCAATTGACGTGTAAGTTGAAAACAGAAATACAATTAAGATGTCATAACATTTCCTGTTAAACTGATTCCTTTCTCCTCAGCACAGAGTTTTCATTCATTTAATCATTTAATAAAAACTGCAATGTAGACTGCCCATATTGTCAAGAACTAGAATCATGAAAATTACTCAAGAAGGAAATAATCAGAAAAGGTAACAGTGCAGTGACATAGAAGCAAAGGAAGATAAATTCAGGTCATCTAACAATTAGGATGAGATCTAACAGTAGGATGCAGTGGTTAGATGCACCTAATGACTTTCATAAGAAGAATTTGAGGAAAACAGTGAATGAGAAAAGATGGAATCAACAGGGCAATACATGGGAAGTTAGAATAGGGATGCATTTGAATCCACATATGATTTTGTAGGGGAGGAAAAATAATTTTCTCTCTACCTTTCTGAGCTGTAGGCTGAGCCCTATGTAATAAAAGATGAATTAATAAGGGAAAAACAAAAAGAAGTTTATTAACCTGCGTACCTTGCGTACATATGGGAGATACCCTGGGAAGAATGAGTGACCCTCTGAGGTGGCTTAGAACTCTGGCTTGAAAACCATCTTCAGCTGAAGAATAAGAGAAAAGTGGGTAGGGGAAGGCCATTTATGGGGAGGTTACCAGGAAAAGTATGGTACAAAAGGATAAGGTTTGTTATCCAGATTTAAGTCAGTGCTCCTTTGATAAGATTCTCTTGTGATTTAGAGTTATCCTTCTCTTCCTGGTACAGAGAGGGAGACACCTTTACAAACAGAGATTTCCTTTACAAATGTAAACTTTTCCTACAGAAGGGTAACTTCTATTTTGTTTTCAGAGCTTCCCCTATGTCTGCGGTTTCTCAAAAACCACGTGCTCAAAATAATCTTTATGCCAAAGAGGTATATTTTAGGGTGGCACATTCTTCTACCTTTCAGTTTCTAAATACATAATTAATATTAGTGGCTTCACCACATTTTGAATCATTGCAAAAGTACATTATTTTAGCTTTTAACTACTTTCACATGCATTTTAATTATACTGATATAATGCAAATTGCATGGAAGTATATACCACCAAATCGTCTCAAAAGTCTGTTTGCTTAAGCTACATTTTATTCTTACATGACTCTTTCTACAATTATTGGAAATTTTCCCTTTGTTTCTGAATAATTGCAAATTGATCAAATATAAAGTAATAGGAGTGGGGTTTTCTGCACTTATTCAAAAATCTCTTTGTTGTAGAGTCACTCTACTACACCGATATGTCAGCACGGCTCTAAATTCTCTTCTTTCCCTAGAGAATGCTGGATACTGAAAAATCAGTGCCTCCGATGAAGAATCTGAGTTCATGAGTATCCACAGAGAGGCTTTCAATTCTTTCACACATCTAGTTCTTCCAGGTCTTGGGTATTTTCCATAAAATTAATTGCACTTTGATGTGTTTTCATGTCCGAGAACCTCTGTCTGATGAAAGGTCTACAGTTCCATTGCTTCTTTTCTGCGTGCAATGGACTGAAGGTTTGTGCTCGCCCCAAATTCATGTGTTGAAATCCTAATCCCCAATGTGTTGATAATTAGGAAGTGAGGCCTTTGAGAGGTAATTAGGTCATGAGAGAGGCCCCTCATGAATGACATTGGTCTCCTAAAGCAATCGCCAAGAGTTCTCTTGCCTGTTTCTCACCACGTGAGGACGCAAGCAGAAGTCGGCAGTCTGGAACTCAGAAGAGGTTTCTCACCAGAACCTGTTGATGCTAGCACCCTGATCTTGGACTTCTCAGCTTCCAGAACTGTGAGACATAAATTTCTGTTGCTTAATAAGCCACCCAATCTATGGTGCTTTGTTACAGCAGCAAAAACTGACGATGACAATGGAACACTTCCATCCCTAACTACACAGCCCTTTATTATTAGGTGTATCCATTTGAATGTGCCACTTGACGTTCTGAAATTCAAGGAATTTCTAGATTCCTTCCAGATCAATAGGAATCGAGAGGTTCTCCTATGCAGCATCTTTGATCTCTCTCTCTGCCTCATGACTCTGCTCTGCTCCTCAATTTTCTTTTAACACCTCCACAGGATGATGGATGGGACAGAGGGTGGGGAGGTCTCCACCCCTATCCCTTCTGCCTTTTTGTTCCCTTCCATCTACTAAACTCTAAATCTCTCAGTGCTGAGGCTTTAACCCTGAGCAGAGAGATCTGACCACGCATCTGACTAGTGATCCCTTATCTCCTTTTCTAGGTGATACTATATGTCAAATGTATGGCTAAATCCCTATAAACTCTTGTAATGTTTTCTGAAAAGGAATAGCTTTGAATATGTTCTATAATTTAAGCTGCAGGTTTTCATTAGTGAACTGGGTCTATGACCTTTTGAATATACTATATTAACATTAGAAAGAATATTAGAAATAACAGAACCAGAATGTTTAAAACAACATCACATGGCACAGACTGATTAATAAATCCATTCTAAAAGAGAAAGGGAAAAATGGAACTCTTTGTTTTGGAACCAAAAATACCTTAGAAATTAAGTGAAACGTTTTATTTTTTTAGATGAGAGAAGAGGCACCAGTGACGTTATAACACGATCAAGGGCATACAACTAAGAGAAGCAGGAGAGAATCCAGGTGACTTTGCCCAGGGTTCTTTCCACGCATTGTGTGATTCATGACATGTTTATCTTTATGTTTTCTGAGAAAAAGCAGAAAGTTTTATTATCAACGATCATGCTACCTAGCAATAACTGAAATGCCACACATTCAAATTCAGAAGTGTAGCTTTTAGGAATAATGTTTATATATTCCTACACCATCTGAGCCAGAGAGAAAGCACCGAATGTCTTTACATGAAACTTCTCAGTGATTGCAAATAGAGAGCATCTCAAAAACTTTGATTTCGAAACTGGAACGCGATTTAAGAGCCCCAAACACCAAAGGAATGCTGAATAAAACTAGATAGGTTTAGCTGTGAATCTCACAACTATACACTTAGCACAAATTTTGCTATTCAGGTCTCCTAGTTTTTATTAAGAGGCAAAACACTGAACATCCTCCAGAATCTGGCATTATTATTATCGCCCATATTGTCAATTTTCCCCTCTGCATTCTCTATATTATTATTAGATAAAACTTGGATCATTATTTTGATCACTGTCTTTTTTTTTTTTTTAACCAAGGAAGATTAGCCCTGAGCTAACATCTGTGCCAGTCTTGCCCCACTTTATATGTGAGTCGTCACTACAGCATGGATGACAAGTGGTGTAGGTCCGTGCTGGGGATCTGAACCCACAAACCTAGGCTGCCAAAGTGGAACACACCAAAGGTAATCACTATGCCACGGAGCCTGCCCCTCTTGTGTTTTTTTTTAAAGTAGTCCTTTTCCCAAAAAAAAGTAAATAAAAATTTTAAAAAATACAACCGTTTATGTTAACCTGTTGAGGCATGAACTTTCAGAAATGTTTATGAATAAAGACATTTAACATACATTCTGTTTTGGAACCTACATTTCTTCTACCAAGAAATCATGGGTTCTCTTTCTGTTGTTTTAAATATTAATTTATATCATATTTTTGATGGTCATGGGATTCTATGGTATGGATATTGTAATTTATTTTTAAACAATCCCCAAATAACAAACAAGAATATTATTTCCTATTCTAAAATTGCAATCCTTAATACAATAAATATTCTTGAATATTTTCAATGGAATTATTGCATGCATAGTTTGCATATTTTCTTTAGTATTTGTAAGTCACTCAACTGTGGCAGAATGTATTTTCCAGAGATTCTTCCCATGTGACTCATACTCCTCATATTAAGAGGTGGGTCCCATATTTCCCACTCTTGAATCTGCGTGGTGGCTTCTGTCTTCACTGACTAAATATGGTAGGAATGATATGATTTTCGATGCTAGGTCATAAAATTGACAAAGCTTCTGCCTGAGTTTCTTTCTTGGCTCATGTGCCTTTGAAACTCTGAGTCTGCACATAAAGAGTCTTGCTGCTGTGATGTTGCTGGATGGAGAAACCATTTAGTTAGAGACAGAGGGTGATGCCTGCAGAACCACAGCTGATCTGGATCCTGGTCTTCCAGTTTTTACAGCCGAGGCACTGGACATATGAATGAAGGAGGCTTGCAATGACCCTAGCCACAAACAACCATCTGACTACAATCTCACGAGAGATCCTAAGCTAGAACCACTCAGATAAACCATGCATGAACTCCTGACCCCTTCCTGATTCTTCCTGTTTAAAGCTACAAAGTTTTGGGGTGATTTATTATATAACAATAGATAACTACTACTTCTATGTTTTATGACCTTCAGTGATTTGCCCACAATGTCTACTGCCAATATTTTTCCAGTTTGTCTTTTTTCTTTAAACTTAACAGTGTCTATTTAGATAATTATTTTCCTGTAACAATTTTAGTGCTATAACATGTTTAAATAGATCTTTTGCTCCCAGATATCCTAAAAAGCTCTCTTAGACTTCCTCTTGTAATAATTTATAGGTTTTCTTGAGGTTACATAATAACAACTGTGTTGTTATGAGTATGAGTGTGTGTGTGAGTGTACCGTAATGATCCAAATTATTTTGCATACAACTTTTTAGTTAATAATAATAAACAGCCTCATTTGAAATTCCAATATTACCATATAGTTCATTGGCTTGTTTTGTGTCCTGCTCAGTAATCTTGCAAATGAGAGAAATATAGTAGATAATAAATAAATATTAGTGCAAATAATTATAAATATTTTAAATTTCTATATATTTCTATCTGACTTTGGAAAATTTATTACATTTCATTTCTTTCTTTATCTATGGCAGCACAGTAGCATATTTTTGTAATTGTTAGAGTTTATGATATATTTATACCTATAACAAGGCAACAATGTTCCCCCTCACTGTTTTTCTTTTATAAATCATGTTTTATTACCTGTTACACTTCTATTCTTTTAGACAAAATTCAGAATCAATTTCTTCTAATGCAGATTAAAAAATCACATTGAAATCACTGAATTTGCATTAAATACATAGGTTAATCTGTAGCAGAAATGAAGTTTTAAAAATGAGTCTTTCCATCTAAGATCAAAGGAAGTTAATAGAAAAAAACACAGTGAAAAGTTAGCAGCTTATTAACTGTCTTGTCATCATTACTCCGTGTTATTGTCCATCAATGTTAAAGGAGCTGGTACTAAAATAGATCAAAGAAGATGAGAATTGCCATTAGTATGATTATACTGACGGCTACTCAGAATTTATTTGGCTTGTTCTTATGTGTTTGGTTGCTGCAATAAAATAACTTTATTTGCATTATGACCTCTATTAACCAAAATGTGTTGATCTATAATAATAATTCTTTCTAAAAATGTAATAAATGTACAAGGTTATTTTGTATGAGAATGATACATACTACTGAAATATTATAAAATCAAACAAATAATCTAACATTTATCAATCACCATTGAGGTAAATTGCAATGTGCAAGGTTCAATATAGCCAATAATTTTGATATGATATGGCCCACATATTTCATATCCAATCACCTATAAAATTTTTCCTAGGTAAGTAGGTTCATACGTACTCTCATATTAGAAATTTATTATAAGAAATAATGAGGCTTGATTTTTTGATCATGTATATTCATCTGGTTTGAATGTGTTATCCTAACTTGTCCATTGTCGTGAGTCCCTATATGCTATACTTTCTTCAAGGCACAAAGTAAACATCGTATCCTTGTACAGCCTTCCTATGACCTCCTATCTTAGACAGAAGATGTCACTCTAATAAAATGTTTCCAAAGTAGCTATTAAATTGCTTAGGCACATAATGGGTTTACTTTAGTGCTTAAGAGTTCAGACAGTGAAATCGGTTAGCCCTGGGCTTAGTCCTTGATTCATCAATCTCTAGCTCTTTATCTCTAAGAAAGTTGCCTAATTACTCAAAGTTCAATATTTTGAGCTGCAAGCTGTGTCACATTAGCTGCTACAGAGGATTTAGTTGAGGTGATATATGCAAAATATTTAGCTGAATGCTTAATACTCCCTAAATAGTAGATACTAGACAGTAGCCAACAACAGGTGATGAAAATGTTAATGATGATGATGAGTTTAACATTTGCTGATATTTCTATGATCTAAATTTTTTGGAGGCTGGAATTATGTTTTAATTATCTTGTCCAAGTCTACTATATTATAGGTGCACAATTAATGCTTGTTGAGTGATAAAAAAAAATATGTAGAGTTAAGAAAAATAAATAAATAGGACAGAGATGGTTAAAGTGACCATTCTGTGTAACTGTTTTCCAGGAAAGGGAAATATATTAATCTCTGACATCTGGAATACTTGGTGCAAATCTCAGAATTCTCCCCATGTCTTAGAAGAATGGCAAAATTTCTATTGTGCGGGAAAAAACTCCCCCAATGACTTAGTCCATTAAGGTCATTCAATGTAATATAATTTATAATATAATTTATTAGACCAGATAAATTATAACCTTGAAAATATCACTAATTGCCAAAAAGGACTCCTGAGGATGACCATGACACCATCAGAGAAAGGGGGGCATTCACGTAACCCTGACCCTGGTAGTTATTGACAAGTGAGAATATACCATCCCAGAGTGGTTCCTCCTATTTAGGGCTAAATGCATGTACCCAGCACTTTTTAACATCAGTCATTTATTGTTCTAATTATCCATCATTGTCCTTATTTTGAAAATAAGAACAAGAGCTCAATAAAGTTTGTGTTTGTACATTTTTATTTTGCTATAAAGATGAACAATTGACTCATTTGGTTGACTGAAAATATATGCTATTGATGTTTATGTTTCATTTCACATTCTAAATCCTTATATTTCTATTGTAGGGGAGCAGAATTTGCCATCCCAAAATGTGTCCCTTTGGCCTGATTATTTTAGGCTGATTATTTTTGAGAACAAAGGACTCAGGAAGAAACATTGACTTTCCCCCTCACTGCCTAAAAGAATTTAAGATAGAAGGCCTGTTCCAAGAAGGAGCTTTCACCACAGAAAACCATAGTATAATATGAACCAGGTGTGATAGACTGGGAGGCCCCTTTGATCAAAGTCCTATCCATGTCTCATTGTCTCTGTATGGCATGGTAAACATTTGTTTACCAAACATTAGCTTTTCCATCTCCATGTGAACTACCTTGTTCCCCTTTGAAGTCCCAAACCACTATCTCCAACATTCTCTTTTGTCTTTAGCTAAAGATAGCATTTAAGTTGGTAGATTTTGCCATTTTGGTGAGTTACTCAGTTTTGCTGGCTTTCTCCCATATATTATTAAACTTTGCTTGATTTTTTCCTGTTCCTCTGTCTCATGTCAATTTAATTCTTAGACGAGCCAGAAGAACCTAGAAGGGTAGAGGAAAATTTCTTCCTTTCCTACACTATACTTTTCTCAGAAACAGTTTCATGCTTAGTGGGCCTCTTAAAGTCTTTATATTAATGTTAGATAATATATATTTGGATCTCCTTTGTTTTTCTCACTTTAAAGTCTGGGCAATATAGATAAGCTTATTTTGGTAAATTTCACCATATTTTCCCTATTTTCTTTTCCCACAGGGATGTCTCAGTTCTTGAAAATACGTTTCATGTTTTCACAATCCTGACAGACATGAATCTTCAGGATTCACACACAAGAAACTGGAATTCCTGAAATCAAAAGTTATTCTTAAATGCTTCAAGTAATCTTCATACTTTTAATTATGAATATATTTAAAATTATACATGAAATGTTAAGTGTAATAATATTTACAAAAAACTATAGCTTATAATGAATATTCTTACACTGGAAAATGTGAACAAACATTATTAGATAGTGTTTAATCATGTAACATTCATATCTCCTAGCAAGGTTATCAGTATTTATAGAAATAAGGGTCAGGGGCTGGCCCTGTGGCTGAGTTGTTAAGTTCACACACTCTGCTTCAGTGACCCAGGGTTCACCAATTCGGATCGTGGACATGGACCTACACACAGGTCATTGAGCCATGATGTGGTGACATCCCACTTAGAAGAACTAGAATGACCTACAGCTAGGATATACAACCATGTAGTTCGGCCTTGGGGAGAAAAAATAAAGAGGAAGACTGGCAACAGATGTTAGCTCAGGGCCAATATCTCTCAACAAAATAAATAAATAAATAGAAGAACTAGTGATAAGAAAAGAAATATGGGTCAGATTTGCCAATTTAAGAACTTATTTATGTACTAAAGTTGTTATTTCATGGGACACCAATTATAGGCTCTGCATGAAGTATGTCATTCATAAAAACTTACTAATATTTATTTTATTTTCAAGAAAATGCAGATCTAGCCACAAATACCCATGGCCACAGTTGCAGATATGGCAGGAGCACTTCTCTTCTGCATTCTTCTTTACTGGGGTCCTGGAAATGTCAACCTTGACCTTTAGCATTACATGTCAACATACGCTCATCTTGCTGTCCACTTGAAGTTAGTGGATTCCTTGGAATCATAAATGCCTTTGTTATCTTCAAAGAATTATAATGATTTTCCTGTTCTCTTAATTTCTCAACTGATGGTTTTTTTTTTTCAGATTTCAGTATTCAAAAAACCAAAATGTAAATCACCATGAAATGCCAAGAAATAATTCCCTCATGAAACACTAATCCCATGTACAATACTCTTTATTTTATTTTAAAACATATAATCTTTACAATCGAATACTTTTCCTCACATGTTTCCTTGTACTCTATTCCTAATCTTCCTGCCTCCTTCTCCTTTTTTCTCACTGAACACCCCATCTCTTACTTTCTTTTCTCTGTCCCTTACTTTCTCTTCTCACCTTAAGCTCTTTCTTAAGATTCTTTCCACAGAAAACTAGAGGCGAAGAAGATAATGAAATATTAAAACTTTAAAACTGCCAGCAGAATTGTTGTAATTGCTAGGCCACAAAAACATTTGATAATGGGTGGCAGCAAAGCTTGAATGGAGCACTCAGCCACACTGAGGAAGGAGATGGGAAAAAATTACATGTGCTTTTAGTCACAATCTTCAAATCTAGGGGAAGCTCACATCTCCTCAGACAGTGTCATAACTCATTCTAATGCTGATCAAGATTAAACTGAAGCCTTTTAAGCACTTACAGATTTCCATGCTGCGAGACAATGAGACAAGAACAGCAGCGAAAGTAAATACTTTTAGCTAGAACTTGGACACAGGCATTTCCTCTAACTGGTGTGCTCTACTTTTCTATTATTTACCTTCTAGATCTCTCTTAAGGCTCACATTTATAAAGAGAATATAATTGGCTTTTTATCCAATCTGACACCTTTTGTTTGTTAATTGCACCATTTATTTAGTTCATTTACATTGAATGTAGGTACGGATATATCAGGGAGTAAATCTACACTTACAACATTTGTTTTCTATCTTTTCTGCCTGCCAAGCTCCTTTTTCTCTCCTTTCCTGCAAACTGGCGAACCCCAGGAACCAAACTGGTGAACCCCGGACCATGGAAGCGGAATGTGCTCATTTAAACACTGCACCACTGGCCCAGCCCCTTAATCTTTATTTTTTAAAAATTACTCCCTTCTGTTAGCGTAACAGTACCATCTTTTACTATTATTTCAATGATTAAAAGATTATGATATGCAACCAAGATTTTACCTCTTCTTGTACTGTGCAAAAATCCTGAGACATATCTTACCTCCTTAATTACATACTAGTTTTATAAAGTAATATATTTTGCACATATAAATATATAAATATAGTTATATAAATACATTATATATGTATTAAACACAATATTACTAAATTGTTTTATATAAACATTACTCATTTATATCTACCTTCATATTTACCATTTTCATTGCACTTTTTTTCCCTGAATGTCTTAGTTCTCTTTAGGATAATTTTCCTTTTGCCTGAAAACCACCCTAAATATATATTTTAATATAAATATGCTATAGATAAATTCTCTCAGATTTGGTTTTTTTCAAATATGTAGATTTCACCTTCTATCTTGAAGGATATTCTTGCTAGAGAGAAAACTCTAGGTTGAGTTATCATCTTTCAGTATTTTAAAGACATCATTCCCATTGCTTTATCTGTTTTCATTTGGATTGAGAAAATAGTTGTAATACTCCAGGTTATTGTTTGAAGGAAAGCAGTGCCTTTGGGTCATTTCTCCTTTTTTGCTACTTATAAAAATTTATATTTTGAGGGCCAGGCTGATGGTGTAGTGATTAAGTTTGTGCCCTCCGATTTGGTAGCCCCAGTTTCACAGCTTCGGATCCTGGGTGTGAACCTATACCACTCATCAAGCATGCTGTGGCAGCATCCCACATACAAAACAGAGGACGACTGACACAGATGTTAGCTCAGGGACAATCTTCCTCACCAAAAGAAAAGAAAAAGAATTTCTATTTTGCTTCCTTCTGTTCTCAATAGTTGAAGCACATAACTAGATATGCCTTTCTTGTCAATCATCTGCAAAACTTCTCTGTTGACTTCTTAATTTAGGCTATTTTATTATTCATTTCCAAAATTATCATTTGATTCCTTTTTATAATTTTCATTCTCCTGACAAAAATTTGAGCATTTTCTTACAGCTCTGCACATATACTACTCAAATATTTAAAAATCTTTATTTGATAACATCTCCAGGATTACTTTTGTTTGTTTTTATTATCTATTTTTCTCTTGTTTTTCATTTATATGTTTTAACTTCTTCATGTGTCTAGTTATTTTTTATTGAGTGGCAGGAGTTGTAAGTGACTTTTGATAACATAAATGGAACTTGAGGTCTAAGATAAAGTTATCTTCTTTTTACTTCAGCTTCTGGAAATAAAAGAGGGGTACCAGTAATCTGGCACCCCACTCACTTTTGGGATTAATAATCTTGAAACTTTGGCTTTAGACTCTGAGGATAAGTCTACTTCTTATTCATCTTAACTCCTAGAATATAGATCTTTCTGGTCTTAACTCAAAATGGAGGGAATTACCAGCTGCTTCTCCATGGCAGCCCTTGGACTTTATTTTCCTAGTCTTAAAAGGTTGTCAAAAATGCTGCTCATTTTCTCTGCTTTTCAACATCTCTTTCTGAGTTGGCAGATAGCCCTATAAGAAAATCGTTTTCAAATACTAAGCTTAAATTTCTAGGTTCTTACTGTCACTGACATTTTTGTCTCTTGTCTTTTAATATAATATAAACTGAACAACCTAAATTTGAATTTCTACATTTCTTGTGAAACATAGATACTTATATTCAGCTATCTATTAGACATTGACACCTAAATGTCTAATAAATATGTTAAATACTGTTAAAGCCAAATTTCAAATGATCTCCCTAAAAATTCCTCCCTCTTTTGTCTTCTCCGTATCAGTTTATTGTAATTCCAAAATTTCAGTTGCATAGGACAAAAACTTGGATTCCTTCATGATTTTCCTGTTTTTTTCATGCAATGTGTTGATGCATTAGTAAAACTGTTGGCTCCACCTTGAGAAAATATCCTGGACTCCACCTCTTTTGATACTTCCAGTAAGGCTACTTGATTCTAAACCACCATCACCTCTCTTCTGAATAACCTCTCTCCTGAATAGTGTCAAAATTGAATTTAGCGGAGGCATTTTAAAATGGATTTGGAGCTGCCTTTCCAGAGAAATTGGCTTGCTGTCTTTAACCTTGGACTGGATCACACCTTTGGACTGGGCCAAAACGGCAACTGTTTTACAAGTTACTGTTTGAGACGTCAGCAGGAGAACAGACATCCTGATCACAAAGACTCATGATTGTGGATTTTCTGAAGATAGAGTCAATAACCAATCAATGCTTAGCCAAGAGTAGCTCTCTGCCTCCAATTCAAATTAAAATTCTTTGTAATACAATCTGCCTTCTTTGCTTTAAAAGCCCCTGACTTTTACTCCCTAGCAGGACACTACTTGGGTTTCTACCTCAGTCTGTGCTCTCCAAAGTGCAATTATTTGATCCCAAATGAATACTTTGCCTCTTAAACTTGTTTCTGTTTTTGTAGGTTGTCAATAGCCAGGTTCAGATATTTGTGAAGATGGGGAGAGCTTGTCATAAAAGCTGATATACATGGATACAGGAGTCAGAGAGCCTGAGTGATTTACTTAACATCTCTGTGCTTTATTCATTCATAAAAGGAAAGAATAATTTTACATACATCACAAAATGCTCATGAGAAATAAAGGAATCAATATTTATAAAAATAACAACATTGTCTGTCATACAATAAGTGCTATATATTGGCAATTAGTATTATATCTTATATTACTTTGCCATACTTAGTTGTCATATTGAAGGTGACAAGACCTAGAAATATAAAAGTTTACTGAGTGAAATGTCCTCATACTTTGAGCAATTAAATCATTGTTATATCCAAGTACACATTTAAATTTCTCATAAAGAAGTATGAAAACTGGAAAAATATACTAGAGTAAATAAATCCTAGTTGGAAGGAGTTAAAGAATCAAAATTTTGAGTGTTATTTTTTTAGCTTGTACATAAAATGTGATGTCCTTTGACTTCCTTCCTTTATTCAATATGTAACATCATACAGACTTATAAAAGTATCTTGCCCTTAAATCTGCTCGACATAAATGTCTGTGTCCTACTGTAATGCCTGTTGTCATGACTGAAACTTTTTATAATTTCTTCATCATTTTGCCCAGGCTCAGTTTAATCACCATTCATCATGCTGTCCTAGCCTTCAAACCCTCAGAAACAAATTAAAGGAAAAGATCGGTGAGAGGATTACTTTGTGTTCCCTCCTTAAAGAGCCAATTTATTAATGTGTCCTAATTTAAGAGAAACATTTTTGTCCAAAATGAGGCTATCTGTGATAATTTACATCACTTTGACAAAGTCTATACATTATTATTAAAATATAGGGTACTTAATAGCCAGATTCAAAATCAAGAAACACTATTTTACAAGAATAATGCTGTTAGGATATTCCATAAAGTAATAAATAAATTTCTATGTAAAAGCAAAGCAGTCATTTAACAGGATCTATTTAAAGAAGTAGACATGTATTTTGTTTAATTGAATACCTTATTGGGTTTAGTTTACACAAAAAGGGGCCAGAAGCTGAAATTGGATGGTGGAGTATCAGAGTGCTAATTTCCCCCGCACTGTAGAGCGAGCAGAGTTACAGTTCCTGGGAGGCAAAGAGAAAACATTAAACCAGGAAGTTACTGGAACACTTACTTTATGCATTAGGGAGTAGTCAAAAAGACTTTTAGAAACAGATTCATAAATTACTGAAATTTAAGCTATTTGTTAAGCGATTCAGCTGTGTAACAGTTCTACTCCTATCCTCCCACCACCTCATCTTCCAGTCTGTCCACCCGTTCAGTGTAGCCAGGAATATGATCAAAGTTTTGGTAGGTGCAATGTTGGTGGACGTGTAGGTCCTCGGGGAGTTACATGACTGACTGGGTACAACTTCATGCACAGGATCCTTAGATGATTCAAACTCTGAGTTAATTCAGAGCAATACAAATTTAAAGACATAACACGATAAATGTACCCCCACCACCCCAGAACTTATTAAAAATATTGTGGAGCCATTAAACTCCATATGTGTCACTAAACGTGAGAGTTAAAGTCAATTGCATTTGGCCAGCAAATGGATGGCTTGATTTCAATGAATATTTGAGTTATAAATAATGTGCCAAAAGAAATTAGGATGATCAGGTTCTGTGCACTCTTTAGCCCCATCAGAAAAAGCGACTCGGTCAGTTTCAGATACAGTGGAAAACCTTAAAATAGCAGGCAAAAGGCCTTTTCTGCTTAAGAGAACCAATATTTGTGCACTGAAAAAAGTATGTGTACGTTCGCAGTGGCCTTCAAATCTGACACAAAATACACAATAGGATTTGTGCCCCTTTGTGGGGGGAGTTGGTAGGGGGTGTGTGTACAGGTGAGAAGATGAGGGGAGAAGGAGCCCAGATGGTTAAAAAAAAAAAAAAAAAAAAAAAGAGGCGTTTCATTGGTTACTATCTTAATAATAAAATAATAATGTTTCTCTAATTCCCACAAGAACCTTATGAGGAAGGTGTTACTATCCTGATGGTATACAGAGCAAACTACAGCTCAGGGAGTTTATTCACAGACAGAAAAGTTATAAATCCATTGTTGAGGGAGCTCCTTGAAAACTACATTTTGCCAGATATATGAAAAGCTTTAAGGAAGATGCTATCTCCTTATGGGAAAAATTGGGTCTAGAATACATCCATTTTAAGTAGGAGGAAAAAAATTAAAGCTATCTTTTTTTAACTTTTATCATGTGCCAAGTAGTGCTAAGTGCTTTGCATCAATCATTTCCTTTGATAGTCCCAGCAACCCTATGAGGTAGGCATTAACAGCCTCATTTATAGAAAAGAGAATACAATTTTTACAAAGATCTAAGCATTTCCTTGAAACTGGAATTCAATCCAGGTCTGCTTAATTCTAAACTCCATACTTTGGACTACTCGGTGGACAGCCCTCCCCTGGGTTATCAAGGTGAAAATTAAGGTTGTGTGACAGAATCTGTGAGATAGATTTACTAGGATGTAAAAAATCTCTTTGATAATGAAAAATCCCGTTGAAACTCCTTTAGTTTGAGTTTGAAAAATAAAATTTGCTAAAGTCACTATCAACTGATGCTTATGTTCAAAGCTAGCTGATGCCATTCCAAGAAATCCAGTCATTAGTCTTTGAAGCCAGTTCTAAAACTGAGATAATTCTGTTCTTTTCACTCTAACTTTACCTGGAGGTAGGCTAATTCTGATATTACATATTCTCTATAGTTAACAGTTCTCATGTATATGAAATTAGAGATAGACCCTCAGTGTTACAGCCCTTTTGCATGCCTGACCAGAGAATATTTGCCTAAAAGAAGGACTTGTTTTGCTTTTGTTATGTAATGATGAAGCAATTTCAAAGTGGTTTTTGAAATGGGTAAAATTATGTTAGGGACTGACAAGAGATACTTTTGGAAATCATCATTTCTAAATACACATTCACCATCTTTGTAAGTATATTACATAATTTTGAGGCCACACCTTTTTGTGAGGATGAGAATGTAAGTATTGCTCAATTGGATTACACCACCCTCCATAAATTCAGTATTCTGTCACAGGCCGTAGAGCCAAGGATTGTGTGTGGGATGCTAATTCTTCTGTTCTGAGATTTGTCCCCATTTTTAACATTAGATTTTAAATGATCTCACAGTTTCACCTTAGAGTCTCAGTGAGAATCGAAACCATCTCCACCTGCGCAGCTTACTATGTTAACATCACTATCTGATGCTTTCCTGACATGACTTTCCTTTTTAAGCACTATCGTCAACATAATTTCACTATTCTCCAAAACTCTTACCCAACAAAATAAAAGTTACAAATACCTTTATTCACTTCAGAAATTTCCTGAAAAATTCACTTAATTGATCATCAAACTGTTCAACTCAAATAGAAAGCATCAAATGATTATTTTCTCCTGAAGACCCTTTAAAACTCTCACTGCAATCCTCTCCTTGCTGTGTCCACCAAGCATACACTAATATATTATGACCCTTTCTCCATCCTCATCCAGCCACACTTTGAAAAACTCACCTTAAAACAGGCTTCAAAATCACGGAATTATCCCAGATTTGTTCTTCTCTCTCTGAGATCCTACTTAGACTATCAAGGTAGTGATCTTCCTTAGCACAGTAAGAAGCAGCTCAGTTTTCTCTTTCCAATAGCTGTCTTGGGGATATTTTCAGGGAGGCGGGATATGACAATACACTGAAGAATTCTACTGCATTACAAGTATTCTAGTGAAAAATCCCATTTTCTAACTCTTGTCTTTTATAGTGATCATTTCTGGGGGATAAATTATTATTTTATTTTGTATCATTAATTTTTTAGTTATATAGCCTTTTTAAAAAATATTTCCTTTTGTTTCACAAAGAATGCTGTATCTAAGAATATTAATCACTTAAAAATGCAAATCTGGGAAACTCCCACAAGGTTCTAACAATTTTTAAGGGAGAGAACACAAGGTGTTCTCAGGAGTAGATTTCAGTGAATAAATCTGAAAGCCTAGATCTACAAAAGTTTGCCTAAACTTTGATTTCAAACTTGTGGAAAGTTTGATACTTAATTCATCTCAAGATTTTTGTAATTTCTTAGGAGTGAAGGTAAGGGTTGGTCATTCTTGGGTCTTAGGTCTGGCTACCCCTGGATTAATTCACTTTACAGTAATTCCTCATATCTGGCCTCTTTTCCATTTAATATGGATTCAAAAGTAGAAGACATTCCTTTTTACTTTCTTGATGAACACATAACACATGCTTGCTCACACTCACACATGTACACACATATTCCAACGAGTCCTTTTGTTATACAATAAAGTTTACTAGAGGTTTTCAGAAATGCAGGTGATTTAAATTGTAGTGATTCAAACAATTTAAAATTTTGTTTGGTGTCCTTTCTTAAGTATTTTTTTTTAGCCATTTCACTAACTTAGGCTCCAGACTCCCATATGGTGCATGGCTTTCCCCTCATTCTTCCTGCCTCTGTTCTCTAGGAGGACTTTCTTCTCCATTCTGTCACAGTCACCTTGATAATTATTTCTTCAATGGTACAAAGATCCCAAATTGTTAGACCACAGCTAAGCAGGGGATCACTCATTTTCTTTCCATTCTTTTTTCTTAAATTTCTATCATGACTTTTATTCTGGAATGACTGAGAAATGAAGGAAAACAACAACTCTTGGTGGACCCATGGACGACTGCACCAAGTTAGGAGGTAGATATCCTCCGAATATCAATCAAGTAGAACTGAGCCCAGAATGAAAATGATGACTGGCATTAAGAAAGCTAGTTAGTACTGATAATTGATCACTGAGATGTTTCAAGATATTTACTCTCCTGGCTACTTTTCATGTAATCCTGGGAGATTTCTTGAGGACAAGATAACTTCCAGTGTAAAATATCAGCAGCTAAATTTACACAAAGGGAGAAAGAGAATAGGTAGGAATTTAAAGGGAGATACAAATCAGTAATTAGACATCTTTTTCCCCATAAATATTTCTTTCATTATGTTTTCTAGATTGTGTTTTTGTTTATTTTTCTCATGGAATTCAGCTCATTAGATTTAAACTATGGGTGATTTTAGGTAAAAGGTTATTTAAAACTATATTTCTGATCACTGCCTTTCTGAGTACATTTTTCACTAGCTACTTCCTTTAAAAAGATTTTTCCTGACTTTCAAATTTTAGGATAGCCCTATCTTTATTGATTTATTTATTATTTTTATTGAGATCATATTGGTTTATAACATTGTATCATTTCAGTTGGACCTTATTATATATCAGTTTCTATATAGACTACATCATGCTGGCCACCGATAGTCTAACTTTTATCTGTCGCTATACATATGTGCCCCTTCACCCCTTTCATTGACCCCCACCCCCTTGCCCTCTGGCAACCACTAATCTGTTCTCTTGACCCATGTGTTTGTTTATCTTCCACATATGGGTGAAATCGTGCGATGTTTCTCTTTCTCTGTCTGGCTTATTTCACTTAACATCATACCCTCAAGGTCCATCCATGTTTTCACAAATGGGATGACTTTGTCTTTTCTTATGGATGAGTATTATTCCATTGTATATATGTCCCACATCTTCTTTATCCATTCATCAGTTGATGGGCACCTGGATTGCTTCCATGACTTGGCTATTGTGAATAATGCTGCAGTGAACATAGGGGTGCATAAATCTTTTTGAATTGTTGATTTCAAGTTCTTTGGATAAATACCCAGTAGTGGGGTAGCTGGATCATATGGTATTTCTATTTTTAACTTTTTGAGAAATCTCCATACTGTTTTCCATAGTGGCTGACCAGTTTGCATTCCCACTAGCAGTATGTGAGGTTTCCCTTCTCTCCATATCCTCTCCAACATTTGCTATTTTTTGTCTTGGTAATT
Source organism: Equus caballus (assembly GCF_041296265.1). Lineage (NCBI taxonomy): Eukaryota > Metazoa > Chordata > Mammalia > Perissodactyla > Equidae > Equus > Equus caballus. Next base: position 76,145,114 of record NC_091700.1, read on the forward strand.
ATAGCCATTCTGAATGGTGTAATGTGATATCTCATAGTTTTGATTTGCATTTCCTTAATAATTAGTGATGCTGAATATCTATTCATCTGTCTGTTGGCCACCTGTATATCTTCTTTGGAGCTATTCATAGGATAGCGTTATCTTCAAAAAGTAAAATTAAAAATCCAGAAAACAAAAATATCTCTCACCTAATATTATTCAAATAATTTTATCTACTGAAGTAACATTCTTGTTTTCTTGTTCCATATGCATATATTATCAAAGATAAAGTTGCTACCTCAGAGCTATGTGAACTCAATTTTTGCAGTATTAAATGGTTTCTTCAACTAATAAAGGTCATAGTCAAAAACAATTTTGTTAATAGCATTTTGCTCTGAAAATTATGAAATATTTTCTTACTATGAGAATAAAGTTCTAATATGGGCCCATACAGACTACAGTAAATGCTGAATACAGAAATTTTGGCCTAATGCTGTGTCTGGTAACATAAGTCAATTTTATTTGCATTTAGTAGCCATCTTAAAAATGATACTCTGCCTCAAGAAGTATCTGTTATTTCTAAAATTTTGCATCTGCCCAGGAGGCACTTATAGTTTTGCTGGAGAGCCAACTGTTATTCATATAAAGTAGTTAGAGACTGACACAAGGACATATAAGAAAGTCTTGATTAAGTACACTCAACTGTCAATGTGCATATTCTACATATAATATTCTATAGTCAAAAGAAAGAGATTAAGAGGAGAAGGGAAGAGGCAAATCGCATGAAACAAAGGAAGAAAGCATCATCCGAGAAGATACAATGTTTCTGCTAAATGGATAATAAAAAAAGTAAGAAAAATATCCAATACATATTTTTTTCAATCTATAGGAACTTTTAGAATCACACATGCACAAAAGCATTCCTGGCACTTACCAGTCATGCTATCCTGAGTAAATTTTTTAACAGTCTTGAATTTCTTTTCTCATCTGTGAAATTGCATAATCATGTCTACCACCTAAGACGGCTCTGAGAATTGAAAGCAAAGTGTCCAAACAGACAACTGCACATTGTGCGTGTTCAGTAAAACACACTTCCCATCCCCTCTTAGGGCATAGCCCATGAATAACATTTACAGTGATTTATCTGGCGTGGTGGATACACTGGGCTGGAAGATTGAAGAGAGGCAGTACATTTTAAAAGGAAGCTGGGGGAGAACAGCTTTGTCAAAGGAAAATAAGAAGAAAATAGACTACATTAGTTGAAGAGTGTAAATACAACATCTTATTTCTTTAAAAGTTGAAATAAAATGCAGGTTTTTGAGTTTCAAATATTTCATACCGTTACACAATAATAAAGACCTAGCTTCACCCCTGGGCGGTAATGGGCCATGAAGTAAATGCATAGGTTTTTTTACATGATTTCTCATCTGGACTGAATTAATTTTGTGCCAATTGATGCATAGGTTTAGGTTGTTCCTGGTAAAAGTCTTATAGGAGCCTTTGTTCCATTTAATGATAAAGACATTTTCCACTTTACTCCTAGCAAGTGATGTACTTTTGACAGATATTAAAAAACATTTCACCGAATTTTTTACATAAATTATTACGGGAAAGCTAATATCTTCTAATACAAAACGAAATGACTGTATTTTTTTAGTTTTCCAGTATCCTAAGGTAAATTCCTGTTTAAGACTTCCACGTGCTTTCGTTTCAGTGAAAGGTACAGAGGAAGGATGGTCTCATTAAACTAGATACAACTCTCGACAAATCTAATAATTAAGAATATCTGGGGGCCGCCTGGTAGCCGAGTGGTTAAGTTTGCACATTCTGCTGCAGTGGCCCAGGGCTTCACTGGTTCGGATCTTGGGCTTGGACATGGCACCACTAGTCAGGCCACGTTGAGGGGGCGTCCCACATGCCACAACTAGAAGGACCTGCAACTAAGCTATACAACTATGTACCACGGGGATTTGAGGAGCTAAAGCAGAAAAAGAATATCTGTTATTAACTGCCATTTTTCAGCTGCTGCTGTTTGTACTAGAGTCTCCTTTTTTTAATGCAGCCAGTACTGATAACCCTTTATAAATAAATAATATCTTCACATTTTATAACCATATAGACTTTTTGCACATACTTTCATCAGATATCCTTCTCACTAATACTCAAATGTAAAATATGCCCAAGATCTTACTTAAGGTTATTAATTGTCTTCACTTACAAGGAACTAAAATGAAGACTCTAATGGATATAGTTCTTTATTAAGGCTCACTAACTCAATTTTAGTTTATAAAAATCTATAGCCAAACAAACACAACAGTCTGTAACATAATGCCGTATAAAATTATATCAATTTTTTAAAAATGTTATTTAAGAGGAGGAGGATCCAAGATGGTGCTGTGAGTAGTCCTCTTTGTCTCTCCCACTTCGAGTCTACAATTATTTGGACACTCATCGCTTAACAAAGGATATCCAGACAGCATCTCTGGACGTCTGAGAGACCCACGCGACTATACATCGGAAGGCGGACAGACTTCCCTCCGGGAGGTTGTGGAGATAGGTGAAAACTCTCCGACCCCGACCGAACAGCCTAGTACCTGCAAGTGGCTTTCTTCCAACGGACGCCCCCAGAGGATCAACGCACACCTAGGGCAGGTGCGAGCACACAACAGAGGAGCGACGGTGGAAACAGGTGACCAGAACCCTACCTAACCCCCGCGCAATTACTCCTAAACACAGGGGGAAACTCTGGAGTTGCACACCTGAGCCCACGGGGAGAGTCTCTCCCCGCCGTTGGTGGGGAGATCCCGCCTGGTGTTCGCAGCGCCCGGAGGGTCCCAGAGAGAATCACTGAGGGTACGGAGGCCCCCCGGCTGCCACTGCCTGCACGGTGGGGAAAGGGATTGCCGGAGATCTCGGAGAGGACTGGGGCTGGGTGAAGCTTCAGAGGCCGGCTCCGCACCCTGGAGGGGAAGCTCCAGAGTTCCGCCCGGGCAGCAGACAAAACTCTCTGTCTGCCATTGGCGGAGGGGCCACGCCCAGCATCCACAACTCCGGGAGGGTCCTGGAGAGAATCCCAGAGGGCGAGGTGACCCCCGGCTGCCGTTGCCCGCCCCGTGGGGTAAGGAATTGCCGGAGATCTCGGAGAGGACTGGGGCTGGTGGAAGCTCCAGAGGCCGGCCCTGCAGCCCGGACGGGAAGCTCCAGAGTTCTTCCCGGGCAGCAGACAAAACTCTCTGTCTGCTATTAGCGGAGGGGCCAAGCCCAGCATCCACAAGACTGGGAGGGTCCCGGAGAAGAGAATATCAGGCAGGGCAGCAGCTGACCAGCTACCACTGAAATTGGGATCTCCAGCTATCCTTCAGACAGGGCAAAGGGCTCCCCAAGTTCCTGGGGAACAGGACTGGGGCTGGGTGGAGTTCCAGCGACCCAGCTCTGTAGCCTAGGGGGAAACCCTACAGGCTCACAGCAGCCTCAGGGAAAGCCTCTGCACAGCACTAGTAGAGAGCACCCAACTGGCAGCCACAAGGCTGGAAGACCCCGGGACAAAAGTAGCATAGCTAGGTGAGCTAACCACAGACTGTAGAAGATGCCAATAGCTCTGCTGCGACCCATGGACAAGTGAGATTTTGTGGGTGCCGACAGTGATGGAGCGGCAAATATAAGTGATCCTACCCCTGGCCACTGGAAAAGCCCATAACACCGTTGCAGACCCCAAGGAGGGAGCATGTCTAGGCAGGCTGCAACAGTAGGCACCAGCAGCCTGAAGCCCCCCCATGACGGCCCCCATGGCAGAAGAGGAAATCCAAAGGACCACTGTGACTACAAGGAGGGGCCCAGGCCTGGTTAGCAACTGCGGATAGAGTTCCTGGTTGGTGCAGTATAAACAGCTGCTCCCCCACCACAGCAGCAGAAACAAGTGGAAGGAGCAACTAAACTCTATCTCTATGCGGAGGCACAAATCAACAACGTGAAGCAATATGAAAAAATACATTAAATCTCCAGAACAGAAGGAAAATAACAAATACACAGAAAACAATCCCAAAGAAAATGATATATATATAACCTAAATGATGATGACTTCAAAACAGCCATCATTAAAATACTCAGTGAATTAAGAGAGAATTCAGATAGACAACTCAACGAGTTCAGGAGCTATGTCACAAAAGAGTTTGATACAATAAAGAAGAACCAAACAGAAATACTGGAAATGAAGAACACAATAGAGGAGATTAAGAAAAATCTAGATGCACTGAACGGTAGGGCCGATAATATGGAGGAAAGAATTAGCAATTTGGAAGATGGGAATATAGAAATGCTGCAGGCAGAGGAGGAGAGAGAAGTAAGACTTAAAAGAAATGAAGAAACTCTCCGAGAATTATCAGACACAATTAGGAGATGCAACGTAAGGATTATAGGTATACCAGAGGAAGAAGAGAAGGAGAAAGAGGCAGAAAGCCTATTCAAAGAAATAATGGCTGAGAACTTCCCAAATCTGGTGAGGGAGATGGATCTTCAGGTGACAGAAGCCAATAGATCTCCAAACTTTATCAATGCAAGAAGACCAACTCCACGGCACATAGTAGTGAAGCTAGCAAAAGTCAACAACAAGGAGAAAATACTAAGAACAGCCAGGCAAAAGAAACTAACCTACAAAGGAACCCCCATCAGGCTATCAGCAGATTTCTCAGCAGAAACTTTACAGGCTAGAAGAGAGTGGAATGATATATTCAAAAATCTGAAGGACCAAAACCTACAGCCGAGAATTCTCTACCCAGCGAAAATATCCTTCAAATACGATGGAGAAATAAAAACTTTCCCAGATAAACAAAAGTTAAGGGAGTTCATTGCCACAAAACCTCCTCTACAGGAAATCCTCAGGAAAACCCTCATTCCTGAAAAATCAAAAGAAGGAAAGGGGCTACAAAACCAAGAGCAGAGGAGATAAGTAGAAGGACAACAACAGAGAGTAGCAGCTCTACATCAGAACAGATTAAACCATGGGACGAGAAACAAAGGAAACTGAAGAAAAGTGGAAAACAAGACACAAAATGGTAGTGGTAGGCCCCCACATCTCAATAATCACTCTAAATGTAAATGGATTGAACTCCCCAATCAAAAGACACAGAGTGGCAGGATGGATCAAAGAACAAGATCCAACAATATGCTGCCTCCAGGAAACACACCTCAGCCCCAAAGACAAACACAGACTCAGAGTGAAGGGATGGAGAACAATACTCCAAGCTAATAATGAACAAAAGAAAGCAGGTGTCGCTATACTAATATCAGACAAGGTAGATTTCAAAGCAAAACAGATGAAGAAAGATAAAGAGGGACAGTATATAATGATACAAGGGACTCTCCACCAAGAAGACATAACACTTATAAATATATACGCACCCAACACAGGAGCACCAAAATTTGTAAAGCAACTCTTAATAGAACTAAAAGAAGACATCAACAACAATACAATAATAGTAGGGGACCTCAACACACCATTAACACCAATGGACAGAACATCCAGACAGAAAATCAACAAGGAAATAATAGAATTAAATGAAAAATTAGACCAGATGGACTTAATAGATACATATAGAACACTTCATCCAAAAACAGCAGGTTACATATTCTTCTCAAGTGCACATGGAACATTCTCAAGGATTGACCATATTTTGGGAAACAAAGCAAACATCAATAGATACAAGAGAGTTGAAATAATATCAAGCATCTTTTCTGATCGTAATGCTATGAAACTAGAAATCAACTACAAGAAAATAGCAGAGAAGTGTGCAAAAATGTGGAGAGTAAACAACACGCTTTTGAACAAACAATGGATCATTGAAGAAATTAAAGAAGAAATCAAATATTATCTGGAGACAAATGAAAATGAGAACACGACATACCAAATCATTTGGGATGCAGCAAAAGCAGTCCTAAGAGGGAAATTCATCGCAATACAGGCTCACCTCACTAAACAAGAAAAAGCTCACATAAGCAACCTCAAACGACACCTAACAGAACTAGAAAAAGAAGAACAAACAAAGCCCAGAGTCAGTAGAAGGAGGCAAATAATAAAAATAAGAGCAGAAATAAACGATATTGAAACAAAAGAGACAATAGAAAAGATCAATGAAACAAAGAGTTGGTTCTTCGAAAAAATTAACAAAATCCACAAAACTTTAGCCAGACTCACCAAGAAAAGAAGAGAGAAATCTCAAATAAATAAAATTAGGAATGAGAGAGGAGAAATCACAACAGATACCAATGAAATACAAGGGATCATAAGAGAATACTATGACAAACTATATGCCAACAAATTGAACAAACTGGAAGAAATGGACCAATTCCTAGACTCCTACAATCTCCCCAAACTGAATCAGGAAGAAATGGAGAATCTGATTAGGCTGATCACAAGTAAAGAAATAGAAACGGTAATCAAAAACCTCCCCAAAAATAAGAGTCCAGGATCAGACGGCATCTCTGGAGAATTCTACCAAACATTCAAAGAAGAATTAATACCTATTCTTCTCAAACTGTTCCAGAAAATTGAGAAAGACGGAGTACTCCCTAACACATTCTATGAAGCCAACATCACTCTGATCCCCAAACCTGACAAGGACAACACAAAGAAGGAGAACTACAGGCCAATATCACTGATGAACATAGATGCAAAAATCCTCAACAAAATTTTGGCAAACCGATTACAGCAATACATCAAAAAGATTATACACCATGATCAAGTGGGATTTATACCAGGGACACAGGGATGGTTCAACATCCGCAGGTCAATCAACGTGATACACTACATCAACAAAATGAAAAACAAAAACCACATGATCATCTCAATAGATGCAGAGAAAGCATTCGACAAGATCCAACACCCATTTATGATAAAAACCCTCAATAAAATGGGTATAGAAGGAAAGTACCTCAACATAATAAAGGCCATATATGACAGACCCACAGCCAACATCATACTCAATGGACAAAAACTGAAAGCCATCCCTCTGAGGACAGGAACAAGACAAGGGTGCCCACTTTCACCACTCCTATTCAACATAGTACTGGAGGTGTTGGCCAGAGCAATTCGGCAGGAAAAAGAAATAAAAGGAATCCAAATAGGGAATGAAGAAGTAAAACTCTCTCTGTTTGCAGACGACATGATCTTATATATAGAAAACCCCAAAGAATCCATAGAAAAACTATTAGAAATAATCAACAACTACAGCAAAGTAGCAGGGTATAAAATCAACATACATAAATCAGTAGCATTTCTATACACTAACAATGAACTAACAGAAAAAGAACTCAAGAACTCAATCCCATTCACAATCGCAACGAAAAGAATAAAATACCTTGGCATAAACTTAACCAAGGAAGTGAAGGATCTATACAATGAAAACTACAAGACTTTCTTGAAAGAAATTGACGATGACATAAAGAGATGGAAAGACATTCCATGCACATGGATTGGAAGAATAAACATAGTTAAAATGTCCATACTACCTAAAGCAATCTACAGATTCAATGCTATCCCAATCAGAACCCCAAGAACATTCCTCACAGAAATTGAACAAAGAATCCTAAAATTCATATGGGGCAACAAAAGACCACGAATTGCTAAAGCAATGCTGAGCAAGAAAAACAAAGCCGGTGGAATCACAATCCCCGATTTCAAAACATACTACAAAGCTACAGTGATCAAAACAGCATGGTACTGGTACAAAAACAGGTCCACAGATCAATGGAACAGAATTGAAAGCCCAGAGATAAAACCACACATCTATGGACAGCTAATCTTCGACAAAGGAGCAGAGGGCCTACAATGGAGAAAAGAAAGTCTCTTCAACAAATGGTGCTGGGAAAACTGGACAGCCACATGCAAAAGATTGAAAATTGACCATTCTTTTTCACCACACACCAAAATAAACTCAAAATGGATCAAAGACCTAAAGATTAGGCCTGAAACAATAAGTCTTCTGGAAGAGAATATAGGCAGTACACTCTTTGACATCAGTTTCAAAAGAATCTTTTCGGACACTATAACTCCTCAGTTGAGGGAAACAATAGAAAGAATAAACAAATGGGACTTCATCAGACTAAAGAGCTTCTTCAAGGCAAGGGAAAACAGGACTGAAACAAGAAAACAGCCCACTAATTGGGAAAAAATATTTACAAGCCACTTATCCGACAAAGGGTTAATATCCATAATATACAGAGAACTCACACTGCTCAACAACAAAAAAACAAACAACCCGATCAAAAAATGGGCAGAGGACATGAACAGACATTTCTCAAAAGAAGATATGAATATGGCCAATAGACACATGAAAAGATGTTCATCATTGCTAATCATCAGGGAAATGCAAATCAAAACTACACTAAGATATCACCTTACACCTGTTAGATTGGCAAAAACATCCAAAACCAAGAGCGACAAATGTTGGAGAGGTTGTGGAGAAAAAGGAACCCTCATACACTGTTGGTAGGAATGCAAACTGGTACAACCACTATGGAAAACAGTATGGAGATTTCTCAAAAAGTTAAAAATTGAAATACCCTATGACCCAGCCATCCCATTACTAGGTATCTATCCTAAGAACCTGAAATCAGAAATCCCAAGAGTCCCTTGCACCCCTATGTTCATCGCAACATTATTTACAATAGGCAAGACATGGAACCAACCTACATGCCCAGAAACTGATGATTGGATAAAGAAGATGTGGTATATATACACAATGGAATACTACTCAGCCATAAAAAAAGACAAAATTGGCCCATTCACAGCAACGTGGATGGACCTCGAGGGTATTATGTTAAGCGAAATAAGCCAGTCAGAGAAAGATGAACTCTATATGACTCCACTCATAGGTGGAAGTTAGTATATTGACAAGGAGATCTGATCAGTGGTTACCAGGGAAAAGGGGGGGTGGGGGGAGGGCACAAAGGGGGAAGTGGTGTACCCACAACATGACTAACAAAAATGTACAACTGAAATCTCACAAGGTTGTAATCTATCATAACATTAATTTTAAAAAAATGTTATTTAATAAGTGATAGTATTCAAGCAGAGATAATCCTCTATCCCCGAAAATGGAAAATGTTGCCTTACAAAACGTCATTTCCAATTCCCATCAAGAAACAAACAAGTATGCAAAGAATTCAAAGAAATTTTAATGAAATAGACGTTTAAAATCAAATAAATCTTATATTGACCTGTGGAAAATGAACTTGTGATCATCCTCTCATACAGCTAAAGGGAATTCGTTCAGAGACAAATGAACTGAACATTCAAGTGACAATCATGGGAATCGTAATCTATAGTAACATGTTTTTCTCTTTTCAGATACTATGTAATTTCACTCCATGGATAAGAAAGAGTGCACAATTTTTATTTTTAAATTTCTGGTTCAAAATATTATAACCTAGACCAACTTGAATATACAAGGTTCAAAATAAAATAGTTCTTTAATTACAGGACTAACAATGTTAACCCCTTCACTTTCTTTCCTACATCTTATACATTTAAAAGGTACTATGTATTTTTTTCTTATTCTGATGCTCTCGTTCTTCAGGAACACTTGATATTGATGTATTGTTCTTAGAATGAAAATCTTCCAAGAATTTGCCTCTCGTTCAATCACGTACATACCACAGTTTATACTACTTTCGATACAAACAGTAAAAACATACAAGAAATAACCATAAATCAATAACTTCCAGGATTATTTGCATTTAAGTTATAATTGTGAATCATTCTTAAAATAAAATATTACCCTCATATGAGCTCTATGTGGTTCCATCAGTTTGGATCCTTTTCTTTCTGAAGATGAATTTAACGTGGAATTCAGTTAAAGTGTATATTTTTAGAAAGCATATTTTACAGCTGGAAGAAATTTCTTTAAATGGCTCTTAAGGCAGGTTTCACTAAAAATAATGTGGGCTCAGTTAAAACAAAGATTTTCCAGGAACAACTAACTCCAACTAAATCCATGTCAAGTGTTGAAATCTACCTGCCAGTAGTCCTTTTAGACTGTTCACCAATATTTTGTCTATCTCTCCTTCCAGTAAGGTGGGATTGTAGTTCCCTGTCTCCAGTTGAACTCAAGTGTGAGTAGGAGTGATGAGTGTCACTTTGGGGCAGATATTCTGAGGACAAATATGCTCTTTTCACATTTTCTTTTCCTTCTGTCAGAATACCTGGCCCCGTTCCATCACGGCTGCTCCAGCAGTCTCTGTCTGGTGTAACTATGAGAATGACTCAGATGCAGAGTCCCTGGCTGTCAGGATTCCAGGAACTTAGAGTATAAAGAAGAAATAAATGTTTGACTTGAAGCCACTGAGGTGTTAGGATTGTTTGTTACAGCAGAATGAATGATCTTGTCTATTTGTACCGATACTCTAGGCTTTTCCCAAACACAAATTATTTTCTAAATTGCATAATGTAAAATATTGAATATAGCATAGCTGTGGGTGTGCTATTCTGACAGCTCATACTTTTGGGTTTAGTTTCTATTTTCAAGTTTACCATGAGAAGATAAGAGAAGACAAGGAAAGTAATAGTGCGTAACTTACAATCTTAGAATATTTGTAACATAAATATTCTAGAAACTCATTCCTGAATGTAGATAGGTACAGCTTAAGAATAAGTGAAGATAATATAAAAATGCTACTGAACGTTTCTTTCCAATTACCATTCTTTATGCGGATTTGTTTATCTGCACTATATTTTTGTTTGTCTTTGAGGATGTAACTTTTAAGAATAAAATTTAGTGTTAGCCTGTTCTCAAAAACCAGAATCTTGAAATCTGTTGTACTGCATTAATCTATTTTAAGCACAATTTGAAATATTAAGCAACCAAATTGTACCATATCTTGAGGAAGATATCTGAAAAAAAATCTTTTTTTTTGAGGAAGATTAGCCCTGAGCTAATGTCTGCCACCAATCTTCCTCTTTTGCTGAGGAAAACTGGCCCTGAGCTAAGATCCATGCCCATCCTCCTGTACTTTATATGTGGGACACCTGCCACAGCATGGCTTGCCAAGCGGTGCCATGTCCGCATCTGGGATCCAAACCCGTGAACCCCAGGCCACCAGGCGGAACATGTGAACTTAACTGCTGTGTCACTGGGCCAGCCCCTGAAAAAATTTTTTAATGTATACAATTATTTATTCATCTGAGCTGCTGGTGTTTCCTATACCTTATGTTCAATAACCTGATAATTTGATGCAGTGTTTATAGTTGGGTATTATTAAAACATTTACCAGCTTATTTTTATGCAAGGCCAGTTTTGGTAATAACCATCTCTCAGTTTTTTATATCCAAAACCACAAATAAAATATGAAATGTATTTTGGTAGATATTTTTAATTTTATACCACAGATTCAGCTTTATACTTTGTATTTATTTGAAGAACATTTTTGAAAGGTATATTTCAAAAGAGTCAATCATTCTAAGGATATAGAGCATCTAATTATGTAATTAAATATTTATGGAGCTTTTACAAAGTACCAAGCAAAGTGCTAATCATCAGGGCAAATAAAAGATTAACTCTTCAAATGACTGTAATTCACAATTTTAGAGTATGCAACATTGCCTTTTAAAATTTGTCTTCAATTTCTGTTTCTATTTTATTATATATTTTGTATGTTGTTTGTGGTGAATATTCTCAAACACATTTTGATTGAATGGATAAGTGAGTATGAGAGTGACTGACTGACTGAATGAAAGAATGACCGAAAAAATGAGTGGAACAAGACACGCCCCTTGCCCTGAAGGGGCATATATTCTAGTGTAGGACAGACATTATGGAAAATGTCACAGTGTGATACCACAGCTGGCATAACAGACACAATTACCAAGTTCTCAGGCAGAAAGAAATAGAAACTAATCCTGCCTAGGGAATTAGGGCAGAACACAATGACTTCAATAAAGTCAAACTTCTTTTCTCCTAGCCTGAAATTATTATGACTGTTAATCAAAATGTGGTTGTAAATTTTGAAAGCAATATACACTGCTGTGTTTTTTTGACCTGACTATCATCTTCCATGAAAAGCACACTTAGAAAACCAAACTCGTAGAACAAATTATATTATAAAGTAGAGATAATTGGTTCAGAATGTCATTGGTCCATGCAATCTCACTGAATGATTTAGGGTGTCACTAAGAGATCTTTGAAAACACTAATAAATGGTCTTTCCGTAATAGAAGAGAATCAGCATTAATCACTAAACCATATCCCTATACCTTTAAAAAAATCAGACACCCTTGATTGAAATGCTAGAATACATGTCCATGACAAGAACTGAGATTGTTTTTGGAGAGTTGGAATAAATAGGTAAAGCATGGCTAAAAATGACAACAAGATGAGAGCTGGAATAAATAGATAAAGCATAGGTTAAAAATGAGAACAATATTATCTTATTTGGTAAGATAGTATTAGATACTAAGTGTATGGCAATGGTATAAATGTTATTGTATAAATTTACATTGTAAACTTAAATTCAAACAAATGCAAAGATCTATAAAACAGGAACAGATTTCTATTGTTTTTGGCATTGATTTTTACGTTGACGTGATTGTCAGGTGAGATAAATCGTGTTTTGTTTGTTCTTATCCTTTCTCCCCTTTATCCTTGAAATAGGAATTCAATTTGAGTTCAAAATATGAATGTATTATTTCTCATAGTGTCCTCCATGGAATATGGGCATCAATATAATCCAGAGAACTTGTTAAAAGACAGAATTCCCTGGTATACCCGTGATCTTCTTAAAACAAAATAAAACAACAAAAAAACTTGAAGAGAGAAGGCTCAGGAATCTGTATTCTTTTCTTTGTTTAGAAATAATTCCAGGTCATTTTAACACACTACAGTGTGAACATCACTCTACTACATCAGTGAATTTACCTGTGTTAATTCATGTACCATATTCTTAAATACATTCCTACTTATGTTTTCAGGGAAAGAACCAGCTCTTCATTAAACCTTACCTTGGCTTCCTAGTCACTACAGATCCTACACACCCACGTACAATGAAATTCTCAAGTGTTTATTATAGAACTAATATTATATGTGCTTAAGAACATAGACTCAGGAACTAAATGTTGATATGCTGGCTTCCACACTATTTGTCACATACCTTTGGGCAATAAATTCTCTTGCTAATTTTATTCATTTTCAAATGTTTATAAAAATAGAACTGACTTCATTATGCTGTTATCAAGATTACTTGAGTTAATGCGATACACATAGTATGCTCTTCAACATCAGTCTTAGCATATTCTCAAGTACCACGTCTGACTAGGCAAGGGAAACAATAGAAAAAATAAACAAATGGGACTACAACAAACCACAAAGCTTCTGCACAACAAAGGAAACCATCAACAAAATGAAAAGACAACCTAGCAATTGGAAGAAGATATTTGCAAACCATATATCTGATATGGGATTAATATCCAAAATATATAAAGAACACATACATCTCAATAACAAAAAAACTAACAACTAAATTAAAAAATAGGCAAAAGATCTGAACAGACATTTCTTCAAAGAAAGATATACAGATTGTCAACAGGCACTTGAAAAGATGTTCAACATCACTAATTATCAGGGAAATGCAAATCAAAATTACAATGAAGTATCTCCTGTCAGAATGGTTGTAAATAACATGGCAGGAAATGACAAGAGTTGGAGAGGATGTGGAGAGAAGGGAACATTCATACACTGCTGGTGGGAAAGCAAACTGATACAGACACTATGGAACATAGTATGGAGATTCCTCAAAAAATTAAGAATAGAACTACCATATGAGTCAAGTATTCCACTGCTGGGTATTAACCCAAAGAATATGAAAAAACAAACATGTAAAGATATGTGCACCCCTATGTCCATTGCAGCATTATTCACAATAGCCAAGACTTGGAAGCAACCTAGGTGCCCATGAGGGGATGAATAGATAAAGAAGATGTGGTATAATACACACAATAGAATACTACTCAGCCATATGAAAGGATGAAATCCGGCCATTTGTGACAACATGGATGGACCTTGAGGGTATTATGACAAGTGAAATAAGTCAGAGGGAGAAAGTCTAATACCATATGATCTCACTCATAAGTAGAAGATAAAAACAACAACAAACAAACACGTAGAGACAGAGATTGGCTTGGTGGTTACCAGAAGGGAAGGAGGAAGGGAGGAGAGAGGGGTGATTAGGCACACATGTGTGGTGATGGATTAAAATTAGTCGTTGGGTGGTGAACATGATGTAATCTACACAGAAATCAAAATATAAGGATGTACACCCAAAATTTATACAGTGTTATAAGCCAATGTTACCACAATAAAAATAAAATAAAAATAGAAGATGAGTAAAAAATAATAATTAAAGATAATATATATGAAAAAAAATTTTAGAACAATGCCTGGCAAAAGTTTTAGAATCACTTATGAAGTTTTGGCTATTATTACTTTTATCTGCATTCATTTTGATTCTTAGCCATGATTTGAATATAATTATTATTTTTTGAATTCCAAACTGCAATGAAAATTGCAAAGAGAAAGTCGAAGTTTCCTACAAATGAATTCTTACTTGTTAAACTGAATGCTAAAGGAGTATGAGGCAATGTCTACAATTTAATGAAAGGGTTTGATTGTAGAATTCTATACCAAAATATGACTATAAAATAAAATCAATATGCTACATTGGTATTTACTGTAACAAAAGTTATTTAAGGTAATGCTCCGGCAAAACAAATAAAAACGAATTCAACGGGAAGATCTTGGCTACAAGAAGCAGTGATGAAAAATGTATCCAGTAAAACTTCTAATTAAATTTAGATAGTTTCTGATAATATGGCTATGAAATTTAAAATGATTGTTTACAAGGAACTTCTGACATATGCAAGACAAAATAGACAGTAAAATTACAATCAATGGGGAATTAGAATTCTACGTGAGTTCAACAAAATCTGGGAGAATGGGCAGGGAAAATGGATTTGTTGAAGCATCTATTTTATAAGATGACAAGAGGTTATACATATGATTGCTTTTCAAATTAAGAAGAAACATTTTAAATATGTTCTTATAAATTTTAGAAAAACTATCAATGTAATAGTATAAAAATAAAATAGAACCACCCTATCCTTCAAGGAAATGAAAAACAGGATATAAAACGATCAAAATGGGAAAAATTTGACAGAAAAAAAGGGTAGCCCAATCTTGTTTGTATAATACCAATTTATTTTTATTAAATTTATTTTTTCTTTTCTTTTTTTGAGGTATAATTGACATGTAACACATTTGTTTCAGGTGTATAACATAATTATTCAATATTTGTGTACGTTGCAAAATGATCACCATAATAAGTCTAGTTAAAACACAATCCTGAATGTATTCCTTGGCTCTCAAATGATAGAGTAAGTTTTTCTAAGGAAACATCTTATATTTACTTTCTAAATTAATACTACTTGTATGAAGCAAACCATACAGAAAATAAAGTCCTTCACATGAATAATGGTCCTTGAATGGAAATTTTTCAATGAATTCTTATTTATTGATTTGCTGTCTGCAAAAGTGTTTTCGTATTAAACATACCTCTGGAGCTAGACTTTACACATTGTTTTAACATCACTTCAGTATATTGATATGGGACCTCAAATATGGGACATAAATATTGTGAAGTGTCTCTCATTTTTATCCAATTTCCTTGCTAATTTGCTTCCATGGGATATGATGGTATGTGACTGACATTCTCAGCTTCATTGTAAACCTTTGGAAGATGTGGTCTTTTTCTCTAAACCATTCAGTAGAACCCACAGAATCTAGCTCGGTGCTTGACAGTGTAAATGTTTAGTAAAAGTTTTTCAAGTGAATTGAAAACAGATTTCCTAAAACCTTAATTAAAATTTACCAAATAAAATAACCATAGAGATACAAGTGCAGGTACTATAATCTGATGATCAAATTGGGGCACCTCTGGATAAAGTGCTTTTATTATGAGTCATGGACTTTCTAAGCTGTCTTAAATGTGGTATTACAGGAGAATTCTTCCTTAAAAGGGAAACCTACCTTCATCTGTGAATTTATTTTAAGTTAAGTCGTTGTTCTATTTTTTTTTTCATCTTTAGAATAACTTGTTCAACAGAAAAAAACTGGTGCTGATTTGTAAAGAAAGGAAAATATTTTCTTAAACTCTTCCCATAATGAAATTCTCTATTTTTAAAACTCCAGAGAACAGTACTGTACTACAAGTATTAGGACAACAACTTGATCAGACAAGTTTTTCTTTATATGTATGCTATTACTTTTCAACTATATTAAGCATTTTTTGAAGAAAATTTCATTGTCTTATTGTTTATGTGTAAGGAAATGAATTTTATGGAATAATTACTTTTGCAACGTTTTCCTAGAGGCAAAAAGGCTTTTGCATTGTTCATTTTTTAGTGAGCAGTTGATTTCTTCTTATTGTCTGGCCACTATATAGCGTAATATTGCAGAATTTCTCAAATGTATGGGGGTAAGGAGGGCTAGTTTCTTAGAAGATCTTTGCAGCTTACTTTCACAAGGCCACAGAAAATTGCAGCAATATATTATAAAATCATAACCTCTAGTCTGCTTTCATTGCCAAAGATTTTGACCAGGTTTATTGTAAATTCCAGGTGGTTTAAGGTGAATCAGAGGGACCTTAACAAAATCTACACGATTTTTACATAAGAGTATTTTTCCACTATGATGCAGCAGCTTATGTAGCTGATCATAAAGAAAAACAAATTTGCATTTCACACTAGGAAAATTTATATAAAAATTTGATCCTCATCTGCACACAATAAATTTAAAATAAGAATGTTCTATATTTTCATATAGTTTCCTTAAAATCTATATATGATAAATAATTATATCTATCTATGTGGAAAAAATTAATGTTTGGCATAT
Organism: Equus caballus; assembly: GCF_041296265.1. Classification (NCBI taxonomy): domain Eukaryota; kingdom Metazoa; phylum Chordata; class Mammalia; order Perissodactyla; family Equidae; genus Equus; species Equus caballus. Next base: position 76,162,024 of record NC_091700.1, read on the forward strand.
GATTGTTCTCTGTAACATAAGTGTCACTATTATGTTTGCCATGGCGGTGTTAACCCTAAATCTCAATAACTAAGTCAAGTTCAGCTGTGGTATGCATGCAAGAGATATTACATATTTGTAATTATATTTACCTTGGCTCGTTATACAGAGCTTTGCACTGAAATGATGCATAAATAATATAATATGACATGCAGGTGTTATATTAATTTCAATGTTGATTTGATTTGAATTTAGTTTTACTGGAAAGAATTTAGTGACTAAAACATGCTGCCAAATTTTAAATTAAAATTAAAAAAAATCAAGAAATTAGTGAAAATACTCAGAAGAATACAATATAAGTCTTAAACTAAAGATAGAGTGTTGTATGAACACGTTTATTTTTGCTCCTTCCAACAATATCATTGAAATGACCATAAAGACATAAGAATGTCAAGGAAAACTGGAGAGAAAAGGACACAAGCTGAGTAGTATAAACAAACTTTTGAAGGGGGAAAGTGGATGGACAGGTGTTTAGAGATTATCTTCTAATAGAAAGCTGAAATCCATCAGTCTTTTGAATAAGAAACCGAATTAGTTTTCAGAACCATGGACAGATCCAGAATTGGCTAGAGGAAGAATAACTGAAGAGTAAGTTATGGGAATAAAAACATAAGAATATTAAAAATATAAATAAGGAGAAGTTAAAATCAAATGTGTCCTCCTCATACCAGGGAAACTAGGTGATCAGGTATTTACATCTCCCCTAGAATTAAGTAGGAAATTTATTCTATGGTGAAAAATTAAGGGCCTTCAGACCTGGGAACAACAGACAGAGGTCTCATACTGAGAACAAGGGCAATTTGAGAAACTTACAATAATGAACCATAAGAGCCTCAAGATCTGTAATTTAGGTAAGTCCCAAGACTGAGAACATACAAGCATATTCCTCCCATCCCATCACTCAGGATTATAGGATATCCTTCTCTGAAGATAATACATTGGTCCAGAGAAAACATTTGTTTTAATGTTTAGGGTTTATTCTCATAAAATAGATGAGTTCTTACCCACTATCTCACTTGAAACAGAGATCTCAGGCTGTTTCAATGTCTCATTCTTTTTTATGAATAGACAACTGTCATCACACAGCTTTGAGAAAAGAATTTTGCATGAATGAGAGACACTAAAACCAAGAAACTTAAAAAAGGAACTTAGAGAACACAGGCAATAAAAGAGACAAGAAGAAAACAAATCAATATGGTTAATATCCTCAGAAATATCGAAAAGTTTATTAAAACCATAAAATAGGTACAAGATGCTTTAAAAAGAGGACATTCCATAAACAAGAAATATACTTGTAAGTAAAAAATATAATAACCATAGTAGGACATTCATTTGGAGAAAAATTGAGGATTTTTCCAGTGCGAAGAATGAAAAGACAAGGAAGAGAAAAAGCAAGAAGGAAGAAACGAGAAATTTGTGCAGTCAATCTAGGTTCAGTACCCAAACTTTCAGAAAGAGAAACTAGGAGAGGGGGAATGGGAGTTGGTTATTAGAGAGATGGTGCATGGTGATTCCAAGATCTAAAGTGCAAGACATTTTTCTCACACACATAGTATATCAGATTTTCATGATATTTAGTGAGGATTAGCCTAACATGAAATACAACAATTAAAAATTCCAGATTGCTGGTATTAACTAGATGACTTTACTTAAAATGTTCTCCCTTGCTCTCAACATGGCCCACAGCAGGATTGAAGGGCTCCAAATACTGTCTACCACGATCTCCTCAAAACTTTGGACCTTACCAGTATAGACTGCTTAAGGGAGCAGTCCCAGGAAGGTTTGGTTGATTAACTCTTCCCAAGACACTATTCAAATAATCCCAATTATGCCCCATTTTCTTGTTTACCTGATATCCAGGGTAATTCCCAGATTACCAGGTAATGTGCCAGCATTTAGGCTCATCTATATACTATTCACTATATCTCCTAAGATGAATCCAGTGTTGAGCTCTTCCTAACCCTGTCAACACAAAGTCTGATGTTCGCTTGAACTAAAAATGTCATCACCAACAATAACACTCTTCTTTTCAGGACTTGTCTAAGTTTCTGCAAAAGCTAAAGCCTGGATGTCAGATGAAGATACTATTTTCTCTCTCTTACTATATATGTACAGAAGAGAAGTTGGACTAGGCCCTCGATTAATTTTCCCTTACTACTTATATATCACTGTTTTATCTTCTCCCTGAAAAATTCAGCAACTTTGGCACACATGTTATTGCCCCAGAAGCTTCTCCTTGACCTTCCACTTTCCTGGCCACGATTCCTAACCAATTAAATATTTTAACAGCTGGCTCACTATTTTTTATCCTCTAATATTTTTGTTATCATTATTAACTTAACTATCTCTGTCCTCCACATTTTAGTGGTAGTGCTTTCCACTCTACTTCAGCTATCTACTCTCGCACCCCTAATCCTTGTCATTGCTAATAACTGTTCCACATCTAAAGCCTTGATTTCAACACCCAACTCAGGCTAAGAGAAGAAAACTGAAGGCTAATTTTAAACTTGCCTTCAATTATGTGAAGAGTTCTTTCCCAGAATATAATAACTAATCTTTTCAAATCTTCAATGAGATTGCTTAGGCACAATTTTGGAAAGATATTTAGAAGCTGAGTGATTTATAACAACAAAGAAAATGTAGAATTTTAAACTCTGGATATTTTTACCATAGGTTTTCTTTGGTTTAAATGCAAAAAAACCTGTCCACTTAATGACTGCTTGTTTTCTAAGAAAACATCAAGTAAATACGCTATGCTTGAGAGAAGGGTAGTACCATCATTGCTGCTGCAGGCTGAGACAAAGAATAAATGATGAGAAGATAAATCAAGCTATACTTGAACAAATTATATGCCTGCAGTGATTAAAAAGATCCCTAAGAAAGAGAAAAAGGATGTTTTAGTTGTTACAATGACATTTACTCATCATCTCTATTTACAAACCTTGAGAGAGTTGGAGTTAAAATATTAATCTTGATGGAATTGTTTTAAGAGAAGAAAATCTGTTGTATTGAGATCCTACAATATTCAGAAAATTGTTTCCATTTAGACTACCAAAATTTTGCAGCCTCTTTTGCCTTAACCTTGGCATGCTTAAGCTTTTGCATGCTTTTGTCTTAATTTAACATTTATTCATTAAATTTAGAAACACAAATAAGTGCTTTGCTGAACGTAAGTACTTAAAGCTTTATTCTGAACCATGTTCTTGCTGACATTATAAGTTCATGAAAACAGGGACAGTAAATTGAAGTGCCATTTCCTTATGACTATGGCAACCTATATATTGTTTTAATGAAAAATGCTGGTATAAAGCTTTACCAAGCATCTAAACAAAAACACATCTTTGTATTATGTATTTGAATTGATAGCCTGCAGAGCTAAAATAACAGGTTTCTGTCATTTAAGAAGTTTATATAAATGGCTCTGTAAACACCATATTATTTCTTTATTGCTTGCTCTGATATTGTATGGGGACATCACTTATCAAATTGTAAGTTTCAATGTATTATCTCAGGTTAAAATGAATGTATTAGTCAAAAGCCTATGTGGATTTTACTGCCATCAATGAGTTTTGGCTTTACAGTGTAGTACAAAAATACCCTTATTTTATTAAATCAACATGGTAAAGACATGAAAATAAGCTTTCATATAGTTTTTTCTGCCATTAAATGAACACCTTGAACTTAAAAAAATAAGGATAAAAGTATCATAAAAATGATAGTAAATATCCCAATTTAGCACTAAAACCTTTAACTTAACTCATAACTTTGTGGTAGAGTGTATCGTGTACTATTAGATGTTGTAGAAAAGGATGGCTCAAGTTCTATTCCTACTTCTTTTACTTTATTATTTTTAAAATTTTTTCTACTAAATATTATTTATTTTGAAGTTTATCTTGTTCACACATAGAGCTGTAGTTGCTTTTAATTGCCATGGGATATTCTACTATCCTGTTTAGGATAGTAGGAACTGTTTATTTGTTCTGTTGTAGGCATTAGAGTATTAGTTATACATTTAGAATGCTGCAGTGAACATTTTTGTGTCTTTCACCTTGTGCACATTTCTAAGAGGTTTTCTAACATGTTACTGAGAGAGAAATGCTTTGGTGGAAGGCTATGCTTGTATCCAAGTACTGACTATTGCCAAGTTGCTCCCTAAAGTGATTACATACCAGTTTTTACATTTTCACTAGCAACGTATTCTGTCTCTTTAACCAACACTTGATGTTATATTTTAGTATTATATTTACCAATTTAATGGATGTGAAATGATATTGCAGCTTTTTATTTTTTTAATTTTTTTATTGAGGTAGCATTCGTTTATAGCATTATATAGATTTCAGGTGTACATCATTATATTTCGATTTCCGTGTAGACAACATTGTATTCACCACCCAAAGTCTAATTGCCATCTGTCATCAAACACATGTACCCTTTTACCCCTTTCACTCTCACCTCCCCCCTTCCCCTTTAGTCACCACCAATCTATTCTCTGTTTCTGTGTGTTTGTTGTTTTTTACCTTCCACATATGAGTGAAATCATATGGTATTTGATTTTCTCTATCTGATTTATTTTGCTTATCATAATGCCCTCAAGGTCCATCCATGTTGTCACAACTGGCAAGATTTCATCTTTTTATGGCTGAGTAGTATTCCTTTGTATATATACACCACATCTTCTTTATCCATTCATCCACTGATGGGCACTTAGGTTGTTTCCAAATCTTGACTATTGTGAATAAAGCTGCAACAGACATAGGGGTGCATATATCTTTTCAAATTAGTGTTTTTGTGTTCTTTGGATAAATACACAGAAGGGGAATGGCTGGATCATATGGCATTTGTATTTTTAATTTTTTGAGGAATCTCCACAGTATTTTCCATAGTGGCTGCACCAATTTACTTTCTCACCATCAGAGTATGAGGATTCCCTTTCTCCACATCCTCTCCAGTACTTGCTATTTCTTGTTCTTTTAATAATAGTCATTCTGATGTGAGGTGACATCTCATTGTAGTTTGGATTTGCATTTCTCTAATAATTAGTGATATTGAACATCTTTGCATGTGCCTGCTGGCCTTCTGTATATCTTCTTTGGGAAAATGTCTATTCCGATCCTTCACCTGCTTTTTAATTGGATGGTTTGTTTTGTTGTTGTTGTTGAGTTTTATGAGTTCTTTACATATTTTGGATATTAAATCCTTACCAGACATGCGATTTTCAGATATCTTCTACGAGTTGTTAGGTTGTCTTTTTGTTTTGTTGATGGTTTCCTTAGTTGTACAAAAGCTTTTTAGTTCGGTATAGTCCCATTTGTTTATTTTTTCCTTTGTTTCTCTTGCTTGAGGAGACATGATATTCAAAAAGGTACTCTTAAGACTGATGTCAAAGAGCATACTGCCTAGGGAGCTTCCTGGTGGCATAGCAGTTAAGTTCGCATGTTCAGCTTCAGTGTCCTGGGTTTTGAGTCCCGAGTGTAGACCCATGCACCGCTTGTCAAGCCATGCTGTGGCAGGCATCTCACATACAAAGTAGAGGAATATGGGCATGAATGTTAGCTCAGGACCAATCTTCCTAAGCAAAAAGAGGAGGATTGGTGACAGATGTTAGCTCAGGAGTAATCTTCCTCACAAAAAAAAGAAAAAGAGAAAGAGCACACTGCCTATGTTTTCTTTTAGGAGTTTTATGGTTTCAGGTCTTACATTCAAGTCTTTAAGCCATTTTGAGACAATTTTTGTATATGGTGTAAGATAATAGCCTGCTCTTAATTTTTTATCTGTGGCTGTCCAGTTTTCCCAATAACATTTATTGACTTTCCTTTCTCTATTGTATGTTCTTGGCTCCTTTGTTTAAAGTTAGCTGTCCATAGATGTGTAAGTTTATTTCTGGGCTCTCAATGGTCTTCTATTGTTTTGTGTATCTATTTTTGTACCAGTACTATGCTGTTTTGATTAGTATAGCTTTGTAGTATATTTTGAAATCAGGGAGTGTGATACCTACAGCTTTGTTTGTTTTTCTAAGGATTGTTTTTGCTATTTGGCATCTTTTGTTGTTCCATACACATTTTAGGATCCTTTGTTCTATTTCCATGAAAAATGTTTTTGGGACATTGACAGGGATTGCATTGAATTTGTAGATTGCTTTAGAAAGTATATTTTAACTATATTAATTCTTCCAATCCATGAGCACAGAATATCTTTCCATATCTTTATGTCTTCTTCAATTTCTTTCAACAATGTTGTATAGTTTTCAGTGTACTTGTCTTTCACTTCTTTGGTTAAATTTATTCCTAGATAGTTTATTGTTTTTTGTTGTAATTGTAAATGAGATTGCATTCTCAATTTCTCTTTTGCTATTTTGTTGTTAATGTATAGAAACACAATTGATTTTTGTATGTTGATTTTGTGCCCTACAACTTTATTGTATTCATTTATTATGTCCAATAGATTTTGGTGGATTCTTTAGGATTTCCTATATATAAAATCATGTCATCTGCAAATAGTGACATTTTTACTTCTTCCTTCCCAATTTTGATTCCTTTTACTTGCCTAATTACCCTGGCTAGGACTTCCAATACCATGTTGCATAAGAGTGACAAAAGTAGGCCTCCTTCTTTTATCTGTTCTAAGGGAGATAGTGTCCAGTTTTTCAACATTGAGTACGGTGATAGCTGTGGGTTTGTCATATATGGCCTTTGTTATGTTGAGATACTTTCCTTCCATGGCCATTTTATTCAGAGTTTTTGGCATAAATGGATACCGTATAATTGTTGAACGCTTCTCTGCAATATTGAGATGGTCATGTGATTCTTATTCTACATTTTGTTAATGTTGGTATCATGTTGCTTGATTTGCAGATATTGAACCATCTCTGCATCCTTGGTATAAAGCCCATTTGATCATGGTGTATGAACCTTTTAATATATTGTTGTACTCAATTTGCTAACATTTTGTTGAGGATTTTTGCATCTATGCTCATCAGTGATAGTTTCTTTATTTGTATTGTCCTTGTCTGGATGTGGTATCAGGGTAATGTTGGCCTCATAGACTGAGTTAGGAAGCATCCTGTCCTCTTCAGTTTTTTGGAAGAGTTTGAGAAGGATTGGTATTAAATCTTTCTTGAGTGTTTGATAGAATTCACCAGGGAAGTCATCTGCTTCTGGACTTTTGTTTTTTGGGAGGTTTTTGGTTGCTGTTTCAATCTTCTTACTAGTGATCAATCTATTCAGATTCTCTATCTTGTCTTGATTCAGTATTAGAAAGTTCTATAATTCTAAGAATTTATCCATTTCCTCTAGATTTTCCATTTGATGATATATAGCTTTTTGTGGTATTCTCTTATAATCTTTTGTATTTCTGTGGTATCCATTGTACTTTCTTCTCTTTCATTTCTGATTTTACTTATTTGAGGCTTTTCTCTTTTTTTTCTAGGTAAAGTTTTGTCAGTTTGTTTGTTTTTTCAAAGAACCAGCTCTTAGTTTTATTAATCTGTTCTATGTCTTCTTAGTCTCTATTTCACTTATTTCTGTTCTGATTTTGATTATTTTCTTTCTTCTACTGATTTTGGGCCTTATTTCTTCTTTTTCTATTTCTTTTCAGTGTGGTGCTAGATTGTTTGCTTGAGATTTTTCTTGTTTTTTGAGGTACCCGTATTGCCATAAACTACCCTCTTAGTGCCACTTTTGCTGTATCCCATAGATTGTGGTATGCTGTATTTTCATTTGTGTCCAGTTATTTTTTATTTCTCCTTTGATTTATTTGTTGACCCAATAGTTGTTCAGTAACATTTTGCTTAATCTCCACATATTTGTGGCTTTTCTAGTTTTCTTCTTGTAGCTGATTTCTAATTTCATACCATTGTGATCAGAAAAGATGCTTGATATTATTTCAATCTTAAATTCATTGAGATTTGTTTTGCTGCCTAATATGTGATCTATCCTGGATAATGTTCCATGTGCACTCACAAAGACTATGTATTCTGCAGTTTTTGGATAGAATGTTCTGTATATATCTGTTAAGCTCACCTGGTTGAATATGTCATTTAAGACCAATATTTCCTCTTTGATCTTCTGTCTGGATAGTCTATCCAGTGCTGTAAGTAGAGTTTGAAAGTCTCCTACATTATTGTGTTGCTGGCAATTTCTCCTTTTATGTATATTAAAATTTTCTTTACGTATTTAGGTGCTCCTATGTTGGGTGCATAGCATTTATAAGTATTATATCCCATTGTTGGATTGTTCCCTTTACCATTAGGTAATGGCCTTCTTTGTCTCTTGTTACAGTTTTTGTTTTAAAGTCTATTTTGTCTGATATAAGTATTGCTATCCCATCTTTTTTTTTCCCCCATTTGCATGAAACATCTTTTTCCATCCCTTCACTTTCAGTTTGTGAGTGTCTTTAGGTCTGAAGCATCTCTTTTATGCAGTATATATATATATATAGAGAGAGAGAGAGAGAGAGAGAGAGAGGAGATCTTGTTTTTTAATCCATTCAGCTACCCTACGTTTTTTGATTGGAGCATTTATTCCATTGACATTTAAAGTAACTGTTAATGAGTTTGTACTTATTGCCATTTTGTTACTTTTGGGGGGATGTTTTTGTAGTTATCCTGTCTTGTTTTGTTCTTCTCTTGCTCTCTTCCCTTGTGATTTGATGGCTTTCCTTAGTGCTATGTTTGGGTTCCTTTCTCTTCACTTTTTTGCACATTTATTATAGGTCTTTGGTTTGTGGTTACCCTGAGGTTCACATATGAAAACCTATGTAAATAGCAATCTATATTAAGTTGATGGTCTCGTAAGTTTGACTAAAAGCCCTATGCTTTTACTCTCCTCCCCCCACATTTTATGTGTTTGATATTATATTTTACCTCTTTTATTTTTGTGTATCCCTCAACCTCTTATCACAGATATGGATGATTTTAGTACTTTTGTGTTTTTACCTTCCTACTAGCTTTATAGGTGGTTGATCAACTACCTTTCCTGTATATTTGCCTTTACCAGTGATGTATTTTCTTTAATAATTTTCTTATTCCTGTTTGTGGCCTTTTCTTTTTCACTTAAATAAGTCCCTTTGACATTTATTACAAGGCTGGTTTAGTAGTGATAAACTCCTTTAGTTTTTGCTTGTTTGGAAAACTCTTTATTTCTCCTTCCATTCTGAATGATAATCTTGCTGGGTAGAGTATTCTTGGCTATAGATTTTTTCCTTTCAGCACTTTGAGTGTATCGTGCCATTTCCCTCTAGCCTATAAGATGTCTGCAAAGAAGCCAACTCATAGCCTTATGGAGTTTCCTTTGTATGTAACTGGTTGTTTTTCTCTTGTAACTTTTATGATTCTCTCTTTATCTTTAATTCTTGACATTTTAATTATAACATGTCTTGGTATGGGCCTCTTTGGGTTCATCTTGTTCAGTATTCTCTGTGCTTCCTGTATCTGGATGTCTGTTTCCTTCTCCAGGAAGTGTAGTTTTCAGGCATCATTTCTTCAAATAAGTTCTCTGCCCCTTTGTCTCTCTTTTCACCTTCTGAGACACCTATAATGCAGATGTTAGTATGCTTGATATTGTCCCAGAGGTCCATTAGACCGTCTTTGTTCTTTCTAATTTTTTTTCTTTTTCCTGTTCAGCTTGGGTGATTTCCTTTAATCTTTGGTGCAGCTCGCTGATCTGTTCTTCTGTGTCCATCTGCTCTGCTGTTCATTCCCTCTAGTGAATTTTTAATTTCTATTATTCTTTTCTTCAGCTGTGAAGAATTGGTTCTTTTTTATATTTTCTAAATTTTTGTTGAAGTTCTTGCTATGTTCATCTATTCTTCTTCCCAGACCAGTGAGCATCTTTATGACTATTAGTTTGTATTCTATCAGGTAGACTGTTTATCTCTCTTTTTTCAGTTCTTTTCCTGAGGATTTATCCTGTTCCCTTGTTTGGAATATATTCCTTTGTCTCTTCATTTTGCTTACTTCTCTGAGCTTATTTCTGTGTATTAGGTAGAATAGCTATGTTTCCTGAACTTGGAAATGTGGCCTTATGTAATAGATGCCTTATGGGGCCCAGAAGTGTGCTCCCCTCTTGCCATGTGTGCCAAATGCCCCAGGAGTGTCCCCTGTGTGGGCTGCATGTGCCTTTCTCTTATAGCAAGGTTGCTATTTCTGTGAGTGCAAAGTAGACTAGGCTGGCCTCCAGGAGGGCTGGTTGTGAAGCTCGGCCATGTGCAGCTGCTACAGGCATTTTATTGGGTGAGACAAGTCCCCAGTATGGCTGCCTGCAAGGTTGGTAGCACATAACTGGCAGTTTTGCTAGTAAGTTAGTCATGCCCCCAGTGTGTCTTGCTGCTAGACCCAGGAGCACCCAATTGCTGCAGGCCTCCAATGTGGCTTCCTATGCTGTTTGGCTGCCTCTAAGTTGGTGGATGGTTTAGGCCTCAGATAACTTTAGAGTGCAGTGCGTTGCTGTTGTCAGCTTGCTTTTGGGCAGGGCAGTCCTCTGGTAAGAACTGGCTAAGCTGAACTGATGAGTGGGGCATGCCCCAGGCATAGCAGCACACAACTGTTTCAGGACGGCATTAAAAGGCAGGGCAGATCCCCTGTGGGGCTGTTTGCAATGGCCAGCAGCACAAGACCACTAAGATCCCACACGTCTGATGCAGGCCTGCTGGTGAGCAGTGCTAGTCCCTGAGGTAGGCAGCCTGCTGCCTGGAGTAATTGCCTCGAGTGCTTTAATGGTCAGGGAAGATCCCTGGGCTAGCAGACTGGAAGGAGGATTCCAAAGGTGCCTGCCAGCTTCTGTGCCAGCATGACTGAACTAAGTCACGATAATGGCTACTGCCAGTGTCTCAGTCCCTAGGGAGTGGGCTAAGCCGCTTCCTGTCTCTCTGAGATGTGCTCCAAGCTTAGTAACTGAGTCTCGTTTACCGTTAGACTATGCACTTTTTTAATCAGTTTCTTGATGCTGGTTTCTGGGTCAAGTGAGTCTGTGTGTGGCCCCTTTAAGAGTAGGTTTTTCTTTCCCTGAAGTTCTATATCTTTCCTAGGCATATTCCCCCATTGGCTTTCAAAGCCAGAAAAGCCAGGTATTATGGGGTCTCATTTCTCTTGTGCTGAATCTAAGGGCTGGGAGTCTAACGTGGAGTCAATTCTGTTGTTCCTCTGGGAAAAGCTCCATACTTTTGAGATAGCTCCAAGCTGTGTGAAGCCTCACAGCTAGGGTGTGTTTTTTTCCTTAGTGGGTCTGTATCTCTGCCTTTTCCACCTCTGTCTGTGTTGTCCCTTGCTGTGGAGGTTTGCTTTATCCATTTTCCAGATCTGTCTTGGAGAAAATTGTTCCACAGGTAGTTGTAGTTTTGTTGTATCTACGGGAGGAGGCAAATTCAGGATCCTCCTATGCCATCATCTTCCAAATTCCTGGTTTCTTTTAAACAAATATTGCTCATTGTTTGGTAGTTAATTTTGTAGTTTTAACTTTCATTAGATAGGAAGACATTGCAATCTAAATATCTTTTGAAAAAGTTAATTTTGTAGTTTTAGTTTTCACTAGTATAGGAACACATTGCAATGTAGATATCTTTTGAAAGTGGTGGCAAAATTTACTTAAGTCATTTAAATATGCTTTTATGAAACATCTCCTTTTTATATAATGGAATGGATATTACTAAATATGACTTCTGACATTATTTTTCTGAAGACCCATTGGGTTAATATTTGGAAATTGGTACTCATGCTGCCTCAAAGAGCAATTATATCTCTGAATAGTCCCCTAACAGATTTTATATCCTTGACAATGCCAACAGTATATTTATCCATCTTCATAGTCAAGTGTAAGCTAAGAGTTGATGGGTGTGCTATATGCATGCATAAATGATGCTTTCATCCCTTGCATCTGTTCATATTAATAATGATAATGCTTAAACAGTGATTTTCATCTTTAAGAGCATTACAAATGCCAACTAATTAATTAATCCCTTAAGTGCTTAATTGCATATGGATAATTAAACAGACTGCCGACAACGCTTATAGAACAAAAATTAAAAGGGAAATCATATCAAGCCTGCTTTTCTAACCAATGGGTTGGAGATGTGACTTCCATACATTTGAGTAGAAGCATCTTCTATAGCCACATTTCTGAAAATTCCTTTGCAGAAAAGCATTTTAGCAATACTGGAAATGTTATGTAATTCTTATTTTTGAGAATTGTAAAGAACATTAGTATGATAAAGCTGTTGAGATGTTTATATAAACTTTTTATTTTTGTGAAACATAGAACATCAGACATACTTGGTCTTTGAATCTCTTTTTCATAAGACCCATCCATTGGAATGGATCTTTTTTGGAAGGACTTTTGGAAATGACGCAGTTTATTTTATGACACCTCTCAAGGAGGTGGAAGATTATTAGAGTTATGTTCTTTTTGCTAACTCGGCTACATGGTCTTCTGCATTCAAAAGCCTTCTCAAGTATTCTTTCTTCAAAATGGTTCTGAATATTATTTCAGACTTAATTTGAGAAAACTAATACGAAATGAAAATACAACAAAAATTGATTTTATACTGCCATTGACCTAGCAATAATAATTCAGCACTAAATATTAAATCCTCTGATACTAGTGATTCTAAATGAAGGTACTCTTTGCATTTTACTTGGGGTATTTCTTCATCGTGAGAATTTCATCACACACTGCAGGAGGTTTAATATTCTTGACCACATTCCCACTTCTTTCTTGCTTTCCCATTTGATTATGTACTACCAATTAGTATTTTATAATTGTTAACATGTCTTGTGTCCTCAATGTCTCTATGCTTCAAAGACTCATGTTTCATAATCTCATGGCAATTTGTATAGGTTGGTGCGCAAAGTATTTATTTACCAAAGATTATTGAAATACTGCTTCATAGTATTTGGATATGTTCTGGAGAACTGAGGGTACAGATACCGTTTCTCACAATCAATATCCAAAGATATACATAGATAAATGCTGGGACAAGAAAACCTACTGCAAAATCAGGACTTATGTTAGAAACTCTGCTTTTCCTAAGATAATCAACATTGGAGAATATTTTCTTTTTACTTGTCTAGGCTGGTGAACTAATCTGTACATGTTATAAAATGGAAAGCAAAAACAGCAAATTGATAAGTGGACTTAGTAATAAAGACCTCAGCCTGTTTTATTCACTTTACAGATATTAACAATATCCGTATTGTCATTTAGACATGTAAATAAGAGTGTCAATTGCTAGAGATATAGTAGTAAATCATGGGAACACAATGAATGTTTTTAAATTAATTCACGAATGGAAGGTTGAAACAGAAAAGATTAATGTCTTCATGTGTGAGTTGGTACTCAGTGTGGAGCTGGTACTGTCTCCTATCAGATAAAATTTTTCTAACCTTTTTCACATGCTGATTTGTTTTATCCTACCAATTTTTATTAAGGTTGACATTAAGGATAGTCTGGAATATTCATCTTTATGTTTGTTGTTTACCTATGTATCTATGTCTATCAATGATAAAATCTTAAATTTTAGGCTGTGTAGGTGAATAACTTCAGTGCAAAAGTAAGGTTATGATGGATAAACTATCTATATTATCAATGACCTTTTAGAAAATTATATCTTTTTGCCTAAATATAGTAACAAATAAGAAATGACTATCACTCCATGAAAATACATTGTATTGGCTCTGTAAGAACAGTTTCTGTAAATTAAGTTTGTTACATATTTAAACTCACCAGTGGCCCACAGGTACCTTGAGAATAAATTTTGAATAAAGTGATCAGAATTATTGGGGTCATGGCAACAGAGCAATTAGTTTGCTATTTTGAGAGTAAAGCCAGACTGTAAAAATTCTGTGATGGTAAAACATGTGAAGGAGTTTTTAATCTCATAATACAAAATTTGGTAAAGTAGTTAAGGATGTGAAATGTCAAAGTTTTGAGAGCACTGCTTATCTGTACTCTTTGAAATGTATTGTCTGATTTTTATGTTATTAGATCAATATACCCTATGGAACGGCAAATCCAACATGTTGGGAGACATTAATTATGTGGGGTTTGTTGATATGGAGCAAGAGTATAAAGAGTCTATTCTAAACCTGGCAGAAATGTGATCTGCACATATTGAATTTTTTAATTTAATTTAATTTTTTTTTGCTGGGGCAGATTTGCCTTGAGCTAACAACTGCTGCCAATCTTTGTCTTTTTGTATGTGAGCCACCACCACAGCATGGCCACTGATAGATGAATAGTGTAGCTCTGTGCCCAGGAACCGAACCCAGGCCGCTGAAGTGGAGCACGCCAAACTTAACCACTAGGCCACCGGGGCTGGCTGCTGAATATTTTTTAAATAAAAACATTTTAGTCAGATAAGGTAGTTAGGACAAATTCATATTTTCTCAAGTTGAACATCATGACACAACAATGTGGTAAAGATCAATGGGAAAGGAGAAGAGTCACAGCTATTTGGTCCAGGAAGTGTCAGAAATTACATAGTTTCATGTCTGGTATTCTATCAGTATGCCTGTGCAGTCTTCTATTTTCTCATCAGTAAATTGGGACTGACAATAAAATCAATTTCATAGCATTGTCGTGAAGATTAATTGAGATAATATTTATAATTGTTTATAAAGGACTGTACTAAGTGCCTAATTAAAATAAGTTATTATTAATAATATTATTACGCACAATTATACAATGCAACTGGAGGGGAAGTTTTGCTGTCCAAAATATCTTTCTTGTTTTCTATAAATTCTCTACAGATGATGGATATTCTGATATTGTAAACAATTTCTTTGTGTTAAAGAAATCCCACATTAAAATTTAAAATACTCAATAGGAAATACAAGATATCAACTTATTCAGTGTAACTTTCATGAGAAGGGTTTACTTAAAATCTTTCCTGACTGAAGGTAATTCAGAGCATGGTTCGCTTTGGAGTTTGGAAGTTTGAGACACTAATAAGGTAAAGCCACGTAAATTGCAGCTTGGTATTGTGGAAAATGTCGGCAAGATACTGTCACCAGGTTGGTAGGAGGAGACTAAAAAAAGGCAGAAATCCTTAAAAGTTAAATCTAAAGTATTTCAAATTTTCCAAAGAGAAAAATTAAGAAATGGCTATTTTTAAGACCCATACAATATACACTGGCGATCGGAGTAGCAACGATTGAAGATTAAACAAAATTTTGTTTCTCTCTATACATTTTTCTCTCAGTTATGAGTCCTTAAACTAGAAGAAGAAAAAAAGACAAATTTAGGAGGAGGAACTTTGCATTTTGCAGTGCAAATAAATTTGATTAAGGTGTTATCCTTGATCAAATTTGAAAAGAATCCTTAATATGGGAAAAGGTTTACTTAAATAGCATATGTACTCACTGTTTTGCATGTATGTTTTATAATTAGACATGAATACAATACTTGCATACAAGGCAAGCTTATTCACAGAACTTTAAAATTGGTAAACATTTTACATCAGAATGTGCACATTCCAGGTACTGTTGGCCTTGCTTCTGAGTTAGTAAATGTAGTGAATTAGAGATTGAGCACAATAAGAAAATCATAACATCAATGGCAATATGTTGTCACCTCACTAGGGTACATGCTATGATGAAATAAAATCAGCATTTTTAAACATATAAAATGAGGTTTATTTAATTAAAAAAAAGATTAGAGATTTTATATAATTATAATACCCAAAGCAAATAACCTGGAAATGGCATTCAATTTCATTTTAACACAAAGTATAGTTAAAATTATCATCATTATATAATGAAGCACAAATTGTAATTTATCAGGAACTTTTAAATGAGGAGATGATACATAAATGCCATACAGCGTTCTCTCCATCCTAACTAGAGTAATCAAGTGGTCCATAGACATTTTCTTTCCTGCTTATCCTCTAGGAAATTACAACCTTAGGAAAAATAAAAGCTTTCTCAATTTGAATTACTTTCAGATCCCCACCATTTTACTAATTACTGTACCTTGCCCCTCTCGCTGACATTTCGTCAGTTTTACTGAGGTAATGCTTGCATATATTATTGAAAATTTAGTTCTGAAAGCCTAATCTGATAAAAAAATTTACATAACTGTTGATTGCAAATCAAGTCTCCTGAGAACAAGGCAGAACCGCAAAGGTAAGCAGCTAAAAGCTTTTCTCAAGCCTTCCTTCTTGAAATAATTACTTTACATAGGAAGCAGTAAATAGTAATTGCCTACTTGAACATATCTAATAATATGCAATTCATTAGTTTCATTATTAAACTGTGGAATTATAACTTTTCTCTGGGATGAGTTATTTCATATTTCATTCTTGAAATAGTTATATCCAAAATGTCAATTACAGTGGTTGGCACAGATTTCTCTTTGATTTTTGCCAAAAGCTCTAGGTTCCTTAGATACACATTTTTAAATAGTAAAGTTAATTTTTAGACTAGGTTTTGTATTGCCAAACTTTTTAATATTGCTTATGTAAAATCATGCTGAACAAAGAACTACACTGTGGTTTAGCTAGCATCATATGTATGTGATTAGCTGGTATGGTGAAAGAAAGCAGAAACACGGGTAGTCAAAAATGGCATGTTTCTTGTGTTTGATGCTTTCTTTCTTTCTTAATTTGTATGGATTATTGGTCAAGGTAAGTTGACCAGGGAGCCTATTAGCGAGAGGGGGTTTTATGCAATACTTATTCTATATTTTGAAGAATTCCTTGCTACAATGAATTTGAGAGTGAGACAGGGGCTTCAGACGAACATGACATCCAAATCTTTCTTCCTTGATTCGCAGACAAATAGGGACTAGCCTCACCTCTCCATGACTCCAACCACAAATGGAAAAGTAAGAGCAGGGGCAGTGGGAACTGAATAGGCCTTCAGAAGGCCAGCCCGCCATAAGGTTTATCTCCCATGCCGGAGCAGAAGCCCAATACGGTGAGAGGGAGCCTGAGTGGAGGCTGCTTACTGCTCTCAGACTCGGTATTTTTGCCCCCAAACTAAGTGGGAGTATTGCCCAACAGATGATGGATCCGGAGAACAGGTCAATTACTCTTAGTCCGGCAGGAAGCACTGAGTATAAGGAAGTCGATGGAGGAAACACTCCCTTTAGAAGTAGGAATGGCAAAGTGAGATTCTTTGCAGTTTTCTTTTCTATTTTACTTTTTAATTAAAAATAAACAACCAAATAAAATATAGGAGAATGTCAACAGTTTCTGAGGGGTTTTTTTGACAATTGAAACAAAACTATGTCAATAATGTTTTGAATTACTTCAGAAGAAAGGACCATATTCCAGCTTAAATTAAAGAGGACATGACAATCAATTTGTAATATTTAGTGCAGAGTTTAAATGCTGTCAAAATTAAATTGCTTATTTAAAGGGTGTTATTTCACAACTTCCCATCCACAGCTATCATCTAAGAGCACAGCACATCAGCATGGTAAAGGTAAGATTAAGAGCCAAGGAAAAAATTTTGAAAACACTGAGAAAGATAGACAACTACAAGTCTGTTCATTAAAATTCTTCAGAGAGATTCTCCAACAGCATTGGATGAAGGAAGCATTGCAATAGGAACCAGCAAACAAGAACAAGATAGAATGTACTGGTGTGTTAATACTAGCAATGGAGTGGTTTAGTAAAAATTAACACACTGTTCTCCCCAAATGATGAAAGTTTTAACCTTGTGTTACATATTCCTCTAAGCAGAAACACAGGCAGTTAAGACCACCATTTCCATGCAGGAAAAGGGGCAAGAGATTTTCTTTGGAAATTCATACAATTTACACACAAGAGAGACTTTGGAATTATGAAACCCTAGATAGCAATCCTATCTCTACCCCTTCACAAGCTGTGTTGTTTTGTACAAGTTGTCTAACTACATTTAAAACAAATAAAGCAACTTGGAACACAGGGGTTGGTTATACCTATTCTCAAATACTGTTCTCATTTTTCATTACTGAGTTATATTGGATGAATTACTTCTGGGTTTTAATTTTCTCATCTGAAAATTGGGATAATGAATATGCACCATACAATAATCATGTCTGATCATATCTCCCAGAGAGTTTGTGAACATAAAATGTGATAATATATGTAAAGTATCCACATTATTCTGTTTTAACAAATATCAGTTAATCTCTATCCCCATTAATTATATTCCTTAAGAAAAAGGTTTGGGAAAATATTAAATTGGCCCTTTATGATGATGATATCATAAAACAAAACAAAAAAATATGTATTCTCACATATTGCTAATGGGAGTACAATTTTTACAACTGGAAAAATTAATACGGCAATTCCATTTCCTTTCTTTTTTTAGTTTTTTGTTGTTGTTGTTTTGATGAAGATTAGCCCTTAGTTAACATCTACCGCCAATCCTCCTCTTTTTGCTGAGGAAGACTGGCCCTGAGCTAACATCTGTGCCTATGTTCTTCAACTTTATATGTGGGACACCTGCCACAGCATGGCTTGACAATCTGTGCATAGGTCTGCACCGAGGATCCAAACCAGTGAACCTCAGGATGTTAAATCAAACATGTGAACTTAATCACTGTGCCACCAGGCCGGCCCCTCCATTTCTTTTATATACCCAAGAGAAATGAAAACATGTTCACACAAAATCTTGTACATAAGTGTTAATAAGAACACTCTGCATAATAGCTGAATGTGTAAAAGGCTCACATGCCAATTAAGTGATGAGTAGATAAACAAAAGAAGTACATCCACACCATGGAACATTATTTAGCCATGAAAAGGAATGGAGTATTGATATGTGCTACACCATGGGCAAACCTTGAAACCTTAAGCTGAGCAAAAGAAGCCAGGCACAAAAGGCCACATATTATATGTCTCCATTTTTATGAAATATCTAGTAAAGGCATATCTAAATCTACAGAGACAGAAAGTAGATTAATGGTTTCCAGGACCTGTAGGGAGAAGGGAATAGGGAGTGATTGCTAACAGATATAGGATAGGGTTTGTTTTGAGGGTCATGAAAACAGTCTGGAATTAGTGGTTATGACTGCACAATTTCGTGAACACTCTAAAAATCATTGAATTTCACACTTTAAAATGGTGAGTTACCCTGGTCTATGAACCTATTCTACAGAAAGAAAACTACCAACTAATACATAAAAATGGTTAATTAGGGATACTCGTCATAAAAAACTGTTGGTAACAACATGAAAAATAATAATAAAGTTGTTAGCGTACTTACTCCGTACCAGGTTTTGGGGAAGCACATTGCATGCACAGTCAAGTGCCCCATAACGACATTTCAGTCAATGATGAATTGCATATTTGGTGATGATCTCATAAGATTAGTACCATATAGTCTAGGTGTGTAGTAGGCTATACCATCTAGGTTTGTGTAAGTCCAGTCTATGATGTTTGCACATCAACAAAATAGCCTAACCTTTCTTAGAACATATCCTTGTTGTTAAGTGCACATGACTGCATTGTCTTATTTATTAACCATATCAATAGTTTTTCGGTAGATACTGATTAATTTCCTCATTCTATAGAAGAAGAACTAAAGCATAGGAGACAGTGACACGCCTAAAGAGGCATTGCTTGCATTCCATACCTCCATCTACTTCCATAGTTTGCAAATGAAGTCCTGTTTAGCAGAGCTAGTGGGTTCTGCATGTATTCTTATGCAGCAATGTCCAAAGTAATATATTGGGAAGGAATAGAGCGTTCTAATTAAAATGCTGTGTTCTGGAGCCACAGAGCCTTAATTTATATCCCAGCTCTGACATGTACCGGCTCAACCATTGGGCAAAGTATTATTTTCTCTTTGCCTCAGTTTCTTTTGTAGTCAATGAAATGGAAATAATAATATGTAAATCAGAGGGTTTTTTTGATTATTAAATGAAATAATTTAAGTAAAGTGCTTAGCACCAATTGATATAGGAAACTCTGTGATGGTCAATTTTATGTGTCAATTGGATAGGCCACAGTATCCAGACATTTGGTCAAATATTATTCTAGCTGTTTCTCTGAAGGTATTTTGTAGATGAGATTAACATTTAAATCAGTAGACTTTGAGTAAAGCAGATTACCAGATTATTCTCTACAATGTGGGTGAGCATGATCTGATCAGTTGAAGGCCTTAATCCTGTCACACACCACATAATAACATTTCGGTCAATGATAGATTGCATATACTCCAGAGGTCTCATAAGATTACTACTATATAGCCTAGGTGTGTAGCAGGCCATATCATCTAGGTTTGTGTAAGTGTACTCGATGATGTCCAAACGACAAAATCGCCTAACAACGCATTTGTCAGAATGTATACCCATTGTGAAGTGACACACGACTGTAGAAGGAAGACTGACTTCCCTGGAGTAGGAGGGAGTTCTGCCAGGAGACTGCCCTCAGGCTCAAACTACAGCTCTCCCCTGGGCCTCCAGTCTGCTGGTCAACGCTGCAAATTTTGGACCTGCCAGCCTCCACAGTCACGTGAGCCAACTCCTTAAAATACGTCTCTCGTTCTCTCTCTCTCTCTCCATACATACACACACACACACATCCTATTAGTTCTGTTTCTCTGGAGAACCCACAACAATACATCCTAACAAAGTTCACTCTTACTATTAAGAAGAAAAAAAGATAATTAACAAAAAATATATTCTATAATCCCATTTTTGTTAAAAAAGTCTGCATTTATACACATACCTCTTTCTTACACATAAAGAAAAATGTAGAAAGATGTATATGGGATTGAAAAATGGAGAAGCAGATTCAGACTTCCTATTTTGAACACATCTGTGCTGTCTACTTTGATTCATTAAGCATATGACTTTTGTAGTTTGAAAGGAAATGCCTATAAAATATTTAAACTTTTTAAGAAAGATTTAAAAATCAACAAAGCAAACAATAACAATCACAAACAAAGCGTCTGGGAAGAATCTCTGTTATGTGAATCTGGAGGCATGGTTGCCCCAGTTGGGCCATAATTGACAGCGAAATGCTAGCAGGAGGAAGGACACAGCTGTGTTATCGTCCAAACATGGACATAAAAGTACAGAATCAGTGGAAAAATCAATCTAATACTGAAATTATCAGGTTTTTTCCAAGTCCTCACTTGGTTCCCAGATGCTAATCGATTTTGCACTTGATTTACGGAAGCTCCTTAGAGATTCGTACTGTACACAATAATGCTTAAGTTGAAACTGACAGTCAAAATGCCGATTTGAGCTCTATGCATGAGAGCATTCAACACACTAAGTATAATTTCTTCAGCTAATTTTGATTATCAGGTGAACTGACACATAACATTAATTTTGTTGAGATTCACCCAAACTCTCTAGAAGGTCCCCCTAATAAACTGGGTAATAGTTCTATGAAATAAAATTATTTCTTCCCTTAGGATTTGAAGGTCTATAATTTTTTGCTTTAGCCCATATCTGAAAACTAATTCCTGCTGAAAAGTCTTGCTAAAAGTCATACAGCAAATTGATAGCAAAGCCACAAATAGAACCTAGTAATTCTTATTTTCAGGTCCAGACTTTAATCATCGAGCCAGACGAGTTGCCACTTTCTTTGACTGATCACCCTTAGCATTTAATTCTTCTTCCAAGATTCCCATTTATAGAGGTGACATAATTCAAAATTTCTGCATGGTTCACATGACAGACAAAGGCATGTGTGGGATTAATTTGCTGAGGATGACAAAGATTATAGAACTGAAATGGTTTGGGAGAATAAACCCAAAATATGCTTGGTATTTTCGAATGGAAAATTGCCAAGAAAATGACAAAGATGTGCAGTGTGTCACTGCAGTAATCTCGTAGCCTCACTTACTTTATCAAATGTACACAGTGGTTAGAAAATAGATGGCAAGAAATTATTTACCAGAGATGCTGATGCATAAAGACGCATTCAAATTTGAGAACACATTTCTGTCAGCTTGAGGGCTAATGTCCTCAAACCTGCAAGAGCTAAACATTTTATATCCTGAAATTAGTATCCTAGGCTCCATGTGATAGCATTGAAAGTGCAATAGCCAAAGTAACACAGCTCACAGCTGCCACCCTGGATCCCAGGGTGCTGTGTCTGTTCTAAAGGGAGGGGATGCAGCTGCTGCTTCCTGAATTGAAGTTAGGAATGGCTGTTGCTTCTTATCCACAAGCCCAGAAATTGACATCGTTAAGTTTTTTCCCCATAAACTTAACAAAGGGTGCAGCACAAAATGTTATTAAAGAGCGATGCTTTTCAAATACAGTGTGATTTCTTGTTTGTAACAGAGGTAAGTAAAGATAGAAACAGATTCTTTTATCTTTCTTTTTTTAAAAAAATTTTTCCCCTGCATTCACCCATCTCATTTAATAGCTCAGAAAATTAAAACACTTTTCTGAATATTCACAGTAAAAGAACCATGTCTGATTAAATCTCTGATGAATTGAAATTGGAAGAGATCCAATATCAAGTCTAGATTAAACTGCATCTTCTTTTGTGTGTGTGTGTGTGTGTGTGTGTGAGGAAGATTGCTCCTGAGCTAACGTCTGTTGCCAGTCTTCCTCTATTTTATGCAGGATGCCGCCACAATGTAGCTTGGCGAGCAGTGCCAAGTCCACACACGGGATCCAAACCTGCAAACCCCAGGCCGCTGAAGTAGAGTGTGCGAACTTAACCACTACGCCACCAGGCCAACCCCTGCATCTTATTTATTCTTTAGATTAGTTTCATAATATTTTGTGTGTGTATGTATGTGTATGTGGGCTTTGCATTTTTCCCTACTATGATCCAGTCTAGAAGATGAAACTTATGTAAGGAGACAGCAGTGGCAGGCTCCTGAGTGCAGAGATCTGTTATATGAGGTGGAAATAGCCCATCTGAATATTTACCTTATGAGGGTCAACTGTTACATCACTGATCTGCTCACTGTTGGAGTAATATGTAAACAGACACTTAGGAAACTTCTTTGCAAAGCCTGCCTTTGAAAGAGATGTTGCTTACCTGATGTGCCCCAAGTGAGTACCATAATTTTACTGCAATTGTGTCCATACTATTCATAGCTATTGTTAGTAATATCTGAAAAGTTTCTATCACAAATACCTTATAAACCTTAAAAAATGGTTGAAATCACATGGTGCAATTTACATACATGTATAGAAACGTGTATTTATGTGTGTATATGTATATATATAAATTCTTTTTTTCTTAAGGAAGATTAGCCCTGAGCTAACATCTGCTGCCAATCCTCTTTTTTCTTTTGCTGAGGAAAACTGGTCCTGAGCTAACATCCGTGACCATCTTCCTCTACTTTATATATGGGACACCTGCCACAGCCTGGCTTGACAAGCAATGTGTAGGTCCGCACCCAGTATCTGAACCAGAGAACCCCAGGCCTCCAAAGCGGAAGGTGTGAACTTAATCACTGTGTCACTGGGCTGGATCCTATAAATTCTTTAAATAGCTTTTTTTTCACATATGCTGTAAGTTTCTACATAGCAAATGCCTGAAACTCTTAGCCAAATATACCTTATCTTTGGGAAAAGATTCTGAGACTATATTAGTCATTTTCTTCTTTTGAATCCTGGCTCTCCTTCATATGATGCTACCCATGGAGATCTCGTGCTATTTCAAATCCCACCTATTATGACATTTAAGTTGTCATGTCCCTGCTTTTTGTTTGCTATTTGTTTTGATTTGCTTTAGTATTTCTTTCTTGAATACCATATTCCCGGTTTCATTGTCAGTCCTTTATATATGACATTTAACAAGATCCTGTCCTTAGAGAGCCTACCTTTCAGAGTTTGAAGGGAGAGATCAACAGTTCTATTTCGGGCAGATCCACTTTTGATGCCAATACATATTAAAGTTATAAAGAAAAGTAGACAGTTTGATAAATGAGTTTTGAGTTCAGGGAAATGGTTAGGTCTGCAGAATAAACATCAGAGTCAAGTCTAGAGCTAAATTTATAGGTAGGGAAGAAAAGAGGCCAGCAGAGGAGATGACATTGGAGTCCAGGAGTATAATGGTGTCCCACATGCCAAGTAAAGTAAATATTATAGGAAGAAAGGAATGATGAGCAGTGCCAAATATAGCTAAGTACTTATCGAGGCTTATATAGAGGGCTTAGAATTAGTCATTGGGACTGGCTTAGCGAAGTTGTTATGAACTTGGTAAGAACAATTTCAGTGGAGGAATGCAGATGAAACCCTGATTATTGTGAATAACAGCATGAAAAAAATAAGGAAGTGTAGAAAAGTCTAGAAAATGCTTTCATTCAGTTTTGCAATGAACAGAAGTGAGAAATGGAAAGATAATTGAAGAGCTACTTAAGGTCAAGACTTTTGCTATTTTTTTTAATAGCTGGATGATATAATAAAGAGGTACTACCAAACATAAAAATAAAAATTATAAATATCCTGCTCTCAGGGAACTTTGTATGTATGCAACGTTATTTGCACTCATAGTAATTTCACATAAAAAGAGATGATGGGTTTTGGTAGATCTGGATTGAGAGTTTAGCTTCTGTTGGTCTTCTAGAAGCTTTGTTATCTTCAATTATTTGTCAGAGAATGTGGAAAATGAAGAAAAACTAATCATGAAAGTTTAAACAATACTTCATATTTAAAATCTTATTTTATTGTAAATCATTTAAGTAAATACTTGTCCTTTAAATTGTTATGAATTTCCTTCTATTGGCTGTATGATTGTGAGGTATGGTAAAATGTTTTTTATATTATTTTCGGTTTTTTATTCCAGAAAAAACATCTTCAGGAAATAAGTAAAAAGGGCTGCAACCTTAGGGGAGAATATTAGGTATATTAAGAGAAAAATGAAATAAAATTCATGTATGTAAATGGACTTCATTTAATTTAACATTTCTTTTAATCCAGTTGTGTTGTTATTGCTTTTAAACTGAGAAATATATAAAACTTTTCACAATTTGGTCTACGTAAGGAGATATTTTTTATTTCTACGTTATTTAATATAAATTTACCAGTGTGAATACCTCATTAGTAATATATTTTTTCTTCATAAAATAGTGAAGTGTAGACTTTAAGTCTTTATCATCTCCCTATCTCTGATCTACTGAAGAAGCAAGGACAATTGTACTGGTTGTCTTTTGATAATAGTAGCAGTGAGCATTGTATCTTTCAGATGGACCTGAGCTTTCTTGGACAAGTTCATTCCTGAAGTCTTTTTTCTACATAGTTAATAATTACTTTTTATAGAATTCCACATACTATTTCAAGGGGAAGCATCCCCTAAATTATATGGCTATAAATCTGTCACTGTATATTTTTGGAATGATTTCTAGGAAATCCTGAACTCTGTGTGCAAGAGAGATTTTTCAGGACACTCACCCTTAGAAGTCTTTCCTTAGGATACCTCCCCTGATGTTATATTGGGGTGAGAAAAGCATGGTTCCTGGACTAGTAACATCACCAGAACTTAGGAACTTGTTAGACATACAAATTCTCAAGTCTCATCCCAGACTTAATGAATTGGAAATTCTGGGGATGGGACCCAGAAATTTATGGTTTAATAAGGCCTTCAGGTCATTCTGAGGTTTGCTAAACCTTGAGATCCTTTGCACAAAGGGAAAGCATAGTATAATTAAATTAATTTTTTGTTTTCTTTTTTAAAGCTGTTTTCAAAAAGATGAACGTCATTAAGCTTTCTTCTCTCTCCGTACAAAATTTTTATAGCTTATCTTAGCTGATAAATTGTTTCTAAGTTATATAAAGGTACAAGGAATTAAATACATTGCTCCATTTGCCTCTAATAAATTTAATTTCTTAGATCATTTCTGTTGGTAGTATTCACTTATTAAATATATTTTCTTTTCCTTCAAATTATCGTATCTTCATATTGTAGAAAGAATTTACTTTCACTTTATTTAAAGAATTACCAAAAAAGTACAATCTCTGAATGTCACAGTGAAATTTGAGGGGTTTTTTGGTCTTTTACTCACTTGCATTCTGTGTCATACACTGGGCATTGGAGACTAGGACAGGCTCAAAATCTAATTAAGGCTTCTCTCACTTTTCCTTCTTGTAAGTTTCTATACCATCTTCTTGCAAGTATGAGGAGTTCCAGACGTACAGTGCAAGGCCAAGTCTGTCATCATTAGGGTAGAGGTCGCTTAGTATATTTAATAATTTTACTCTGAAAACACTGAGATGCAAAAAGAGTGTGCTTTGGTACTTACCTAATGGAAAGTAACAAAAAATGGAAGAGGTAACAATTTCTGACATTACAGGGGCTTTTCTATAGGAAGGATCCTGAAACATAGTTTAGTGTTGGCATAGTGAGGCCTCCAATAGGACAGCCCTTACACTTTGTCAGTATTTAGGGTGAAGAGGGAGCCTTGGTGGTAACAGGACCTACAACCCTGTGCAGGCTAATAAGCCTGATACACTAGTCAAGAGATAGTAACAAAAGGAAGCATCACCAAAGAGAAATTAAATGTAGTATTAGAATTAATGGAAGGTAATGCAGCTGAGGAGAGCAAATGAATACCTTCCTGGTGATTCACAGAAATAATCGGAATGTATTTGAGTTTATCTGGAGTTCCTTCTATAGCAAATAAATGGCTACTTGAGAAAAATTTATTACAATAATAGAGCTTTATTATTATTCCCAGACTGATGTAATCCACATAGATAAAATTTACATAAGTGTCCAAATAACCACTGGTCGTTGTTAAGCTAGAGTGGGATTGTGTCCAAACTTAGTCTTATCTCCTGGACAATACTGGATACCTCTTCCTGTTTATAATGACGTGACTAGACTGAAACACAACCTTTGAACAGTCATCCAGCTATGACTTGACAGTTTTTCTTTCCCCTGTTAAATATGTTATCTTCTCATTGGGCATTACTTGTCATTACCTGACTCTTCTCCTTGCTTTCCCTTTTCTTACTAAAACTGTAATAATATCTCCATTTACTGTTTTATCTATTTGCTCTCCTATCATCTGTCTAGGGTGAGGATATGTGAAGTTAGGCTGACCACCTTGGGTGGTTGGGGCTGAGATAAGGCAAGAGTGCCCATTCCTTGCAACTAAAGTAGTTAAGAGACAGAAATGCCTCAAGGAGATTGTTATAAGTCAAATATGGAGAAGCAGACCTTTTTTCTTTTTCTTTTTTTTAAGATAAGGGAGACCTGAGGAAGATATAAGATTCAAAATAAGGAACGGAGGGCCTCAAGGGCCAGAGCAGACAAGATCAAGTACTGTGGGATCGGAAAAGTTGTGCAGGGATGTGCTCTGTATAAATAACAGAAACAGTAGGCATTTGACTCTGATGAAGCTATCAAATATTTCTTCCAAATGGCAACACTGAAGAAGGCTTCAAAAGATGAAAAAGATCATTTAGGACTTGTGGTTAACAAGGCTAACTTTTAAACTCAACTTTGAACTTTTAGAATCAAAACTCCTTTGTGTGTCTATTTTATGAGAATTTTTACCATATCACTCATATAGACACCTATCATCCTAAACTTATAGATCTAGTCTCATTATTTAATCCACTAAGATCTAAGTGAAAACATATCAATATCATATAGATAGTATTATAGAAATTATCTTGTATCTGTACATTAGGTCATATATTTTTATATAAGATATAATGTTCAACATTAACTGTGAATGGAGTAGGAAACTGATATTTTTTTATAGATCTGTCAAAAATATTTGAATGTATGATACATATCTTTGCCACATCTTATAACTGTCACAAGCCATAGAGGCATGAGATGAAAGTGTTATGTTTATGATATTCCTAATGGGTTTAAACTACTCAAGACAAGTGCCTCCTGGAAAATGCTGCATTACATAGTTGATTCACATACTTTCTCTTTGTTGCTAAATGCCTTAATATGTATGCTAAAATGCCTTCCTTTTCTTTTCACACTTCATGGTTTGGTTCCAAATGAAATATATTTCATAAAATGAATGATGTCAACATGCCTACCAAAGATGAACAATGTCATTGAACACATATATATGCACAGGTTACATTTTATTGCATTTATTTTGTATGTCAAAGGGTAATTATGTCAGATGCTTAATTGTAATTCCAAATAACAAAGCCATATATCCATAAGTCAGATAAGGGTGACTAAGAATCCCATTAACTAATACATTATATTAGCTAGTTATCATTAACCCAAAAGCTTGCAGAAAGCTGACAAAGCTTAATGCCAAGTAGTTGTCATAGAGATCAATTCAATGAACTAATTTATTTTTAAGCCATAGACAAATTGTTGATTTCAAAACCTACTTCATTGGATTCACCTCTGTAAAAGTGAGAAGCTAGCGAATGCACATAACATTATTAACCAGACGTATACGAAGTCTCAGAGAAAAAATATTAATAATAACTTTGATAAAATGGAATATGAACTTACAGTGAAGGAGAAATATCTTTTATTTTCCTATAGGACAGCAAAATTCTTAGAAATTCCAAAGGGCTTATAATTTGACTAGCATTCTGCAAAAAACAGTCCTACTAAGTAAAAGTCAAAATATCTACACTACAAAATATCTATTGTGAGAAAATGGCAACCACAGTATTTTCCAAATGCACTCCTATATGCATATTCCACATCTAACCATATTCCTTCCCTAACCACTCCTTATTTTATCCCAATCAAGTCAGTCTCATCATCAAATGTGCTATTTTCAAGGTCAAAAATCCCTACTTTTACAAATCCAATGACCATTTTACTTCAGCCAACTTACTCAGTTCTAAACAATATCAGACACAGTCAATCACTCTCCTCTCTGAATGTCCCATCTATACATATACACATACATTTATAGATGTATACATATGCATAATATTCACATTGAATGAAATGTATGCAGAGTTATTTAGAGTTAGGTATAGAGTATGGCATAACTATCAGCACATTAATGTTTTTTTAAATGTTTATTAAATATTTACACTGTTCAAGATAAGTATTTATACAATTTTACTGAGAGATATATATTTTTCTAAACTTTCTTTAAGTACTTTTTTTTGTGTAAGTACTATTCTAACATGAAGACAAGAAGAAAAGTAGCTTTATCTTCCTTTAGCCTAAATGTAGGTATACAGGTATGTGATAAAGTGATATATTACAGCTACCAACTTTCTATTTTCATGTAGTTTGTATATGTTTCAGGATGTACAGTTTTCCAAAAGTTCAACAAAATCATTTTGTAGTAAAGAACCTGAAATATAAGGTGTAAATAGACTGGATCTCAAAATCTTAGAGTCTAATCAAGGCCCATATGATGTTATCTGTAATTTTTCTTGGATTCTGTAATTCAGAAAATGTTCAGATAAGGAGTTTCAGTGAGGCGGGATCGGTGAGCTGAGGAGTCGAAAGAAAGATTTCTTAGACTCTCAAGATCTGGCAGTAGTGCTCTTTTATTTAGAGAATAGTGTGGAATAGCATGGGGACAGGACCCATGGGCAGTCAGAGCTTCTGCTGCCGCCGCTTCTGCTGCTCCCACTGGCATGGGGACAGGGCCCATGGGCAGGCAGAGCTGGTGCGTGGGGACAGGACCCACGGGTGGTCAGAGCTCCTGCTGCTGCCCTGAGTTGAGGGTTAGGGCTAATTTTATAAGGCATGGGTACATGACTTATTTTTACTGGAAAAAAAGAAAAGATGATGTAAAAAGTCATTAAATGATTTCAGTGCAGATGGGGTCTGGTTATTGTGCGGTCATATAACTTTAGATACGAATCTGGCCATATAGATCGGCATGCAGGTGAGGATGCCCTGGGCTTCTCTCCCTGGGGCAGTCCTAATTCATACCATAAAAAAAGTCCACTGGGTCATATAGTTTGGCATGTAGGCCAGGTCACCTTGGGCTTCTCTAGCTGGGGCAGCCTTAATCCACATCATCAGGATCTATCTTCTTAAAAGTGAGAGAGAACAATGCTTTCTATTGCTTTCAGCCAGATACAGAGTGCTTTATCCGTTCATTTCTCCTAAAATTCGTGGTCAGAGTTATCTTTTTTGTGTTTCCTGGCATCAGTAACGTGAATCCTAAGAAGATGTAAATCTCTCTCCTTGGCTCCATGGACCTCCACTCTTATCAAGATCTGCAGCAATTTCTCATAAAAATACCCTTCCTGGGACTTCCTAAGTCTCTTTTACCAAGCATGAAAGAGCTCACAAACATGGCTTTTATCCCAAGTATCATCTTTGTCCCGCTCAATTCTCTTTTCTTTTTACTCATTTCCCTACTCCAAATGACAATTATAATTCACTTGTATTTGTTTCATGAAGGCGGTAACTAATATATTATCACAAAACTCACATGAATAGGTGGGAATTACTTATGGAATTTTACTATTCACTTAGGCTGTGATTCAGAAACATGGGTCCTAATCCCAATGTAGCTACTAAACTTTTTGTACTTTTTAAACTTTAGCTTTAATTTCCTGATATTCAAAACAAAGTTAAATGTCTAAGATAGCTTTCAACTCTAATAGTTATTGAGTTAATCAATAATCCTATGGTTGAAAATATATTGTATGTTATTCCCTTTTAAGATATTCTTAACAGTTAACAGCATCCTAAAAACCATTCACTGCATTTCAAACATACGTTCCCTTTGAAAACAATTAGTGTAGTTGTCTGTTATGGAAGATCATTGAGGATACTGATGAGTGAAACAAAAGGATTTATTTTATATATGAATCTAGAATTCTGAGAAAATCCCATCTGTGCTTTGTAAGTCAGTTTGGGATTTGTGCTGTTGTTGTTTTCACCAGGAAGTATCAAGATAAATAGTTCACAAAATATTAATGATTTTCTTCCCTCCTAAGCTGCTGCCCAATTGATCTAAAGCCCAGATGTGTTGTTGTTGTTTTTCTCTATAAAATAACTAATAGATTTCATGGTTATGGCAAGAAACTGCTTAAATTTCTTTTAAAAATTGTGAATCATTTTTCACTTGTTCAAATACATTGAATACCTTGAACGTCAACATTTTAGACTTTAAGATATCACAAATAAACAGTAAGTTAAATATATCAAACAGATTGACATGGCAAGTGAATTTTGTACAATGACAAAATCACTACTTCCACTAGAATCTAAATAGTCAGTGACTATTATTTTTTAACTTGTATATTAAAGTAAAAGTTTATGAAATTTAATTCATAGAACTTTAATCAAGCTATCCTACTAAGATAAGGTATATTAGATTATAGAATCATTTGTTGGTTTATTAGCTATTATGATTAAAGGCAATCTTAGATGCTGAAAAATAGAGATGCTCCTAAAAGTTACCAGAAATTTCAATGTCATTATTCAGCAATATGGTTCTCATTTCAACTATTTTAGATCACTAAACCTCACAAGCATGCTCCTCAGAAGTTTCATCATTCACGTAAAACACAATCACTTTAGCTGCTTTTTAAAATTTTTTTTATCCTGTAGCATTCTTTCTCTTTTTTTATACCGTCTATGAACATTTGCTCTTACAGTCTCAAAAACAGAAGTAAATACAGATTAGAAGTATTTATGCTTTGTCCAGTCCATTTATCCAAAGATCCATTCATTTATTCAAACATTTTCAAGTATTCATATCATAAACATTTAATGTCTGGTGTCTTTATGCTGGGAATAGCTCTAAATGAATAGCACATACACCTGTATCCATCAGGCACTAATACTTGGAAGCTTTAATCCAAGCACCACTCAGTTCTCAAGTCAGCCATGAGTGATTCCCAGTGGAAGTTGAGATCTGATACCCGTTATTGTTGTACACCTTGTAGCCATTGTGCCTGGGGTAAGTCCAAAAACCGTGTATAAATCAGGCCAAGAGCTTCCATTAAAATTCTATGTTAAATTTACATAAGTGGATGTTTTTCTAAGTTGCACATTCACAATGTAATTCTATATTGGAACTGGAGTCATATTCTATTCAGCAAGACCTAGTGTTCTGTTGAGCTGAGCAATCCAATATTCTCTTCCCAATTGCATTGGTAATATCTATCGATAGAAGGAATGGTGAAGAGATCCAAATGCTGTTATTAACAAGTATTCCAAATATTCCAACACTATTCATGTATATCCACATGTGTCTGGTCCTGATTCTCTGACTCATGAAGGCCTGAAGGTTACCATCAGTCAAAAAGGAATGTTTTCTTGGACCTTTGTCTTTAGCATCAGTAGTCAACCATACGTCTTGTGCGTTAGTTCTTCTTCTCCATTGCTGACCTCAGTTTGTGGTTTATTTTGTCTCTCTCTTGCCTCTTATGAATGCTCAGCTGAGATAAGACAGCAAGCATAAGCTATTAGGATATTTTTGTTCAGAAAGAGGCTCTGAATCTGAACCTAGGTGCCATAGTTAACGAAGCTCAATTAGAACTTGATTTGTGTTGTATTGATCAATTTCAACAAAACTGAAAGTGTATATGCAGTTTGCTAAATGTTAGAGGTTGCTGCTGATTTCACCTATCAATAAGTAAACAATTTGTCAGCAATAAAATGAATATTTCTCAAAGAATTTCTTTAAAAATAAAAAAATGATGAATATAACATGTCTGGCATAGTTGGTGCACTAAAAATGCTCTTTTGCTCATATCATTTACTTCACTATGTTTATGGGAAAGTTACTTAATTTCTGTTACAAATTGGACTAGGGACACTTCAGTGTCCCTTCCTTGTAATGTTTTCTATATTTTCTATATCTTAGAAGACAAAGTCTTCTGAAATTTGAGTTTGGTAGAGAGACGTTGACCTAAAAAGGCACTTCTTTCTGAATAGAATAACTAGCAAAAATGAATTTATAGTCAAAGAAACACAGAATCTCCACTCACAAGGTATTAGGGATTCGGAGGTGGGATGTAGGATTAAAAGGGTAAGGGTCAGATTTTAAAATGTCTTGTGTTTGAGTGTAAGGTGTTAAGTTTATCCTTATAATTCCTTCTTCCAAACAGACTTTTTTCCCTGCTACTAATAGAAATATCCTCTTAAAATTAATTTTCATCAATTATCTTTCAGCTTGTACACATATGTTTTTTTTTTTCACATACAACACTATCTCTTTGTTCTTAAATTAATACTAAGCAAATTGAATACATGTATAAAATATACGGAGCAATATACAGTGAAATGTTAACTTATTTATGCATTGTGGAAACATGAATAAGTTTAATTTTCTGCTTTATGTTTACCTATTTTTCCTAATTTTATGAAATAAACACATACTACTTACAAAAGAACTGAAAGTAAAACTAGACACAGCAAATTGACCATTTTACAAATTGGCTATTCAGTGAATTGGCTTTCAGCAAATTGGTCTGTTGGCAAATTAGCTTTCAGTATTTGATTTTCAGACAACTGGCATGAATCATTTAAATGATAAAATCACCATGGTTTAAATATTGATGGAAAGGAGTGAGCAACTAGGAAAACGGTGCCTTGTTCGAGATAGGGTAACAGAGGAGAAGGAGGAACTTTAGAGGAAAGACAATACTGAAATAAGACTTCAGTATATTGAGTTTCAGGTGTCTGTGGGACATTCAAGTGGAGATGTCTAGTAGGTTGCTTGTATTTCAGCTATAAAATCTTTCCTAGGAATGTAGACTTAGCAGGTCAAATCATTCAATGAAGGAAGTGAGTGAGATCTCTGAGAGAGAGTAAGTAGGATGAGAGGAAGAAAGTTGGGGATGTGTGGATCATCAACATTTATGGGCAGGTGAAGAAGGAGCCTTGAAGGAGAGTGAGAGTAAGTGGCCTGAATTTGGAGAAAAACTGGAAAGTTCAGGTGTCTTGAAAGTGAAGGGATGTGAATAGTTCAGAAAGGAGTTAACTTTCAACAGTATCAAGTAAAATAGCACCAGAAAGTACTTACTGGTTTTAACAACACCTGATTTGTTTTGTTCAACAACATTATGACAGATATTTCAGATTTTTTATTGCTATTCTACAGAGGGGAAAATAATAGGTAAAGAGAATTTAGTATCTTGTTCAAGGCAGTACAATCAGAGCACAATTTGGACTCAGTTCCTTCCATAATAACACATTTCTTTCTTTTCTTTTTTGGGGGATGAGATTAACATTTTATTTATTTTGATTTGTAATGGGATTTTTTTTTTTATTAATGTTATGATAGATTACAACCTTGTGAGATTTCAGTTGTACATTTTTGTTAGTCATGTTGTGGGTACACCACTTCCCCCTTTGTGCCCTCCCCCCACCCCCCCTTTTCCCTGGTAACCACCGATCAGATCTCCATATCAATACACTAAATTCCACCTATGAGTGGAGTCATATAGAGTTCATCTTTCTCTGACTGGCTTATTTCGCTTAACATAATACCCTCGAGGTCCATCCACGTTGTTGTGAATGGGCCAATTTTGTCTTTTTTTATGGCTGAGTAGTATTCCATTGTGTATATATACCACATCTTCTTTATCCAATCATCAGTTTCTGGGCATGTAGGCTGGTTCCACATCTTGGCTATTGTAAATAATGCTGCGATAAACATAGGGGTGCAACGGACTCTTGAGATTTCTGATATCAGATTCTTAGGATAGATACCCAGTAATGGGATGGCTGGGTCATAGGGTATTTCTATTTTTAACTTTTTGAGAAATCTCCATACTGTTTTCCATAGTGGTTGTACCAGTTTGCATTCCCACCAACAGTGTATGAGGGTTCCTTTTTCTCCACAACCTCTCCAACATTTGTCACTCTTGGTTTTGGATGTTTTTGCCAATCTAACGGGTGTAAGGTGATATCTTAGTGTAGTTTTGATTTGCATTTCCCTGATGATTAGCGATGATGAACATCTTTTCATGTGTCTATTGGCCATATTCATATCTTCTTTTGAGAAATGTCTGTTCATGTCCTCTGCCCATTTTTTGATCGGGTTGTTTGTTTTTTTGCTGTTAAGCTGTGTGAATTCTTTGTATATCATGGAGATTAACCCTTTGTCGGATAAGTGGCTTGTGAATATTTTTTCCCAATTAGTGAGCTGTTTTTTTGTTTCAATCCTGTTTTCCCTTGCCTTGAAGAAGCTCTTTAGTCTGATGAAGTCCCATTTGTTTATTCTTTCTATTGTTTCCCTCAACTGAGGAGTTACAGTGTCCGAAAAGATTCTTTTGAAACTGATGTCAAAGAGTGTACTGCCTATATTCTCTTCCAAAAGACTTATTGTCTCAGGCCTAATCTTTAGGTCTTTGATCCATTTTGAGTTTATTTTGGTGTGTGGTGAAAAAGAATGGTCAATTTTCAATCTTTTGCATGTGGCTGTCCAGTTTTCCCAGCACCATTTGTTGAAGAGACTTTCTTTTCTCCATTGTAGGCCCTCTGCTCCTTTGTCGAAGATTAGCTGTCCATAGATGTGTGGTTTTATCTCTGGGCTTTCAATTCTGTTCCATTGATCTGTGGACCTGTTTTTGTACCAGTACCATGCTGTTTTGATCACTGTAGCTTTGTAGTATGTTTTGAAATCGGGGATTGTGATTCCGCTGGCTTTGTTTTTCTTGCTCAGGATTGCTTTAGCAATTCGTGGTCTTTTGTTGCCCCATATGAATTTTAGGATTGTTTGTTCAATTTCTGTGAAGAATGTTCTTGGGATTCTGATTGGGATAGCATTGAATCTGTATATTGCTTTAGGTAGTATGGACATTTTAACTATGTTTATTCTTCCAATCCATGTGCATGGAATGTCTTTCCATCTCCTTATGTCATCGTCAATTTCTTTCAAGAAAGTCTTGTAGTTTTCATTGTATAGATCCTTCACTTCCTTGGTTAAGTTTATCCCAAGGTATTTTATTCTTTTCGTTGTGATTGTGAATGGGATTGAGTTCTTGAGTTCTTTTTCTGTTAGTTCATTGTTAGTGTATAGAAATGCTACTGATTTATGCATGTTAATTTTATACCCTGCTACTTTGCTGTAGTTGTTGATTATTTCTAATAGTTTTTCTGTGGATTCTTTGGGGTTTTCTATATATAAGATCATGTCGTCTGCAAACAACGAGAGTTTTACTTCTTCGTTACCTATTTGGATTCCTTTTATTTCTTTTTCCTGCCGAATTGCTCTGGCCAGCACCTCCAGTACTATGTTGAATAGGAGTGGTGAAAGTGGGCACCCTTGTCTTGTTCCTGTCCTCAGAGGGATGGCTTTCAGTTTTTGTCCATTGAGTATGATGTTGGCTGTGGGTCTATCATATATGGCCTTTATTATGTTGAGGTACTTTCCTTCTATACCCATTTTACTGAGGGTTTTTATCATAAATGGGTGTTGGATCTTGTCGAATGCTTTCTCTGCATCTATTGAGATGATCATGTGGTTTTTGTTTTTCATTTTGTTGATGTAGTGTATCACGTTGATTGACTTGCGGATGTTGAACCATCCCTGTGTCCCTGGTATAAATCCCACTTGATCATGGTGTATAATCTTTTTGATGTATTGCTGTAATCGGTTTGCCAAAATTTTGTTGAGGATTTTTGCATCTATGTTCATCAGTGATATCGGCCTGTAGTTCTCCTTCTTTGTGTTGTCCTTGTCAGGTTTGGGGATCAGGGTGATGTTGGCTTCATGGAATGTGTTAGGGAGTTCTCCATCTGTCTCAATTTTCTGGAACAGTTTGAGGAGAATAGGTATTAAGTCTTCTTTGAATGTTTGGTAGAATTCTCCAGAGAAGCCGTCTGGTCCTGGACTCTTGTTTTTGGGGAGGTTTTTGATTACCGTTTCTATTTCCTTACTTGTGATTGGCCTATTCAGATTCTCCATTTCTTCCTGATTCAGTTTGGGGAGATTGTAGGAGTCTAGGAATTTGTCCATTTCTTCCAGGTTGTTCAATTTGTTGGCATATAGTTTTTCATACTATTCTCTTATGATCTCTTGTATTTCATTGGTATCTGTTGTGATTTCTCCTCTGTCATTCCTAATTTTATTAATTTGCGATTTCTCTCTTCTTTTCTTGGTGAGTCTGGCTAGGGGTTTGTCAATTTTGTTAATTCTTTCGAAGAACCAACTCTTTGTTTCATTGATCCTTTCTATTGTCTTTTTTGTTTCAATATCATTTATTTCTGCTCTTATTTTTATTATTTCCCTCCTTCTACTGACTCTGGGCTTTGTTTGTTCTTCTTTTTCTAGTTCTGTTAGGTGTCGTTTGAGGTTGCTTATGTGAGCTTTTTCTTGTTTAGTGAGGTGAGCCTGTATTGCGATGAATTTCCCTCTTAGGACTGCTTTTGCTGCATCCCAAATGTTTGGTATGTCGTGTTCCCATTTTCATTAGTCTCCAGATAAAATTTGATTTTTTCTTTAATTTCTTCAATGATCCATTGTTTGTTGAGAAGCGTGTTGTTTAGTCTCCACATTTTTGCACCTTTCTCTGCTTTTTTCTTGTAGTTGATTTCTAGTTTAATAGCATTATGATCAGAAAAGATGCTTGATATTATTTCAACTCTCTTGTATTCATTGGTGTTTGCTTTGTTTCCCAAAATATGGTCAATCCTTGAGAATGTTCCATGTGCACTTGAGAAGAATGTGTAACCTGCTGTTTTTGGATGAAGTGTTCTATATATATTAAGTCCATCTGGTCTAATTTTTCATTTAATTCTATTATTTCCTTGTTGATTTTCTGTCTGGATGTTCTGTCCATTGGTGTTAATGGTGTGTTGAGGTCCCCTACTATTATTGTATTGTTGTTGATGTCTTCTTTTAGTTCTATTAAGAGTTGCTTTACAAATTTTGGTGCTCCTGTGTTGGGTGCGTATATATTTATAAGTGTTATGTCTTCTTGGTGGAGAGTCCCTTGTATCATTATATACTGTCCCTCTTTATCTTTCTTCATCTGTTTTGCTTTGAAATCTACCTTGTCTGATATTAGTATAGCGACACCTGCTTTCTTTTGTTCATTATTAGCTTGGAGTATTGTTCTCCATCCCTTCACTCTGAGTCTGTGTTTGTCTTTGGGGCTGAGGTGTGTTTCCTGGAGGCAGCATATTGTTGGATCTGGTTCTTTGATCCATCCTGCCACTCTGTGTCTTTTGATTGGGGAGTTCAATCCATTTACATTTAGAGTGATTATTGAGACGTGGGGGCCTACCACTACCATTTTGTGTCTTGTTTTCCGCTTTTCTTCAGTTTCCTTTGTTTCTCATCCCCTGGTTTAATCTGTTCTGATGTAGAGCTGCTACTCTCTGTTGTTGTCCTTCTACTTATCTCCTCTGCTCTTGGTTTTGTAGCCCCTTTCCTTTTTTTTATTTTTCAGGAATGAGGGTTTTCCTGAGGATTTCCTGAAGAGGAGGTTTTGTGGCAATGAACTCCCTTAACTTTTGTTTATCTGGGAAAGTTTTTATTTCTCCATCGTATTTGAAGGATATTTTCGCTGGGTAGAGAATTCTCGGCTGTAGGTTTTGGTCCTTCAGATTTTTGAATATATCATTCCACTCTCTTCTAGCCTGTAAAGTTTCTGCTGAGAAATCTGCTGATAGCCTGATGGGGGTTCCTTTGTAGGTTAGTTTCTTTTGCCTGGCTGTTCTTAGTATTTTCTCCTTGTTGTTGACTTTTGCTAGCTTCACTACTATGTGCCGTGGAGTTGGTCTTCTTGCATTGATAAAGTTTGGAGATCTATTGGCTTCTGTCACCTGAAGATCCATCTCCCTCACCAGATTTGGGAAGTTCTCAGCCATTATTTCTTTGAATAGGTTTTCTGCCCCTTTCTCCTTCTCTTCTTCCTCTGGTATACCTATAATCCTTACGTTGCATCTCCTAA
Source organism: Equus caballus (assembly GCF_041296265.1). NCBI lineage: Eukaryota > Metazoa > Chordata > Mammalia > Perissodactyla > Equidae > Equus > Equus caballus. The sequence goes on from NC_091700.1 coordinate 76,200,738, forward strand.
TTGTGTCTGATAATTCTCGGAGAGTTTCCTCATTTCTTTTTAGTCTTGCTTCTCTCTCCTCCTCTGCCTGCAGCAATTCTATATTGCCATCTTCCAAATTGCTAATTCCTTCCTCCATATTATCGGCCCTAGTGTTCAGAGCATCTAGATTTTTCTTAATCTCCTCTATTGTGTTCTTCATTTCCAATATTTCTGTTTGGTTCTTCTTTATCGTATCAAACTCTTTTGTGACATAGCTCCTGAACTCGTTGAGTTGACGGCCAGAAATCTCTCTTAACTCATTGAGAATTTTAATGATGGCTGTTTTGAAGTCATCATCATTTAGGTTATATATCTCATTTTCTTTGGGATTGTTTTCTGTGTATTTGTTACTTTCTTTCTGTTCTGGAGATTTAATGTATTTTTTCATATTGCTTGATGTTGTTGATTTGTGCCCCCGCATGGAGATAGAGTTTAGTTGCTCCTTTCACTTGTTTCAGCTGCTGCGGTGGGGGAGCAGCTGTTTATACTGCACCAACCAGGAACCCTGTCTGCAGTTGCTAACTGGGCCTGGGCCCCTCCTCGTAGCCACAGTGGCCCTTTGGATTCCCTCCTCTGCTGTGGGGGCCGTCACAGGGGGGCTTCAGGCTGCTGGTGCCTACTGTTGCAGCCCACCTAGATGTGCTCTCTCCTTGGGGTCTTCAATGGTGTTATGGGCTTTTCCAGCAGCCAGGGGTGGGGTCAATTATATTTGTCGCTCCGTTGTTGTCGGCACCCACAAAATCTCACTTGTCCTCTATGGGTCGTAGGAGAGCTATTGGCATCTTCTACAGTCTGTGGTTAGTTCACCTAGCTATGCTGCTTTTGCCCTGGGGTCTTCCAGCCTTGTGGCTGGCGGCTGGGTGCCTTCTACTGGTGCTGTGCAGAGGCTTTCCCTAAGGCTGCTGTGAGCCTGTAGGGTTTCCCCCTAGGCTACGAAGCTGGGTCTCTGGAACTCCCCCCAGCCCCAGTCCTCTCCGAGATCTCCAGCTATCCCTAGACCCATGGGGCGGGCAACGGCAGCTGGGGGTCGCCCCGCCCTCTGGGATTCTCTCCGGGCCTCTCCCGGAGCCATGAATGCTCAGTGTGGCCCCTCTGCTAATGGCAGACAGAGAGTTTTGTCTGCTGCCCGGGCAGAACTCCGGCGCTTCCTGTCCGGGTCGCAGAGCCGGCCTTTGAAACTTCCTCCAGCCCCGGTCCTCTCCGAGATCTCCGGCTATCCCTAGTCCCACGGGGCGGGCAACGGCAGCTGGGGGTCGCCCCGCCCTCTAGGATTCTCTCCGGGCCTCTCCCGGAGCCATGAATGCTCAGCGTGGCCCCTCTGCTAATGGCAGACAGAGAGTTTTGTCTGCTGCCCGGGCAGAACTCCGGCGCTTCCTGTCCGGGTCGCAGAGCCGGCCTTTGAAACTTCCCCCAGCCCCAGTCCTCTCCGAGATCTCCGGCAATCCCTAGTCCCACGGGGCGGGCACCGGCAGCTGGGAGACCTCCGTACCCTCAGCGACTCTCTCTGGGACCCTCCGGGCGCCGCGAACCCCCGGCGGGGACTCCCCACCAATGGCGGGGAGAGACTCTCCCCGCGGGCTCAGGTGTGCAACTCCAAAGTTTCCCTCTGCGTTTAGGAGTAATTGCGGGGGGTTTAGGTAGGGTTCTGGTCACCTGTTTCCACCGTCGCTCCTCTGTTGTGTGCTCGCTCCTGCCCTAGATGTGTGTAGATCCTCTGGGGGGGTCCGTTGGAAGCAAGCCGCTTGCGGGTACTAGGCTGCTCGTCGGGGTCGGAGAGTTTTCACCTATTTCCACATCCTCCCGGAGGAAAGTCCATCTGCCTTCCGATGTATAGTCGCGTGGGTCTCTCAGACGTCCTGAGATGCTGTCTGGATATCCTTTGTCAAGCGATAAGTGTCCAAATAATTGTAGACTCGAAGGGGGAGAGACAAAGAGGACTACTCACGGCGCCATCTTGGATCTTCTCTCTACACATATATGTTTTGTATGTTGTTAAGGCCAAATGTTTGTTATACAAGGGGCTTAAAACCTGCTTCACTCTGGCTTTAATTTTTATAAGGCCTATGGTTCCCTCAGTGAGGGATATATTTACATTTAAGCTTCTAAGACCCTATACCGGTGTTCTTCCTCATGTAGTCAATGAAATTAAGAAAAGTATCATTTGTGTATTTCACTCATATCCACAACCACAACTTTTCAACTACTTACCTCTTTGGCAGTCAGTTTATTGCTCATTCCTTTTTTAAAACAGATGTAAAATTCGCTTTCTTAATAACCATATCAGCAGGTTATTTCTAAATGTCTATCAATGGGTATTTTGTTTTCATGAAAAACAATTTGAAATGTTATTTTTAAAGAGAACTGTAGAAGTTTCACGGGAAGTTGAGAGCCATTATAATGTTAACGTTTTTTCTATTTATATCTCTTTATATTTTATGAATCATATTCTCATGTATTTCATTTAATTTTCAACATAACCACCTAAAGTAAAGAAAGAGTTCTTTTTTCCCAGTTTTATAGAGGTATAATTGACATTATGGAAGTTTAATGTGTACAACTCTTTGATTTGATACACATGTTGCAAAATGTTACCACCAGAGAGTCAGCTAACGCCTCCGTCATGCTACATAATTACTATTTCTTTTCAGTGGTGAGAACACTTTAAATCTATTCTCTTAACAACTTTCAAGTATATAATACAGTATTATTAGCTATAATCACTATGCTGTACATTAGATCCCCAGAACTTATTTATCTTATAAATGGAAGTTTGTACCCTTTGACCAACATCTCCCCTTGTCTCTCACCCTACAGGCCCTGGTAACAACCAATCTGCTCTGTTTCTATGAGTTTGGCTTTTTTAGATTCCACATATAGGTGATATCATGTGGCGTTTATCTTTCTCTGTCCAACTTAACTGACTTAACACAATGCCCTCGGGTTCCATTCATGTTGTGGCAAAAAGCAGGATGTCCTTCTATCTCATGGCCGAATAATATCCCATTGTTTATATCTACTTTGTCCATTCTTCTCGGTCCATTCATCTGTTGACTGACACTTCGGTTGTTTACATATCTTTGTTACTGGGAATAATGCTGCAATGAACATGGGAACATAGATATCTTTTGAAGATCCTGTTTTCATTTTCTTTGGCTACAAACCCAGAAAAGGGATTGCTGGATTACATGGTAGTTCTATTTTTAATTTTATGAGGAACCTCCATAAAGTTTTCCATAGTAGTTGAACCAATTTACATGCCTCCTACCAGTGCAAAAGGGTTCTCCTTTCTGTACATCCAACCAAGGCTTGTTATCGCTTGTCTTTTTGATGATAAACATGCTAACAGGTGTGAGATGACATCTCATTCTGGTTTTAATTTGCTTTTCCCTGGTGATTAATGACATTGAGCACATATTTATGTACCTGTTGGCTGTTTGTACATCTTCTCTGGAAAAATGTCTATTAAGTTCCTCTGCACATTTTTTTAATCAGATTGTTTTTTTCCTGTTGAGTTGCATGAGTTGTTTATATATTTTGCATATTAATCCCTTGTTAGATATATGATTTGAAAATATTTCTCCCATTCCATAGGTTGCCTTGTCATTTTGTTGATGGTTTCCTTTGCTGTGGAGGAGCTTTTAATTTGATATAGTCCTACCTGTTATTGCTGCTTTTGCTGCCTTTGCTTTTGATGTAAAATTCAATAAATCATTGGCAAGACTGATTAAGGAGTTTACTCCCTATGTTTTCTTCTGGGAGTTTTATGGTGTCGCATATGATATTCAAGTCCTTAATTCATGTTGTATGGTGTAAGACTTTTCATTCTTTGCATATGGCTGACCAGCTTTCCCACCACTATTTATTAAAGAGACGATCCTTTCTCTATTGTATATTCTTGGCTCCTTTATGATAAATGAATTGACTGTATTTACATCAGAATTTTGATATGGATTGCTTTGAATCCATAGATCAATTTGAGTAGTACAGATATTTTAACAATACTAATTCATCCAGTCCATGAGCATAGAATATCTTTTCATTTATTTGTGTCTTTAATTTCTTTCATCAATGTCTTACAATTTTCAGTGTATGGATCTTTCCTTGATTAAATTTATTCCTAGGTATTTTATTCTTTTTCAATGCAATGAGAATAGGGAATTTTTTCTTAATTTCTCTTTCTGGTAGTTTATTTTTAGTGTGTAGAAATACAAGTGACTTTTGATTCTGTATTCTGCAACTTTACTGAATTCATTTATTAGTCACTGGTTTTTGGGTGGAGTCTTTAGGGTTTTCTATTTTAATACCATGTCATCTGCAAATGGAAACAGTTTTATCTTCCCTTCATGCTTAATGACCCTCTTTGTCTCTTTTTCTCTCTGCCTCTGCCTCTCTGTATTTGTGTGTGTGTCTATGTGTGTGGGGGGGTGTGTGTGTGTGTCTTTATCAAGATGGACTTTTCATTATCCTTGTATTCACAAGGACTTTTTTTCCAAAAAAAAAGAGTCCAAATGTGTGAAACATCCTGGCTCAAATGGAGAATTCTATACTCTGTTATCCTACAATCATTCTCACATGCAAGAATAATGTGAGCCTAATTAGTCCATAAGAAGAATTTGATGACAGTGTAATAAGAAAAAAAATGTCATTTTGTTCCTAATATCCGTACAAATCCTCAAACATTCAGTATAATGGAATTAAGACAAGAACTGCTAAGCCCTTATTTATCTTAGCAATTATAGAGGCGCACTGAAGAATTTATTTTCAAAGATGCAACATTGAAATTTTAGTCAATGAAGTCATTAATTTTATAGAAATTTTAGAATATGCAAATTATTTTTGACATGCTGCATTTATAAAGTAAATTTTTGTAGTATACCTTAAAAGGAGAAATAAAATTTCTGTGTAAAATGAGGCTTTCTTACAGTATAAAAAAAAATACTTATTTCTTGTTATTGACTCCTGGAGGTCACTTCTGCTTAAGTAAAGACAAACAATATACATCCGTGTATATATAAGACCACACAATGTTTAAAATGTGTGTATGTGAATGTGTGTGTTTACATACCTGTAGAGAAAAATACTGTTATCCAAAAGTGGATTCTTGCTATTCCTTATAATTAAAGAATGCAGGTTCACAAATAAATATAAATGCCTGCTAACACGCTATGCTATTGTGTATCTTTAGGCATTTGAATTGGTGCTTGAAAGTTTTAGAAAAGTAATGAAAGACACTTTTGAAGTCTTTAGTAAAGAAACATGTTTGTAACCATGATATTTTAATCTGAGTAGGGAAGACAAAATTTTGAAATGGGAAGGATCTTCTAATCCATTCTATTCACTTTCTTGTTTACACTTAATTCATCGAAGATTAAAAAACATATTTTTGGATTTATTTTTTCTTATTAAAAATTTTTCAAGGTTGGAAGCTCAACAAACTCAAATATTCAACAACACAGAATTAATGGAAAACCTGAGCCTATTTTTCTGTAATCTAAATCTACTCTTTTTTGTACTCTGCTTTTTCTAAAAGGCAAAGCTATTCACTTCCATGTGGAAAACATTCTTCACTATGTTTGAATCAGTTTTACCTTCAGCTTTTAGTTGTTCCAATTTTAAAACAACAATGATAGAGAGAAGTAATTTCTTAAGCTTTTCTTTATTGAATTTATTTCTATAACTCTCAAGTCCTTTAGAAGCTACCATGTTTATCACCAAAGTCTATAAGGGAATTGTTGAATACAAATTAAAGTCCAATTGAAGACATCCACTTGTGTGGCAAATTAAAAAATATTCTTCTGCATGGAAACAAAGTCTATGGAAAAGGTCCCAAGAAATATATTTTATTAAATTATCCTTTTCTACCTCAAAGGTTAGTGATATTATATAACAAATATTTGTTAAGATCCTTAGACACAAAGAATTTGCATGCTAACATCATCAATGCAATGATGATACGACCACAGTTAATTGACATTTTCATTTGTGTTAATTGATATGAATAATATCGACATAGAACAATAAAGCCTCAAAATAATTATATAGTGTCTTTTTTTAAAGCAATTTTTTGTTCCCTAAAGTTGAATTCCTGGGTAAGAACATCACAGATATAAGTAAGCCCATTTAGTTTTCAAGAGATAATTCAGTAGCATTTTATCGAAAGATGCAGATAAGTAAACTGTTTATCTTCATTCATTGATTCATTTGTAGGGGAGGAAGACATTTCCTCTTTCCAAATGTGGGTTCATCTGGCAGGAGAAGGAATTAAATTCACATGAGACAGAATAGCAAGAGAAAATTAAACAAAGCTTTATGAGGAACCATGGCCCGGGGCCTTTCTTCCCAAAGGAAGAAAGGGCACCGAAGAAGCGGGGTGCACAGAGTGGTTATATACCCCCAAACAGGGTGTTTCACATATGATTCAAATGTCCCTTTTACAATAGTCACGAGACCGCTCTGTCAGCACAGCGCTTGATGGAGGCAGATAGGTCAGCTGTCCCAGTGAATGCCACAAGGTGGCAGGTGTGTTACCTCCGGCTGGGGGGGGGGTCACAGATGAGCGCTGCAATCGGTTCCCAGCCTAAAGAAAGATGCTTAATCTTTAAGGAGACGCCAAAGTTGGGAGGGGGAGGGAAGTCAGTTACAGGAGGTTACCAGACAAGCACAATAAAATGCAGATTTAAGTTCTTGCCTTTGGTATTGATTAAGAGTTCCTAGAGAGAAGGTCATCTCCTTTCTTCTTCCTGGTACAGAGAGGGAGGAACATTTTACAGATAGAGATTTACCTTACAAATGTAAAGATGTCCTAACAAAGGGCAAGTTCCACCCCTCAGAGCCTCCTTCCCTGTCCCAGTTTATCAAAAAGCAATCAGCCTCAAATAATCCTGATGCCAGAGACATATCTTGGGGTGGCCAATTTCAGACCCCTACACATTCATTCAGCATATATTTTAGGGTGCACATTTCCAACCAGACAATGTTGATATTGGCTCAGATACAACTGAAAAAGATGAATGAAAGATGGCAATTATACAAATTGTATTAAATAAAAATGGACATTTACTTATTCACATCATATCACACTAAGAAAGAGTAATCATTGTTTAAAGTTTTTTTTAATTATTGCCAATAATGTTTATTGAAAACATTAATTTTCTTACGTGATTTTTGTTCTGGGTAGCTGAAGATTTTTTACTTTATTTTTGATTTTTCATTTTCTTGATATTTTCTTGGATATCTCTTATGATGTGAGAAAGGAGATGAGAACAAGGATGAAGGTAACAGATTTAAAAGTTTCTGTATCAAAATAGAAATACGAATATATTATAATATGAACATGCAGAATACAAAATTATAATTATACAAAATCACATATTACTTGGTTACTATTATAATCATTATTATTCTTACTGTTATTACTTCCTCTCCTTGAGGCAATCACTATTTATTGCTTAATATTGATTTTTTATAACTTATTCAGTGCATGTAAACATTACATGGCTTTTTTACATGCACTCATTTTTAGAGGAAGTGTCCTTTTCAAATATATGTGGCATATTTATCACATTAGTGAAACATAAGAAACTATTCTACTATGCTAAAAAGAAAAGATTGAAAACTCCAAGTAAAAGTTGTAAAGGCCTGATTTTCTAGTTAAAATACCACAAAAAAAATTTGTAAAAATGAAGATAAGCTAAAATAAGAAAACATTTGATTCTCAAGCGCTATTTTTTAAAAAGATTAAACTTTTAAAAGCAGCATATTGCTAGCTCATGACTGGGTCCTTGTTCAGTTCCCTCAATGGCTTCCTCTCACACTGAGAATATAATCGGTCTCCAACCAAGGCCTGGCCCAGGCCGCTGCCTTACCCCTCAAACCTTTGAACTGTCTTGAGCCTACCAAAGCCCTCTGCTTCTTCAGAGAGTTTATCAGTTCTATTCTCTTTATGAAACTTCCCTATATATTTTCACATCTGGATCCCTCATTTTATTTGAGCTTCTGCTTTAAATATCACCTCCTTACAGAGGTCTTCTTTGAATAACATGTCAAAAATTCCGGCCCCTTTTCTCTTTCCATTGCCTTACTTTACTTCTCTGCCTTGCATTTCTTAACACCTCACACACGGAAGCATGTGTTTAAGATCTGTCTGTTCAGCTGGGATTTAAGTTCTACGAAGGCAAGGAAGCTGTGTGTCTCTTTTGGGGGGACCACATGTTCTGGTCTGTGTGAGACTAGGGGTTTCTCAGGACGTGGGACTTTTAGTGCTATAACTGGGACAGTACCTGGCAAACTAGGATGTTTGGTCACCTTAGTTGTTAACTCTCGCTTTCCTTTCACCTGGAATAATGATAAGCACATTGGACGTGCTTAATAACAATTTAGTGTACGAATGAATCAGTGAGTTTACCATACTAAACTTCAAATTCAAGAATTATTTTTAAAAATATTACTAAGTTTCTTATGAATGGAGCTGGATTTTCTGGCGCCAATTTTTGTTTTGGATGCTTGGAGATTTTCCATTGCTCATGTGAAACCAGCTCACAAAAAAATTTAACTCTTTGCAGCTAGTTGTTGTATAGTTGTAGTACACTTAAGATAATCTCCAATCACTCTTAAACTAGCTAACGTCCAGTCATTCTTGGCCCACAGCTTAAACTTAATTTCCCAGAGAAAGCCTTTCCTAAACTCGTTAGGACATGCTGCCATACCCTTTTATAGCACCTGAATGTCTCTGGATAATGCTTTTCGCAATGTCTCTCTTCCCTCTTAGATGTGACGTTGCATGAAGTCAAGGACCATGTCTATCTTACTCACTGCTGATTCTCTGACATCAGATACAATACAGCACATCCCTTTCTGAGTTCCCTCTAGCACATCGTTTCACTGAGAAGCAGAACCGTTTTCCTGGTTACACATTACTGGTGTATAATACCAATGTGCTTATATAATATAAATCACACATATACCCAGATACATGTCATGTGTACTAAATACCGAAAACACACCTTTTCTACTCTTACACATGGCTACAATAAACACCTCTCTCTGGAAAGGTTGAGTAGTTCTCTATTCCTTGCACTCAGAGAGATCCAGCCAAAAGCTAGGATGGGGAGAAAGGCAACATTGGGAAGAGAGCTGCTATGGCTACTGAGGCCATCTCTGAAGATTACAACCAGGCGAGGACTGAACTTTTAATATTTGGAAGGACTATACATCCTGGTGAATTTATCTGAACTGCCAGGCTGAGCTGAAAATAATTCAGCTTGGCGAGTTTCCAGACCAGATGAGGAAAGAAACAAGGTGGTGTGCATTGTTCAACACATTACATCAACAAATTGTCCTGTGATTAGATTGAAGTCATCCTATACCAAATAAGATTTAAGTATATTTTGGAATTTGTTATTGTGTTATTTCACCTGGATTTTTTTTAAACTAATGATCTTTTAAAATGTCATTTTACTTAACTCAAACAAGAAAACCATCATGAAAGTGCTCTATTTTGGAATAGGAAGAGGATGCAGAATCCCCTGGGGGCCACAAATCTCCTTTTGTCCTGCAACTAGTGTGGATGGAATCCTAACAGGGCTGGAGATGATACTGAGGTGAAGGCCCATGGTGGACCCAACTGAAATCTGCAAGGACAGCTCTTTCTTTACTCCACTAGAGATGGCTTTGCAACGTGCCATCTGTCTAAAAACAGCCTACCTCCTTTTCTCCCCTAGTCTGTCTCTCATCTCCTTTGCCACCGGCTGAAAACACAAATCACTGTGGCACGTCTCCTGATTAACCCCCAACTCACTCTGATTGCTTTTTTTGTTTACTTCGCTTCCCAACTTGCATGGTGACTGTGTTATGCTAATTTGCTCTTATTTATTTGCTGCTTTTTAACGGTTGTTAAATCTTTTGAATCTCGCACTAAGCTGTCAACTCTTTGAAGACAGGTACTGTGGATTTTCTTTCTTTTATGCCCTCTCCCAAAACTTAGTAGAGTGATCTGCCTGTATGAGCACTGAAGAACTAAATTAAGGTGGCCTGAGACAGACTCAGCTTTTCACGAAAGCAAGGCTACTGTGAAAAAGATACACGTTTTGCAATACTCCAAACTACAGAAAGGCAATTGCTTCCACTAAGCCATTTTTTGAACTATATCTAAATTTAGAATTGAGGAATCATACGCCAGTGTGATACATAATTGCACTCAAATACTTGTGGAGTTTTTTTAATCACCACTTTTTGATGTATAATTTACATGCAATAAAATACCATTTTAAGATGAGTTTTGACACATGCATACTTGTATGCTCTTCACTCCAGCCGAGATCTAGAATAGTGCCATCATCCCCAAACATTGCCTCCTGCCCCTTCCCAGTCAGTAACCCCCAACCCCCACCTGAAACAACAACTGATGTGATTTCTGTTCAATGAAAATTAACTCAAACACAATCTATTTATCCGAGATTTACCTCAGGGGTACATTTCTATGTGCTAATTGGACTGTATCTTAATTCACATCCTCAGAAGCCAGAGAGGAAAGAATTAGGACATATTTTCAGAAGAGCTTAGGGAGGAAGTGGCAGTTTCCCCAAATCTGAATATTTAATTATTTCCACAAGTATTCAATTAATTGTTTAGTTTTCCCCCAAGTCCGACTATGATAAATTAGTCTTTTGTGTCTGCTATGGATAAATAATAATATTGAGTAGCAATAATCAGAGAGTATGTTTTGCATTTAATAACGTTTCTATACATATTGGATGTATTAGTATATTATTGATTGGCACTACAATAACGATTTATTTATAAAACCTGTTCTAATTATTCATTTGCCCTTTAGTTCCATGAAGGAATTCAGAAGTACGTAAACATGAATTAAAACTGATTCTCCATGCTGGGCAGTGGTCACTAAGTTTATCTTTAGTTCTCCCTTTTTTGAAGATGTAGGGGCTTTTAAAATATTTTACTGAAATTGTATAGAATGTAAGAAAATAAGGCAACCATACATAAACTCCCTTAAGAAAATTATACCTCAGTTCTGAAAAATTGCACTTAATAAGAAGATATCACATTGTTCCACAAGCTTTTGTGACATATGTTGGAATGTGAAAAAAGAAACATTATTTCATAAAGTTCATGTTCCTTGGAGGTCCTCGTTATGAAAAGCGATGCTGCCTTAAATTACTCTGATAAATTCTGTACTTTATTAGGATTCAATCTTTGTGGTTGGCAAGGTGTTTGGCATATATTATGTGCAGAATTGAGAGAGAATATTTTGCATGTAGACACAACACTTTGAATATATTAAGAGGTACACATTAATCATCTGGGTTTCCTGGCTGTTACAATGAATTGACTTATAGATTGCTGTGAATCTGGTTATTCTATGCACAGCACTTTAGGCAAAAAATATTTAATAAACAAAGAAGGTTAAAGAGTAGCAGTTGGTTGACTATTTTTTAAATAACTTTCTTGAAATGACATGAAGTTTTTGGAAATATATCTAAAAGGTTTTAAAATTTTCTCATGAATAATTTGACAGTTCTAACGAGGCTGGTTCTGTGATAGGAAAACTGATCATTTGTGTTTGTAATCTGGTCTTTGAACCGTACTCAATTTACAGAGCTCCTTTGAGAGGCAGTAGTTTGGGTAGCTTGCCCTGTAGTCTCCAGCATATATATTTTTTCATGACAGTTTTTTATGGTAATGATAATTTATTGCTTTTACTTTTACTATTCATTCTTATTCTATTTCTTTACTCAGATCCTAGCATACTTCTCTAAAATGTAAGATGAGGAATATAACGAAATACTACCCCAAGGTTTTTCTAGAAGTAGCAACTTCTCACACATATAAGCTCAGGTTTTTATACACACACACATCCCCTAGTTAATTGTGTTAACAATCTCTATATTCCCATAAATTTAGACAATGATTCACATGACACAAAGAGGTTCTTTTTTTTAATATGTAATATAAACAAAGTATAATGTAAATGCTTACTATTCAATTTAATTTCATCTTAAACATACTTCTGTGTTATGTTATCAGTATTATCTCTACTTTATAGAAGAGACAAAGATCCTGAGAATGTTCAAATACAATTTGACCAAATCTGTAGAATTAATGAGCAGAAGTACAGTCTAATCCAGGGATGTAATGCTATGTTTCTCTGCATGCATGCCTGAGAATGATTTTGGTGTTAGATTGTCGTCATTTCTCCTGCAGGTTCTATAGCCATTCTGCCTCCATTTGCCTTGTGGCTATAACATCCATCCACCATGTTCTCAAGCAATTTATTTAACCTCTGTGTGCTTTTTGCTTCTTCCATCGAAAGGAGAATAACTACCCTATGTGCCTTTTTGATGCTGGTAAGTTCTAAGTGAAAATAACTTAGAATTCTGATTGGCAAATATTGTGCTCAACATTTTTAAACTATTATAGCGTTGCTTCAATAGCAGTAGTGGTAGTAGCAGTCACAGTATTAGTAATAATAGCAGGAAGAGGAGTAGAATATGATGTTCACGGCTCTTCTGTAATGGGAATTCCCTTAGGTACTAGATATGAATATGAAATAAGAGTAAAGCACATACATGTGACTTTTCTTTCATTTTGGTTCCTAATCAAATTCCTTTAAGGTATATCTCCTACGAATCACGTCACAGTGTGTGTGACCACATTCTTTGCATGCAGACAGAGCTGAATAACAATTCCCATTGTATACCATCTAGATGAGTTTCATTCAACTTCCTCATCTCCTCAGTGTTGTCTCTCTACATTTGTAAAATGAGGATAATCTTAGTTCCTCCATAGGTTTGTTGGGAAGATTAAAGAATAGGATGAATATTAGCCATTTTGCACAGACCCTGGTACATAGCAATTGTTCAGTATATATGAATTTGCTCTGCTAGCTCTGTGAGTGACATATTCATTGACCTTAGACAATGAATCACATTTCCTCTCAGGGCTCCAGTCTTCTCAGCTATAAAATAAAAGATCTGAGGGGCTGGCCCCGTGGCCGAGTGGTTGGGTTCGCGCGCTCCGCTGCAGGCGGCCCAGTGTTTCCTTGGTTCGAAGCCTGGGCACGGACATGACACTGCTCATCAAACCACGCTGGGGCGGCGTCCCACATGCCACAATTGGAAGGACCCACAACGAAGAATAACAACTATGTACTGGGGAGCTTTGGGGAGAAAAAGGAAAAAAATAAAATCTTAAAAAAAAGAAAAGATCTGAAATAAATATTTGGTGAAATAACATACAAGGTAATTGAAGCAGATAGTCTCTAAGTCCTTTTGAACCACAATATTCATTGATTATTTGAATAGTAAAATATAATCTATAGGATAATCTTGTCAGTTCAATTTGTATTTACTGATTTCCTACAGTGCACACAATAAATAAATTATTTATAGGTTTGTTTCTAAGGAATATACTCACATAAATAGTCAGACTGATCTTTTAAACTATAATCATTAATTGCTATTCTAATTTGGGAGGTAAGAGATTTGCAGATAATTGGTACAATGGATTAATTAAGAGAAAAATGCTCCAGTTTCTTCGTTCTTAATATAATCTTAATAAAAGATCTTCATAGAAGAAAATAGAAGTGGAAATAGAAGAAAAGGAGCTTTTTCCAATACTCTGGCCACAACTGGGTAACACGGTCAAATATTCATTATTGATTTTATGAGGATTAAAACATTGCCAAGCTAAGATTTTGTTAGTATAAAAAAATTATATAATACATAATTTTATAATGAAGATAGATTTTGGACATAAGTGGGATAAAAATAAAAGAGCAGTGTTTTAGGGCAATACATTCCTCTAGTGATTATAGAGAACTCCATTCAATTAGAACTTTAACCTAAAATTTTAGAAGATATATTTTAATATCTTACATTCTATAAATCTAGTATTTGTAATTATATGCTACATACCAAAGACTATCTCCATGGGAGGTTACAAAATTATTGAATATAAATGCAAATAGTCAATCAAAGAGGATTAACTAGTAAATGGTGTCTGGGGATTATAGCTGTATAATCGAGTGATTCAGTGCTGTCCTCAAGCTCATAAATTTAAGTTCCTGACACTGACCAAGGCCAGGACTGTTCTTCAAGGTCCTACCCACAATGGAACACTCCGGCAATCAATCCATCATGACAAATGCCTGAGTCCAGACTTATTCTATCTATCTTGGATATTCTCTGATCTTTAAAGGTGGCAAAGAATAAGAGTTGTGTGTTTGCTATGTATAGGTATACTTTATTTGTAGACACAAAACTGGGGATACAAAACAAATGCTTACTGTAGTAAAAATATTAGTCAATTACTTCAGCACATTTTCAAAAGGAGAGATATGATATTGTGGATTACAGTGATCAGGACATCACACCATATTGAAAACGTAAGAACTTCCTCAAACATTTATTTTTAGTACATTAATGTTAAGCTAAACACTACCATTTCTGTACAAAGTAGTACAAATAATTCAGGATTAGCTTGGTTATTTGGAAGCTAAATAGCACAAGTAAACAAAAGTCAAAGAAGAATTGTTAAATACAGAGTGATATAAAGTTTACAGCTACAATACTGAAAATATCCTGGGCTTTGGTATATAATTTGTGAAAACTATTTTATGTATAAAGGAGGGCAAATCTAGGACAAAGTAATCCAAGTTAAAGAAATGTTTGCTACATTCCCTTTGGGCTGTTTGCATATTGTTGTTGTCTCTATGGCCCTCCTCTTGGGTCAAGAGATTGTAATTTTATGTATCTCAGGGCTTGTAAGCATTATTCTTTGAACTCATAACGTATTACTAAGTGCATCTCAAATGAGTTGTTCTTTGTTTTATGTAAACTCTACTGATATCTTAAAAATGATAGACTTAAGAATGGCTTCCTTAGGAATTTGTCTATAATTATTCCTGACAAAGCCCAAATAATGACAGCAATGCAGAGTCCGAATAGATGTGGTAATAAAAGTTCTGGTAAATGAGGAGTGGAGTGACCTTGACATGGCACATTAAATCTTCATTAGAGTGTCAGAGTTGTTTAATGATTAATGCTTTAGAACTATGGGATTGATAAGTGGAAAAAGTAATAAGAAAGAATATTACCATGATTATTAATGTTTCAAATCTATTTAAAAAGGGAAAAAATTATTTACCTTTGTAAAAGAAATTGACATGTGCAAGAAATAATTTTAAGACTTAACTAAACAAAATAGTCTAGCCATTGGGAATCTCCATTAGTTACTGTATGGAAGATGTCTCATAAGACATAGAATGTATTCTTTATCAAAATCTCTATTTCAAGCTACGTTTAACCTAGATATAAAATTAGAACACTTATAGCAGCATATTATTTTGATCATGAGGTCATTTTGTTTCAATAACATTTTAAATTTTCAATTATATAAACATTTGTGTGATAAGCAGATGAAACATCAAGTTCTACTCTGACTACACAGTGTTTGGTGTTCAGTACAACATCCAGCTGAAGGCAATATTTTCTAGTGTCGGTCCACTTTCTCTCTCCAAATGGCAGATACATGCACACACACACACACACACACACACACACACACACACACGTGTGCCCCCAGCACTCCAGGAGTGATTTGGACCTAAAGTAGACAAATGCAGGCTCCATAGAGGCTGACGATCACCCTGGCAGTAACCTAAAAACAGAATTTTTGGTTTCTAACTTAGACACTTACAATGGTTTTTCTTTAAAGGTGAAACTATTTTTTTCCTGTGAATTTTGAGAGTTTTGTAGTTTGAGTATAATAGCTGAACTTAGAGAAGATCAGAAGTATAAAAAAAAAAGACTTCATGGAACAGATGGGTCTCATATGTGACTTTAGCAGAAGTTTATGTCTTAAATTTATACCATGAGGAATTGCGGGGCTTTCCAAGAGGCATCAGTGGGAGTAAAGTTCATAGGTTTGAATGAACACATCTGAGTAAAAATGCCTAAGGTGAGTAGCCAAAACGTAATACTCGTAAGGGGCAGAGGTGTATAGACAAATTAGTATTGACTTTCAGAGAACTTAAACATCAAATAAATAACAAACTCAGTCAATGTATATTGTTTACTGTTTGTGCACACTTGTGGTAGGCACTTGGAACAGCAGCATTAACTAAGCCACACACAGTCCCTGTCTTCACAGAGTACACACTACAGTAAAAAAAAGGAATGAGATGCGTTGTGATCTGGGGTTGCCAGATTTAGGAGTGACAAAAAGAAGATACAGTTAAACTTACATCTGAACTTCAGAGCCAGCCCTGACAGCCTAGTGGTAAAAGTTCGGCATGATCCACTTTGTTGGTCCAGGTTTGGTTCCCTGGTTGCAGAACCACCCCATTCATCTGTCACTAGCCATGCTGTGGTGGCAACTCACATAGAAGAACTAGACAGACCTACAACTAGAAGATACAACTGTGTACTGGGGCTTTGGGGAGGAAAAGAGACAGAGGAGGATTGGCAATAAATGTTAGTTCAGGGTGAATCTTTCCCAGCAAAAAAAAAAAACATTGAACTTCAGATAAGCAATGAAAAATTGCTTAGTAGAAATATATTTCATGCAATTTTAGGGACATATTTTATTAAAAACTTTTCATTTTCTATCAAAATTCAAATTTAACTGGATAGTCTGTTGCAAGGGAATATTTAGGATGAGGGTGAAGGTGCAGGAGTGGGGGTGAAATAGGAGGGTGATTGATTATAACCAGAGAAAACAGCATACAAGAAGGGACTGGAAAAGAGGGATAATGATTTCTTGAATGATAAGAAAAGGAGTCCAGGAAAGTGAGGGGAAAGGTGGTCCAAGAAGAGAGAGAGTAGGTACCAATCAGATAGGAATTCCACAGCTTAGGTGAATTTTATTTAAAGACCACCATGTTATGACCATTACTCTGGTGTGGGAGGTTGAGATTGAGAGACGATGTGAGTCTGACATTATTCTGAATGGACAGAATACAGTGACTGAGTCATGGGATGAACAAAAAAGTATGAAGAATGATCACTCAGGTTCAAACTTAGAAAAACTAAATGAAAAATAATGCTATTTCCTGAGAAAGGGAAAGAGGAAGTTGAAGTATTTGGGAGAAAAAAGATAATACATTAAATTTTAAAACTTTAATTGTGTAACTTCTAGAGCATTCAAGCAGAGCAAGAAGTTGGATATGAAATTTGCAATCTCCTTAAAAAAATAGAAGGCATTGACATAAAGATGATGACTAAAGCCATAAGAATGGCTGAAAGAACCTAAATTCCTCCAAGAAATTCTAACATTCAATGACTTAATGCAAAAGAAAAAGCGGGAAATGGAGACTGAGATAAGGGTTCAAAGAAGTAAAAAGTAAAACTAGAAGAGCGTTGTGGTGTGAAAGTCGAGGAAATAGTGTTTCAGAAAGGAGAAAAAGTAGTCAAATTTATCTCCTGTTGTTGAGAAATAAAATGAAAATTGAAAACAGTCTGAGGAGGTCATCACTACTGTGTCACGTGCAGTTTTAGTAGAAGTACGATGTTGGAGCCCATATTAGGGCAGACTGAGGAGTCGGTGGGAGGTGAGAAAACAAAGACAGCTGGTGTAAGTATCTCCTCAGAGAAAATTGGATGAAAAAGGGATGTGAAGTATATAGTGATAGCTGGAGAAATTCCAGGGCTCGCTCGTGCTCTCTCTCTATCTGTATCTTCTCAGTTGAGTGAGATTTGAAGTTGTTCAAGGCAGTATATTTGGTTCATCCTTATGATACAATGAGAACCTAAGACAATGCAAAAGGTGATCCTGAGATGCCTAGTTACAAAAAAATAGATATGGGAGCTTTATATCTGAAGAGCATGGGATCTGCATTTTTAACAAACTCTCCAGAAATTTTATATGTAACGCTAAAGCTTAGAATCACTGACAGGTGTTACTATTTGTTGAGTCAATTAATAAAGTGTATCTCTACTAAAATTTGTATATGCAAGGTAATTAGTGAAAATATTTAAAGGTAAATTGAGTTAGTTGGCATTTATGATTATATGTAGAATTAATAATTTAGTATTTCACTGTTGACTGTAGGAGAGTAATACTGCTGACACTAATTAAAAAGAGAAATTTGAGACCGGCAGAAGAGTCAGGAGGGAGGATGTTTACTTGATCTATGATTTTATAAGTAAATATATGCTGTACAAGTGACGTTCAAAAGAGCCACGTAGAGGACTATTATAGGGAAAATAGGTGATGTTCTAACAACAAATTTACATCTGTTTCCCCACTCTATCAGAGTTTAACATTTTATACACTCCTTACACTGTTGGTCAAATTTCCTAGGGCATGACTTATTTTTCTAAATAAATTATATGACATTTGAATGACAATTTTTGAACTGAAACTGAAGGCAATCTTGTTCTCCACAATTCTCTACTTCTACTAAGAGAATGTTAGATTTGAATACTTCTAGACCAACCCATTTTAGAGATACCTAAAAGTAAGTTACAGAAGTGAATTAATTCAACAAAATTGCATAGTTAGTTATTTTCAATTTCCTTATAATCCTCAAAACACTTTACAAAATTGTGCTTACCTAGCCAATGAATTCTGTCGAGACAGTAAGAACAGACAAAGAATATGGAGTAGGAAAAGGGAAATAGAGTCACGGAAATCAAGGGAGAAGAGCTTTTCAGGAAAGAGACAATAATTTAGAGCGTGAACTGTATTTGGAAGCTCAGGGAGAGAATTAGAACAGATGGGCTGGGACTACGTGCAGGTCACTGGTGATTTTTGAAAAAGACGTTTTTGTAGAGTATGGAATAGTGAAGCAGCTTTAAAACCGATGATGAAAAAGAATGATGCAATAGTTCTGGACGTGTATTTATGAAGTCTGGACCTGAAAGAAAAGTAAGAGAAAGGAAGGAAACCAAAGTACAGTGGGCCCTTTCTACTTGTCAGTGACTGGGCTAAGTACTTTAAATATACATTATCCAATTACTACATGAACAATTTATATTCTAGGTTTTACTATAGCCATTCAAGGAACAAAGTTCTTGTTCAGAGCAGTGTGGAAGATAAGTGTTAGGGCACAGATTACAAATCTGGATGGATTCTGGGTGGTAGAATCAAGACACGGAAGATGTAGGCATGTTTGAAGGAAAGGGTGGATGCACCATAGAGAAGAATTTATCAGGAAATGAGGACATAAAATTGGAGAGAAAGTTCCTCAAAAGGCCAGAAGAGATGGAAATCCCAGAGTAATGGAGTGGGTAGGCTTTACAGAAAAGGCAGTACATTAAATGGGTAAATTTAAAGTCAGATATAGTAAAGGTTTCTTATGAACTGCCCTTCTTAGTATTTTTAAAAAAAAGCCTCCCTTTCTGAGCTTCTTCTTCAAAGTAACATCAAGTTGAACCCTTAAGATTACAACTCTAATAACCATAGACACATAGATATCTTCATTTGATTTATTACCATATATTTTGTGTCATAAACCTATAGTTTATGGATTAGAAAGATGATTCTAGCTAAAGTGCATATTCGTCTTCAAATGAAAAGAAAATTCATGAGCATTAATACTCTCACCTTTTGTTTGTGGGGCATTATTTGACCCACATATGCATATATAAGCTGGATAAGCTATTTGATAAGAGGACACTTGATAATACGTAATTATGACCAATTATTTGTATACTGATGCCCCAGCATACTAGTTAGTTATTTTTAAAGATAACCTTAAAAGTCCATTAATATCATTTATTTTTAACATTTTTTAACTGAAACTTCATTCATATCAGACTCAAAGTAGAATAGATGAAGTTTTTCAGTTCCTCACAAAGGAACATTTTATAGCGAATACATAATAAGCAGGAATTCTCCCAGTCTAGCACGCATTTGTATTCATTAAAGAGAGCTTTCATAATCAGCCCCAATCAGACCCTGATTACACAGCAATTTAGCAGTCTCCGCGCAAGCAGTTTTATCAGTTCCACCCACATTTTCTGTGTTCAGGGATTGTTTGGCAGACTGGTTAAAATATAACTATAAAAATGAAAAATTCTTTGCTTAAGATTTGATAAAAGATTTTGTCTATTAAAAACACGCTCATTTATGCCTCGTGTCACCCTCACAGTGTCTCATAGAATGGAAGGAACAAAACAAATGTGTGCCTGCCATCTCACCCAGTTTGATGTGTTGATCTTAGGTCTGTGATTCCATATCAGCATTTCACACTTGTTTGCAAGGCTTACTATAATAGGCCCCAGACTTTATCAGTCGGGTATTATCTCCTCATACTCCCTCATACAAATCCTCACTCAGGCAACCCAACTTCCCGCGAGTCAGCTTTTTGTCCATACCTTGGGCTCATTGTCTTTATCTTGCCTTTTACTTTTTCTCTAGCAATCTGCCACCACCAAAGTATAATTAATTCCCTATCTCTTTTGTGGAGTATCATTTACCTTTATTGCTCTCTGCTGCCTCTAGATTCCTTATCTAAGTATTGTCTACATCATTCATTCTGACTCACGTGCACATGCATTTATTTCTCTTTTTCCTTTTACATTGTAAGCACCTTGAGAATAATACTGGGTTTTACATATCTGCATTACTTATGATGGATTTACATAATAGATACTAAGTAGATATTGAAATTAATTGAAATACTTCATTATTACACACTAATAGACAAGCATAAGGCATCAAAATATATCGTTAGTACAGTTCTCTAATAGTGTTGCTTTCTCTCCTTTCTTTTTAATTCTTCATGATCTCATGTTTTCTCATATAATGATAAAGTTTGCTATCTAATCTCTAATAATTTCTTCTTTGGCAACTTTAAGTCCATGGATTATTTTGTTTTCAGTCTCTTGACTCATTTGCTTATCTGTACATGTTGAGCACTCTGCATTTCTATCATGAAGTTCTCACCTCAAGTCTTTCAGGATTACTCTTAAATTAACTATCAAATCATTTAAGTCAAAGTGTTTCCTGAACTGATAAACTTAACTGCTGAAGAAAAGAACAAGTAAATGGAAGAGTGGCACACAGATAGAGGCACATCAATGACCATAGAAGTTCATAAGACTTCCAATTTCCCTAACCTACATGCTTACACATGTGATAAAACTGCGTAGAACTAAACACACACACACACGAATACTTGTAACCCTGGGGAAATCTACATAAGCTCGGTGAATTATTTCAATGTCAATATCCTGGGTGTGATATATTGTGCTGTAAATTTGCAAGATGTTACCACTGTGGGGAAATGGGCTAGGTTACATGAGATCTCTCTTTATTATGCCTTACAATTGCAGGCAAATCTATAGTTATCTAAAAATAAGTTTAAAAAGTCACATTTATTCAGTTCATATTTAAATTTTCTCAGTAGATTTCACAATGACTATTTCACCATAACATCTCTGAAGGTGTACTTCAGAGATGGAGAAATTGAACCAAGTATGTGAAATGACTTGCAACATGCACTATGTCTAAGATTTTTTGTCAAGCAGCACTAGACAAAAAGGCTATGACACAGTTTTTGAAAATAGCACATATTAGCTAATAATTATCAACTATGAAAGATGTAGCTGCATCTCTGGAGTAAAATCAGTTTTTCTTATATTAGCAAATATTTATTGAACACCTACCATGTCCTAAGATATTTTTAAAAAAATGTTTTGATTGGGATCTAAATAGTTTATAACATTGTGAAATTTCAGTTGTGCATTAATATTTGTCAAACACCATATAAATGTGCCCTGGTACCCCTTGTGCCCACCCTCCCCCCGCCTTCCCCCTGGTAACCACTAAATTGTTCTCTTTATCAGTAAGTTTGTTCATATTCCAGAAATTAGTGAAATCATATGGTGTTCGTCTTTTGCTGTCTGGCTTATTTCTCTTAACATGATGCCCTCAAGGTCCATGCATGTGGTAGCGAATGGGATGATTATGTCTTTTTCTATGGCTGGGAGTATTCCATTGTATATGCATACCACATCTTTTTTATTTAATCATCAGTCGGTGGGTACTTGGGTTGCTTCTACGTCTTGGCTATTGTGAATAGGGTTGCAATGAACATAGGGGTGCATAGGTCTCTTTGTATTGTTGGTTTCAAGTTCTTTGGGTAAATACCCAGTAGTGGGATAGCTGGATCATATGGTAATTTTACTTTTAGTTTTTTGATAAATCTCCATACTGCTTTCAAAAGTGGCTGCACCATTTTGCATTCCCACCAGCAGTGGATGAGGGTTCCCTTTTCTTCACAACCTCTCCAATATTTATTATTTTTTGTCTTGGTGATTATAGCCATTCTAAGAGGCATAAGATGATATCTTAGTGTAGTTTTGATTTGCATCTCCCTCATGATTAGCGATGTTGAGCATCTTTTCATGTGCCTATTGGCCATCTGTACATCTTCTTTGGAAAATGTTTGTTCTTATCCTCTACCCACTTTTTGATTGGGTTGTTTATTTTTTTGTGCTTCATTTGTGTGAGCTCTTTATATGTTATGGAGATTAACCCCTTATCGGATATATGATTTGCAAATATTTTCTCCCACTTTGTGGGTTGTTTTTTCATTTTGATCTTGGTTTCTTTTGCCTTCCAGAAGCTCTTTAGTCTGATGAAGTGCCACTTGTTTAATTTTTCTTTTGTTTCCATTGTCTGAGTGGATATTGTATTTGTAAAGATCCTTTTAAGGCTGATGTCAAAGAGTGTACCACCTATATTTTCTTCCAGAAGTTTTATGGTTTCTGGTCTTCAAGTCTTTGATCATTTTGAGTGTGTTTTGTGTATGGAGAACGATAATGATCTACTTTTTCATTCTTCCCATGTGGCTGTCCAGTTTTCCCAGTGCCATTTATTGAAGAGACTTTCCTTTCTCCATTGTATGTTCTTGGCTCCTCTATCAAAGATTAGTTGTCCGTATATGTGTGGTTTTATTTCTGGGCTTTCAATTCTGTTCCATTGATCTGTGTGCTTGTTTTTGTACCAGTATCATGCTGTTTTGATTACTATAGCTTTGTAATATGTTTTGAAGTTGGGGATTGCAATGCCACCAGCTTTGTTCTTGTTTCTGAGGATCGCTTTGGCTATTTGGGGTCATTTTTTGCCCCATATGAATCTTAAGATTCTTTGTTCTGTTTTCATGAAGAATGTCATTGGGATTCTGATTAGGATTGTATTCAATAAGTAGATTGCTTTAGGTAGTATGGCCATTTTAACCATGTTTATTCTTTCAATCCATGGCCGTAGCATATCTTTCCATTTCTTTACGTTTGTGGTCAAAAAGATGAGATCATTTTGGTTTGGTGTTTTCCTTTTCTTTATCCTTGATGTTAAAGTTAGGCGTTTACTAACCTGATCTGACAGAGAGCTGCCATTTTCTGATTATTGCCTACCTATTCATCTCCTTGCTCAGGGCTTTGTAGACCCTTTCCTATGTTTTTTTCAGGTATGCGGGCCTTCTTGAGGATTTCCTGTTGGGGCCATGTCTTGTGGCAATGAACTCCCTTAGCTTTTGTTTATCTGGGAATGTTTTTATTTCTTTATCATATCTGAAGGAGACTTTCACTGCATAGATTTTTCTTGGGTGAAAGATTTTGTCTTTCAGGATTTTGAATATATCATTCCACTCTCTCCTAGCCTGTGATGTTTCTGCTGAGAAATCTGCTGAGAACCTGATAGGGGTTGCTTTGTAAGTTATTTTCTTCTGCCTTGCTGCTCTTAGTATATTTTCTTTGTACTTGACTTTTGCCAGCTTCACTACTATGTGCCTTGGAGTGGGTCTTTTTACATTGACAAAGCTAGGAGATCTGGAGGCCTCTTTCACATGGATTTCCAGCTCCCTCCTCAGGTTCGGGAAGTTTTCAGCTATTATTTCTTTGGACAAGCTCTCTGCTCCATTCTCCTCTTTCCTCTCTGGAATACGTATAATCCTTATATTGCATTTCCTGATTGAGTCAGGTATTTTTCTGAAAGCATCTTCATTTCTTTTTAGTTTCAGTCCTCTCTTCTCCTCCCTCTGAAGCATTTCCATAGTACTATCCTCTAACTGGCTGATTCTCTCCTCCATATTGTTGGCTCTATTGTTTAGGGAATCCAGAGTTTTTCTTTATTTCATCCATTGTGGTTTTCATCTCTAATAATTCTGATTGGTTCTTCTTTACGGTTTCAATCTCCTTTGTGAAGAAGCTCTTCAATTTGTTAATTTGTCTTTCTGTGTTTTCTTGTAAATCGTCGAGTTTTTTTATGATAGCTGTTTTGAATTCTTTGTCATTTAGGTTATGGATTTCTGTTCCTTCAGGGTTGGTTTCTGGGTATCTGTCACTTTTCTTCTGGTTTGGAGCTTTAATATATGTACTCATACTTGGTGGTGTGGATTTTTGCTTCCTCATGGTGTTCTTATAAGGCCACAGCTGCCACATACCACCCACAGGATGGGGATGAGGTGCTGTGTATTCTGGGCCCAGTACAAGCAGGGGCTCCCCAGCCCCAGCCACTGACTGCTTTTCTCTCTGAGTGACTGATTGATGGCAGATCTGGAGCACTGGGCAGAGGGAGGGGTACTCTCCTTCCCCAGCACTTCTCCCAGCCCCCACTTATCTCTCTGTACAAAGCTCTGGGCGATTGCAGGACTGTACACTTTCTCTTTC
This sequence comes from Equus caballus, assembly GCF_041296265.1. Classification (NCBI taxonomy): domain Eukaryota; kingdom Metazoa; phylum Chordata; class Mammalia; order Perissodactyla; family Equidae; genus Equus; species Equus caballus. Next base: position 76,225,394 of record NC_091700.1, read on the forward strand.
TCCACCACGATGCCAAGATCTCCGCCCTGTGTTCCAGATGATTCTGAGGCTGGAGTACTGGGTCAGGGCACTTGCTTGTGCAATTTCACCTCCACAGCTGCCATACTCTCCACACTGTCCTCTGTCTGATTCTGGGGTTGAAGTACTGGGTGGGGGCTGGGGCACCTCTCTCAACTACACACTTTCCCCTCTGCAGCTGCCACATTCTCCACACTGTGCTCCAGATTTCAGGGCTGCGAATTTTCCTCAAGGGCTGCCAAACTCTCTGCACCTTGCTCCAGGTGAACCTGGGGCTAAAGTGCCTGAGCCCTTTTCCCCCTGCCACTACCCTGTTCACCACACCATGGTCCAGATGATTCTGGGGCTGAAGTACAGTCAGGGATAGGGCGCCCTTTTCACCTGCGTTCCTCCCACCACTGCAGCCATTTTCTCTCCATGGAGCTCCTGTGGATCAGCTTCTACTTCCTCCAGAGGATCCAGTCCCACCACCACCTTCAGGCGTATGGCTGCGTGGGTCTCCCAACATCTTTTGTGATGTGTATGTGTCCTCTATTGTTGTATGAATGTTCTTTTGGTTGTATTATAGAGGGGAGAGTCCAAGGGAAGAGCTCACTCCACCATGATGCTGAGGTCACTCTCCTAAGATATTTTTAAAGGCCTAACATTTGCCTAGTCAGCCTGAGTTTAGAAATTTACAAATAAGAACACATTTAATCTTTACAGATTTTTAGGCATGTCTGGTGTTATTGTTTCTCCTTACTTTACATATCAGAGACTATGGTGTTGGAAGTTTAAGTAAGTGATATAGAGGGAGAATTAATCAGTCTGCTACATTATGCTGCAATTTCAACAGAAGAATGAAAAATGATGAGTGGCAAAGGGAATGATGAAAGCATTAATAAAGAAGATTAATACTATCAGATTATGGACCACAATAATTATGAATTATTGTTTATTAATATCAGCGAAGAGCTCAATATGAAAATAGTAATCAGAGATTGTGGATGGATTTTATGAGCTATATACTGGTACCAATAATGGAAAGAAGCCAGGCTGAGAAACATAACAGCAATATAAAAACAAAATCAGTTCCATTCAAATTAGCAATTCCTTTCCATGAACTATAAAAGTCCCAGCATATTTGTTTCTTTTTGGAAAACCCACTCCTATCCCTAAATTCAGTTTATTACCAACTCTATGCTGTAACCTGAAAGTAGCAAATGTGGGCTAGCATTCATTTTTAAATACAAGCAAATCACCACGAATTTTGTTTTAATGCAATGGTTCCCAATATTTTCAAATGTTGGGATCACTTTTAAACATAAAGACATTTTAAACGTTCATATTTAATATGAAATATGTTTGTATATGAATTTATGAGACCAATGCAATAACTCTAGGGACCTCTCATTCAGACATTTGTAGTTCCAACATTCTGGGACTATTTTTAGTGGTTTTAAGGAAAGTTGCCTTTGCCAACTTAGGAGTTCTCTGGGATGTCCTCAACATCACAGGGAGTTAGAAACAAAACAGGCAAAACATTATTCATGTGTAAACATCATGCCATAATGATTCAACAAAAGTTTTATTTTTTTCTTGTCCACATAATAATAAGAGTACACTTAATTGGCATTTGGCACCCTTTACTTGTTTTTACATTATTTTATGGAGAATCATTTTGGTTGCACATGAGAGAATTTCAACTTGAATTAGGTTAGGGAGCAGGGGATAAATATTTAGTCACAGAACAAAATTTGAGAAGACCAAAGGTACATTTGGCATTAGGGAACCTAGATGACAGCATCAGCTGCCGTCAGGATCTTTGCTGTGTGTCTCTTTCCTCTCATTTTCTATGCAAATTGTTTTCTGTTTTTAATGTATCACATTTTGCTACAAATCTTTTATTATGGCTGCCAGCAACTTCTGAGCCCAGAAAACTCAGGGACAGATTCTCTTTATTATAGCCAAAGAGTTGGGAATTATGTTTGACTGCCAGCACCAAATTACATGGTTTGGTGAGGAGGGAGTGGCAATTCCCCAAAGGAAGGAGCTGCTATTATAGGAAGAAAAATGTTCCATAGACGTAATTGATTTGGTATTGTGTCATTAAAAACTTGTATAAATAGCAGTGTTCTCATGCCAGTAACTGCCCTGTGAATCTTTTTTCTACCCTTATTCTCTTGTACTCATGAATGGGAGATGGGGAAGAGGAGGAAATATACACACCACCACCCCAGACTTCTTTGTCTCCATTGCAGGTCCTCCTCATATTTCCCAACTCTCAACTGTGGGGGACACCAGAGATCAGTCACTGCATCTCTTCTTTTCTATCTCTACTCATTTCCTAAGTGAGCTCATCTATTTGCATGGCTTTAAATACTGTCTATGTACATATGACAACAAAATTTATATATACTCAACCTGAGCTCTCCCCTAAACTTCAGTTTTATATCCAACTGTTTGTAAAATTTAATAAGGCCAAAACTGATATATTGAGTCCCACTGCACCTTTAGTCTTCCAGATCTCAGGAATGTCAGTTTTATCCTGCAGCTGTTCAAGCCAGAAACCTTGGCATCCTCTCTCTCACCATGCATATCCAATTCAAAAGCAAGTCCATTCAGCTTTATCTTTGAAATATATCAATTTACACATTCAATCTTTGCCCTTGCATCTATGGAGAAAAATGGGGGTGGTTCTCAACTGGGGGTCATTTGCTCCCCAAAGACATTGGGCCATGTCTGGAGATATTTTTGGTTGTCAAACCCTGGGGATGCTACTGGTAGTAGGCAGAGGTCAAGGATACTGCTGAAGATCCTACAAAACATATGACAGTCTCTCACAATGACAAATTATCCCATCCAAAATGGCAAGACTACCTATGTTGAGAAACCCTGACCTGCACAAAGCTCCCATTATCTCTCCTTGTTATTTTATTAGCATCTTCTTATATGACCATTACAGTTTCTCCTTAACTATCCACCACAGTCAAGTAACCACAGAGTAGCCAGAAAACTTTTAAAAATATTCTTCAGCTCAAATCACTCTTCTGGTCACAACCGTCACAGACATCCACGTGATTCTCATCCTCACTTTCTACTGGTCTGTGTTCAAGTGTTATCTTATTGCAGAAAACTTTTATGCCCGTCCAAGCTAAATTAGCACACCTTCCCTTCATTTCCATACCCTGATTTTTTTCTCAACATTCTACCAGATATGTTGCATATTTATTTATTTACCTATTATCTGAATTTTTTAGACAAGAATTTAATTTCTATGAGGTAAGGAATATTGATTTTTTTTTCATTGATATATCCCCAGTCACTAGAACTGTGATTAGTACATGAACCCAACACTCTGTGTTGAGTTTGAGGAAAACTACATACCTAATATAATTGTTTATTCATATCTTATAAGAATAGATTGGAGACACTGTTGGCCACTTCTAATTTTAAAATTTTCTCTTGGTTCCAATCACAAAGATATTTCATGATTCTTTTCCTTTCTCTCTGACTGTTAATTTTCCATATATTTTTTTCCCATCTTTTCTTTTCTCTCCATCCTTTCCTTAATTGCTAATGTTCCTTGAAAGTGTGTCTTTGACTTTCTTTTGTCTCACATTAATCACTCTCTCAAAACTTTCTTGTAGTGTTGAAGCTCAGTTTCACTATGACATGCACACCTCAATCTCTATTTTACTTCTCTCCTAGATTTAGACACATACAAATGGAAATCTCACTAGACTCCTCTAACTCAACATGGTTCACCCAAATCGCAAAGCAGTCGGTCATGCCAGGTACTTTATCTCTGTTCTTAATTTTCTTTAGCATTATCACCTTGTCTTTTAAAAAAAGCCAATTGCAAGGTTTCCTTCCTTATTGTCTTTTTGTGATTTTCTCCTCACAGAGAGTTGGTCAAAAAATCTCATCACATCTATTAAAAGTAATTACATAACCTGGTTTAGCCTCTTGATAGCTGTTTAGTGCCTCAGTTCAAGACCCCATTATCTTTTGCTTGAGATATGATAATAACTTTCTGTTGGATTCCATGCCAAATATTTCTGCGTGTTTTGCATCTTGCTTCCAGGAATACATTTCAAAAGAGTTCTGGTAATCTCATTCCCATGAAACTGATTGACTACAGTATAAAATTGGCATCTTTAGCTTAGTATAACAGCTCCATCACAAAACGATCCACATCTACCTTTGTGGTTTTATCTTCAGATTCTCTTTCAACCTGTCCCTAAACTCTCACCACACTGAACTTCTCCTATTCCCTTAACCTTCCATGCCCTTTATTACCTCTATCTTTGTACATATTCTCTCCTCTGTCTGGAATGTGCTGTCTACTCCACCTGGAAAACTCCTAATCTTCTTTTAAGATGCAGCTCAAAATTTACTTTATTAAGATCTCTGTAATCATGTTTACCACTTTGTATTTTAATTATCACTTTATTTCCCCTCTGCAAAATTGTCATTTCCTAGAAGTGGTCTTCTTTTCTCCAACAACTAAGGGAAGGGTAGAACATAGCAGAAACACAGCAACAGCAAAAGCAGAAAGCATGAATGAATCAAAGGTTACATATTATTCTTTCCTGTAGGTGGGCATCATCAACACCATTTTGTGCATAAGAAGAGGAGACAAATAGCGTTAGCATATATGTCCCACATCTTCAAAACAGTTCATAACAGGGCCAGGATAAAAAATTAAATATCTTTATTTTTAATCTAGTATTCTTGTTATATATTCTATTATGGATTTGCACATATTTTATTGTTTTGATAATAAGTGGTTAAGATAAAAAATACACCAAATAGAAATTTGCAGAATCTGGCTTGGAAAAGTCTAGAATAGATATTTATTCAGCTTTATTTTTAAATTCTATAAATTCTATGTCGCATTTTATACTGATTTAAAAAAAAAAGCTCAAAAGTTTCTCTGAGAAAGACAGAAAATTAGAAGTTAGGAGAATGCTATGGAGAATAGAGTGGGAGAAAAATCTATAGAGCTACTGGGGATAGACAATTTTGTACTCCCTCCTTTCCCATTGTATGGTCACGTAAGAGGATTTTAGATTATCGCCATTCTGCCTACAGAAGATTTACAGCAGGAAGTTAATAAAGTACTCAGCAGAAGCTAGGACATAAAATAGGCTGGGAAGGGAAAGATTACATCAGAGAAAGATAGACTTAATTGTATTGTAGATACCAAGTGGTCTCTCTAGAAATGTGTAGCAGAGCAATAAGATGAGGAATAACTTGTCCAGCCAAGCTAAACAAAAGCCATCTCAGCTCCCTCCCTTGAAGGAGAACCAGAGGCAGAACCAGGGGGAGAGGAATAGCCTGATTCCACAGTCTATAATAAGTAAGATGCTTTCTTTACCCCAGACAGATGCAGATGTATAAGAAACCAGTGTAGAAAGTAAAGACACAGCATATAGATGACAAACAAAAGCAAAAGCAAACCAACAACAATCAACCAACAAAACATAAAAAACACTCCATAGCGGCGCATTTGGATCTGTATATTATTGAAGGGTGGAAATGTACTGTCTGTGATGAGAACCTTAAATGCCTACTTACGGGCCAGCACTTTGACATCAGCATTTGAAAATAACTTAGGAAGTAATGGGGATTTGTTATCATAGAGTTAACACAGAAGCCTTTTTGGTTTTTTGTTTGGCTGTAATTAGTTTGCAAATGTCCACAAAATAATTGACACAGAATATATATATTTCTTCTCTAATGGAAAATGGTAACAGGGATAATTGTGTTTGTGATATTTGTTATTGAAATGCTGTTATGCATTAAATTAACTATTGTTAGGCATAAAAATATAGAAAAAAATCATTGTTTATATTATCTTTAGTCCCAAGAAACTATCCACAGTTCTCTTCTTGAACCTGACTCCAAAAGTGAGTAACAGCCTGCTGTGGTCTGAATGTTTGTGTCTCCACAGACTTCATATGTTGAAACCTAGTGCCCAACGTAGTGGTATTGGCGGTGGGGTGGGGGTGGGAGGTTGGCCTTTAGGAGTTGATTAAGTCATGAGGGTGGAGCCTTCGTGAATAAGATTAGTGTCCTTATAAAATAGAACAGAGAGGGCTCCCTTGCCCCTTCTGCCATGTGAGGTCACAGTGAGACCACTCTTTATCAACTGGGAAGCAGGCCCTCACCAGACACAGAACCTGACCATTCAGGCACCCTGATCACAGACTTCCGACCTCCAGAACTCTGAGAAATAAATTTTTGTTGTTTATGAGCCACTCAGTCTCTGACATTTTGTTATAGCAGCCTGAATGTGCTAAGAGTCTTATTTTTAAAATTATTTTATCTATTCTAATTATAAAAATACATGTTATGATCCAAATGTTTAAAAATGCAGAAGGCATATGTAATTAACTGAGAAATCATTTAAAATTATCTAAAATTCTACTACAATGAAAACTACTAACCAACATTAGTTTTATTTCATTGAGTATTTTTCCATGACTAGGTATATATATCTGTATTTCAAGTATATTATGCTTGAGTTGTTTCTGTACACTGAGTACATTCTTTTGCACTTTTTCATTTCTAAAAAGTAACTGTATATAACTTCATCACTGCTTAAGTCATATTTTTATACCACACAATTTCAAATTACTGTATCATGCTAATGTGTTGCCGTTTATTTTCACAGTCTCCTATTATTGGAAATTTCAGTGATTTACACTGTTTGGCTGCTGTAAATAATTCTGCTTTCGATTTCCTTCTGTGAACTTATCTGACTATTTCCTTAACTAGATTTTCAGAAGTGGACAGGTGGGAGGAAAGAGGGTGACTATGTTTAATGATTTGACACTGTTACTATAGTCATCTAAAGAAAGTTTATTCCATGTACACTTAATCTGTTTCTATTTGTGAGTGCCTATTTCACTGCAATTAAATCAATCTTGGATAATCTCTTGGTGATGATTTAATTTGTATTCCTTTATGTGTAATGAGGTTGATTTTTTCCCATGTGTTTAGATGATATTTGGGTTATTGCTTGAGAGGACTACTTGCTTTTGTCTTTTTACAGTTTTATATCATGGGTAATTTTTTGAAAAAATCACTTACATTAAGTAACTCTGGATATGAATAGCATCTTTTTGCTACTATAATATTTTGCAAATGCTTTTATGAAATGGTACATTGTCTTAAAACATTTCCTTGACTGTGCTCTTTGAAATGCACAAAGTTTTATACAGTCAACTATTTCAATCAAATCTTTTGTTTTTCTAGTTTCCACCATTCTTTTAATGCTTAAAAAGATCTCTGTGTACCATGATTACATACACATTTATCAATATTTACCTCTTTTTTCATTTTATTTCTTTCCTTTTAACTTTTTAATTCATTTGCATTTTACTTTGTTTTAAACGATGCATAGGAATCATATGTATTATAATTTCCCTCAAAATGTTTATCTAATTTTGTCATTATTATTACATCTTTCTCCAGTTCCCACTGATTAAAATGCTACCTATCTTCTACAGTAACTACATGCATATTCACAATTTTGTAGCCAGACTTTCTATTTCATCCTGCTAATCTGGCTATGCTGGCACAAATATGTAGTGGTTTAATTATCATGGCATTTTCAAATATTCTATCAATATTTTTGAGTTTTGGAACCATAAATTGAATATGTTCCTAGTTTTCAGTGACTATGTTCTTTTCTCCGATTGCTATTTTGCAAAGAAGATAATAAAAGTCATTCATACTTTTCTTCTTTTGTAGCCAAAAATATGTCTTTGTTTCAAATTCTATTAACTATTTAAATAAAATTCTATGTTGCATCTTTCAAATAATTGTAAGTGTAACTCTTTTTTTAATGTTGATTTCATTAGTCTTTCAGGGTCACAATTTTTGCCTTATAACTTTGATAATTGTTTTTACTCGATTTGTCTCTACCAGAAGATAAAGCCATGTTCTGAGCCCTCCATAGTCAGAATTTCTTTCACTGATTTTACCTCTTTGTGATTTTTCTCTGTAGTTTCCCATTTTGGAGTACTTCTTAGGAAAGAAAAAAGCGGCCCGGGCAGCTTTCCCCTGGGAGATGACATGCACCGAGGCTGTGTTCTTTCTCTGCAAGGTCATTCTGTGCGGAGGATCAAGTACATGAGAACACTTCATAATCATAGACGTACACATGCAAAAGCAAGAACACTGTGCACCTCACCAAAAGACAAAATCCCGCACTTCTGCCAGAAAATGTGAGTGACTGCTGCTTCTGTACCAGTTACAGCTCAGCATGCTCCATTTTTCCTGCCTCCTAGACAAAAAAATTTAACACATTTAATTACTGAACTACATTCCTACTTTCTGAGAGCACTCAAACATGACTGAATCCTTGCTTCCTTACTCCTCCCCAACACTATCCACACAAGCCAAATCCAATTCCGATTCCTCCTGACCTTACTCCATAGTTTTTCATGTTGCGTCGTCTCCCCTGCTTTAACAAGTGAATATGCCAAATTTGTGTGACTACATGCGTCTTCCTGATGGTGTTTCCTTGGAGGGCATTGGCATGTTCAAGTGCTTTACACAACTTTTCTGTTTATTTTTACTCTCTTCTTTAAAATGTCTATGGTTCTACCTAAATATTGCTTTATTTTCCCCTTTCATTGAAAATAAGACATCTCTTCATGCTGTTTTCTTTCTTTTTCATTACATAGTATTTTCACAGATTCATATTAACTGAAATGAGGAATGATCTAGACTATCTGTTTTAAATTTTTATAAATTAGTTTTGCTTCAATCTTTTATATTCTGTGTGCAGGATCATGTTGCAAGTTGAATGTTGTTTGTTAAACTTTGAAACAATATTTAATGATACAGCAGCCTGTAGAGGAGAGGAGAGAAATGTGGGCAGAATTAAGTCACTGTGGCTTCTGATTGAGCCCTTGTGATGGAGAGCTTTCCTAATCTACTTTTTGTTTTGGCTCCACTAACTATTCATGTGCTTGATGAGGCTGTGGCTGGCCTTTCTCTGGAGCTTCAGACTTCCTCATCCAGAAAAAGGTAAATGGCCGGAGGAAGAATTGTTGTTTGACACACTTGTGATTGAACTTGGATATCCAAAACAGCCACTTGCGAGTATGATTTATAGGAATGGTGACCACAGGTCCCATGGCTTCCCTATAGTGCTTTGTTCCAAATTTGAACTTGTAAGGTTTTCTGTGCTTGCTTCCTGAGTTATCACTCTGCTTTCGAGGAGGGGTGCTCTGAGTTTGCTCTCCCTGTAACTAGCACATTGGGTTCTCGTTGTCCTCCAGAATAGAAATCAAGAGAGACCACCAACGGGAGTAGAAAAGTAAAAGTTTATTGGCCTGTGCACAGGAGAGGCACAAGGGAGCCGGTGCGGAAAGGAAGGGGGCAGATGACTGGCTTGTTAGGGAGCAGGATTGTGGGGCTTTTATTTGGTAAAGGCTGGGGAGGAGGGCCTTGTCATGGCATGTAGAGGTGGGGTTGTGCTTGCATCTGCTCTGTCACATAGCATTCTACTACATGGGACACACATATGATTAGCATGCTTGCTCTCCCACACCTGGTGTGATTTTACTATGCTAATAAAGCTAGGATCTCCTTCAGTGGCCTCCTGGGTTCAAGGGCGCATGCACGAGCCCCAGAAAGTCCAGAGGTTATGGAATGTGGATCTAGGTGGCCTCTATCTGGTTCTCCTAGCCTGCCGATTGGTTAGGGGCCTTATCTTGTTGGGCCAGGGGCCTTGCAGATAGCGCTGTCTCATTTGGCTGGCTCCTGTCTCATCCCCATATTCTTGTGCTCTTGTAGGTATGATTTTATTGATTAAGTCCAAAGATCAGACTTTTGGGCAAACACTTGGAGCCTCTCTCCCTTGTACCTGGAATGTGATATCACTCCTGAATTTATAGCCAAAGGAAAGGGTAACTTTCTTATCCATCTCATTTATTTCTATGCAGTAGACACAAATTATTTTTAGACAAAATTCTTTGTATACCCAAGGGCAACATGAAAAGAGGTTTGTAAGATCAGAATGAAGTTTCTCTTGAAGAGTTCATCCCTAGAGCAGAAGGAGTGAACTGAAATTTTTTTTCTCCAACTTTCTTTGATGAAACATTTTAGAATCTTTTTTCTTTTATGTTTAAAATGTTATTTCTCTTACCTAATCTAAATTTTCTGCACCAGCTTAAGATCATTTTTTTATTTGTTTGTAGAAGAAATTTGATTGATTAGGATATCTGACTATTAACATGACTGTCATATGCTTAGCAAAATGCCTTTTCTTTAAACAAGCATGAGATATAGTAAATAAATTACATTGTAGGTTATTATACATTAACTTTGGCTATTAGTGCAGTCCTCAACAATCCCATTAGTTTACCAATAAACTGGTGGTGTTTGCAATAATGGACAGAGTTCTGGGATTGTGGACATAAATAACAGGTTCACATCTTATGAATGCTTCTTGGCTCCTGTGTGACCTTGGACAGGTTATTTCACCTCTCTGATCCATAGTTTATTTGATAAGCCTATACACTATCCAGCTCTTGGAAAAGATTTGAGGATCAGTAAAATCTTGCAAGACTATAGAGATGGATTGAGATTTTAATTAATATTATTAATTCTTTTCAAGAATAAGAATGACATTTTCTGTGTTCCACAGCAGAAGGTTATTTTGAGTATGATCTAAATATTGATCATTTTGACTAATACCTTAAACCATCCAGGTTTAAAGGGCTGGAGGATCCAGAAGAGCGGCGCGTCATCTTTCTAAAGTGTCAAATATTATGATACAGCTTGAGCACTTAAGTTTATTTTGTTATTTACAAAGATCCATGTTTAAAAGAGAAGGATGAGTAATTCCTCATGTTTTGGTCATGTGTGAAGCAAAAGTATATTTATGAGGGACTGGCCACATGGCCAAGAGGTTAAGTTCATTCGTTCCGCTTTGGCGGCCGAGGGTTCACAGCTTCAGAACCTGGGCGTGGACCTAGCACTGCTCGTCAAGCCACGCTGAGACAGCATCTCACATGGCAGAGCCAGAAGGACCTACGATTAGGATATATAACTATGTACTGGGGGGCTTTGGGGAGAAGAAGAAAAAAAGAAGAAGATTGGCAACAGATGTTAGCTCAGGTGCCAATTTTTTTTTTAAAAGTATATATATGATTCTGATTATCAATTACAGAAAAAAGTTACTAAACAAGAAGAATATTGTAGAAATCATTTAATGACAAAAACAAATTTCTATATGCTACATCTCTTCTTCATTATTGAGTTAAAAGTGACATATGTGGTTTTCCTTCATTTTATAATGGAAGTTTCTCTAGAGGAAGAAATAAAAATAAGGTGCATAGAATATGAGAAAATATGGAATGAAAATAATCAGATACCTAAATGTGGCCCAATGCTCAATGCACAATGTTGAACATGTTTAACTGAAATTTTCCCTTTTAAAATAGTTTTATTTTGAGAAGAGGAGGTGGGGTAAACACAATTATTACTCTTATATTGACAATTTTAAATAATAAGTAATGTTTATAATGCTATAATGTAATTATATACAGTATGTAATGCTCTTTATGATTTAAATAGTACAGGAACAGACACACACATACATAGTAGTATAAGAATACATGTATATATGTATATATACATACATGCATATATTCTTGTACTGAACAGATTTTTCCAGGGAAATATTTTTTATATTATCAATATCAGTTCATTTCTTTTCCTCAGACATGCTAGGTACCCTAATATCCTCGCCGAGTGGATAATTCAAGGTCTCTGGCTAACCATCTGCAATAGTCTCAGGGAAAAAGCATATCCCATCTACAGTCCAAGAGGAAGAACCAGGATATTGTTCTTTAGTATGAAGAGATTATTCTGAGCTCTAGAAAGGCATGTAAGTCCTTCCCGCAGCAATTTTATTCTGTATTTAGGAATGTGTTTAGGAAAGTAGCATGTTATGTAACTGGGCTAGCAATAAAAGCAGGTTTTATTTTGAAAATTTACATACATCAGGCTCTCTGCTCAGGGCCCTAAATGTATTATGTCACTTAGTTCTTACAGTAATACTACAGGGTAGATTATATTACTATCTTTATTTACAGGTGAGGAAATTGAGACTTAGAAGGATTAAGAAAATCAAAATACTGTAACTTGTACCAATATTGAAGGTGGCTTTTTATGTTAAAGAACATTTTCTTTGTTAGCATTGTGAGCCAACATTTCAGGAAAAGAAACAAAATCTGCATATATTGATAGTAGGATGCTCTAACCACTGTGCCAGTATCTTACACATACTGAGCACTCACTATGTGTTTATTAAATTTAATGACACTAGTATATGATTTTGTGTTACTTATTACAAGAATGCCTGGCTAAGCAATGGCTTAGGTTCCTTTTGCTCTACAGCAGTCAAAATAATTATTTCTAAACCTCATAATACAGTGCTTTATAAATATTACCTCATTTAATCCTCAAAACAACACTATTGTTCAGATTTTACAGCTATGGAAACTGAGGCACAAGGATGGCAAGTGCTGTGTATAATGTCACATGGCTAGAAAGTAATCCATCTAGGATTTCAACCCAGGTAGACAGTCCCCAGGGTCCTTGCTTTAATCACTATCACTGTGCTTCTCTCTTAATATGTTTTGACTTGAGAAATAGAATGCCATTATATCAGTCCCTAACAGAGAGATTTACTTCCATTTTTAAATTAATAAGATTTTAATTTAAAAATATATTAGCAATAAAAATGCTTATTGATGTATAAAAGCAGATGCAGTATCAAAGCATCAAGTGTTGTTAGCCAGTTCTCTTCCTGTACAATTCAAAATTTAGTAAATAACACAAATATGTCCGAGTTTTAAAAATCTTCTACTGAAACAGGTAATGATTTTTCTGTGTTTTTCCTTTAAAATGGATAGCTCTAGTTCTGTGCAGAAAATAAATCATCCATAATTTACTTTAATAGCTAAATCATTCTGGAGCACCAACAGGAATCAGGAAGCCATTGTGCATGGATAGTTTTGAAAAATGTAATAACATAACATTAATTGACAATTTGATATATGAGCATTTGTGCAACTGGGGCTATTTCTTAAATCACAATAAACACATTGAATTTTAACTATATGTGTGTGGGTGTATATATGTGTGTGTGTATATATATATGTTTATAATAAAATCTAAACTGTTATAAGCCACACATTACTGTGATATGAGTAGAATAATTACACGACAAAATAGTGTCCAAGGGTTACTAATCCATATGTCTGATTCTTAAAATTATTCCAGGTGGCTTAAGAGAAATGAAACACTGGTCTTAATAGAATATTAGTGTAATCCTTGTAACTGAGAAGGACTCTTGAGAATATTGAACCCAGCTGTTGTCTTGGCTGACTTCTTTAACATAAGGTTCTTAAGCTGTGTCTGTATTAATCATTCTTTTTTAATTAAGTTTTTTCCTGTGACACAGGTTATTATTTCACTTGTGGTATTTATTATCTATCTATCTGCTATCTAATCATCTATACAACTATGCATTCATTTATTTAGCCACACAAATATGCAGAATGTCGACAAAAGCATTGTCCTGGCATTTTGAAGGAAACAAATGTGAGTATGTCAGACTAATTCAATGATATTTTAGCCTAATGCAGACAAGATAAAACAAACATAAAACAATGAAGAGGAAGTATAAGACATGGACATTAACTATATGTCACACAACTTTGTTGTCTCTCTGTCTAGTATTGGAAAACCTGAGCTCAATGCATGTTTATCAAAAGAACAAGTGAACTGCGGTGTCAGTGTCAAACATGCCATCCCAACACAACACAAATACAAATTAACAGAATAATTACCACAGTGATAAATTACACCATAGTCTGAGTGAAGTGGTGTATACCCTTTTTCACAAGTATCAGGATTTTTCATCCTTTTGCATCACTACAACTCTTCTCTATCATGCTCCATTGTCCTTGTCTGCCTTGTAGCCAGGGGCAAGGCCACTATCAAGAATAATGACAGCCAAAAGTCACTCTCTGACCCCATGAATTTTGATTAATCATATATTTTTTGCAACTCACCTCAAGGACTTAATTTAAAATCTGTCGGACTGGGTACATGGGATGTTAGGGCATAAAGGCAATGAAAAAGTGGAACTTCTCAAATGAGTACTGAGGAGAAAGTACAAAATGGGTTATGAATTTGCCAGATCCTGTCAGTTTTGCCTTATTTTTCTCTAATCTCTACATTCTATTTCTCCTATAGACGGTGCCAATTGATGGTGAAAACCAACTTCAACATGTTTTGGCTTAATCAGATCTAGTCTATTCTGGCCTTAGTAGGGAAGTAATTTAGAAATTCTATTAATTTGCTCCAGGTTTCAGCATAAAATCATCTTTTTGCTAGTCTGATCCTAAATTAATGTCCTTATTCCTTCAAGTGAACGTTCGCCATTTTCTTGAGTTCTAGTCACCATTTTGTTCCAACTTGGAATTCTAAGGCCCAGTTCCTTGCCTCTGAACCCTATTCCAAAGGCCATATCTTGATCTAGCAAAGATTTGCCAGATGTAGATAGTGTGAATTCCCAATTGTCAAGGATTACTCAGCGCTGATCACTGACCTCCCAAGGGAAAGGCTATTATCTCAAATAGATTGGCTTCTTTCAAGATAGCCTGGCCATTTGTCAAGCACAACCTTGGAGGCACATTAAAGATAGCAAAGTTTCAGATTTTCTCTAGTATTCTGCTATGCTTCAAAGCACCAAGGGCTTATCAAAAGATCTGCTGTAGAGTCCCTGGATTGCCCCAGCCCTGGTGAACCAGGAGATTAGAACCATATAGCATTGGGTTCAGTATTTTGTAATTGATAGGTACAAAAACTGTCTAGTAGTCCAACCTAGGCTTTAGACCACCTCTCATACTGTGGAAAAGTCTCATAGATTTGGATCAGAAGGGGTTTTAAAGAATTTCCTGGATATACCTGGTCTTTCCCGAGACCTCTGGTCACAGGCATTAAAAGGCAGGATCCCAAAATAAGATGCCTGAAGTCATAATTCTAGCATTGTTTGCTGCAGAAACTTGGAATCTGAGACTTCAACACTATCACTTCCTCATCTTTTTCATTCTCTGGAAGCACACACAGATGCTGGGACAGCTGCTTTCACTGGCAATGAGTCTTTATTGCATGCAAGAGTGTGCCCTGCGTTCCTGGGGCTATGCCTTCTGAGAGTTCTGACCATCTGCCCTTTCAGTGAAGCTTTTAACCCAACGTGCATTAGATTATCTTGCTCCAGTTCAATACATACCAAAACTGGGCCTCCAGGCATTGTGGAAAGCTTGGTATAAATAACGCTCAGATAAACTGATGTTCTGGTCTCTAAGTACCCTATTCTTATTATAAAAATACAATCCTCATGGATACAATTTGCTCCTAGAGAGAAATAACATGTTTCTATTGTTCAGAAAACCTATTTCATCCAGTGATGTTTTTCTAAAATATGTGCATGCTAATCATAGGCAAATTCTCTTATAGACAGAATCATTATGGCTCATTTCCTATTGTCTGGGTTCCGTGGAATCTGTTTTTCTTTCAGTATTAAAATTAGATTGCTAACAACTCCTGAGTTATGATAGTTCAGTTGGTTGTCAAATAGGTTAGCCAGTGAAAAGCTCATAACTGTGTATCTAGGAAGACCTGTATCGTTGGCATTGTCTAGATTTTAGAACGTGTAAGGCAATTGTGTTTTTTTCATTGTACTTTTCTTTCTTGTTTTGTTTTTGTTGGTTTATTTGTGTTTTGGCGGAACTGCCATAGAGAGTTATTAATCCAAATGTAGAACTCAAATTGTGAAATGAGTTCTGGGAATGAAATAACAGGTTAGTCGCTGTGTATCACAGTGTATATACTGTGTAGACACTGCGTACACTGTGTGTATATGCACACTGTGTTTATACTGTGCATTAAAGGCTGATGCCGAGTCACTCTCCGGAGCCTAGGCAGTCCTACTGTTAAGAACAAATATTCTAGAATACGACTGTTTGGGTATATCTCCCATGACTTACACTTACTCCAATGTAATTTGAGACAAATTACTTAACTTCTGTTTCTTCATCTGTTAAAATGTTGATTTTAATATTGTTCTTATATCATACATAAGCCTGGTGTGGTGAGAAAGATGCCAATCTCTGTGACATCTGATCCTCTGGTCACCATGGCCTTCTCAGCTTGTGGATATTGCATTTATTTTCAAAATTGGGCAGAGAAGCGCCAAGATATGTCTGGGTAGGTTACCTGAGTGCCAGGTGCATTCTTTCTTGCTCACATTGTGTAACAAAGGAGAGTATGATAATATAAGAATATTATTATGTTCTCATGAGAGCACAAGAAAACAGGAGTAATTGGTATTCTTCATCACTGTGCCTTGCCTGGTGGTTCTCAGGAAATATTTACTGATTTGCTGAATGAACCCACAAATATTCGGGCTCATAACCACTTTGAATCAGTGATCTCTAAATTGGAGTATGTGCATTCCAGGTTTTATGCAAAATAATTTAATGAAATGTGAGAAATACGTATAATTTCTAATTCTAATTATTTACATAAAGATTTATACTTCTTGTGGTTTATAATTTATGTGTATATTAAAAGGCAGTATATAAATAAATGCATAATTACATAGATAAATGAGATGTTTTTTATATTTTTTATAGGTAGGGATCCATGACCAAAAGTTTGCAGACCCCTGGACCAGAGCATCTCAGCAGAGCATGTCAGATAAATCTGCTAATACTTGGTAATTCTCCCACCGTATATCCTGTAGATGTAAAGACAAATATACACTAGATTCTATATACCACTAATGCTTATTTGAATAAAACATATTTTACAAGAGAAAAAAGATAAAGAAATGTAGGTCCTTAGCAATTTGTGTATCCACAGCAATTAGTCAATGAATTATTATATGTATTTTTTGGTTTCAGAATTTTCATCATTATCTGAAGTGAAATTGATTTTTATTAGGATCAATAGGTGAAATAAAGTTGGGATCGAGGCATTTATATCTGACCTCTTCTGCCTTTCATTTAGGATCTGAGACCTAAACTGGAAATAGATACTATAGTTTGTATCAAGAGTAAAATACAGTTGAATACAATCTTGGGGCTGGAATAAAAAGTAGATATTACTTATTTTATCATGATCCAGTTTCCAGTAGAAGTTAAATTACCTACTCAAAATGAGACATTGAGATAAGGAGGAGAGTGGGGGCAAGCATTAATTATCCCAATTCTCAGGCCAATTTTTTTTATTATTGTATTAAAGTATGTAAAAATCACCAGGAAGACAGAGACATTTTATTTATTTTCAATTTAGTGGTATGAGTCCTGTAGTATTTTAGACTTTTGAAATAGGTTATAGATGGAACTATGAGAAACTAAAAAAAATCTGTTAAATCAAAGTCGACATATATAGACACAAACGCTGACACATAAGAGACAGAGAGGGCGAGACAGAAGACTAGTGAGATCAAATGTGTATAAAACTTAATCTGACAGCAAAGTTTCCTAATAAAGTTTAAAATGTTTTTTGTTCACTTTCGTATTAATAAGTGCTTTTTAATAAAAAAATATTCAATTGAGTGCAAACATAAAGTGCTATTGATTTATATTTAGTATGATTAAATTGGTCATTATTTTGAGAAAAATGGAAAGACTATTTCAGTAAAGGGACAACCATTTTACTTTGTTTATAGTAATTGATAATGATTCTGCAAAATTTCAAGAGATTACCATTGGAAAAACAGTGATCAAAGAAATGGTATCAATTTAAAGATTTTCTTTACAATATGGAGAAAAGTTTTGTATTAGACATTGTCTGGTATACGTTCTCAGTTGTGCTAAGAAAGCCTTCTGCTTTCTCTGTGAAGGTTAGAGCCCACCACTGGATGCCCTCCCACTTCAGACTTAGATAAAACACCTCACTGAGGCACATGGGATCTGAATCCTGAGTGGCCAGGGCCTGATGAGCACAGCAGCTTGAGTGAGCTGCAAGTTGTGGGGGTGGGGGTTTAACTTTAATCAACAGAAAATAGGAAGTGGGAGGGGAGCCGGTCCGTTAAATTTCATCTCCTTACTCTCTTTGGTAGACTTCTCCAAGATATAGTTCCCCCTTTCAACCTTAGCAGGGATGACCCTGAGTGCCACACTCGTAGAATCCCAGAGAGCACTACTGGTCTCTCCAAGACTGAAGCAGGAATCAGGGCAGTAACACGTCTCACCAAGTTGATTCCCATCATTCTTTGCCTCAGGATCTTTTTTTCCCACAGCCTCACCACCATGGACGTGCACTTCCCAAATAAAGCAAAATAACACTTATAGTTCTCACTACACTGTTGAAGATGAAGTGAAAGTCATTTGGGAAACTATTAAGGATAATTATATACTTATATCTATGTGTCTATATCTACATTTGCAATTAAATAAATTAATAAAATTTACTAACACATCAAAAGAGAAGTCAATGTAGACTTCTTCTTGGACGTTATAGGAGTTTGAATTTGCAGTAGGAATTGCCAAAAATATTGTAGGTTCATCCTTTTCAGCCTGATAGATTTTTTTTTCAAAAGATATTTCTGCTGAGTTTTCAAATGCATGTTCTTGTCCAAGATGTGATATCATCGTAAGTGATGAATGGTTCCCATCACAATATCTTTATTAAGAATATAAGTTTTATAATTCTAAGATGTGTTCTGGTGAGAACTAAAGGAGAGCTTTAAAGATTTTTTAAAAAATATATTTCATCTGCAATTGATAATTCCTAAAGACAAAGAATAGTTTATTTCTATTGCATATCACAGTGTTCAGGAAAATGGATACTTTATGACACTCATGCAATTTGAATAAATGTCTTGACATTTTTCTTGAATGATTTTTATCTGGTTCAACTTCCCAGTTTGTTACTGTTCTGTGGCACGAAGAACGTGTTCTGTTTTCAGCCTGTGCAACACATTTTGTATTCCACAAATATATTTGTTTTTATTTCATTAATATAAGTCCTATATATCAATTGTTATACATTATTTTTAGGGATTTTATTTTTGTTGTTATTGTTGAAGAAAATTTTTATTTGTATTTTCTAACATATTTCTGCTATGGGCTTTTTGTTGTCGCTGTTGGTTTTTTATGTATTTTTGTCTTGTTTTTCCTAATGATTGGGTATCCGCCTACTTCAGTGAACTAATTTATTAATTGATTTTTTAAAAATTCAGAGTTTGGTACAGAAGTTACTAAACACATGGGGCTGGCCTGGTGGCATAGTGGTTAAGTTCATGTGCTCTGCTTCAGCTTAGGTTTGCCAGTTTGGATCCTGGGTGCAGACCTACACACTACTCATCAAGCCATGCTGTGGTGGCATCCCACAGAGAAAAACTAGAAGGGCTTACAACTAGGATGTACAGCTATGTATTGGGGCTTTTGGGAGGAAAAAAGAAAAAGAGGAAGATTGGCAACCGATGTCAGCTCAGGGCCAATCTTCCTCACCAAAAAAAAGAAAAGCATAAAAAAATTACTAAACAAAATAATTTAGTAGGTATCAAAATAAAAACATTTTTAAACACTTATAATTTTGTTCACCCAAATTAGGTAAAACAGGTTGAAATTTTACTTTGTGAATATTGACAACATTAATATCAATATATCTGAAACTCTAGGAGAAATACAAGCTTTATTAATTTAAGTAATATATTTCATTTTACTCTTATGTCTCTTTTCATTTTGACCATCATATCACAGTTTAAAAGGGAAGAATTTCTTTTAAGTAACAACAGGAAAAATCCAGCACCCTTTTATATAGTAGATGGTAGAAAAGTCTGTTAAATTAACAAATGGTCCAATATTCCAGATTTATTGTGCCTGTTTTTTAACACAATACTCATTAACATATATTTTCTGCTTATTATATATTATGTAGTTCATTCAGACACTATTTATTTATGATAAATATGCACAGAATTCCTAGACACTTTAGATGCTAGTATTAAACTAATTATAGTTAAAATAAAATTTAGCTAAAAGTCATATTCTCAGTAGAAGACATGCAGTATTTTCTTCTGTATATTAAAAATGCCAATATTTTATTTTGAAATAAAATATACTTAATATACATTCTAAGGAAACACTTGTCCTCATTTTTCTGAATTCCAACAATTTAGTTTACAGCCATTTATATCAGTTTCTTAATTTTATTTATGGAAGTTCTGGAAAATCATTGTAGAGCAATATATTTCATAGTTTTTATAACTTTTCAAATATTTTCACAGTTTGGTTATTTAGGTAAAATTCAAGAGTTTTTGTTTTATTTACAGCTCATATAAATGTAATAATATTTTCTATTGTACCAATCCTTCTAAGTTTCAGATTCTCATTATTCAATATATCTTTCTATATAAATCACAGACTCTACATTCAAAAATATAGGTTTTTCATCACTGCAGCAGAAGTTTCTGTATTATCTATTTGTTAAAGCAGTGATAAATGATGCTGTCTTTAAACAAGGTAGATTCCAAGCAAATAAATGACTTGCACAAAGTTTGTCCTTCTCTTCTCCCTCAGATTTCCCTATATACCAGCCATAGTTTTGTGGTTCCATTCTTGCTGTCTACAAGACAGCAAGATTTGAGGGCTGGGGTTAAACTCAGAAATTCTGGTAAATATGGATATAGACATAATCAAAACTAGAGTCCGACTGGCAATGTTACACTGGTAAGCCTGGCATCAAAAAATTATTTGGGACAATTAATGTTGTATTCAATGTGTCACTCAGTATGTGGTATTCTGATTACCAAGGATTGTTCTATAAATATGAGTACATTTGAAAAAAGAATTCTAAATTTCATGCTTAGGTATTTTTATCTGCCTCATTTCAAAAAGGATTTTTAGAATGAGGTCACAGTGATGATTGGCCCTGAGCTAACATATGTTGCCAATCTTCCTCTTTGTGCTTGAGGAAGATTGTCACTGAGCTAATATCTGTGCCAATCTTCTTCTGTTTTATGTGGGATGCCGCCACAGCATGGCTTGACGAGGGGTGCTAGGTCTGAGGCCAGGATCCAAACCTGTGAACCCTGGGCCTCTGAAATGGTGTGCACGAACTTAACCACTATGCCACTGGGCTGGCCCCATCACTTGTTTTTTTAAAATTAGGGTAAAGAGAAAAGAGAGGCAAAATTGTAACAAGTAAAGCTGCAGTTGCTATAGAGAAATATATGTTGTCAAGTAGAAAAAGTCTACACAATATATGAATCTGGAAGGCTAAATGATCAGTTACACATTTTATAATGTTGATAAAATTAAACAAAACAAGCAAACATTCTCCAGTAGTCTTTTAGGAAGTTTCACCTGTAATCCAGAAATCCAGAATCAAGAAATCCAGATCTGAACTATTCTCTATCCAATATATGTAACATAAAATATTATATATTATATATACTATATATATACATTTCTTGTATATTATATATAGGATATTGTATTATATATTATTGTACTATATTATATGCTATATATGTATGTGTGTGTATGTAGGTATGTGTACTGGGGGACACAATGTCATAACTTCACTGCAGACCATGGTAACTTTCAGCTTATGAGGATCTATGAGGTTTTCAGCGCCATTTAGTATCTCGCCAGGAGTATAACGTGGAGGTTTCTATCTCCAGTGGATTATACCTTAACCTTATCTCTACTGCAGCTGTTGAGTAACAATATTCACAAGCTTCCATAAGAGTCAAAGACATCATATTTAGGAAATTTGGGGTTTTAAAAAATATAATACTTCATGAAGAGATTGAATGTTTGACTACGACAAATGACTTCGATGACAGACCAGATCATTGTGATTCAAGTGTGTTGTGGACTCAGAGTGGATAATTATCGACTGCCATGTGAATTTCAGGTTATAGCATTTCGAGTCTGCTCGGTTGATAGTCTCCTTGTCTCCTTCCCTCTCTTTCTCTCTCTCTCTGCTGTAATAGCGCAAATGTGGTTCTTGAATTGTAATAGGTACTATAAGAGAAATCACTGTTTCTTTGTTTGCTTTTTTAATTCTCAATCCTTATTGCTAAATCTCACCCATTATGTTAGGTTCCTTATTTCTTTGTGGCTATCTTTTTTGGTAATTTATAATTATTTTCGTTGTCCTTTCCTTTTTTTAGTTCAGGAATATTTTGGTAATGAAGAGAGAGAGTATTTATGAAATCACTAATTGGATTCCAAAGAGAGAAAAGATAGGGTAGGGCTTTCAATGAGCAGGTACTTTGAAGTCAGAACAGGCCCAGCCCTATCACGGCCAGTAACAGGCAAATCATTTACCCCTTTAAGCTTAATTCTTCAACTGTGAAATGAAGAACTATGCCTATTTCATACAACACTTCACCATTGTAAAATTTCCCGGTGCCTTGTAGGCATTCAATTTATGTTAGCTACTTTTATTTCCTTCAAAACAGGCATTCGGTTTTAGGCATAAATTTAAAAAATATATTCACAGTGCTTTCAAAAGCACATAAAAATGTCTTCTAAACCTCAAATTATAAAGAAAAAAAGTGCTTTCATGTTCTAAGTACTTAGCTCCTTCTAATTTCTTTAACATCATAAAGGAAAGATTATTTCTTCTCTTTGGGATATAACTATAGCATTTGCAATAATTATTTTGAATTTGAAAATACAAACACACAAAAAAAATCCTGTAAAACAAAGTTGCCAACAATAGATTATTATGAAATGACACAAAGCAATGTCCTATCCCCTTTCAACCACTTAAGAAATATTTTCAGTTTTCCTAAATCAGCTTACTTGGAAATATCTGAGAGTCATTTTAAATCACATGAAAGAAATCCAGCACGCAATTTTTGCTGTTGTCCCTGGAAACTGCAGGGCTAATTCCCTATGCGGTGCACATAAAATGTAACTCCTAGTGTCCACTTTGGCTTTATCTGATGAAGTGGGGCTAATTCCCTATGCGGTGCACATAAAATGTAACTCCTAGTGTCCACTTTGGCTTTATCTGATGAAGTGAAGCAGAGAAAATCGAGCAGGTAAGTGTTAGCATTGCTTGTTTGCCAGCAAACACAAGACTTTTAGCTACCTGAATTATTTAGAAGTATTTGGGGTTTGTGTGTATGTATGTGTGTTTGTGTGTACATATTTCCTCCTCTTTCCACCCTTCCCTCATGAGGACAAAATGATAAAAGCTAGAAAAAGTATTCACAATGCATTCTGATGCTGGCATGGGAATGCTGTTATTATATTTGAAATTTTAGTGACATAATACCAAATCAACTATGTTAAATGATTTTGTATGACAAGACTAATAGCGACTATTTTGTAGAGCAGAAAATCAGTGTGCCCTTTTGCAGCAGAAATGAGAATTGTAGAGTACTGGCAGCATTGTTTCTTCTCTAACAAGCCACACGTGACTTTGGTAAGACCACAGATGTTGATTTGCTTTGTTTTGTCTTATCTTGGAAAAATAGCAATGGCTTTACTTTTAGTCTCATTGGGATAGGACAATTATCATCAAACAATACTAAGTGGTGAGATATTCAGATCCAATGGAGTCTAGGACCTAGAGGTCATTATAATGAATGCAAATGAGTGTGTAGAATGTAATTTGAAGTCAGGCTATGGTCTCCTTTTTTCCCCAGCAGTCTGTGACAGTCACAAACTCTTCTTTAATCCTGCTAAAACTTCTGGTTTCAATTGTTGTTAGAGCTACCTGATCCATTCATTTACTCTTCAGTTAACCAACTTAAAGTAAGTGAAATAGAAGAAGAAAATCAACTGAATGGTGACATCGAAGTGAATCATAGCTTACACTATCACTGCTACAGAGAAAGCTTGTTTCTCCTACTTGCTGGAAGAAGTGAGTGAGCTTAATAGCTAAGGAAAATGTCTATTTTACCACCATATTTTGTACAGGAAGGTGTAATTTCTACCTTTTCCCTGTCCAAAATTCACCAACCTCTACATCAAAATTTTGTGGCAACTGTCAGTACATTTCAGTGTTGCTTTTTTTAAAAAAGCTATTGAACAAGTAAACAGACTGAAGTTGGAATACAAAAAACAGTCTTTCTTCTAGCCAGTTATAAGAATAGTTGGAAACTATAATAGTTTTAGGATAAGGACGGGATTTAAAAGAACAGACTGAAATCAACCCCAGAAGAGGAGATTGGGATGGTGAAATGGTACGTTTTTTTGATTCAAAAATAAGTCTTCCTAGTTAAATTGTATAAAAATTATATTATATATTTATAAAAATAGAGTAGCCATTCAAATAAGTGGTTCTTATACAAATTTGTTACCTCATTCAATAAATGATAATTATATATCCATTGTGTACCAAATCCTATTCTAAATATTGGGATAAAAAGAGAACAATGTAATAGAAAAGTGCCTGGTGAACCTGAAGAGGAATGCAAGGCACAGGCATCAAGGGAGACCTCTCTGAAGATGCAGCTTTTGGTTTGCGAATAAAATTATGCGTAGGAAACCATATAAAATGTCTAGAGTACTAGAAAGTTGTAACAACATGCGCAATGGTCATTAATGTACTCAAGGAACACTGATAGTTCGTAGTGAATAAAAGAGAAAAAAGTAAGTGCTAAATTTGGCTAATAAGCAATGGTGTAATAATATAAAGAATGTGGGAATGGTTAGGACAGGTTTTTCCAGTCCCTGGGAGTCCCCAAGATATTTAAAGGAATGTGCAAGGTCAAAAAGATTTTCAAAGCAATGCTAAGACATTATTTTCTGTTTTTACTATTTTGACATTTGTACTGATTGCACAAAAGGAATAATGGGTAAAACTACGGTGACCTTGTACAAGTCAGTAAAATGAGACTGTCCTAATAGTCTTTATACTCTGATACCACGCACTTGTGGTAAGATAAAATGTCATTTTCAGTTAAGAATGTTCTTCGTTGAGTAGTAAAAAATAACTAATTTTCTTAAATCTCAACCATTGTGTATACAACTTTTTAAATATTCTGGGTTGTTTTAATGGAAAGTATACTTAAAACTCCTCTGCTGTAAAGCAAAGTATGTTGATTGTCTCAAGGAAAAGCACTTGGAAGATTTTTTTGATTTTTCAGTTGAACCTCCTCTTTTATCATGGAATACAATTTCTAACTGAAAGAATGATTAGCAGGAAAACTATGGTTTTCAGAATATGAACTAAGATAAACTGTCAATTTAAAGTAACAGAGCGTTGGTGGCCATTGATAAAATCCGCACTTTCAAGTTTGGAAAATTTGTATTTATCACAGTGAAAGTGAAGCTTCCCTAGGCATAATGACATTTCTAATATCTCTGATAATATTCACACGTGATTTTTGACATTGTTATAAAATATATTAACATTTGAAAGATCTGCAAAAACAAGTAAACCACTATTTCTTAAATGAATCGTCCATGATATTATGAAATCTTGTACGGATGACAGCTCTGTTCCAGGTGCTATATAGACCCGTGGAATTTTAAGTAACAGATAATGAAAAGTTTATTGATATGCTTTCAGATTCCACAACGCAATTAACCTTTAAGAAACGACCACTTGTTGAGTTTTGGTGTAGTATCAACAAAGACTATACACAGTTATATGAAAAGCTATCAAAATATACATTCATTTTCTAATGACATATTCTGACGAGCTCAGATTTTCTCTATAA
Organism: Equus caballus; assembly: GCF_041296265.1. Taxonomy (NCBI): domain Eukaryota; kingdom Metazoa; phylum Chordata; class Mammalia; order Perissodactyla; family Equidae; genus Equus; species Equus caballus. The sequence continues at coordinate 76,251,138 of NC_091700.1, forward strand.
AGGTAAAAAAATTGCAACAGATTGACTACAGAAGCAGATACATGAATCTGTCTTTTTAAGCCAGACGTTATAGAGATTTGCAAAAATGTAAAATAATGCTATTCTTTCACTCAGTGTATTGTTTTGGAAAATATAGTTACTTTTACAAATATATGTTACTTTTGTTAACAAGTAATGTTTATTAATGTTATTTAAAAATAATTAATGCATCTAACTCTAGGATGATGTCACATAGCCCGGTGTTTCTCAACCTGAGCATTATTGACATTTTGGACTAGATAACACTTTGTTGTGGGGGCTGTCAGATACTTTGTAGGATGTTTAGCAACATCCCTGGTCTCTACCTACTAGATGCCAGTAGCAGATCCCCAGTTGTGACAACCAAAAATGTCCCTCAAAAACCCCTGCACTCAAAAACCCCTGCCCTAATCCACCCTTCTTCTCAGGATCACCTCCACATTTCTTGTAACTACTTTTTAGATAATTCTACATGTATGCCCTAACATCCTTTCTAAAGAAAAAATTTTAAGTTAATATTATTAATATTCTCCCTGATATCATAAAAATCAGAAGATAATTTGATAACTAATATGGACATCAGAAGTATCTGAGGATGGATGTTTAAAGCCCAGAAAAGTTTATGATTTAGCTAAGATTATACAGAAGGTTTAGATACAGAGTTAGCACTAAAATGCATGATTCGTCAATTCTCATCTGGAACTCTGACTTTACGCATGCCTATTTCTCATAATGGTGCTATTAATTGCTTGGTCTCTAAGAATCACAGTGTCTCATTGCATTCATATTTACTCTCCTGTACTTTAAAACTTGCCCCCCCCAAAAATTACCAACTTTCACATCTCTCCCATCTCGCATGAAGTTAGTCATAGAACCCTCTAAGTGATTCTAAATAACTTCCAGAACGTTGGTCATTCTACCTACCTTTCATTTCCATTCCTATGAATGCCCTCACCCCCAAATCTAGGTTTAGGTCCACTCGTTACTTCATGTTTGTACATCGGTACTAGGCTCCAAATTGTTCTATCCATCTCGTCTCTTTGTCCTTCAAATTATATAGCACACCACCACTAGGTGAATCTTAAAATGCCACTGTAATTATATCTCTTCTTTATTCCTAAATGTTAAAGGAGCCCTCCAGTTCTAGGGAAGACATTTTAAGTTATATAGTATTGTTCCCTGTAAATGAAGTTCTTTTCCTGGTTTAAGGACCTCTGTAATCTCTTTGTAGGCAAACTACCACTTATCATCAAGACTTTTACTCTAGCACAATTGCTCTACCCACTCTGCAAAAACTTGAGCACTGTGTCTTGAAGACTTTCTTACGTTGTTCCCTAAGCCAGAATAGCTCATGTTCTCCATCTGTCCAAATCATATTCTTTTTTCAAACACCAAAGACTGTATAAGGAAAACTAGCCTATTCCAGCCCACAGTGTTGTCTCTCTTTTCCAAGGTATTTTTCACTTATTTTCAATTGATAATTTACAGTTGTACACCATCTCTTAGAATTATTTTCTTAGACCAGCTTCTGAGACAAACAGTTGTATACAAATGAAAGAAGTCAAGCAAATGCGTTATTGGAGATGAACATCCAGCTTTACTTAGATCCCCTGGGAGGTTTGACCTGTAAAATATACAGCAGAGTTTATCCCATCTCCAGGCAAGTGGAATGGATTTCCATAACACTACAGCAGTCATTCAGTGTTGACTGACACCTGGACACTCTTGGGGTGGGGTGGGGTGGGCTGGGCTGGGCTTGGGTAGGGTGGAATGGAGGTGGGATGTAACTCCAATAACTTGGGATTCTAGGCTTCTCTGAGTCATGTAGCTTCAATAGTACAATGGTAATCCTCCAAAGATAGTAGAGGCAAGACAGGATCTCAAAAGGTGGAGGACAGACACAAAGACTTTAAAACAGATTGCACTGAATCTGCACAAGCAACGAAGGTCTCCATTACATATCTCATTTTAATAATTGCAGTGCTGTTACCCATTTAATACGTTTATTCTTTTTCAAAAATTACAAGGTTTTAGATAGCAGGCTTGGTTCATATTCCATATCTTTTGGTACCTTCTCAGTGGTAAGCATTGAACAAAGTCATTTGTTAGTCAATATTTTTTAAATCATATTTCAAATTAACTGGCACTTATCTTTTACATGATACCATGCTCAGGTTGTAGGTTAGGTTATAGATTTTTTAAATTATATAGTGCTGCAGAAAATGAGGAAACATTATTATTTGCCCATTTGGGTTTCATTTTTCCTCTTATATAGCAGAAGCCTGGGGCTTTGGTAGGAAAATAATTGCCAGGATTGTCAACTTACCATATAAAGTATTTGGCTCTCTTCAGCAGCTTCTTTTCTTGGATCAGTTCAGATCTCCCCTTTATGTATGTTCCTTAATACTGTTATTCTGTCTCTGCCAGCCAGTGTGTCTGCCACAAGCCATTGGCAAATTAAAATGTCAGTTCTTTTTCAGGGTTTTTCAATTATAGCTCCTTCAAGTTCTTCACATGGTGAAGACTAAACGTGTGCATACTGTTTTAACTTTCTATGTGTGACTCTATAGATTTTTTTGAAAAATACAATTTTTCTTCTGGCTTTTACTATAGTGACTGTAGCTATAGTAAGAAAGATATAGTAAATTTGATGTTTAGCCAGAAAAAAAAATGCAACATTTGTGATCAAACATTCTATTTTTATTGCAAGACTATCTTTATCATTACATGATTAATTTATGTCTAACTTACCTTTCGAATAGAGAATATTCTGATAAAGACAAATATATATTCTAGAGGATTAAGTTTTCAAAGGGTAATTTTTTAATCTAATAACACTGCCCAGCCTTGAATATTATTAATCAAATTTGTTTCCTTAAGGTGCAATCATGCAATGATGAGCTGTTCTCACCACAAGCTTGAATAATTTATTTTAAAACTCAGTGAAAATCATCTCATTATTAGATGAAACTTAAGAATTCTAAAAAAAAGGAAAAGATTCACTCCCTGTAAAATCTCCAATTTTTTTTAATATCAGTAATATTGCATTTATATTTATTTCTCTTTTTAGTGGATTATTTTGATAAACCACTAAAACTGTATGATAATCAGTACAAGTGTCTTGGTATCAACTGCAGGTCCTTTGAGGTTGTTTGCATTATTTCTGAGTATAATCATTGTAGGTACATGTATGTGTATGCAAATATAGATGCATATATTATAAGCACACATATATATACACAAACACACACTCAAGTTATTCTGGGGGTTGGTGGACATGGGAAAATGTTCATCAAATCATACTAACTCTCAGTTATAAGATGAATAAGTTCTGGGGATCTAATGGACAGTACAGTTACTATACTGTCATATGCCACATAACAGCATTTTAGTTGAGGACAGACCGCAGGTACAATGGTGGTCCCATAAGATTATAATGGAGCTGAAAAATTCCTATTGCCTAGTAATGTTGTAGCCATCATAATGTTGTAGTGCAAGACATTACTCACGTGTTTGTGGTGATACTGGCTAACAAACCTTCAGGTCTTTCTGGAGGTATTCAAGAAGAAAGCATTATTATTATAGGAGATGACAGTTCCATGCATGTTATTGCCCCTGAAGACCTTCCAGTGGGACAAATGTGGAGGTGAAAGACAGTGATATGGAGGATCTTGACTCTGTGTAGGCCTAGGCTAAAGTGTGTGTGTGTGTCTTAGTTTTTGAGAAAAAACGTAAAAATGTAAAAAAGAAATAAAAGTGGAAAAGTTAAAGATAGAAAAAGTTTATAAAGATATAAAGAACGAAAATATTTTCCTATAGCTGTACAATGTGTTTGTGTTTTAAACTATTACAAAAATGTTAAAAAGTTAAAAAAATTAAACAGTTTATAAAGTAAGAAACTTACAGTAAGCTAAGGTTAATTATTATTATTTTTTAATTATTTTATTGTGGTCATATTGTCTTACAACATTGTGTAAATTTCAGGTGTATATTTCAATTTCTGTACAGACTGCCTTGCGTTCACCACCAATAGTTTAGTTTCTTTCTGTCATCATACATATGTGTCCCTTTACCTCTTCTGCCCTCCTTGTACCCCTTTCCCCTCTGGTAACCAATCTGTCTCCTTATCTGTGTGTTTGTTTGTCTTCCACATATGAGTGAAATCGTATAGTATTTGTCTTTCTCTGTCTGACTTATTTCACTTAGCATAATACCTTCAAGGTACATCCGTGTTGTCACAAATGGCAATATTTTGTCTTTTCTATGGCTGAGTAGTATTCTATTGTATCTCTATATGCCACATCTTCTTGATCTATTCATGTGTTGGTGGACACTTGGATTGCTTCCAAGTCTTGGCTATTGTGAATAATGCTGCAATGAATATAGGGGTGCATAAATCTTTTTGAATTGTTGATTTCATGTCTTTTTGGATAATACCCAGTAGGGGGATAGCTGGATAATATGGTGTTTCTCTTTTTAACTTTTTGAGAAATTTCCATACTGCTTTCCATAATGGCTGCACCAGTTTGCATTCCCACCAGCAGTATATAAGGGTTCCCTTTTCTCCACAATCTTTCCAACACTTTTCATTTCCTGACGTGTTATTTATATCCATTCTGATGGGTGTGAGGTGATATCTCATTATAGTTTTGATTTGCATTTCCATAATAGCTAGTCATGTTGAGCAGCTTTTCATGTGCCTGTTTGCCATCTGTCGATCTTTGTCTTTTCATATCCTCTGCCCATTTTTTGATTGGGTTGTTCATTTTTTTGTTATTGAGTTGTATGAGTTCCTACTTTGTTTTTGAAATTAAGGTTAACTTATTATTGAATAAAGAAATTTTTTTAATAAATTTAGTGTAGCCTATGTGTACAGTGTTTATAAAGTCTACAGCAGTGTATAGCAATGCTCTAGGCCTCGCATTCATTCATCACTCACTCAGTGACTCACCCAGAGCAACTTCCAATCCTGCTAAGCTCCATTCATCGTAACTGCCTTATACAGGTGTACTGCATTTTATCTTTTATACCATATTTTTACTGTACATTTTCTATGTTTAGATACGTAAATATTTACCATAGTATTACAATTGCCTACAGTATTCAGTATGGTAACATGCTGTACAGGTTTTCAGCTAGGAGCAATAGGTTATACCACGTAGCCTAGGTGTGCAGTAGGCTACACTATCTAGGTTTGTGGAAGCACATTCTACGATGTTTGCACAATGACGAAATTGCTTAAGGGTGCATTTCTCAGAATGCTGTTAAACAATGCATGATTATAGTTGATAATGCTGTATTGTATACTCGCAATTTGCTAAGAGAGTAGATCTTAAGTTTTCTCACCACGTATGCAAAAAAATGGTAGCTATGAAGTGATGGATGTGTTAATTAGCTTGATTGTGGTAATCATTTCACAATGTATGGGTATATCAAATCATCGCATTGCACAGCTTAAATCTGTACCATTTTTGTCAACTATACCTCAATAAAGCTGGAAAGAAAAATGAAATGCAAGTGCATTATAAACAGAAAAAATGAAAATTCATATTAAAAAGGAAAACTTAAATTAATGAGGTACTGTAAAAGAAATTCAGGGGACCAACCAGGGTGAAAATCAAGGTTTCTAAAGAGAGATTGATTTGGGGATAGATTTGAGAGAAAAGAAAGACATTGTATAAATGTTGCCAGAAATCTTCAGATACTCCATTGCATAAGGGTAAATTCTGGTATGCCATAGAAGATCGTAGTCAGTAGTAACCCCATCTATCCTCCCAGATTTCTTTATTAGTTTTCTTCCCAAAGGCTCAATGGTATATAGGCTTTGCTAGGCTCAGCTATATATATTTCTACCTTTACTTGTTTTGTTTCTTTATTCTCTTTTTCCTCTTTTTAAATTTCTTTTCCATCCTAAGTAAGAACTACTTCTTCCATGCACTCTCTAACTCTGACTACCTTTCAAGTTTAATATAGGAGAGGGAAAAAATATTACTGTACTGGCAGTCAAACAAATCGGAGCCTGGAGAATTAATTCCATCATTTATTGGCCATATTTCTCTGATTGTAAAATGAGGACAACAATATCTGTTATGATTAACTCATGATGTTTTCTGATTTTCAAGTGATGTTACATATGTGAAAGCAATTTGAAAAGAGCAACACTTTATTGGATTGAGTCAACTTAAATATTCCTCCTTCAGGAAGTATTTCTGTGTGCCACATCTAAGAAGAATCTATTTTCCCCTCTTGGCTACAAAAGCTTTTAGTTTATATCTGAGTTATGGGAGTTATGCCATAGGCTTTGAAAAATCCCTCACATTAGATGGGATGCCCTTTGAAGTTATAGGAATTATCCATTTTACTCATGGACTTTCAATGTTACCCCATACATAAGCTCCGCTAGGTGAAAGTTTATTGAACAGAAAATTTTGCATTGTATTTTGCCTGTAATGCTCACTCTGCCCTTGGGCAAAAACTGCTGTGCATTTCTTCATTTCTCATTTTTTTCTTATATTGGTTTAAAAGTTGACAACGTTTAACTTTATCAGAGTCCTGTGATCCTGGACAAGAGTAATGATGAAAGAAATGCCCCCACTCTTTGTGTTCCCACTATGATTTAGACAAGACTCAAAGATGCTTCCCTTATTTACCTATGGCAAAGCCAAACACATATCTTCCAAATTCCATTCTCTGCATTATAAATGATTAGTTGAACTGTATATGTCCACTGACCAATCTGGACAAAATACCTGAATGCACCAAACTTTGATTAAGCTTATTCCCTTCCTCCAGGCCTCTGTATTTTGACCGATGCTCAGCATGATCCAGTATACAACCCCTCCTCAATATCCTCTCTTGAATACTAGCTGACCACAAGAGCTTCCCTGATCAATTGTCTGATCACGTCATCCACTCCCTCACACCTGGCTCTTTCTGGTCGTCTTTACTCCTCCCTGTCAAAGAGAAGAGACGCTGGTAGACTTCACGGCTGGATCATTCTCTCTATTGCAATAGACCCCTTCTCCTACTGCATTAGTCCCTTTCTGCCATTGCAATCATTCTTTTCATTAAATTCTCTCCTTACCTGTCCATATTTCTTTTATTTGACAAAGTTATACATCTATTTCTTGTGTAACCTGAATGTTTAACACCTTCATTTCTCCTTTTTCATCTAATCTCTTTCAGTATTCTTTTTCTTTTGTTTCTCACACTCTCACATTTTACTCTCATTATGCAGTCTATGCTCATTAAGGTTAATGTCCTCTGATCCATCTTCCAGTTGCCTTCTAGGTGTATAATGTGTTTTCTAATTAGTGCTTTGACTATTTATTTCAAATGACTCTGTTTTTCATATTATCTGTATTTTTTTGTAGTATAAAATGCTTTGCTCATTGTCTCCATTCTTTCTTTTATTTCTCTAGTTACTTTACATGTATTTATTTACTATAAGGGATTCTTGGGGTTTACTGATGCTCCTGTTTGGTTGTATTTTCTGACTCCATTATGTTTAATTGTTTACTGTTATGTTTTTGAAATTTTTATTGTTTTCCTTTAGGAATACTCAACCATTCTAGTTATGATAGGAAGGTATACACTGGCCTCTTCCAGGTGATCCAGGGATTTCATTAGACTAGTAGCAATTATATGCTACTTCTGAAGTTTGGGTATTTTTGCACCATGCAGCTTATACAAAGTCAAACCCAAAATCTGCAGCTAGTACAAGCATGCAAATTTGTAATTCTTATTACTTATTACAGGAAGATTGTTTGTTTATGCAGAGCCCTGGACAGAGAAAATCTTTTGCCCATCTTCCCTGGCTGATGTTCAGATTTTCTGGTTGCCCCAAAGTTAAAGATTCAGGGCTTGGAGAGTTTCAAATATATACTAGGATTTTCAATTGCAATGTCAAACCTTGCATATTCCACAGGCCTCATGCCCTGTTCCTGAGAAGATATTAAAATCCAGTCAATCAATAATAAAGAAATGCATTCATACATACATACATACATAAATGAGGTAGAAGAAAGACCTTTTATTGATAGTGAAATTCCAACTAATACATACAAAAGAAATGACAAAATTTGAAAATACTATTCTTGGGGCTGGCCTGGTGGCATAGCAGTTAAGTTCATGCATTCCACTTTGGCCGCCTGCGGTCAGCTGGTTCAGATTCTGAGCATGGACCTACACACGGCTTACCAAGACATACCATGACAGGCATCCCACATAAAAAGTAATGGAAGATGAGCACAGATGTTAGCTCAGGGCCAGCTTTCCTCAGAAAAAAGAGGAAGATTAGCGACAGATGTTAGCTCAGGGCTAATCTTCCTCAAAAAAAAAAAGAAAATACCATTCTTCACCAACATAGTCATAATTGATTAAGACAAAAGTCATCAGTGGATGGATTCTAAAAATAGGTAAAATGTGATGAATAAGATGTTATAGGTCTCAAAAGTATTTCCTCACAAATTATGAATCATTAAGGGAAAATAGTAACTTTACAGTAGAGGAACACGGCTTTCACAAACTTAAGTAAGTGATCAGATCGAATATCACAAATAATGAGGCAAACTGACATCACACGCTTCCTGTTAATGGTGCACCGAGAAAATCACTTTATGTACGTGATAGTCTTGCCAAAAAAAAAAAGTGTAATCCAAATATAAAAAGAAAACATCAGACAAACCTAAATTGAGGGACAGACTACAAAATAACCTGCTAACAGTCCTAAAAATGTCAAGATCATGAAAGAACAGAAATCGTTAAAGAATCGTTCTAGATTAAAGAAGTCCAGAAAGATATGACAATTAATGCAATGCGTGATCCTGAGTTGGTTCCTGTTCCAGGCAGGAAATTGCTATCAAGGACATTATTAGGACAATAGGTAAAGTTTGAATCCAGGCTGTAGATTATTGTCATCAAAGTTAAATTTCCTGATTCTGTTTATTGTATTTTAATCACGAAAGAGAATATATTGTTCTTAAGAAGTGTGCACTAAAATATTTATGGATAAAGGGGAATGAAAACTGCAACTTATTCTCAACTTTTCAGATAAATACACTTATATATGTACAGACATTCCTCAGAGATATTGCAGGTTTGGTTCCAGACCACTGCAAATACAGCAAATGTTACAATAAAGCAAGTCACATGAAGTTTTTGGTTTCCCAGTGCATATAAAAGTTATGTTTACACTACACTGTACTCTATTAAGTGTGCAATAACATGCTAAAAAAATGTATACACCTTAATTAAAAAATGTTTTATTGCTAAAATATGCTTACCATCATCTGAACCTTTAGCAAGTCATAATCTTTGTGCTGGTGGAGGGTCTTGTAAAAAACACATCTGCCAAGCACAATAAAGCACAATGAAACAAGGTGTGCCTGTATATATTTTCATGCATTTATATACGTGTGTATAGATAAATAGAAAATGATAAATCAGATAGCCAAAAATGTTGACAATTGGCAAATATCTACTTTTTTGCAAACTTTCCATAAATTTAACTTATATCAAAATTGAAATTTGTAAAAACTAAAATAAAAAATAAATCCAATCACGTAGCAATTTATTTATCCCTACTTCTTTATCCCTTCTTCCTTCAACAACCAGGGTCAATGTGCTATTTGCTTAGGGACGACTTTCTCCTGTAGCTTTCAGTTTCCTCTTTGCTTCTAGTAACAAATGTCTTCTATCTCTTGTACACTTGGCTAGGTGTGCTTTTCCCTTGTTATAGTTTGTCCAGCACTTCTAGGTTTTTGTAGTGAAAGGTGATCCTCCTGTTGTCTGAATTAGAATGTCCTATTTCATGTTTCTATTTGTCTTTTTAGGCCTATGTTTCTTGACTCCCTGCCTCGAGGGAGAGCCCTATAAAGCATATTTCTCTCTTATTCATTTAAACTCTTTATTAGTACTTTGCTTATTGGGAGGCCGTGTAGTTGGCTCCTCTGGATTTAAAGGCTGGTTTTACCATGCACTAGCTCTGTGACAGGGATTGAGGCTCTCTAATCTCCTGTCTTCTCCTAGGTTAAATGAGGATAAAAATGATTATCTCATAAAACCTGCAGAATGGAGGCTCATTCAAGGATAACAGAGAAGGATGAGATTAGAATAGGTGAATTGTAAGTTCTTGCAGAGAAATGTGATCTATGTTAGAGCCGAAGAATGGCTCTAACATTAAGGAGATTATTTGAAACCTATTGTTGGGTTGTTAAAAATAAAACAGTGTGATAAGAACTACTGAAAGCAGTAGGAGGTTATTTGTGTTTATCATTTAGCATTAATCCAAATGACAAATAATCTATAGATCCACTTTTTATGTCAGGCACTTATGAAGAGAGTAAGTGAATGAGGGCCTAAATAGGATGAGCTAGATAGAAATTAAAGATAAAGCCATTAGAAATTTTCTGAGAAAATAATGGTAGGACTGCTTACATTGGAAATGACTAATTGGTGATAGCTACAAATGAAAGATGATGGCAAATGTTTAAACCTGGAGAATACAAGATTTGAGGTGTCAGTAAATGTAAAGTAAAAATTGGAAAAGAGCCATAAAAGGAAAAATGTAGAAGGTGGCAACACTTTAGAAAGACGTCATTATATTACTTTGCAACTATATGCTTTAATTATAGATGGTAAAATCCAGTTCCCATGCTCAGAATGTCTAAATGAACACTAATTTTATATTTCTTTCCTGTTCTCTACTCTTATATCCTCACTGTTTTTCCTTATATCATTTATATTTTTCACATGTTAAATGTTTGCCAACAATTATTGTTTTAGTTCTCTAGATTTCTATATCTATATAAATAGATATTGAAATTCCATAATTTAATGAGAGTGTATATTGAAAATATATATATATATATACGGATGCATAACAATATAGTTAATATTATATATTTTATATGTTATTATATATATATTAGTTGATTAGTGCTTATCAACAGATTGGACTCAATTCTGAGCCCAAGGCTGACAAATTAAGGCTGATCCACACAGCACAAGGAGAAGGTGGCACTGGAGCAGCACTGTCCGAAGGGCAGCCACCAGCCAGCCACTCATGACTATTAATTTTAAGGGAGTTAACATAAACAAAATTTAAAATTCAGTTCCTGAGTCACATTAGCCACACTTGAAGTGTTCAACAGCCACACGTGTCTAATGACTACTGTATTGGGAAGCACATGCCCCTCATCATAGACAGTCCTGTTGGATAACATTCCATTGGAAGGTCTGATTTGAGCACTTACATAGGATTGATGCAGGCACTTCTGCTCTCAACTGATTCACCCAAACTGGTCACATGACTCTACTCAAACCTAAGAATGTTAGTAAGTGCACTTCTACTATTCGACATGAAGGGGGGAGAATTTTTTGTAGAATATTTGCAGACGTGTTTTGCAAATACAACTATTGATCACACCCATGAGTATAATTGAAGGGGGTTCAAAATTTCCTCAAATCATTTTACAAAATTATACTGATATTTTCTGCTATAGATTTTGTGGAAAAGTCTTAAATGAGTCTTTTTTACCCCATTCCCATTATAGGTCTCTGCCACAGTGACTGATGATTCTTTATTTTTGAAATTCCGTTACTTAATGAAGATATGTTTTAGTGTATCGTTTGGTAACACTTCATCTTCTATGATACATCCTTGAAACCAGCAGATTCAGTTCTTCTTTCACATCAATGCAAATATTTCCTCTTATGTCTCTGAATAGTTTGTGTCCTCTTTTTGTTTGGCTTATATCTTAGACACTAATTATTAATACATCGATTTTTTTTAATCTGTATCTTATCATCTTTCTAATTTTTCCAGTCTTGCTATATACTTTTTCTTTTTATTCACTACAGTTATTACACAGTAAAACTACACGCCAAAAGTTTGATCTTTAGCTGAGTCAGTTCTCTTTCTTGCTGTTTCTCCATTTAAATTATTAAATCAATAATGTATAGTTTTGATTCATGTTTGTTACTTTAACTCTTCAAATTTGCTATGTAATTAATTTTATCATTTCATGTTTGAGCACTTATTCTAAGAAATTTATGTGATAATTATTTTTTAGCAGATCAAAGTACTTTAAAAAAAAGGATTCTTTGCATTATGATTTAAATTCTCTTCCTTATTATTTTATCTCTCTTTTGCATATAATAGTCTCTCTCTATTCTCATCTGATTTTCCTCCCATTCCTCCTCTCCTTCTCTCTCTCTGCTTCTTTCCTTACTTTCTTTTTTTCCCCTTCCCTGTCTTTCATTTATTTCTACTCTAATTATTGTCACTTTTTAAAAAAAATGTGCTCGTGTTTATTGCAGATAATCCTGTCAAGAGGCTGTTTCTCCTTATCTCTGACCTGTGTTTCTTCGTTTCAGAGCTGTAATTTGAGGTCTGGATCTTGTTCTCCATCAATATATTTGAAATTTGAATGATAGGGAAAGGGGAAATAGAGCTAAGGCTTCATGCTGTACTTGGCAGAGAACCTGAGCTCTCCCTCTTTTTTTAAAAACCATCTTGAATGTCCTATATCTTAACCCTCCCCGCTTATCCAGGAGTATACCTACCTCATGTAGCTTGTAGCTTCTTTCCCTATCTGACAACCATTGTCCTGGGAAATGGCATGCCCTGATTGCCCAACTCTCTTTTGTTGAGTTTTTGTTTTCGTATACTTAGAACTTTACTACGGAGGAATTTTCCCAGATCCTATGCCCATCAGATCACTTGTGTCCAAATTCATGGGAGTTGGGACTAGGGACAGAGTTAGAAACGATGCTAAATCATGTTAAAATCCGTTGTGTGTTACTTAGATGGATAGTATTGATTTTATGATGTTCAACATGAGATTTTTCTCTGTTAATTACATCTGATTTAAAATAAATTATTTTTTCTGTCTTTTATTCACTTGGTATCAGATAAGAAAGATTCTGAAGAAAGTTCTATCTGTCTTTACCCATCAGCAAGAAATTTACTGATAGCAAAATTCATAATAACTCCATGGAATGGATATATTTGAAGAATGCAAAGTGGAAATATCCTGTAAACTACTGCTATACAAAATATGCTTTACAGATAGATGTTGATGCTTGAACTGTTAACTTTCCACAAAGTGATACATACGGAAATTTAAGTAACATTTAAGAAGCTTGTCTCAACTTAACAGAGTAACTTTGTGTGTGTTGAACCAAACAATAAAATATAATAGAGCTTGTATTTTGTACAGCTTTGATATTTGATTTTCTAGTAATTAATTTTTGTTTTTAATCAGTTGTGTTCACGATGGATTAGAAATTTACATAAAATCCAAACCAAAATAAAATTATTCCCTTACCACAGATTGAGAACCACATAAAAAATGAATTTTTATCCTTACTTCATTCATATACAAAAATAAACATTAAATCGTCTATAGACCTAACAGTAAGCATTGAAACTATAGAAATTTTAGAAGAAAACTTTGGAGAAAATCTTAGTGATGTTGGGTTCAGCAAAGATTGAGAAATAGATTATAGAAAGCAAAACTATTTTATAGTTATAAAAAATATAGATAAACTTACATGATCAAAACAATCTTCAAAAGACAGTGTTAAGAAAATTAAAAGAAAGCCAGTATAGCAGAACACATGTGTAGAAAGTATATGATAAAGAATTTATATCCAGAATAAAAAAAGAGATGCTTTTGAGATGCTTACAACTCAATAATAATAAGAGCAACCTGATAAAAAAAAGTCACTAAAGATTTGTTTATGTGCACTGCCACAGGGTACACAAAGGGATATACAAATTAAAATTACAGTAAATACCATTATACCCCATTAAAACGGGCATAATGGAAAACACAGAAAATAACAACTGTTGAAAAGAATGTAGAGAAACGAACTTGTACATTACTAGTTGGAAATCAAAATGGTACAGCTACTTTGGAAAGCAGATTGAGTGCAGTTTTGTCTTATTTTTATAAAATGAAACGTATATCTACCATATGATCTAGTAATTCCACTCCTAAGTATATACCAAAGAAAGATGAAACCTCTATGCCCACACAAACATTCACAACAGGTTTATTTATAATGAGTGAGAACTGGAAACAAACCAAAGGACCACAAATTTGTGTACAAATCAACAAATTTTGGTGTATCCATTCACGGAACACAACTGTACAATAAAAAGGAGTAGACTCCAAAAGCACCTACATGACTGTATCTCAGAAACGTGATGCTAAGTGAAAAGGGACAAGTACAGAGAACCGCATACTGTACATTTTTATTCTAGAAAAGGAAAACTATGATGACAGACTAGAAACCAGCTGCCCTGGGGGATATAGAGAGGGGATCAACTGCAAAGGGACAGAAGTGAACATCATTGGTGATGGAAATGACCTACTTCATAATTTTGGTGGTGATTACATGACTGTGTGACTCTATACACTTGTCAAAATATATCAAAATTTATACTGAATATTGTTGAATTTTATTAGTTTTAACATAGATCTCTCTAAAGTTGATAGAAAAAAAGCTAGAGAATAGGGCTAGATTAATAGATTTGAATATCATTCCCATGGACATAGAAGGGCTAAATTTTGGAACCTATTTAGATGGTACATAACTAAATGATTTGGGAACCACCTTTTAACTCTAGGCTTTTTAAGATAGAGAGTTAAATAGGATATGTGAGCAATGAAAGACACTGAAAAAGAAAATCCTCTGGTTGGCCTAACTTTAGCTATGACCATCCATGGCTTCTTCATGCTATCTGAATTGCTCAGTTTTCATAATGTGGAATAAAATATAAGCTCAAGAAATAAAAGAAAAAATACACAAGCCAACCCCAGCCCAAATAAATCCTAAATTCGTGGTTGTAGACACAGCTACTCGTACATATTGAGTTATATTAATTGCACATTCTCTGTTCTGGGACTGTTTTAGGTTGAGACAATAACTCAAAAATAAAATAAGAATTTAAATTCCTTCACATCCTTGTCAACACTTGTTTTTTGTTTTTTCAATAATAGCCAGCCTGACAGGATAGATTAAAGAGTTAAATGCAAGACTTGAAACTAAAATTTCTAGAAGAAAGCATAGGAGAAATTTTCATGACACTGGTCTTGGCAATTATTCCATAGATATGGCGCCAAAAGCAGATAACAAAAGCTTTTACTAAGAGATAATAATTTTAGATTTTTCCATATTTTTCTGACTTTCAGGAAGTTGTTCATACTATGAAGTCATTCTAATATTTGAATTCCAATGCTTCATCTATCAAATGGTTAATTCCAAAATTTTTCCTTCTCCTTCAGATTTTTTCCTTACATTTTAGATGATTATTTATAGCTGGAGTCTGGCTGTAAGTGAAACTTTTCTAATGCCCCAGTATGAAATTATACCAGTCTGGCAGAAAATTCCTGTCCCTGCTTAGAAATAAATATTTTGCAAGTAAACAAATGCTTTCCCCCTTCTCCCACCAATTAATATGACAGAAACAGTAGCAGCTTGTCAGGTTAAACCTGTGAAGACTCATTAATATTGAGCCCCCATGAGTTTATTTACTGGTTACTAAAAGGAATACCATTTTTGGTATTTGTAGAATTTATCTTATCCAAACCTACGACTCCCTTTCTCTCTTTCAGTAGAGAAACTATATAGGTTCAAAGTCTCACTATCTTTAAAAACCCTCCTCAGGGGTGAAGACATGAGAAATCTACTCCTTTGCTATGCATATATTCATCACAGGAGAGATGTGTCTCTTTGAGCATGAAGTGGTGTGTCAGACCAATAACGTGAAACTTTTGCTTTTCTGCTTGAATTAAAATATTGCTCTGGGCTCTTACCCCACTCAACAAAGCACAAACCTTTATTTGGTATCATTTTTATTGCTGTTCTGCAAGTTCTATTTTATTCTTGAATAAGGAAGTCATGCTGCGAAGGAAAGGCTCTGTTCACTTTAAAGTACCTAAAGCCTTTGGAAAACGGCTTTAAACCATGTTCTGCATCAGCTGAGCATGGTGGAATTTATATAATTGTGAAAGTCATTGATTTCACCTTAAGCTCTAAGCAAACCAAGAAAGTTCCAGAAATAACTCGACAAAATTTGTTACAAGTATATGTGCTTCTTTATACATATTTAATTCAGTATTTGTAAGATCCTGCATGGTGAGAAAACGGTCATTTAATTTATGCTGCAGTAGATGTACCAGGATACTCCTCAGAGGATGAGCTTATCTCCTAAGATTCTGAGTGTAACGTGAATTAAGTATCCATGGCTTTACGGAGTTGAAGGCCTCGCAACAGCAAAAAGGATCTGAGGGCCCCCTGCATGTGCTAATGATTTTTGGATCTTGTTTTGTGTGGAGGTGTTTGAAAAGAGAAATTTGGCATTTTTCCAATTAAAACAATTTTAACAGTCAATACATAAGACTGTTGCCTTTTTTTCTTTTATTCATCTTTCTATTTATCTTGTCCAATGACCCTGCAACAAAATACAGAGAGCTTTCAGGTAGTTTAGGTAGAGAAACTTGTGAAAAATGTCTGGAAAGCTATGACTTTTCTATTGAGAATACTGGCCAGATTGTTCCCCAGTCTTCATGGCTTTTTTTAAAGCTATTAACATGTATGATTGACAGACTAAAATTAATAATATCATGTCTCAATATTTGGATTAAAAAGTCTTCCAAGTATAATTGGTTGTGAACAGGAGCATTAAATATCCATTGTGATTGTCTGACTGTGTAGAACAGTTGCTTAACAAATGAAAGTTTTGTCTTTCTTAGGTAACTCAGAGTTTGGGGATGGGCAGCTATGGCTGGTACAATTACTCACCTGCCAGGTCCCCTCTACTTGGATTCTATATTTTTTTAGTTTGTGGCTTGCTTTCCCATTGTCACAGGATCTTCCTCTACCTCCCAGTATCACGTGTGTGTTTCAGGCAAGAAGAAGAAATGCAAAGGGCAAATATGCAAACTAGCTGAAACACGGGAGAGCCACCACTTCAATATCGTTTCAGTTAAACATTGACATTATATATATTGAATATTATTTGATACAATGCAATATTACATTATATCAATGTAATGATATATTTTCATTACAGCTTTTTTTAACAGAAATATAATAAATCAGTAAAGCTATAGCTTTTTATGAAGCTCTCCTCCAAAGAACTATCTGTTTATATGTTGTTTACCAGATTACGTCTCATATCCTCCTTATATAAAAACCTAAAGGGCTGAGAAATTAATTTTTTTGAGGAAAAATAAGACAGTACGAAGTAGGCAAGTGGCATTATCTGTCACACTATTAAAACTGTATATGATATGCTGTAAACTTATTCAGCATAACTATGGTTCAATTTATGCTTGTAATAAATAATGTAATAAAATTAGTTTGTGAAAATTTTTATAGTTTTTGAGTTGGGAAAATAACTATTGTCATAGTAGAAAAAAAATCTTGATACGAAGCAGTAATGAGAATATTTATTGAACAAACTTTGATTTAGTTGTATTTCCAAGCAATATTATTAATTTTTTTACAGATACATGTGTTAAATAGACAGCACAGTGAGGTAAAGATTTGTATATTTAGTGGTATTTGTTACCCAAACTTCCAATTGAAGCCAATTATCACTGGAAAAAATCTCTGTAGATATAAACCAATTAGAAGGGCAAAAGCTGTTTGTAGTCCTTAAAAGTCTGTAGGATTTAATAACTTCAACTCCATAGAGCATCTTTCTTTTGGCCACCCCAAGATATGTCTCTTTGGCATCAGGATTATTTGAGGCTGATTGCTTTTGATAAACTGGGACAGGGAAGGAGGCTCTGAGGAATGGAACTTGCCCTTTGTTGGGACACCTTTACATTTGTAAAGTAAATCTCTATCTGTAAAGGTGCCTACCTCTCTGTACCAGGAAGAAGAAAGGAGATGACCTTCTCTCTAGAAACTGTTAATCAATACCAAAGGCAAGGACTTAAATCTGCATTTTATTGTGCTTGTCTGGTAACCTCCTGTAACTGACTTCCCTCCCCCTCCCAACTTTGGCATTTCTTTAAGGATCAAGCATCTTTCCTTAGGCTAGGAACTGATTGCCTGTGACCGCCCAGCTCCAGGTGATAGACTTGACTCCTGCTATGCCCACCGAGATAGCAGATCACTACCTGTTGTGTCCATCAAGCACTGTGCCCGACAGGGCAATCTTGTGACTATTGTCGGAGGGACATTTCAATCACATGTGAAACACCCTGTTTGGGGGTATATAACCACTATGTGCACCCCACTTCTTGGGTGCCCTTTCTTCCTTAGGGGATAAAGGCCCTGGGCCATGGTTCCTCATAAAGCTTTGTTTAATTTTCTCTTGCTATTCTGTCTCATGCGAATTTAATTCCTTCTCCGGCCAGACGAACCCACATTTGGGAAGAGGAAATGTCTTCCTCCCCTACAAGGGCAAAAGCTGTTTGTAGTCCTTAAAAGTCTGTAGGATTTAATATCTTCAACCCCAGAGAGCATCCTTCTTGCATACACTTTTATGTTAATGCCTATTAACCAAGGTTTATTGACATAATTCTTTATGCTTAGTTGCTAGGGCATATGTATTTACGTTTCTGAGAAGTCTCTTTCATGTTCTTGTGAAAGAAACAAAACAATTTTTCTTTCATTTTCTTTTATCTATCCCCACATCCTGCATATATTTCTGCTGTGTAGCTTTTTTCTTCTCTACTGGGTCACCCCCAAAATAAGATTTTTCTGCATGGCCTGAAACTGTCTGTACAGTTTCTGTCATGAGCTTTATTTCTTCCCAATTCTCCACTTTAATAATTCTCGCTTTGCCACTGCTACTCCATTCATGAAATTTTTATTCCTGGCACTCCTCCAGCCAGGATCCACGCATTCTCTCCTATTTACTCCTTGATGCTGTGTCCTCTAATTTAGGACAATAGACTTCTGTCTCTGCCATCACATGAACCTCAACTTTAGACAAATTCAACATTTTAATCATGTTTATTATAGATATGTTAAAAAATAATGCTATAGGAAGTCTGAAAATCCAGCAGCCCTAACTCACTGCTGCTTCAGACTGACAGTGATAATTTTTCTCTGGCCAATGCCAGGCTGAGTCACAACTGTCCCTTCAAATGACTGCTAGCCTTATTGTCCATCCTGTCTGTTGATTTTTTTTTCTGTTAAGAACAAGCCACTTTCAGTCTTTGCTTTGACTTGACTATACGTCTTGAGAAGAGGTAAAAGTTCCCTCAGTCATTATTTCTTCCCTTACTTAGCATCTCCCTGATTCTTTTCTTTCTTCTCCTCCTCCTCTTCCCTGCAATCTTCTCCATCTATGCAGTATTCTCCTTGTTTCCTCTTAAACTTTTCCAACTTTTTCCCGAAGGCTTTTTTTTTTTCACTCTATAACAGAAGAAAAGATTTGTGATTATATTTTCTTGTATTGGAAAATGAGATGGAAGAATAGGAGGAGCGTAGTCTTCATTTGATCATCAAAATATTGTTTCTTCTCTTATCTTTTATATCTAAGCTTCTTAAATAAGTTTTCTTTACTGTCAGCTCCAATTTCTTATTGAATATACCCTCCATAGTTCTCTAGAATTTGATTTCCTTCCTAATAACCACAGTGAAAGTATTCTATAACTTTGCCTGTAATTTTCTCCCACAAGATACTGCCTTATTTCTTTCATCTTTGAAATTTGTCATTCCTATTATCTTTCTTGAATCATCTTTTTTGACTTCTATGATACCATCTGCATTTTTCTCCACCTATCATCCTCTCTTCCCTTTGTCAGTGTCTGGCACCTCTCTGTTTTGCTTTTTTCAGGAACCTCTGCTGACAGTTAGTAGATAACTACCATATCTGCATCTTCAGCACAGCACACCTCTCTTTTACTCTTATTACCTAACAACTTATCTACTTGGAATTGCATTTATTATCTTTGTTATCCCAATAATGATCCTTTTGAATTTCTTTATCTGCATTAGCACACCCCCATACTTACCACTTGGTGGGAGTTTTAGATTTTTTCTGTTTTCTATTCAACTCCTCTTTTAGGGTGTTCATCCTCCTCTATTCAGCCACCAAATCATGTTTTACTTAGCCCTATGTGATTAAGATTTAACTTATTGTCCATGGCTATCACCTTATTCTAGGCACCCATATTCTTATGCACACATTACTCTACTAGCTTTCTCCATTTTTTTTAGGTGATTTTATATGTTGATACCACAGGAACCCACAGTGAGCAGCAACATTATAATATAGCTGTAGTCAGTAACCATCGCCTCATTATCTATGTTATCAAAACTGATCTTCTTTGAGGGGTTGGGGCTCCATTGCATATTTATTTACCTTTCAAACTTTGACTACTGGTCAAGCATTAGCAATTTGGTCAAGAGAACATTTGTCATTTCCTTCAATCATCTCACTTATTCTGATCCACAAATCAGTGATATGTCATCTTTACTTTCTTGAGAATCAAAAATCAGATTCAAAACTTATGTCTTTTAAGCTTAAAATTATGCCATTCTCATGATTTCTAATTCTACGTCCTTTTAGTTCCTATATGATAAATGAAAAAATGTTAATCTTCTTATAATTTATAATATTAATATACATTATTCTACCTAAATTCCTATAAAATAACTGTTTAACACTTGATATTTATAAATTTTGAAAGGAATAGCTATATAGGTTTGTTGTGTAGAAATTTTTACAAAGTCATATATAGGGCAATACATTTTTGATAATTGATAAATAAGTAATAATGCTGATAAATCCCCTCCTCCCCATATTTCAGCTTTCAATGGTCTTGCATCAGAAGATGGTGATACTTTGGAACATAGTCTTATCTCTTCGTTTAACCTCAACACATGAAAAATACATTTCATTACAGAAATATCAGCAAGCAAGAGTTCACCTGATTGAAATTTTGTCCCCGACAAATCTGCCACTTTCTGGAGGCTAGATGATGCAAAGAAACTGAGATAATTTTGTTCATGCAATATGATTTCTGGGGAAAAAATCTGAATTCTGAAGACAATTTGTAAAATATCTTAAGAAGGAAGAAACCCATCAGGGCTACCCAAGCAATGTAAAAGTGTACTTACCTCCAAAGTTAGCTTCAAATATGCAGTGATATTTTGTATTGATATGTGTAGATGCAAGGTGATTCAGAATAACTCATCTACTTGCTAAAAGGTAATGCTTAATATTGTTATATTTTGGACACATTTTAAAAGGACAATCTTTCATTTATCCTAATAGACTGAAAACTCATCCTTTCTGGTACATTAACAAATCTAATTTCATCAATTTGGAAGTAAGTTATTCTCATTCACTATTAAAAAGTGTAGACAGCCCAATTTTTTATGGTAATTACCAACTAATCCCGTCCTCTCCATTTATAACCAATATAGAACCTCAAATTCTCATTCACCAAATTAAATCATTTAATATTGCAGGATTTACTCTTTTAAAGCAATGCAATGTGGGCATTAATAAAATAGGTATGAGTTGTTTTATAACAGGACACTTTCACTTATCATGCTTAAGGAAAAAAGAGAAAATGCTATCAAAACATCAAAAAGTATGACACGTTTTCAGTTTCCGGAAGTTATTATGATCTACAAAGTTTCATTATTCTGTTTATTTAAGAACACCACTAACAACTTTTCTATTAGCTGCTATTCCTTCTGCGTGAAGTCCTGCCTGACAAACAGTTGAGAAACCTCCCACAACAGGGTGATGAATGAAAGAGAAACTTCCTATGGTGTGAATGACTTTAAGGGAACATTTTTTTTTGTTTTTTGTTTTTTGTTTTTTTTTGAGGAAGATTAGCCCTCAGCTAACTACTGCCAGTCCTCCTCTTTTTGTTGAGGAAGCCTGGCCCTGAGCTAACATCCGTGCCCATCTTCCTCTACTTTATATGTGGGATGCCTACCACAGCATGGCTGCCAAGTGGTGCCATGTCTGCACCCGGGATCTGAACCAGCTAACCCCGGGCCGCGGAGAAGCGGAACGTGCAAACTTAACCGCTGCGCCACTGGGCCGCCCCCGGGAACATTTTGAATATAAGAGGATTTGTGAAATTTTAGCGCATGGTAAGACTTTATTTTCTAGTGTGTATGAAGTGGGAGAGAAATATTTCTATCTATCATGCTGTACGAATCCATCAAATAATCCGGTTTGAATTTCACACAAGTCCTAGAACTCTTCCAAAAATAATTATTACCTTGGAATTTATCATTAGTTTGTATTCAGTTACCACATAGTCTTTATGTTTAAAATCCAAAGAAATGCTTAAGTGTTACATACTCTTTGGTAAAATACTTGCAAATCCATAGATATTTCAAAAAACAGGAATAGTAACTCCGCAAATTTCCTCATAATTCTGATGGCAAGTCACTGACTAAATTTTACCTCTTTCTAGCTTTTGCTTCTCTGCTTATGCATCTGGACATATCTATTGTATGAGCCAATTATTATGAGCACCCAGTGGTAAGTCTCTTAATTGAAGAACCAAGGAAAAAGATGTATTCTTTTCATATAATAAGATAATTGATACTTACTGGTATTTGAACTCTCTCATACAAACACATATATTTTATATTATGGATATAGGCACATAGCACAATGCTTAGCATTGACTAAGCACACAATAATAATGTGTTTTTCTTTATTCCTTCTTGTCTAAGTACTATTCTTCCTCTAGCTATGATGTCTATAAAAATGAACATTACTAACTCGAAAATGTAGTGGTATAGGGTCAATCATGATTAAACAGTAAACTCTGCACCATGTTTAGCTAAGAGAATGCTTGCATCAGTTAGCTTTTATGATATACAAAACACCAAAACTTAGTTGTTTAAAACACAACCATGATGGCCGACCCATTGGCATGGTGGTTGGGTTTGTGTGCTCTGCTTCGGCAGCCCAGGGATTGCGGGTTTGGATCCCAGGCATGGACCTAGAGCTGCTTATCGAGCCACACTGTGGCAGCATCCCACCTAAAATAGGGGAGGATTGGCACAGATATTAGCTCAGCAACAATCTTCCTCAAGCAAGAGAGGGAGATTGGGAACAGATGTTAGCTCAGGGCCAATCTTTCTCACAAAAAATAAATAAGTAAATAATTTTAAAAACCCCAAAACACCGCCACTTATTTATTTCAAAATTCTGTAGATCAGCAAATGGTGTAAGCTTAGATGAACAGTGCTTCTGTTAGCCTCTCCTGGGCTCACCTCTGTGCCTGTCATCAGCAGCCATCCAACAAAGAGACTCTGCTTCTCTGTCTGACTGATGATTAGCTACAGAGACAGGAGAAACTGGGCCATGAGTCATCTTGCAGGCTCTCAGGTCCTTGCTGCTGTGTAACTCAGAGTTACAAGAGCAACAAGACTAATCAAGTCCTAATACACAAGGATTTTTCTAGTCTCTGTGTCACATTTGCTAGTTTTTTTCATTAGCCAAAGCAAGTCACGTTATTAGGACTAGAATGAGTGAGAGAGGACCTATCCAAGGACTATAAAAAATGTTACAGACTGAATGTTAGTGTACCTTCAAAATTCGTACATGCTGAAAATTAATGCCCAATGGCATGGTATTTAGAAGTGGGGCATTTAAGAGGTGATTAGGTCATGAGGTGGGATTAGTGCGCTCACAAAAGAGACCACAGAGAGCTCCCTTGCCCCTTCGACCATGTGAGGACACAGCAAGAAGACGGCTGCCTGTGAACCGGGAAGCGAGCCCTCACGAGACATCAAATCTACTGGTGCCTTGATTTTGGGCTTCCCAGACTCCAGTACTGTGAGAAATAAATGTTTGTTGTTAAAAAAAAAAAAAAAAAAAAAAGACTAGGAGGAATGAGGAAGGACCTATCCAATGAGGCATGCAGGGAAGCAAGAAAAATTGGAGACTATTACTGTAACAATTTACCACATGGGTAACGATAAATGACGTGCTATAAATGGTGAAGTTTATTTTAGCTTTTATGCCTCAACATGAAGATTTTTTTCCACTAGAGGGATATTAAACATCTTCCCTTTCACATAGGAACCCTGAACTCCGAGAGTGTATAGCTGAGGCTACACAAAATTTTTTGGTTGGAGATAGATAATTGTTAACAACTAGAATGACTAATACAGGCCAAGAGACAAACAACAAAAAAAAATCTGAGTAGGCAAGACAGGTGTGAGTCATAAGCAAGATCTGGAGGGGCTTTTAATGAGGGGACCCTGAGACTGATATCATAGTCAACTTCATATACTTTAGAGAGCTCCTTGACATATATTATAAATTTTGTTCACTTTCCTTCTTAAGAATAAGTTTATGGAATTTCAATAATTCCCATAGTTAATATTATAAAATTCTAAGTAAAAAACTCATTTCTAGATATGGTTACCTTTAAATCCCTAGGGGCTGAGTCTCCCCTGAATTTTATAATTAAGATTAAGCTAAATGCATAGAGAAAGTCAGGCAAATTTCCCCTTTTCAGAATATCTAGATATATCTTCTAAGTATGCTATACAGTAAAACAAAATATCATATAGCTTATTGATTAGAAGTAAGGCCCGGCTGCCACACAGTATAGTTTTATCTCCCATTTACCAGCTGTATGACTTTAAGTAAGGTAGATATGCTCTTCAACCATGAGTTTCTTCATTAGATGGTAATGAAGTGCCCGTCCCTAAGGTTCTTTTAAGTTGAAAGGAAGTCACCTGTGGAAAGGACCTAGCGCTCAATAGGTTTTATATGCTATTGATGGCAAAATGCACTAAAAGGGCTTGAAGTAAAGAAATCAGTGCTATCACAAAATCTTTAGAAAACGCTACTGAGCTTTCCACTTGTTCTCTCAAGAGAATTCTTTTTATATGAGAAAATCAGACTAGAAAATGTAGCGTTATTTCAATTCCTTTGAATCCCATCTCACAGAAACTATCTTAAGAAGAAAAAGTAAATCAAATTTTACAAAATTGTAGTTTAAAGTGCTGTAGTATAATGCATTTCCAATACAATGTAACCTGCTAATTAACAAATGTAAATATTTGGTAAAAAATGCTTTTTTGTTTAATCTGGAGTAGTGAGGAAAATCTAATGGCATTGGACAGAAGAACAGAGAGGAATAACAACTGAGAAACGGAGACACATGTAGAAATTTTTCTGTATTAGTAATTCTACTGTTCAAGGATAGTTCCCTTCAGTAGAGGGGAAACAATGGCATAAGCTTATTCTAGACGAGTGCATCCTTTAGCAGCTCTGAATCACATGATATACATGTGTTTTTAAAATAAGACTAAATGCAACTATATGATGCTGATTCTGTGATGTTTTTTAATGAATTAATAAAATAGAAAATAAAGTGTGCCACACTTTGCCTTGGAAATGTAAAAACTGAACTGGGAACTGAAAACTAGGATCAATTTTCCAGGTGAAAGTTGGAGCAAATACCACTTAAAGTTTCAAAATTCCTGTGACTGGAAGGAGCTGGGCATGTTTGAGGCACTGAATAAGGACAAGTTTGACTGAAGCAATAAGATGGGAAGGGAGCATGGCCCAAAATAAATTGAAAGAAGATAGAGCCGGACAATTAAAGCCCCTGCAGACCAAGATAAATAGGTATGCTCCTTAATTTAAAAGCAAAGAGTTTTAAAAGAGAAAGACGAGATCTGATTAGTGACTCAAAGAGACCGTTCTGAATGTTGTAGGGAGAAAAAAAAAGATAGACTCAAGGAAATTAGAAGGATTTTATGCTGTTGGAGTGTTGTTGAGAAAATGATGGTGGCTTATTTTAGGATGGAAACAATGAAAAGATCACTTTACAGTGAGCAGAACTTCATAACTGATTTGATTTGGTAGCTGATGGAGAAGAAGAGATCCTCATGATGCCCAGGTTTCTGATTTGAGTTACTAAGTCAGATACTGAGATAGGAGAATTTGGAGAAAATGTAGATTTGGTGGAAAGAGAGGAAATCGTGAATTCGCTTTTGGATACATTCCGTTTGAGTTGTCTTTAAGGAGAATGTTGAATAGGAAATAGAGGTGAATCTCAAGAGCTGCAATATTTAAAGTTCCAGCCAAGAAATATGACCTGAAAATGGAACTGAACGTAAAGAGGAAAATAAAGGGTGTAATGTGAGAGGAGTCAAGGAAAGAATGTTTAAAATAGGATTGAATTTTCAAGTGAATTGAAAGTTGATAAAGTGTAAAATAACAAGTGAAATGAAAAGTTGCTATTGGATTTAATGACAGAAGTCAATTGGATCTTGGAAAGATTAACTTCCTTCTAGTGCTGTGGGCAGAAGGCAGATTGAAGTAGGTTGAAGAGTACCTGAGACGTGCTGAAGCAGGGGCAGTAACACAGAAAAGTTTCTCAAGATGCTTTATTACACTACAGAGGGCGAAAGAGAAATGAGAGGATAGTAGGAGAGAGTTTTACAGTCAGTGCAAAGAGACTTAAAGATGGAAGTCACTGGCATGATTAAACATTAACGAGAAATGTCTATTTACCAAGGGGTGAAATGACGTCAAATAGTGTACATTGGAAGATTGTCCTTGAAATGGAAGATGCACAATTCCTTTGATGCATTAGCAACAGAAGTGAGAAAGATAGATTTAGATAAAGAAATGTTCTTAGACATGGGGGCAAGAAATAGATAAAATTTCTACTTGGAGATTTCTTTTTTCTCGATAATAATTAAAGCAAGAGAAGCAAAAAAAAAGATCCAGGAACAGAGTGGAGAACACACGAAAGATAAATAGCAGAAAAAAGAAAAGAGAACTAACTAGAGATAAATGAGGCAATTGCCGAACAGGGTAGAGGATTTATAGGGCTATGTGTATACCAGTTGGTGATATTGGTATTGCTGTTGTTTTGTATTTTTGTTTTTCATTATTAGTGCTCAGCTTCTTGAGTGGAGCTATTACTAGTGTAGCATAGTCTGTCATTGCTGAATAAATATTTTGTTGTTGTTTCTGGACGTAAGGATAAATTGCGTTTTTCACATTCTCTGTATCAGGTTGGGGTCATGTAACTAGTTTTCACAATTAAACGTGTGAAGATGTGATGTATTATTTTGGGTCCAAAGTAGTCAAGAAAAGATATGCTTTCTCCACACATGTTCATAGCACGCAGAAGGGAAGGAGTTTGATGAGTCGCCAAAATGAAAGGGTAAATTCAAGTCCCCGTTTCCCTTGCTCAAGCTGACTGCATTGGGCAGAGATGGGAGAGTAATAAATTTTAATGTGATAAGCCACTGAGATCTGGTGTTTTTAAACAGGAATTGTTCATCCCTAATGCAACGGTTATAGCAGCAGTAGCCTATCCTAACCTATTACAATGTTAGTTTTTAATCATATGGATTCTACGGGAAAATAGAGAGTTTAATGTATTTTTAAGACAATAATTGCAAATAAAATAATGAAAACTAAGCTTGGAGAAGGGAAGTGAAGATAGAGGACTAACAATGGATGATTAAAGATTGAGGGTTAATTAACTGGCAATCCCAATGAGTTCATGAACAATTGGATTACAGGAATTGGACTATAGGTAGGAGAGGGGAATATGGCATGTTTTCATTAGTGATTTTAGAGAAGCTTCTGTTTAGATTGATGAAAAAAATGATCCTTAGACCAACCAAGGGAATGTCTCAGATTGCTAACTGTGTGTTCACATGGAAGCTGCTCCTAGGAAATCAGGAATTACAAGGGGGAAATCAACAGAGACAAAGTGTTAACGCCTTCAAAGGATGAAAAGATTTACCATAAAATTGGAATACAACACTGAAAGGAGAAGAACATGGCAGTGAGTGCTGAGGCCAGGCATACTTAAAGAAAAGGTACATTTATAGGAGGTGGAGAGCACCTTTAGAAGGATTGGATCATTGGAAACATACACAGCACTATGAGGATAATTCAGGAGCCTACAGAAGACACACACAGCATACACATACTTTCAACTTAATCCTGACTCATTTGGAGGAGGGAAATAATCATGACTAGTAGAAAACAACTTTGGTATGGTAGAATGGTCTGGTAGGAAATATAGAGTCAGTATCTCATATGGTCAATTAGTAGAGGTAGCTGGAGAAAATATAGTGCAGTAGAAGCAATAAGCAAGCAAATAGGAGACATCCGGTCCTTCCTGTGGCAAGAGGTATTGGCAGCTTGTCTTGAGTGTAATGAAGCAAGAAATATATTATTGTAACATTTGTATAATATTCCTCTTTGGAAAAAAACTGCCGTTTATTTGGAAGGGTGCTTTCTTCTTAAGTTCCATGGGGTAAAATGTGAGGCCCTAAAACCATGACCACAACAGAAATCTTTGCTGAAATGAATAGATAACTAGCAAACCTGCTTTGCTTGAATAATGAGAATTGTTTTATTGGGGGCGGGGAGAAGAGAGTACAGAAGAGAGGAGGGCGGGCGGGTGAGATCTTGAGAGACTAGGTAACCATGTGATGTGAAAGGCCAGGAGAACCCAAATGGTTTGGTAGCTAAAAAATAAAAATAAAAAAAATAGAAACAAGACTATCTAACATAAAATTTGACTTTGTTTTGCTGTTTTATGTGATTCCTTTCCCTTGACTGCTAGATCTTCAGTAAAGTCTTTAAATTGATATCTGGTGTGTAAACATATTTGGAAGTGGGTAGAATTTTCGAAAGAGCCTCATTTTCTCATCTCAGTCAATAAAAGCATGCCTTTTTTGCTGATCTGAAAAAAAAAGGCATGGGAGCAGCATCTAGACGTAGAGGTCACCATAGAAATGTGATCCTTCAGAATCCTGGAGAACCTTGAAGAGGAACTTGGAGTCAAGCCAATATCATATAGAGATGAACAGGAGCAAAGTGGCCCTCACTGGTATCTGAGTTACAAAAATAGAATCACCTGAGCCATCATTGCAGCTTGTGACCTGCCCTCTTTGCACGGATCTAACACTCCCTGTGGCCTCCCAGGGCAGGTATCTCAGTTATCATGCATTACCACCTTAGAAAGTTGTTACTATTATTATCCTCACTTTGAAGATAAAGAAATTGAAGTTTGGAAAGATTGAGTAACTTGCCAAACTTAGGAAGCTGGTAATTGACAAAGTCAAGCTTAGAGCCAAGATCTTCCTATCCTCAAATTCTGGTAGCTTAACAACTATATTAAAGAGATCTCTTAAATATTATGAAATATACATATGAAGTCATTAGGAGTTTTAGTCTTCCCTTCCTGTGAATTAGATAAGACTATGTTATATTCTACACACAACAGTTGTTTATAGAAATACAAAATCAAATGGAGATTCACTTAATGTTTATTGTGCATCGTCTATGTCCAGCACTAGACCAGAAACTTTGATATGTGCTGTCCTTTGTTTTGCATATCTGTAAAGTCCTGATCTGTGGTGAATGGATTGTATGCTTTCAGTTCTGTCAGTGCTACTGGTCGATGTTCATTCTTCTATTTAAAGATGGCTGTTGGAACAGCAGGTGCTAACTGTATCTGAGGTACAATGTGAACTAACTGAGTGCCGCAGGATCATTATTATGCTGCTTTAGCTTCACTTAGCTACATATTAAACTTAAATAAATTACCATTCTGAGACAACTACCTCTAACATCACAGACATATGTGCAATCAGGTAAGGATCAAGATGAAAACAGACTTCTTTTCAAAGCACTTCATGCATTCAACAAATATTTATTGACTGCATACCATGTGCCGGTACTAGGGTTGGAGATACAAAAATGAACAGAACAGACAAAATTTCTTCCATATTGTAGCTTATATTCCAGGAGAGTTTATCTGCCCTTATTAAAGGACAGTGATCTGGTGGCAAACACATGGACTTTGCAATAATTCACTTGTTCAGCCTGGTACCTTTTCTTAGCCTTGATATTCTTAGCTGTAAAATGAAACTTACATGAGACACATTTGAAGAGTTAATTACGAAGAAATGTGTGTACATTTGATACATACGCAATAATTTACTTATCTTGGTAGACATTTTTTGAGCTAATACTAAGAAACATTACTGATTGAGTGAAAACATAACTATTGCTATCATTAAAAATCCTTTTGTTGTAGATTCAAGTGAGCTGTTCTTTACAGCAATGTTTGCAACTTCTATTTATTTCATTTTAAAGATCTGTGACACATGACTCTCACTAGACTCCCACAAAGCTAATATTTTCGGAGTGGAAAGATAGATTTTCTATAATTATAAGCAGTTTGATGATAAAGACGTTCACACAAAGGATACCAGACCTCCATTGTCATGCACAGAGCATCTTCTTCTTGGAAACAAAGCATGTATGTGAAAGGACTAAATGATGATGGGTCAGAAGTCCTAAGCTTTGTTCATAACTATACCACTTAGAAGCATGTGATCCCCATGAAATCACTTTTGCTCTTTGAAGCAGTGTTTCCTCAACTGTAAATTAAGACCAATATTTCTGCTTCTATAGATTAGGGAGCTGTTCTGAAAATCAGTTGGAAAAATTATGTAAAATTTGTCTGACAACAACACTTCAAATACAAGAATGCTTGGCACACAGCAGGCATTCAATAAACATGTGCTACTGAATGGGTATTTTATTACCACTTTTGCATCCAGGACTGAAGTGTTTTAACTTGTTGTAGGCACAGGAAATACTAGCATTTGAAGGTAGCAGCGTGGCTCATTTATATTTGACAGCTAATCAGATTGCAGTGCCCAGTTTAATTGTATATCTTCATGGGGGGCTAAACTTCTTATAGAAGATGAAGCACAACTTGAGCAGCCTTTAGTCCAGCAGGGCTCACTATGCACAAAAATGGAAATCTGAGCTCCGTTAAATGGAACGCAGTAAACGGAGCCAAGTTGTATCATGTTTTCACCACTGAAGCTCTAATCCTTCAGATTACTACTTTTAGTAAACATTTTGTAAATATAAATAGGTGAAAAGAACCCATAAATTTCATGGAAATAGAAAAGCTATTGGATTACATGTGACTAAACACTAAAATCAATAAAAAGCATTTGCTAAAGTAGTGATTGTGATATTGTTTTCAATTATATCACTACAGTTATCATATTGATTGTATGCATGCATACATAATGGAAATAAGAAATCAAGCTGCCTAATCAGCAGTTGGATTTTTCATTGTAATTGCTTTCCTCACCAACTTTCTATTTTCTTTGGCTCCCTAGATTAATGTGGCATGTTTTTCCTGAGTGATATATTCAACCAGAATTCCAAGGGCTAAGATATTCAATTGTTTCGAGTCACTATAGTGGTCTCAAGCCCCCCAACCCCTTAGTTTCTAGAATTCCAGCCCCACCGTGATCCTTAACAAGAATTTGCTCTTCTGTCATCTGAACTATCAAGGAAGAATTAATTTGAAATACAAGACATTCAAAAGGACCCCTGAACGGGAGTGGTCAGTTACTGCTTCCCATACTGACTTTAGGGAACATGTTCAACCAGGCACGGACCTCCTCAGGCACCAATTAGATACTAACATTTCTTCCTATTTGGTTTAACCTATTTTGGCAATTACTGTGTGACTCCTAGATGTAGCGTTCTCCGTACCTTTTTGTTAAAGTGATGAGAAAGGAAAATGCATGGGTAGTTATTTTAAAATATTTTGTTATAGATGCTAGAAACAGAAAACTGCAACAGGAGATAGTAATTCTGAGTGGTGGAACCTAGACAAACTTTATAAAAGAGTCATCCTGGTGTGTAAAGAAGGGTGGATTTGGGAAAGCAGAGATGATTTAGAGGAGAAGCATCTAAGCAGGAGCAACGGTTAAGTAAAGGAGAGAAAAGCAGAGGTCTATCCTACACTGAGGATGGTTTGATATAAGGAGGTAGGTAACGAGGCTGAAAAGTTAGAGTAGCATAAAAGAACAGTCTGTTTTTAGAAGAATAGTTAGAAGAAGGGTGTACAGAAGGAATTTGAACTGAAACATAGAAAAAATAGAAAGAAATGTTGGTTAATGCTACTCCAAGAGTGTCCTGTAGACCAGTGGAGATCCATCAGCTGTCACCATTCAATGAGATAAAAATGGAAAATGAGAGTAAGCATTTAAAAACCTTCACAGCACTTTGACAGTGCATTGTTGTCTATTTTTTTACCAAATAAACTTTTTATTTGTGATAATTATATATTTACATGCAGTTGTAAGAAATAATTTAGTGAGACCTTACGTACACATCACCCAAATCCCCATCCAACAATAACTTGAAAACCTACATACAGTATCATAACCAGGATATTGAAATTGATTGTCAAAATATAGAACGCGTCCATTGCACGATGTTCCCACATGTTGTCAGCACTCATTTTATATCCGCACTCATTTCCCTCTTGCTCCTGTGTCCCCTCTTTAACCCCTGGCAACCATTAATTTATTCTCACTTTGGTAATTTGGTCCTCTCAAAAATGTCCTACAAATGGAATTGTACAGTTTGGAAACTTTTGGAATTCTAACAATAAATAATGTTTTCATTTTATATGTATTTTTTATAATTTCATTTTTCTAATTTATCTGAATTGCATTTTGTAAAAAGATTGGTTCACAATAGATTTGGGGAGAAGAAATTCCCCCTTTTTTAACCACAAATAATCTGAGAAGCATTGGTGTGGTGCAGTACCAGCACATGATAAATGAGGATGCGTGGAAGTGACACGGCAGAATAAGGCAAGATAAATGTGCCTGAATGGTCAGGCTGGGCTCTCAATTATTTATTAGCCATGGGGAGCCAGTGAGAGTTTCTGCACATCCTACTGCTTCCTTTAAGTTGCCACCCCCCTCCACTGCTGGTCCCGGAGGTTCTTCCCACAGGCTGGGTTCATTGACAATGTTGCCAGAGGTAACTCACACTGAAACTGACAACTTTAATAACAATATTCCAGAAATGCTCTCAACAGCAGTTATCACCGAGTTCATCTAACTGGATTCCTCAGCACTCAGCTCTCCTCTTTGCTGACTTCCACAGTGTCAGTTTCTCTTGTTCTTTTCCTGTATCTCTCATACACCCTTGCGGTCCCCTGTGCTGACTCCTTTCTAAAAATTACCACTACATGTTCTCTTCCTAAGTTACATCCATCTAACCAACCGGTTATAAATTTGTTTCGTCATAGATCTTGTTCAAAAACTTAGAAAAATTGTATAGGAGTACCCTCTCCTTTAAAAACGCACATGAACACATGCATTTAAGGATTGCGTTTAAATTTATTTTATTATATCTGTCTACCCAATATATACTTTCTTTTCACTTTTTTGTTTTTAATGAATAAAGCACCTTATGACAAGAAGCCAGCATGAAAATGACCTTTGGATCAGTAAAGCTAATCTCCCGTACAAGGGCAGGATGTTAGATGGAAATCTCTGAGGAGATTAGATAGGAAGATACAGGTTGTTGATTTCCCAAGCAAAAAAAGTAAGATCATTTATATTTTTAGGCATTGGTAGAGATGCTACTTTATCCCTGGGAAGGTCAGCAAGGGGTTCTGATTCCTGGAATGGAAATTGCTAGAACCAGTCTTACCCAGTACTTTTGCAGCCATCTTCTACCTTGAGAAGAGTATGTGAACTAAAATGAGTGAGGGTCGAGGGCTGGAACCATAAGATGCCAAGCATGGGGCAACCATGCTACTGGGGAAGTAGCATCATTATTCTGTGAAGAAACACTGCATTCCATGCCGAGATCTAGTCAACAAGTCACCTCAGAAGGGATAAAACCTCTGGCTATGTAGGAACAGTCTTTAGTAGTGACTTCATAGCACACGAGGAATACTGATGAGCAAGGGCATGACGAGCAGTTCGGTACCTATCTGGCATATAGGAGCTAGACACCATAAACATCTGAGGATTTTGTGGAAAAATTCTGAGGTGGGAAGAAAGGGGCAAGAGCCAAAGAATGACTTTTGGACTGGTTGTCTTTGAGGGAATTGAGGAGACTGAAAGGAGCATTGTAGAAATGAAATGGATATGATTGTTCCTATTTCAAGTTTTTAAGTCTCTATCAGCTATGAATAAATTATTAAAATATACATACAAAGAATTAACTAAACAAATAAGTATTTTTCTCCTCATCTTGTTTAAATGGAATGTGAATAACAAGTTGATGAAAAAAACCCAGAAAGTCCAAATTGACAAATAAAAATTATGATTTAATTTTGCTCAAAATTGTTTCAGTGAGATTGTATTTATGTGTCTTGAACAAAGAGTTGAATGGCAGTATGCATACCATCTTTTTAATCATAAAAACTCTCATTTTTATCATCATGCTGAAAACATTGTTTACAAACATATTAGGGAGCAAATGTGATCAGAGAGAGCTCTCTCAGTTCACTTTGCAATTGAGCTTAATACTATTTTTAGAATTCAGCAAGACTCTTCAAGTTAAAGCCATGTTGCTTTAACTTGTCATGTTGCTCTTGTCCTCAGGTCAATGGTGAGGCCACCAAAGGCAAAGTCTGCCTTTTTTCTATGAAACGCCACATTTTGATTTTAATGTAACTTTAAAAAAAGTGGAAAGCATTTTCAGGTATCTGCAATCCTCTGCTTGCCAAAGTAATTGATAAGACTGTATCACCTTCAAACCTAGCATATATCCATAACATAATAAAATTCATGTAGTTTATGTAATCTCCTCTTCCAGAATTGCTTTTCAGTCAAAAGAGCTCACAGTTTATCAGCACAATCTATAACCCCAAGTGCAGAGTCTTAAATAAAGAATAAATTATTCATCTAATCAAAACATTGCCCACGTCAGTGATATCAAAGAGCTAATTCTTGGGTCTCACCCTAGACTTATTGAAGCAGAAATTCTGGGAGTGGAACCCAAAAGTCTGTGTTTTACCAAGGCCTCCAGTTTATTCTGCTTCACACAATCTTCTAATTAAACCTTGCCATAAAAAAACTTATTCTGGCCAAATTGTTCTAAGAAGGGATTTCTTTTTCTTCTCAAAATAAAAGATAAAAATTTAGACTTGAAGTTCAGTCAAATTCTTTAAGACTTTTACTCTAGAAATCTAGGAAATTTCTACACATAGACAAAAATGATGTATTTTGCTCTCATTTTGCAAAAGCAACATCCTTGATAAAGAAAATAATTCAAAGTCTTGGCTCTAATGAGCTGATGATATTCAAAGTCGTACACAAGACATATTCCAGTGGTGTTAAGTGAAGTTTTATGACATATTTCAGTTATGATAAGTACAGCAAACTATGGTTTTGTTGATGTGTGGTGCTACTCTCGTCTCCAGAGCTAGAATCAGATATGTTAATAAATACTACAGGTGCCTACCTACGCACAAAATACTCCAATTCATTTCATCTGACAATGTACTTCTCAAAGAAACTTTGACTCATTCCAATTGTGGGGACCTGAAATTGGCCACCCCAAGATATGTCTCTTTGGCATCAGGATTATTTGAGGCTGATTGCTTTTGATAAACTGGGACAGGGAAAGAGGCTCTGAGGAATGGAACTTGCCCTTTGTTAGGACACATTTACATTTGTAAGGTAAATCTCTATCTGTAAAAGTCACCTCCCTCTCTGTACCAGGAAGAAGAAAGGAGATGACCTTCTCTCGCTAAAAACTCTTAATCAATACCAAAGGCAAGGACATAAAATCTGCATTTTATTGTGCTTCTCTGGTAACCTCCTGTAACTGACTTCCCTCCCCCTCCCAATGTTGGCATCTCCTTAAAGATTAAGCATCTTTCTTTAGGCTGGGAACCGATTGCAGCGCTCATCTGTGACCCCCCCAGCCAGAGGTAACACACCTGCCACCCCGTGGCATTCACTGGGACAGCAGACCTATCTGTCGTTTCCATCGAGTTCTGTGCTGACAGAGCGGCCTCGTGACTATTGTAAAAGGGACATCTCAATCACATGTGAAACACCCTGTTTGGGGGTATATAACCACTATGTACACCCCACTTCTTGGGTGCCCTTTCTTCCTTCGGGAAGAAAGGCCCTGGGCCATGGTTCGTCATAAAGCCTTGTTTAATTTTCTCTTGCTATTCTGTCTCATGTGAATTTAATTCGTTCTCCAGCCAGACGAACCCCCATTTGGGAAGAGGAAATATCTTCCTCCCCTACACAATCTTTGACACCTTTTAAATTAATAAAATGGTATGAGATAACATGTAATTGTGTAAGTCAAGAAGCTAGCCACAAAGAGTGATATGAGCATTTTTATCCAACTGTATGTCGAAAGGAAAGAAACTATGGTCTATTTCTCCCTGACTGCTTTCAAAATATCAGAATAAACGTCCTTTTGGGGGTGTTGGGTGGTAGAATGTCATGTGTCAAATGACATCTCATCTATTGTATTTCTTTCTTCCAAGACACAACTTGACTCAACCACTTTCA